>NC_080023.1:169504552-170139552 GCF_030020395.1 Manis pentadactyla
TCCTGTTGCAGCTCTGAGCATGAGTGCCTTTGAGGACTGGTGAGGTCTTGGCGATGTACTGTGATACTGAACATGTGTCTGTTGGGACATTGGCTAGAATAACATTTAATTTCTCCAACAATTCATAAAAGGATATAGTAAGCATAGCATATGAAAAATTATGTAGCCTCAGTGATAACAAAATTGCAAATAAAATCAGGTATTATTTTTATTTCAGAGAGCTGGAAACGATCAAAAGGAAAATGCTCAGTGCCAATGAAGATGTGGGGAAGTGGACATTCGAGGTTCAACCAATTTAAACCTTTCTGGAAGGAAACCTGGAAATAAATAAGTGTATATAAATGTATGTATGTGTATATATATATATATATATATATATATATATATATATATATACACAATACCTATTTTATATATATGTGTGTGTGTGTGTTTATGAGATACCTTCCTTTGTTCATAGACCTTGATTCAGCAGTTTCAGTTCTAGGAATTTATCTAGGGAAATAATTGGAGAGGCACATTGGAAGTCAGACGGAGATAAAACATCAAGTTTATGATGCCAGTTGTTTTGGAAATGTAGGTCAGAAGTTCATGCACCTGGGCACAGCCCACCCAGGAAAAGCTACACCTGTGAAAGGTTGCTGCCTCAAAGACTGCATGGCTCTGGGGCAGAGAAGGAAAGGAGCACACGGGGACTAGCCTTTTAATGTGTTAGCCCACCCACCTGGCCACGGGGACCAATGGCTATTACCCAGCAGTCCGTGCACTCACTCCTCTGTGGGGTGGGAGGAAGGGTGTTATTGGGAGTGTGGTTCCTTTGTGGGGAAACATGAGAAATACAGAATAAATATTCCCTGCCCCTAACATTATCATGGGATTCCATTTTTGTTTTAAAAATGTGTGTATGAAATAAGCCTGAGATGGATAGGGGATAAGCAGTGTTCTCTGTGGGTTGAGACTCTGAGGGGGATTTTCCATTTTTCTTTATTTTTTGATTTTCAAAAATAATTATTTTGCATGAGAAAAAACCTGAAATATATTTCTATTAGGAAATGAAGTTTCCATTCATATTGTGTGTAATCCACACTTTGGGTAAATGACACTTTCTTCGATAGTTAGCTAAACCCTGACAATCAGTAGCAACAGGCTCCATGAGGAGAAGTTACTGGAGTCCCCACACGTTCTCTGGTGTCCTTTCAATGTTTGGATGTAAACCAAGTCTCTCTCCTCTGCCCTCCCTCAGATGTCCTTTTCAAACCCTCTTTATTAAGCCCATTTCTCATGTTTCCATTGCACCTTGATTGAGAAGTCATTGTCAGTACATTAATTTACTGTGTGAACACATGAGTTACAGGCAGGCATCAGGATGGGAAAATAAAGCCTTCTTTGGGGAAACCTGAAGGCTGTGAATCCAGAATCTGGTAAACCTGAAGCCCAGATTTTGCTAGGGTGCAGGGCTGTTTCAGATGCAGTTCAGCTACATTAAAATGAGAACTAAAGAAAAAGAAAAGAAAAAGGCTGTGATGGGTGTAAGAGGATTACGGGTCTCTTTCACTCACATTTTCATTTTTCCCCTGTTTAGTCAGCTTGCATTGAAGACTAAAAACAAAACAGTTTAAACCTGTATCTGAGAGATCAGTGACCTTTAGGAGGCAATGACAAAGAGGACTGTATCTTTTGTTTTCAGAATTTCAACATCAAAACCTGTTCCTTTCACCCACCACCACTGCCACCTACTGAAGTCTTACCTTGTTGCAGGCCCCTGGGGGGTAATGCTAGCTGGCCATTCACTATCTTTTCTCTTTTCATCCTTGATAGAAGAACCCCGACTTTGTTTAAGTAAGCAGTGAGTTCCAATAACAGGCCCACTCTTCCCCCATCTCCCCTGTGACCTGGGGGTGGAGAGGCAGCCGTCCTGCACAGTGCTGGTCAGTAGGACTGAAGCTGGTCTTTCTATACAACTGTTTTCTTGAGTCATGGGCGGGACCTTCCTACTTCCCCTCTGTTGTTCCTTTGCCTTTTTCATTCTTCCCATCTGGAATACAGATGTGAGGCCTGGAGAAGAAGCAGCCCTCTTGTCACCGTGGGGCTCAAAGCCTTACTCAGAGGGTGATGGGGCAGAGAGAAGGAAAGGTCTGAGTCCTAGATGGCTTCAATGACCAGCCCTGGCCTGCCCACCTTGGGACTTCTTGACGTGTAACACAAATCTCTACTTTTAAAGCCAGGGATGTAAGGTTTTATTTTCTGCAGCCCAAAGCATTCCTATTTAAAAATTTGAGATGAAACTCACATTACATAAAAGTAACCATTTTAAAGTGAGTTCAATTCAGTGGCATTTAGGGCATTCACAGTGTTGTACAATTACCACCTCTATTTAGTTCCAAAACAATTTTTATCACCCCAAGTTAAAAGAATTCTTAACTGGTGCAGGTGTTAGACTGATTTTGTCCTATTGAATCCACTCAACAGTCCTGAAAAAATGGGTATTGTTACTGGACATTTTCTGTGTAACATGCATTCTCCCTTCTGGAGAATGCCCTCTTCCCCACCGTCTACCCACGGGACTTGAGTGGTCCCCCCATCCGTGGTTCCAGCATGTGCGCGTGGACAAGCAGAGCATCGCCGATTTAGGGATGCGCACATGACACATTTTGGGCCATTGTTCAAATGGCTGATGGAAGGGTGTCTTATTTTTCGTTAGAAGAATATGTAGGCCAGGAATAGCTGGCCTCCCACCGCATGCAGCTGGTCAGCCTGAGTGGGAAGCTGGTGTAGGGGAGCGCCAAGAAACAGAGATGCCAGGTCCTGATGAGATTTTTGAGCTCCCCAATCAGGCTGGGTTAGAAACCAACTCTGTCCACAATATTTTCAAATATTACAGTCAATGAATTTCTGTTTTCTTTCTTAAATCTGTTTGAACTGGTTTTTCTATCACTTAACAATCAGAAGAGTACTACCTCTTGTAGTAGTAGTATGTGATCCCCATTTTACAGAGGTGGGACCTGAGCTTTAGGATTATGTAATTTGCCCAAGACCACCCACTTTTGAACCCGGACTAGTATCTTTCCGAGACTGGTCAGTATTACCATTAAGAAATAACCACTTTTGTTTCATGCTGGCTGTGTCCAAAGACAGTCAAGGTCTTCCATCCTGTTCGTGAATGTGAACTTGAGATTCCCTTGGGTCGCAGGCTGAAAACACCTGTTGGATGTAGGCAAGAAGAAAAGAAACATTTCCCTGAACAGATTAATTTTTGGACTTGGTATTTATAATTAGCTATTTTTGAGTCAGTTACAGCCACCTCGTGGGTTATTTATTTGATCGCACATGACTCTGAAGCAAAACAGCTTTGATTGGGTTTCCCGGTGACCCAGATGAACTGCATCATTAGGCAACTGGCAGAGGTCTTCCTAATTACAAGGAATAAAAAGAAAAACCTGAACAATCCTTCCCCTCCCAAAACAATCTTTGCAAAATACGCTTTGCTGGGGCCCTGGACTGGTTCACGAAAATGTGTCACTATCAAAATATCGACGAGGCAAGAAGAGCCTGTTGGAAACAGTTTCATTGAGTGCCTCTGTGACAAAAATATCTTCAAAGGGAGTTCTATCAATTTTATTAAGCTACATTGTGCACTTTTACATGACAAGCCCATCAAGCCCGGCAGCATTTGAATTAGCAATCAAGGTTTAATAGTATTTGACACTTCCCCACCTTGTACTGGCAGAAGCTGTCTCTCTGAGCAGAGACGCCGTGAGAGCGAAAGTCAGCCGGCAGCGGAGAAATGGGTGGCGTCCCAAAGTTCATTTGCCAGTGTGTTGGTCGCTGCTCAGAATACGCTTTCCCACGGTAGGAAGGGCGTTTAGCGTCCCGTGTGGACACGCAAAAGCCAATTTAGCCTGTTTTATCCTTTAAGGGGCTTTGGTTGCTAATGGTATAAACAAAGTGTGGTTGGTTGAAGCTAAAGGGAGTGTACTGGGGGGATGCCGGGAGCTCTGAGTCAGCGGGAAGCCTCGAAGAGGCAGGCCCGGAGGGCTCCTGGTGGTGGTGGCCATCTAAGGAATTAGAGGAGAGAGGAATTAATTTGGTTGGAATGTGTCTGATGCCAACTTCTATCTCTTAGACACTAAATTTCATTGCCTGTTAGGTGGAAGGCTTTGTTTTCCCTTTCATTTTTCTTTGCCATCTAAGTGTCCACGGTCGCCCCACCTGCCCCCAGCCTGGGCAGACAGTACCCGCGTTCGCTGTGGCTCTCACACTCCGCCTTTGGTCCTTCAGCCGTCTGGCTAGCTCTGCCTTCTGAACGTCTCTGGAATCTGACCACTTCCCATAAGCCTCACAGTTGCAACGCTGGCCATAGGCATATCATTTCTCACCCAACGTAGTGCCACTGCCTACTCAGCGATCCCCCTGCCTCTCCCCTCCCCCGGCTCCCCAGGAAGGATTGTGTTGAAACCTAAGCCAGGTCATGCAACTCCCTCCAAGAGTTCCTCCTGTCTTGCTCTGAGCTGATCTGGCTCCTGCCACCTCCCCAGCCCTCTGGCCCTTCAGTCCTTCTGCTTCACCTGCACTGACTTCCTCCTCATGGTTCCCCTAAAACACCAAGCACACTCCGGCCTCAGGGCCTTTGCACTTGCTCTGGCTTCTGCTCTTGCCAGAGTTTCTCTCCTCAAATGGAGTGTCCTTAGTGAGGCCTTCTCTGATCACCCTCTAAAATAGAAGAAGTCACATTTCCCCCCTTCCTGTCACACTGTATCCCTTTCACCCTACTTTATTTTTTGGCATGGCCTCGTCACCTCATGATCTTATTAAGACACTATTTATAGTCCAACTCCCTCTCCTAGGGTATAAGTTACTTTGTCTTCAAGTCCATGGGCTCACACTGGCACATATTAGGTGCTCACTAAGTAGATTTTGGCATGAAGGAATGAATGGATGCATGGATGACTATGGGAACAGCCCTGTGGTGGGAAGAGTCTAATTATTCTTTTCTCTTCCACTGGAAGGATGACTTCTGCTAACTTTCCATCTCAATAATCAATGTGAACTAGCATAGAAATGGAGTAACTCCCAGTTAGGGATACTTGATACTTCAATGAACCCAAATCCAGGCAGAAGTAGTCTAGATGCACAAGGGCTTGCTTCTCAGGCAGGCCAGTCTGTGAGAAGGTAGATGTTGGTACTGGTTCAGTAGCTCAACAGTATCAGAATTTGGGCCGGCATTTCTGTGAGCCTCTTGGCCTTTCCCCCATGGTCACAATGCGGCTGCATGTGTCCAGGCTTCCTGCATTTACACAGTCTTCCAAGGAAGAAAGGGGTGGAGACAAGTGGCAGAGTGTTTTCTTCA
Organism: Manis pentadactyla; assembly: GCF_030020395.1. NCBI lineage: Eukaryota > Metazoa > Chordata > Mammalia > Pholidota > Manidae > Manis > Manis pentadactyla. The sequence goes on from NC_080023.1 coordinate 169,509,900, forward strand.
AGTGCCTCTCTCTCTCTATTCACAGAAGGAAGTATCTGTCTTAGGAGGTGTCTGAGACTTCCCATTTTCTCTTTTTAGCAAAACAGGAATGCTGAGGACCATGCCCACTTAACCTTTCTGGTCTCTGTGCATGAGAAGTGGGTGGTGAGAGGGTTGGGGGAATGCTTTGGCCTAGTCGGCTAATGGTGTCTGCTCAATTCATACGGCTAGAGGAGAGAGGAATTAATTTGATCGGAATGTGTCTGATGCCAACTTCTATCTCTTAGACACTAAATTTCATTGCTTCTTAGGTGGAAGGCTTTGTTTTCCCTCTCATTTTTCTTTGCTTTGCTTTTAGATGTTGTCTAGGTAGCTAGACACCAAAGGCCATATATTGCATGATGCTTTTGGCATGACATGTCCAGAATGGGTGAACCTATAGAGGCAGAAGGTAGATGATTGGTCACTGAAGGTTGGGGGATTGCAAAGAATGTGTGGGGGGTGGTGACTGCTACTGGGTATGGGGTTTTCTTCTGGGGTGATGATATTCTGAAATTTGATTGTGGTGGTGATTGCACAAGTCTGGCAATATACTAAAAATCAGTGGATTGTATACTTGGAAATGGTGAATTTTATGGTGTGTGAATTATAATAAAGCTGTTATTTAAAAAAGGTAAATGCAAAACATATTTTATCATTTTTGTAACCCCTTACATTTATAAACATACCAGGAGCCTCACGGAAATCAAAGCGCCCCAGGCCTCTCCTGTCCTCTTGCGGGTCTTGGGTGCGGCTCCTCTGAGGAGCTGCCTGGGTTCCCATCTGTCCATTACCTTCCCTAACACATTTTCTGTGTTCTTTTTAAGTCTCCCTTTTTAGGTATTTTTCCATATGTAGTCACATATGAAAAACAATTTATTTCCTTTGCACTCTCATGACCTCATTAAATTGCAAATTCCACAAGACAGTACTTGACATGATAGCTAATATTGTTTCTACGTAGTAGTTGCTCATGTGTTGCTAAGTGGAGGGCCCGATTATAAAAATATTTGAGAACTTTACGAAGCTCTGTGGCAGTATTAGGCTAGTTGCTTTAGGATGGAGGTTCTTAACCCAGGCTGCGCCTTAGAATCCCTGGGCAGCCTCTCTAGTACTGGCACCTGGGTACCATGCCCAGAGATTCTGATTCCACTGGGCTGGGGGTGGGGTCAAGGCATATGAACTCTCCAGATGATTCTAATATGCAGCAAGGCCTAGAGCAATGGTTTCCAACTGAGAGCAATTTTGCTGCAGCCCTTGCCCGGTCCTCCCCCGCCTTCCCCAAGAACATTTGGCAATGGCTAGGGATACCTTTGGTCATCACAGCTTGGGAAGGGGGTGTGCGCTACGGGCATCTAGTGGGTAGAGATGAGCGATGATGCTAAACTTCCTGCAATGCCCAGGGCAGCCCCCAAAACATGGAATTATCTGGCCCCAGATGTCAGTAGGGCCAAGGTAGAGAAGCCCTGGGCTAAAGGAATCAGAGAGGGCAGGCTGGCTGCATCATCGGATTCGGACCCTGGGGCAGCTGGTGGCAGGCTGGAAGCAGAAAAGCATGAACATTGTATCCAGGCAGCCAAGTGCGTCATCCCCGGGAGCCGTAGCCGGGGCTCCACGTGACTGATTCCATGGATCCAGGCCTCCTTTGTTGATTAGCTCATCCAAAAGCAAGGAAGAAGGTAGGTTGTTAAAATTCTTGTTATTTTTACAGACATTCTACAGCTAAAAGCCATCAACTGTCAACCACGATGAGCAAATGCCTATTCACTTTCAAAATGAAGAACTTTTGACAATCACCATGCACTTTTATTTCTTCGGCATGCTTTCAGAATTATTGCTTTCATTATGGAGTGAAAGTTGGGCCATAGCATCACAATCCCACAGCACACCTTTATTTGTGATAAGGAGGGAACAGTAGATAAGAACAAACATTCACAGCCTCAGGGGAGAAGTCCCTGTGGGCCGGAGGGCACACCTGAATCGGATGCAGATCATGTGCAAACCACTGAAGCAACAAGCATCCTATACACCTTGGGACAAATGTTGACTGGGTGGATTTTTGTTTGTTTGTTTAAAGCCAATCACTTGATATGTTCTCATAATCTATGCGAGAGATTGTTATCATGGATAATGAAAACAAAATGACAGGCAGATAAATTTAGTTGCTGTTTTAGAAATCTTGTAAGGTATTCTCAATAGAATAAAGATAAGGAAATCACATAATTGAAAGAGCTGAAAACAGCATTAGCACGAGAGCACGTAAGGAGAGCAAGGAAATCAATTGTGGAATGCAGGAACGGAGTTCAGATAAAGGCAAGCTCCCTTCCATGAATCCAATTACCCACAATGGAAGCCAGATGCCTCGGCCCAGCAGTTTTCACCTAAGCTCCCAGCAGAATCCCCAGGAAAGCTTTGAAAGCTCCTGATGCCCAGGCTATACTCCACACCAAGATGATCTGGATCTCTGGGGTGGGACTGGGCGGCAGCATGAATTAAGCTCCAAGGGGGTTCCAATGGCAGTCATGTTTGGGGCCTTCTGCTAAGTACACCATCTCCCTTTCCACGGCGACATAGGTGTGGCATTTTAGCTTGGCTCATATCATGCCGTGTTGCACTTAAACCTTGAGGGACTAGAGATTCTCCATTTAGAAAGTGGCCAAGGCATTGGGACAGGGTTGTGAGCCCAATGAGAGCAAAGGCCAGTAGCAGGAGTGTGGGAAGCTGACATGTAACAAGAGATGGCAAAACATACGGGAAGTGCTCAAGCAGAGGAAATGGAGGGAACAGGCAACCTACATGGAGAGGAGAGGGCTAGGAAATTTCACCCAGCAGGACTTACGTGTGCTGGTTCTAGAAGGATGAGTGGGAACTTGTCAGACCAATAGGACTAGGTGGGTGGGGCGTGCCAGGCTGAGGGTGCAGAATTTGCAGTGACATGGGGAGTGACACAGCTTTACGTGGTTTCAGATGGACACGTGAGAGAGAGAGGCAGGTAGTCACACTGGATTTTACACGATGCATTAAGGACATCGGATTTTCTCCTACTAGCCTTGAGAGAGCAGTGAAAGTGCGTCAAGCATGGAAGAGGGTCGTGCTCAGCTTTAATTGCCTTCATATTTTCTCTCTCCATTGTGCATCTCTTTTTCCTTTGTTGTTTTTCTGGGAGAATTATCATCATCGTCTTCCAAACTGTCTTTTGAATTTTTAATTGCAGCACTATGTATTTTAATTTTCAAAAAAGAAATTGTATCTTTTATTTTCCAAAACTTGCTGGTCTCTGGCTTTCCTTCCTTTGCACTTTATTCACGAATGCTATATATCTCTGTGAAGATATTTCAGTATTTTTGACATTTTTTTTCCTTACATGCTACCCAGTCTTTGTTTCTGCAGAGTTCCATTTTCCTGTTTGTTTTCCTCCCTGAATTTTATCTTAGAAGTTTTGATCAAAATACCTGGTGATGTTCAGAATGTCCATTTTTAATTTGAAGGGAGGCCCTAAAATCAGGCTCAGTGCGTTAGGTCAGGGACTAATCATGTTGACCTCAGGCCTCTGGGAGGGGGCAAGGGGAGACGACTTGCCTGTTTCATTGAGGGACCCCAAGATGTCTGTAACTGTAGGGGTTGTTTCCCTCTTGGACAGATTGGTTTTTTCAGAGATGAAGCAGTGTATCTGCCACTTGGGAAGGAGGTGAGTGCTGACCGGGGAGCTTGGACTGAGAGCTGAGCAGAGAAAGAATGGTGAGGGTCTCCGTCAGCATGCTGCCTGCATTAAAAGGGTTCACACTCTCACCTCCCCTGTGCCTGGCATCCAAACTCATGCCCAGGGTCTTTCTTTCTGTAGGATGTAGGTGTGGGAGGAAGTCCTTGGAGCTCTTCTGACTTCACTCCAATTTTGTACTCCAGCCTTCACAGTAACCAGTACCTCCAGGGTCCTGGAGGTCCAGTTGGCTTCATGCTGACCTCTCATCCCCTAGTCCTGGGCTAATGGGTAAGTGCCAGACCCTCATCCGCTTAGCCACTTGTTCATCAATTTTACATCTTTCTCTCCTGTCGTGGTCTGTTCTCCCACTCACTTTGTCCTTATGAGTTCATTACCTCTTCAATCCCTTTACTGTCATTTCAGTGGAGCTTTGAGAAGGAGAGAAGACAAACGGGTGAATTCAGCTCACCATTTTAAGCTGGAAGTCCTCTAATATACTTTCTTTTCATTTGTAATATGTCCATCCATCCCACCTCTCTCTTCACTGCCTCTCCAGACTGGTCAGACACCTTGATTGAGGTGTTGTTGACGACTTTTTTCAAGTCTTTTCCAGTTGAGGAGGTCACAAGATCAGAATTCACGAGTGCGAAGGTCCAACGCCAGCTATGGAGGCGTGGCTTGTGCCCTGTAATTGTTGCCCATCCCCTCCTCATTCCCTCACTTTTCCAATGGGAGCTGGGAGAAGGGGGAAACAATGAGGCTGGAAGGGACTATAGATCTCTGTGACAGATTCGACAGTCAAAAAAAAGCAAAGGAGTGACAGCAGGACTTTCCATTTTGTATTTTTATTATGTTTTGGAAGGCTTTTACTTTTTTTTCTCATAAAGCCTCTTGAAAAATATTCTGAAATTACTGCAACATGTAGAGGATCAACATAAGATTCCTTAATCTCTCTCTCTTCTAATCTTGTATGTCACCTCTTATGAAATTGGTGTATAAATTTCCATACTTCTTAAATTAATGCTTGTATTAGCATATGGTCATTCATTCACTCCATAAATGATTTTTGAGTCTCTATTATGTGGAGAGAGAGGAAGTATGTTGGTGAACAAGATAGGCCAATCCCTTCCCTCATGCAGGTGTATATTTTAGTAGATGTTTAAAGCTTTAAATATTTGACACATGCACACCCCACATCCACAAATACACACACACACACACACAGTCACTGGCCATATTATGTTTAATGTTCTATAAACTACTTTTGTTTTCACTTATCATCTAGTATATCTTTCCACTATAGATCTTCTTTATTATTTTTAATGGTTCTGTGGCATTCGTGAATACATCATTTATCTACTCTCCTAATAATGAGCATTTAGATTATTTCCAATATTCTGCTATTACAAACAATAGATTGAGAATGATTTGTTCAAATATTCCCCTGATGATTGACCTTGAAGTGCTTTTAGTTTTCTATTTGAAATTTTTCATTGCATAAACAAGTTTGCAAAATTGATTTTGTACATTTACCTTAGTAGCCATGTGCAAGAATATCTACAGTGTGTATATTCCTATAAGGAGAATGTTTGAGTCAAATGGAATGGCATTATATATCTTGAAATCTATTGCCAAATTGCACTAAAAGAAGTCTGAACTTACACTCACACCAGCCCTGAAGGTGTGTGCCTGTTTCCAATAAAGGTGTTTTTGATGTGTGCTGTGTTTTCTTCATTTTGCCATGTTGCATTTTCCACCATTTCTCTAGTTAACTTAAATTTGACTGTTGTAGGACTGGATCTTTCCACACACTGCCTGATTTACACCATTTGAGATTTCTTATTAAACTCTGTGGCACTTACTATTTTTTCAAAGCAATGTGTACATGGAAAACTTATCATTTTCTTTCCACTAGATCTTGAATAAACACGCTAAAGATTCTTGGTCTCAGACCTAGCTTTGAGGAAGTCATTTACTGAAAAACAACTAAGAAATTCCCCAAACTACACATCTATGTATCATCCTAAATCACTTTTAATCCATAACAAAATGTTATCCTTCAGCCCATATTTAGAAAAGCAGAGCAAACTTCATGCATAAGGTCATCTTTATCCACTATCTCAATAAGCCTTTTCAAAGAATTCTATGCAGGTTGTGGCATGATTTGATTGTAAGTGAATATGCATTACTAGACAGGAAGACCAAAGACATCCTAGTCTGGTGAGTCGGACAGGCAACGTTAGACTTCGTGATGTTAATGACAGTCACCCACGGCAGCTTCCAGAAGTTATCTCCAATCACCTACGTTTATTTTGGATAAGCTATTTCTGTAGGGTTGCTCAAATCTGATCTTTGCTCCTTTAATCTATTTCTTTCTAAGCACATGCAAATTGCGCTTGACTTAACCAAGCAGGTCTACTTCCATTTGTTGGCACGATGTGATGCATAACCAAAATGGGTTTTTAGGTTTTTCAAATGTCTGTGCTATATGGTTCACAAGCAGAGTGACCTTTACAACTTGCACTGTGCATTGCAAATCTAAAACTTGAGACCAAGATGGGAAATTCTCACACTGTTTTCATTTCATTAGAGGAGAAAACAGAACTCAGCTGGACACATGCACTAAAATTAGATTCTTAAATAAACAGCCCAGGTCTTAATAATTCATGGAAAAACAGAGGGAAAAAAATGAAAATAATTGAGCAATGGCAGGCAAATACCATGTCGTTTTGTACTGCCTTAAACTAATCATCATGACTGTATACCTCTGATATACAGGTTTATTAATGAAAAAAAAAGGCATCTACTATGGATAAATAATACATCATATGGAACTCACACATCCTATGTATAATAGAGATCAGTGACACCTATCAATTCATTTTAAATCAGGTCATGCATATTTTGCTCAGTCTGCAATTTGTCAATCTCTGCTTTCTACTTAATAGATGTCGTGGTTTGCTGTGCTTAAAAAATATGCCATGTAGTCAGGAATCAGGTGAAATATAAAAGTGATTACAAAAAAATCAGCAAGTCTAACTCGGCTCCTGTGAAGGTAGCCTAAACAGTGATATATTTGTACATTTATCATCACTAACATGGGCTCAGCTTTGAGTTTTAGTGGAAGAATTCTGCAGTGCCATTATGGAATGAAGACATTTTGCAAACTCCCTCTTTCAAAAAAAAAAAATTCTACAAACCTATTAGGATATTTATGACTGTGGATAGAGAAAATTTAGTATCATCAACATGAAGGGGTTGTCAGGGAGGTTACAGGAAGCCAGGGGTCAGTGATGGTGGCAGAGAAGAAAGACATAATCAACCTGGGGAACTAGATTGAACAGAGGTTTCTAAGAAAACAAAAAATAATTAGTGGCATAACATAAATAGACGTCATTAGCTGTAGTAATGTCTATGACAAATAAATAACAGTTGAAAACAATAAAACTCCTGGTAATGTACTGTGTTGTAATATTGATGGCAGCATGTGGGAAGCCTCTGACAGCTGTTAAACAGATGTGGCAATTAGCAAACCTTATGGTCATGCCGGTAAGATTATTACACAACACATTCTCCAGCAAAATTAGATGACTTCCTTCTTTTGTGTGGCTTTATCCACGTGCAGAATTAGTCTAATGCTCCATTTAAGCAAAGTCGTTAGCTGAGATCTTCTAAGCAACATACGTGTATGTGTGTGTGTGCGTGCATACATATATATACATACATATTTTTTTGATGTCTTTTGAAAGATTTGGAGAAATTCAGAGTTTAAGCAAGACAATATCAGCTCAGCTGCGTAGCAGATACTTCAATTATAATCGCTAATGGACAAATTGAGAGATAAAAAGACATTTCTATCATGTTGAAATTCAATGAACAGTTTTCAATTAGGCTGAGGATATAAAAGGAAAAAAGAAAGCGACTTTTCCTTGATGTTAACGTTGCCGAGAAAGATGAGAGGAACTTTTGCTTTTTCATTATACTGAAGAGATGCATATAATGCCACATATTTAAATTATAAATCAGGTAGATATCTGCCAACTGAAAGCAATATCAATTAGAACTTACGTGGATTAAGCTTTAAAATGCCTTATATTTAATGACAAAAGTATGACTGTTAATCTCCTCAGCCATCAAAGGGATAATTTAAGGCAGCAAGAAATCAGAGAATGATGTCACAAAAATAGGCCCTTGCAGCTTTTTGGATAGTATTATCGTAATTAATGTACTTCGAATGACTTTTTTGTGGGTTATGGGCTTTCACTAAAGCATTTATTGCAGGCATAAAATATAAAACTCTAAAGGGTGGGTTTGACTAAGGTTGACTGGAGGGTCCTTACCCTTTCTGCTACAGTAATTCCTGTAAAATAATAGTTTCATTTACAGGCGCAATTTATAATGTGGAATTTATGCCAGTTCACCTGATATAAATCATAGTAATAGCATGATCTATTGTATGTCACTTGAGCGAACGCAAATTAAATATCATTAAATTAAAGAAAAACTGTTAAAATAACATTAGGTTGGAACTGGAGCTGCTGGCAAAAAGGAAATGTGGGGTTAAGGATGAAATTTCATGCGTGTAGGTCTCAATCTGATACAGGAATGTGTTGCCCAAAGCAAACACATATACACAAATGACTAAACGGTACTGGGGAATTACGGACAAAGTCATAAATCCCTTCTAGAGTGTTCTTCCGTTTTAATTTCTAACAGCAACTCCAAGAATTAAATAGCTGGTGTTCTGTTGGGTTTTGCTTCCTGCAATTCCTAACATCTTATTCAGCAACTGGAAATGAAGTTTCTTTTTTAATTACTTGGTGATTTGATTGTCTTTTGACTCACAGGCCTTTTTTCGTTTGTTTGTTTTTTTCCAGGAGTACTTTCAACAAAGCTATTGTTTATTTAATTCTGCAGAGCCCAGCATCTGTCAGTTCACAAGCCCAGAGAGGCAGTGGGGTTCATTGGTTAGACCGTTACCCATGACTCTTTTCATTGTTTCTATAGCGATACGTAGTGAGACAGAACCCGCAGAGCTGATCACAGCTTCCATTCCTGAGTGTGGATGGGGGAAGCCTGCTTCATTAATAAACAGGCATCGTTTAAATGCATCTGTCAGACACATGTACTTCTCACAAGTCAGAATTCTCTTTATTCCATTTCAGAAGTTGATTACAACTCATTTTCAAAACCAACCAGAGCCACTGTTCTAAGATAGGGAACGGGATTGGGGGACAGAGGGCAGTTGGTGGGGGAGGCAGGCTAAGATGAAACGGGGGGTACAGGCAGTATTATTTCCCTTTTACATAGAAGAAATATACATTACAAACCATATCATCAATGGATCTCACTTGGTAAGGAATAAATTGGGATTTTGGTGTGTGTGTGTGTGTGTGTGTGTGTGTGTGTGTGTGTGTGTGTGTTCTGGTTCACGTGTAACCTAGCACATTGTCAGAACTCAATAAATGTTGATGGATGACAGGGTGACATACCCATTATAACATCAATTAATTTGCTGTCAAGAAAAAGTGGGCCCTTCAAATTATCTAGCCATAATTGCCTTGGCTTCGCTAACTTTTTCTCCCCCTGTAACAGGTTATGTGAGTAGTTATCAACACATATGCCTCAGAAATATTCAATAAAAGGCTGCATTTCTTTCCCACATGCCATGACAGAAAAAAAAGATACGATTTATAGAGGTGACTGTTAAGATCTGTTAAGATCTGCATGTATGGTTGTCCCAATGGACCAAGAAAGCAGTCCAAGAGTTGAAAAAAGAGAATATTTGCATTAGTGCTGGATAAACTGGGCTTAAAGGTGAGCCGCAAAGCTAACGTTTATAAAGCACTGGGTTTGTTATATGCCAGGCACATGCTAACCGGGCCCAGGATTAGGGTAGGGAGAGTGAGGCACTCACCATGGGTACAAAATTTGGGTGGAGGCACATTAAGAAACTCAGTAATCAAGATCAATTGCATTTTACTGCAATATTAAAAAAAATCAAAATGAATGGAAAACTCCATAATGAACAAAATGTCCAAATTTTAAATAAAGACAGGATCAGTACCAGTGCCATGTGGAACCATATTGGAACCTGAGGCAAAAGGGAAAATGCACACTCCCATATGTGTACTCCTATGGGTTTTCTTAATGGTTAGTTTTTCTCCAGAACATTAAAGAAGTCGAAAAAAATTACTGAAAAATTGGCAAATAGGTCACCAAAACACGTAATATCAAGTTTAAATATTGTTACCCCAAACAAAATTCATTATAATTTCACTCTTCTGGTTTTCATGGAAGCAAAATCATCAATAATATTTTCAAAATCTAATTCTGAAAAAAATTAACCATTACAAAATATATAAAAGCATGCATATGGGAATGCACACTTTTTCTTTAGCCTCAGGCTCCAATATGGATTCATGCAGCACTGTTACTGGTCCTATTTTTGTGTAAAATGTTCATATTTTGTTGATCATGGAGTTTTTCCATTAATTTTGATTTAAAAAAAATTTTGCATCCAAAGAGGATTTATCTTGATCACTGAGTTTTTTTTGGCATCCCCTTAAATTCTTTGCCCAAGGCAAGCACTTCAGCGACTTTGCTGAGTCCCAGCCGTAAAGCACTTTCCATATTATTCATTTAATCTTTCAAAGACAGGCCTTGTTATCACGCCTATTGTGCAGGTAAGGAAGCTGAGTGGAAGCAGAGCCTCTGGCGTCCCACCCCATTCCCTGGGCATCCACGGTTCCTCGGTAGGACTATGGTTTGTTGCAGGCCCCTGTGACCCTGTGACTACCCAGGAGCTCCTCTGGCCCCCAGAGGGGTGAAGTGTTGCTGTGTTAAGAACTGGGGTCCCTTGTCTCTAGCAGGAACCTGCTCATGGGCTCCTTCCATATGGAGCCATCCCTCCCCTGTCTTGCTTCCTACATCCCAACCAGTGTTTCTTGGGATCATCTCCCCAGTAAACTACTTGCTCTCCAAGACTTATCTTGGGGTCTGTTTTTTGGGGGAGTCTAACCTGAGACACTGCAGCACAGACACATGGGTTAAGTACCTTGTTGAGTTTATACGTTGAAGCTATGTGGGAAAGCAGGAAGTCACCCCAAGGAAGTCAGCCTCCAGGGCCCCTATTCTTACCCACACTCTGCTGCATGCTTAAACTATGGCCTGTAGGCTTACGGCTTGTTTTTGTCTGGCCCTGAGTGACAGATGGTTTTTAACCTCTTCAAATGGCCAAATAACAACAACAACAACAATAATAATAATGATAGTAATAATAATGATATATTTTGACATATTAAAGTGATTTGAAATTGAAATGTCAGCATCTATAAATAAAGTTTTATTGGCACACAGCCATGCCCATTCGTTTGCATATAATTCTCGGTGGCTGATTTCCATCTACAAGGGTGGAACTGAGTAATTGCAGAGACTGAAGGCCTGCAAAGCCAAAAATATTTACAGACCTTTACAGGAAAAATTTTATGAGCCCTGCTCCACTGCCTTTCTAGTCCAGCTCCATAGTCTGTTGGGTGAGTAGCTTTAAATAAGTTCCTTTACTAACGTCTCTGAGTCACATTTTGGAAATGTAAAATGGGGATAAATAATTGCTTTCTTAGGGTACTTGTGAAGATTTAACATTTGAAGGAATACTTGTAAAGCTCCTACCACACAGTTCACCTCCTGTGATCATTATTTCCATTTCTATGAAAATGAATTTTATGAAAATATTGTTATCTAAGTCATCCCTCTGCCTGTGAAAGCCCTACTTAGTAACCACCAGATTTTTCTGGTGGGTTGGTCTGGGATTGTACATTCTCTAGGTAATGGTGGGCCTAATTGCCTGTTAGCTGCAGATTCCTTTAAGGTTGGGTAGGACATGGGAAAGCAGAGAAAACAAATGCATGAAAACAAAGCGGCTTGGAAAACGTCAGGGATAGCATGTGAGAAACTGGAATCAATATTCAAAATGCATGCATGTCTCAATTTTTCTTTGTTATTGTGTCTCTGTTTCGAAAAGTCTAAATTATGCTTGCAAAAACTTAACATATGCATACATATGTATGAAAGTATACTGCACAGCAAGGATGAGACAGACAAGCACAAGGCAAGGTTTTGCTTAGAATGAGAGGCAGAAGCAAGCAGTCGATTTCATTTCCTTACACATATTGAGTGGTAGGTCATTCAAGCAGACCCTGCTCAGGGACGAATTAACAGACCCATGAGAACCTTAAAGGGTGTTTCCACATTTCTCCTGAATGCCTCTCCTTTTCTCCCCTCCTACAGCCCAGGCTGCCTTTATTGCTCTCCTGGCTTATCGCTTTGCCATCTGGTCTCCTTCCCTCTAGTGATTTTCAGCTGGGGTGATTTTGCTCCCCAGAGGATAGGTATATTTTGTTGTTGTTATCATAACCAGGAGGATGCTACTGACATCCAGTGGGTACAGGTCAGGGATGGTGATAAACTCCTACAATGTACAAGACAGACTCCCTTCCCAACAAAGAAGGGACATTTTCCAGCCCCAAATGTTGAGAGTGCCAAGGCTGGAAATCTCTGCACTAGTGGTTCCCCCTCTGGGTTCTAGATTCAGTAAACAGAGTGATTTTTTTTACTTCCATGCTTAAGATAGTTTATTGCATCCTTATTGCTTCCAGGGTAGGATCTGAATGCTTGTTCATGGTTATAAACCTCCCTCACCTGTTTCTGTCTATCTTTCTGTTTGTCTCTTTCCTCTTGCCCACTCCTACTTTATAAATGCACAGTGTTGTTGTTCACCTATAGGACTTTGCATAAACTGTTTCCAAAAATGGAGTCACTTCTCCACGATTCTTTTCACCTTTTCCTGGTCAACTTCAGTGCATGAGTGATATCAAATACCAGCTTAGAGCTTAGTTTCCCTTGATGCCAGTTACCATCTCTCCAACATGGAATGTTTAATCCCTTTTGTTGTAATTGCTTGATCAGTTATCTGCATTCCTACTGAGACTCGAAGCTCTCTGAGGGCAGGAACTGTCGCTCTTTTTCAATATTGCATGTGCAGTCTGGCACACGAAAGCTTGTCAGTAAATATTTATTGATGAATGGAGTGTTTATGCTAGTTTATATGGCACGGTCTATTTGGAATGTTCTTAGGACATTTATAAATATAGATAGATGTGGTAGTCAATACTACTGGGTTGTGATAATATTGATTTGCCATGTAATTATACCAACTGAAAAATGAGGAAAGGAACTAGAAACCCAAAAATGCTGGAATTTGAGCCAGGTAAATTAATGGGCTGCTCTACATCCTTTGGAGAGGATGGAGGAGTGTTGGTTAATTTAATAATAATAATTTTTAAATAAAAGTTAATTAAAAAATTACTAGACAATGGGCAATGTCACTGTCAAGAACTGCCAAAGATTGTATGTCACTCTCAAGGGTCTAAGATGTTACTTTGCTTGCAAACTAGCAAGTGAGCCTGCCCTATTTCATGGATGCTGGCAGAAGACACGAGATCCCTGGGTCAGAGACAAAAGATGTGATTGCTCACAGCACAGCAGCAGTGTAAACTTCATATTTGTGTCTGTTCTTCTTGCCACCAAATCCCATGTGGGCCATGTGGAGTAGCCTGGGTAGATTCTGCACGTATAGTTAATTTATGTTACAGCTGAGGACCCTTGAGTTTAAGAAACCTCCAGTATCATAAGGGGGCTACCGGCAAATCTACCAACCTTTGTCTTTGAGGAAGTCATTACCTTTATTACTCTGATCAGGGGAGAAATCTACTTTCTGCCCTAGAGGGAGACACTATCTTTATTTTTCAAGGCTCCCTATGCAATACAAACTTTCCTGAGTAGATATTCTAGGACAAATGCGGTCACAGGGATGTGGAAATGCTCTGGAGAACTGCTTCCTGTCCTACGGAGTCACCAGGATGCATGAATTGTTAATGCTTTTAGAATGAGTTTAAAACTCAACCTCCTTTCCATCCCTTGAAGTTTGAGATAACATTTTCTTGTATACTCATTTACATGCAAGATGATGAAGAGAAAATGTTGAATTATGTCTGGGTTTTTCCTCTATTAAATTGTTCTCATGCATGCCTAGAATGAGCTAGCACACACCCAAACATGCATTTCTCTGGGAATGGCACAAGCCATTCCATCAAGTCCATGGACTCCATCTTCCAAATATTCTTTGAATTCATCTTCGCCTCCATTGCAGCCCCCTCGATTTCAGGCTGCCATTTTCTCTCTTGGGGATTATAGCAATGGCTTCCCAAATGATCCACCCTTTCTCCTCCAGCCTCTGCTTATGTTTTGAAGCCCAGTTTCATTCTGAAGCCCAGGATGCCTTTGAAATGGACATAGCAACATTCCTGCCCCCATGGCATTTGGGTGGGACCTTCATGCAATGATGCATGTCAGCCTGACAAGTAGGAAGGCTCAGCTAAGGTCAGCTCTCGTGATTCATCACGTCAATAGGCACAGGCCCTGGATTCATATCTGAGTTTGATTTCTTATAACCAACATGCACTCTGAGGCAAAAACCTTCAAAGTGAAGTCGCTCCTTATGAATGAAATCAAGTAAGGCCGAAGCATTTTCAACTGAAAGCTGCTATGCAGAGCAGAAGGGGTTTGAAATTGGGAGAAAGGATAAAATAGATCCACTGATGCTGACCCTTCAAGGAAATATAATTTGAACTATTTTCCTATTGCAAACCGATGCCATTTCACAGGGAATGTACGTTTGCTAAGCACACCAGAAATTAAAAAAAAAAGATTAGAAAGTTCTTTATTCTGTGATTAATTGAACATGTTTGGGCCAGTACAGGAGGAATAAAATTACCATATCATTATATGTATGTGAGAAAAAATATACGATTAAAAATATTTATTACACTGATGTAGAAAAGAATAATATGTTAAACAGATAAGCATGTAATAATGCATATTTTCCCCATAAAATTTAATTTATCCCTTGGGCCAGGCATAAACTTTCTTCTTGAACAACTTGCTTTCCAACTATAGATTGCTGAGCTAAACTGCTTCGTTTTACAGCAAATTGATCACTACTGTAATATTTCAGGAGCAAAATGATCCTCACCAGTCAGTTTGATTTCAAAGGCCAAAATTTATAGTTTTGGTCCTGATTTAGTGATAAGATTTTTTAACATATTGAGCATTTTATCACCTTCTATCAGGACATAAGGTTGAACTTACAAATGAAAAAAAAAAGCCAACAAAAAAGGAATCATAAATAATATACTACAGAATGACAGAAGAGTTTAATATTCCCTTTGGACCAGTAGGAAATTACTCAGATTTCTGTCCTTGTAAACATATATCCTGGTCTCTATGGAAGATGTGTTTTACAATCTTTATGCTCCTGGAAAAGGAGTCAAAGACAAAGCTGGAACTCCAAACCCCAAGGACTTTGCTAAAGCATAAAGGAAACTTTATTATATGTATGCTCCCCAGTGTGTCAACTCAACTTTATTCAAGGCAGATAAAATGTAGTTATTGGACACTTCTGATATGTTGAAAATAGGTGCAGACATTTAATGATGGGAAAGTTCATGGCTCAGGAAAGATTACTCCCTAGCTGGTAGCTTAGGACAGAAAACTATAAAATCAAATTATGATAATCATAGGAGTCAGGAGGAAAAAGTAGGCCCACAGAGCTCTATTTACTGAATTTTTGAGTTCATTATATACCACCTACTTTGGAAGCACAGGGAACAAATTAAAAAAAAATAATCTCAGTAGATTTGCAGTGTAAAACTATTTTGTGATTATTACAGCGATTTTTGGAGAAAACTTAAGTTTGCAAGGGAAAGGATGGGGGCTAGATGAGATATAATAACAGAGAATAAAAGCAATCTGCTTGCATCACAATACACTCATATGCATCCAGAATTTACTTTTTGAAGAGTTAGTTTGACATTAAACCAGTGAAAACAGATGTGGTTTTGTTGGTTCTTACCACTCAAAATCTTCTTTTCCCAAACAACATTTCTATCACACAGTGGCATCTACCTGTCCTGACATAAGAGTTAAATCATTGATCTGAGGCTTAAATAGGACTTTGAGCTGCAATGCTCTACTTTATCACATGTAACTTATGTGTTGAGTCAGCAAGGCCAAATTTGCTTCTAGTAGACATCAAATCTAGACAGCTGGGGTCTGCAAGTTCTTTATTTCTTAACCTTCACTCAGATCTGTGTTTTAGGGAGAGGGTGACATTTTCTACCTGTGACATTAAGAATATCTATGCCTGGACAGTGCCCTTGGCTGACAAATCTCGTCGATAATTTTATGTGGAATTTCAGCGCTTGCCTGGTCAAATGACACAACTGCTAGCATTTTGTAAGATGCCTTTTTTTTGGTATGCTTGTTAACATTTATGGAGCTCTTATTGTGTGCCTCATGTTTTTGTTTGCTAAACATTTTAAAATAAAACTGTCTTGTAGTGTTAAGTTATTGCTGCATAGCATGCAGCTGCAGAAAGCTCAGTGACATTGTACATGAGCAGGTACTGCTCTCGCTCGAGGGTGGCCAGCTGGGTGGCCTTTGTCTGGGTTGCTTATGTATCTGGAGATCAGCTGGGCCACTGGGGGATGGGTGTATTGTCTTTGCTCCGATGTCTCGCATCCTCTGATAGGCTGGGCTTGTTCTCAGGATGGTGGCAGAAGGCCATGCAGGACACAGAAGCTGAGGTCCAGACTCATTCATTGGCACACCATCATTTCCATTGCATCCTGTCAGTCAACACAAGTCACAGGATCAATCCAGATAAAAAGGACTCTACTGCTTTAGCAAGAAAATCTGTATAGTGGTCTAGCAAAGAGTGTTGCCAGGGGCAGAAAAGAATCAGGGGCCTTAATTCAATCCACCATATAGCTCGTTAACCCTGACCATAATGCTATGAGTTAGGTACTGATAGTATTTCCATTTTGCAATGAATGAAATTAATGCAGAAGGTGTTTAACACAATAACAAAGGAACCCCAGTTAGTAAGTGGCAGAGCTGGGAATTGAGAGTCTGGGCCTTTTATTGATGTACTAAATAGTCTGATTATAGTGAACATGAAGCCATTAATTAGCTCACTGACTCAGGTGTTTGAAAATAACACACCATTGTGGTGGAGGGAGAATAAATGTTAGTCCACAAACTAAGATGCACCTTACAACCTGATTCTCTGTATCTCAACCCAATTGCTAACTTGGAACTCCCATTTGGCTGGGTTGGCAGAAAGATTAAATTCTGTCTGGAGATTCCCTCCTGTGGTTGCTATTTGTCATTGTTTTCGGCTGCTGAGCATCTGAATTTTGCTCCCAAGGTTGAGGGACCCTCGTTTCCAAGGCTGAGCTTGCGTCCCTTTGCCAAAGAGGAAAATGGCACGGGGGTGCTTTCCTAGCCTCCGGAGATGTTCCAGATTCCCGTGAGATGCTAGTGACAGGCAAAAGCAGGCATCACCCAGAATGCGTCTGGCAGCAGAGGATGGCAGTAGCAATGGTCATATCGGGTAGACGTAGACGGTGCTCTGACTTCAGTGTCCCATGTCCTGCACTGCCTCACACCATCTTGGTTTGCTCTTTTGACCTCATCTCCTGACACCCGTTCCTCCTCCTGCTCCACAGAACCTATGTTCCAGCTGACCCAAACCAGCGAACCCATCTTGAATATCTCCTTGCTTCCCCATCTGTCCGCACAATCATTTTCTCTGTCTAAAATGCCTCTTGTTCCCTACTTTTAGAGACCAGATCCTATCCTTGAAGATGAGATAGAAGGAGGACATCCCCACTGGCAGGCATACATTCTGTTCGGGAAACTGTTTCAACAGATAGTTTGGCCATTTGGGGAAACTTACAAAGTCCTTATTTTCTGGAGGCTTGTGTTTTGGTTGTGGAATAGCTAGTTGAAAATCTGAACTAGTTGAAATTCTGGGACTCTGGGTTATTAGCAGGCTGCTCTTCTTCAAGGAGAAGACACATTTCTCAGGCCCTTTCCACCCTGGAATCCTGGGTTCTTGTCAATTCATTTGTTCACTGATTTAAAATATAGAAGTGGGTATGGGGGATAAATTTTCAAGTGCTCAGGAATAAATGGAATAATAGTTTTAATGTCATGTTAAATTTAAATAGACTAGAAATTACATAGGGAGGTTTTGTCTTCTTGCTCTGTCGCTTTTTTACCTTGAAAGGGTAATTTTCAAGGATGTCTTCATTCTTTTAAGGACGTTTATTGAGAATTTACCATGTGTAGGGCATTATACTAAGCAGTGGCTTTAGGTATATAATAGAACGTTAAGCAAGTTAGGAATAATGGGGTGTAAACATAAAGTAATTTTATTTTCTCTCTCTCAGTTAAAACTTCATTAAACTAGGAGGGTATTTCCTCTGCCCACGCGTGATTTTTTTGATCATTCAGTTTCATAGAAACTTCTACAGCTATTTTAAGCTACTAAACCCAATCTTAGTTTAGAAATTGGAATGTTTTGTACCCTATCATAATCTGAACTTAAAATGAAATCTACATCGGTTCTCCAGAAAAGCCTACGTCCAGTAAACAGGGGTGTCACCACCCTCATTCTTCCCACACTGGGTGAATGTGAGTTTGTTTGAGGGGGTTCTGGCCTTTTTCCTTCAGAGAATGGGGATGAGGAGAGGACAGAAGAGCAGGGAAGTTTCCTCTTTACTGATATTGCTGTGAAATGTCTTTATAGCCTCTGGGCCTGGCAGAGGCTGGTCCGACTAGGCTGACTCTTCTCTTTGTGGGCATTGTGATGGCCAGATTTAGAGCTTCCTCTCCCATTGTTGGGAAACATGCATAAGAGCATTTCTGCTTTTCTTCCATTCTATCTTGCTCAGGGCCCCAGGGTTTCTCTGGATATCTCTTCCTAATCAAGATGCCCGGGTCCCCACTCCTTGCTCAGAGGGTTTGTAGCTGTGTTGGTTGTTGCACTGATCCTGTAGGGGCATGTTGACTCTGTGTCTCTTATATTTGCTCTGTGGTCCTATTGGGAATGGATTCTTCTTGCAGTTTTGGGGGTGTAGGTCCCCCTCCTCTCCCCCGGTCTGATCACTTATCTGCCCTCTCCTCTTCCTTTCCTACAGTCCAACTCTGACTCCCAGGTATTGGGGGCTGAAAACTCCACCTTTAAACATGCATCCAAATCTTTCCTTCTGAGAGTGAGTCTTGCGGTGTCTTCGAGTCTCTGTTCTTGGTTTGGCAGAAAACGTTCCTTGGAATGCCACTGAGAACAGAGGGTGAGGGGGTGGGGCTGAAATAACACAGGTAATATAAATATTCCCGTCTTGGACCTTGATGAAAGGGTCATCCAAGGTTCTTCTATGAGGGGTTATTTGAGCTGGTCTTGGAGAATAAGCTTGTCTCTGAGGTAAAGTAAAGAAAAAAGGATGTTCTTGACAGAAGGATTAGGGCACCAAAGGGAAGGTGTCTGAAAGTACATAAAGTATTTGTGCAAATGGCTGTGGCTTTGGAAAGCGTGGTGGGGCAGACCCTTAATGAAGAAGAACCGAGCATGTTGAGGTACAGAGCTTGGCCTTTACCGAGCCGTCCACGGGGACGCTTTGCAATGTTTTAAACAGGGAAAAGATGTGTTCTAGAAAGACAGTGACTCCTAGGGGAAAGACCAACAGAAGATGTGTGCTGTATCCATGGAGAAAAAGACAAAGCTTCATGAAGGAAATAAAGCAGGCACTTCAGTAGAGCAATCTGTCCTCCAAATGCCCTTGGCTGCCTGTTCCAGTATCTGGGCTATCCTTGGTCTGATTTTCTTGTCTATTTTTTCCCCTTGATTATTTTTCTGCTACATGTGGAAAGGTGAGGAACTTAAATAATAGTTATTTAAATGTTTCTTCCCTGCTTCCTTGCTGATCTTTGGTGAGTAGCTGGAAAACTTAAAAACAGAACAAAACCAAACCATTTGGGCTGATGAAGTAGATGGGCAGGAAAGGAAGTCGCCAAAACGTTTATGTATTTGTATATTTGCTTGTAATAAAGGGATGAATTAATACATAGTGTTAGGGTATGCAGGGAAAACAATCTGGAGGAATATATAGCAAACTGTAAATATTAGTGTTTTCATGTATTTTCAAGTAGTAGTATATCTGCAGTGTTCCATATTTTTAAAAACAATGAGTATTTACTACTTTTGGAACCAGAAAAAACATATATATGTATATGAAGCTATGGAGATTTCACACTTCAAATAGCATCTGAAGTCCCTAGTGAGATTCTCATGGCCCTGCCAGATTCAGCCCCTTGCTGTCTCTAAGCCAGGCTCCTTCCTGGCTTCCTCCTGTTCATGTCCCTGTCACTCTGGGGCCTCCTTGCACCTCCCTGCTCATGCCCAGCACATTTCCAAGTCACAGTCTTTGCAGCTGCTCTTCTTCATGCCCCGGGTATTTGCAAGGGCCCCTTCTCCACTTGAAATAAGCCTTGCTCAATGTAATGACTTCAGAAAGGCTTTTCTGAAGGTCCCCATTTCCCGTACCTGCTTTATTATATCATGTCAATTTATTACCTACCTGCCTATGTATCTATCTCCATCTATCAATGTAACCTTTGTGAAGATTTGACCTAGAATAGTCTCTGACATGCAGTAAAAACTCATTAAATATATGTTAAATATATGAGTAAATACATATAAATATACAGAAATTGTTTGCTTGTAAACAGGTGGTGATTTTACTTTTGTGTAGTGAGGTTGAGTTACTGAAACTAGTTGAGATTCTATCGTCCCAACTAATGGCAGTTCAAAAATTTTCAGCCATTCTTCTTTTGAGACCTT
Organism: Manis pentadactyla; assembly: GCF_030020395.1. NCBI lineage: Eukaryota > Metazoa > Chordata > Mammalia > Pholidota > Manidae > Manis > Manis pentadactyla. The sequence continues at coordinate 169,530,422 of NC_080023.1, forward strand.
TATTCCTACAGGGCAGGGTTTCTCAACTTCAGAACCATTGACATTTTAAGGGTGAACAATTCTTTGCTTTGAAGGGTGCACTGAAGGTGTCTAATAACATCCCTGGCCTCCACCAATTAGATGCCAGGAACATCTTCCCTCCCCAACCCTCACCAGCTGTGACAACCAAAAATACTTCCAGATGTTGACAAATGTCCCCTGGGGGTCAGAGTCCTTCCCTTTTCCTTTAGTGAGAACCCCTTCTATAGGAGAAACCCAGAGCTGAATACCTCTCCATCTTTCTAAAAATACATACGGTGTCATATTGAGGTAGACAGGGTAAATTTTGATCTACTGCAATGCTACCAGAAGGGAATGAGATGAAAATTCCATCACGGAGTCTTATACTTTAATGAGAGTTACTCAGGTCCCAGCACCTCCCTACATTTTGGTTTTCTTGTTTAGTATAAATGCAATCCAATTTAATCTGCATATAAACACATCCATTGCATATTAAAATCAACATATTATAAACATCAGGCTGAATGCTTTCTTGAAGAAGCAAACTAAAAAAGTTCATGCATATTAATATCACAGATAAGCCAATTATTATATGGAGTAGTAAATAAAAAAACAATATGATTAATCTAAAACTGGGAGCTTCATAAAGCAAAATATATGATACTAAGATTAGACTGCTTTAGAAACAATATCATGAATCCTTGCATTTTACATGTAATTTGTTTAAAATTAATTTCCCAGTGTGCTATCTTATTTTTGTTTCACCTAGACCTACACTAATAAGTTTTATGAAACATTGATATTACTTAAAATCACAACACAGTGAAGAAACTATTTCTCTGCTCTTAATTGAGGCAAACCACACTGGTTAGCTTCACAGTCCTGAGACCCCCAAGGATTTCCAGGAATGCTGGAATTCTTGATTATATGTTGGAAGACAGCAGTGATGTGGATGACCTAGTTTATTAAACAAGTAACATTTTTGACTACTTAATAACAATAAGGACATTTATAGTAAAAACATTATGTTTTTGAGCACTTACTATGTGCCCTTAGCATTATGACTGTTTAATTCAATCTTTAAAACTACCTGGAAATTTGGCATGATTATTATGCCCCAGTTTATACAAGGGGGAACTGAGAACTTTGAACTCAGTCCTGTTGGACCCTCAAAACTCAACTTACCCAAAGTACCACTAGCTGTAGAGATCATTAGTGGCCTATTCTGTCATCTGAATTGCTATTGTTTGTGTTAAATAGATCTTCTACATTGATAACTTGTCAGTGTATAATATAACTCATTCATAATATATCTATTCACAAGATCAAGTGGACTCCAGCAGAGAAAAATATGCCATGGATAAATTAAAACACATATAGTAAGTGTAGGGAAAGTGGAGAGACTGTGGACAGGGAGACATCCAGGGAGAAGGCTGTTGGAATGGTCCAGATCGTGTAGATGGCAGCCTGGACTAAGGGAGTGGTAGAAGGCAAGAAGAGAAGAGGATGGATTTTGGAGACTTTAAAGAAGTAGGATTGATTGGCAGCTCTTGACAACCGGATGTTGGGAGTGAAGAAGAGAAAAATAGGTACCCAATTGCATGAGTTGTCTCCTCAGGAGGAGGGCCCCTTGCACTGAGCTGGGTGGAGGAGGTGTGGCTGAAATGGGGATTCTTATTGTCCTATGACAGGTGTACTGCTTGCAGGACAATGAGGTGAAGATGCTCACCAGGCAGTTAGATAAGGGACCACTAGTTAAGGGAATCGAGCAAGCTGGCATTGAGACAATTTTTTTCCTTGAAGTACATGAATGGCTTGGTCTGACTTGAGTTTTCCCACTTTTGCTAGAGATATGGGTACAGGAATATCATGCAGGTTTCTTAAATTCTCTATAAGGAAAACAATAGCATAAAACCTCTGCCGTGCTACAGTGTGAGGATCAAATAAAACACCTGTGGCACAGCTTGGCACCCCCCACCCCCCACCCCCTGCCCACCAGGTCACCAGTTTGCAGCCTCTCCTTTATCTTACAACTTCCTCTAGGGTTTGAACTGCAGCCTGCCCACGGTAGGTAGGCAAAAAGATGTGAACTGAATTGAACTTTGGCCAAAGAACTCTGGAGTGCTTTCTGTGCATAAAACTGGGCTTGTGTTTTAGGGGTAAAAAAAAAAAAAGAGAGATCTGGAGGATATTTCTTGTTGCTATATATTGTTTTGTCTTGTGTGCACATTGGTAACATACCCTGACTGCAGAGGAGCCATAAACTAGGTCATTTCCTTGGACAGGGAAATTCTCTGAAATAAAAGCAGCAAAGAATTGATCATACTCCTGCAGAAGTACATGCTTATCCCCCAAAACATACACACAGTTTGATGAAATAAAACCGAGCCTTACTGCTAAAAAATGCTGAATTCATGCAATTAAAAAAATTTTAATCACATCAATTTAAGCAGAAATCCTAAAGTGGTTTTCCTGCAAGAGCCTGATTGTCTGTCTTAGTTTCCTCTAAGACAACGTTGGCCTCTCCGAGGGACGCATTATTGTGATTATTTTTTCCTCTTCCTTTCAGACATTTGTATGTGTGTGTGTGTGGTTTTAATTATTTTTTCCCTTTTATAGAATTTAATAATGGGTGAGGTAACAAACGGGAAGATAAAAATATTCCTGACCACCCTGGGGCATCTGTGGGTATATAGACGGATATTGTAGCCATCCCTTCAAGCTGTGTCACCATTTGGCTTTATAATTTGAGCTGTTTATCACTAAATTTAACTTGTATGTGCAACTGTGTGTCTCCCTCTGAATTCTAGCAAATGGCAGGCTCAGAGTATAAAATGCCAAATTATCTTTTTCATGTGCATTTCGGTCGGTTTACGTATCTGTCCATGCACTGATCTATTTTAACATGATCTATCAAGGAAGCATTCCTACGTCTTTGTTTCTTACTCCTTCCTGTTTATGGGGAGCAGGTCCTCCCCTCTATTTCAAATTGCCCTCTCTTCTCGTCTGCAAATGTTCATGGTATAGATATTTCCTTTATTATTCCCTCTAAACTTTCTTTGTTCCCATCTCTGTCTTTTATTATTTCTACTGTGTCATCAGAAACTGACGCTGGAGCCTGCCAATTAGCCTTTGTCTGTCAGCGCCAGCCTCATCCTCCCAAAGTGTGAGCATGCACGCCGAGGCCGACAGGCCCTATTTCGTATGCAGTGCTGTGTCCCCACATAGAGATATGCCATTACTGACAAAAGAGCAGTAGATGGGATCAGATTAGCCGCTGACAAACTTCCTGTGTGTGTGTGGTGGCAGTGGAGCGGAGGGTGGGCAGGCCAGGGCAGGAAAGGAAACCAGGTCCTGAATACCGAAAAGCAAATCTAACTTGCAAGATCACTTTTCGACTCTTTACCAAAATATCGATGGTTCTGAAATGGATTCCAGCATGAATGTTGTCCACCTGCATTGGTGAGCAAATGGAGGGGGTCACGGTGACAGAATAACCCACATTTCCTGCCTCTTGATTCCATCTGCTCAGCTCTCCACCATCCAGTCTCCTCCCCAGCAAAGGGATATTCCTGAATACCCTCCGGGGCGGGACAAGAGAGGCAACTGGCTTGGGCACAGCACTGAAGAGGGCTCCCCAAAACTGTAATGGGGATAAATACTTTACTAGGACATTTAAAAAAATCAAAATGACTGCAAAAAAAAAAAAATCCACCATATTCAAAATATCAAAATTTTAAATGAAGACGAGGTTAGTACAACTGATGTTTCCTTATGCCTCAGGCTCCAGGACTGATATTGTCTTTATTTAAAATTTTGATGTTCTGTTCATTGTGTTTTTTTTGGCATTTGTTTTGATTTTTAACAAAATTTGGCATTACACTGTCATTGCTGTGGATTGCCGAGCGCCCTGGCTGTCCATCAAATTCGGCACCTGAGGCGAGTGCCCTGGACCAGGCCCTCAGGGTTTCTCACGTGTCACTCTGCTCCTGTCAGTGGCCTCCCTGTGGCTCTCACCAGTGACCCCCATGCACTCAGAAGTGGCATGGAGCCGCTGCGCAGACACTGGGTACACATCCTTCTCACTGGGCAAGTCCATCTTGTGGAGGGGAAGACTGAGACCCTGGGACCCCATGCTGCCGAGGTGTGCTGTATTATCAGACTCTCTGATAGAGGGGCCCCAGTCCGCTGTACCCTCCTCCTCCCCCATCTTACAGACTTCTTATGGCTGCAGCTTTTATGTGCATTTTCCCAATTTTCCATCAGACTTTGGAACAAAAGTCCAGTAGGGTCTTGGCCAAGAGATAAATCCAAGAGCCCCAAATCCTATTATTTCAGAATCAGGCCTTCTTTTAGGTGATGAGGTTTCTGAACTAGGTTAGTGTCAGCACATTTGAGTGCCTATTCTTTTGGGATGAGTTCTCTTTCAGGATCCACTGCAGAGTTGCAGGAGAACCGGTTCCCTGCAGGCTTTGCCCCCTATGTATGAGGCAGACTCATTACTCATATCATCGTCATCACTATTGGTCTGCATTTATTGGCTGCCATGTATATCAGGCTCTGTGTAAACCTCACAATAACCCTGTCCAGAGGACCAATGATTATCTGCCTTTTGCCAGTGAGGAAGCTGATAACCAGAGTAGTAAATCACCCAGCACCCTCTTGCTCATAGGCAGTGGGACTTGAATTTGAACCCGTCATCTGTCTCATTCTAGATATTGAGCTCTTAACCTCTCCTCAGTCTTGTATTTTTCCTGTAGGCTTCTATGGAGTCTGAAGAGTCAGGAAGCTTTGTAGAGCTTTATTTTCTCTACTTGGCATGATGAAAAAATTGTTTTTATTCTATAAATGCAAAGTTATATTATGAAAGTTTGAAGTGAACTTGAAATGTTTGTTTCAGACTCGTTTATCTATCTTCTCCACCTCAACACTTGTCTGCACACATACATCACAAACATATTGTCGAAGTTCTTGTTCTCCACCTCTGGTTAAAGTTCAGTCCTTAGTCATATAGCTGATTAAAGCAGAGAACTTCAGCCTGGTAATAGAATGAAACAACTTATCAGTTAGGGTTATTAGCTATAAGCAATAGAAACTAACTGGTTACTTAGGCAAAACTAGATTTATTAAGAGTATATTGGCTTCTCAAAAAATATCAGGAGAGGTAGAGATTCAGGCCCAGGGGCCACATAATGTGTGGTTCCAAAGCCTTTAGCTCTATCTATTTAACTATTGGCCTCTCTGTAGGTGTACATTTGTGGAATATGTGCCCTAAAAGACAAGGGCACGGGGGAAATCCAGTGAGAGGTGATAAATCCCTCCAGTGAGCATCTTGACTTGGAATCCCAGCCCTTCTTCAAATAGCAAAATCTAATGACTCAGAGAGGCTCAGGGAGTTGTCTAGGGTCACAACTACTCTTTCAGAAAAATAGTCCTGTAATAATTCCCATTATGCAGATGGAGAAATTGAGACCTAGTGAGGTTAAATAAATTGCTGAAGGTTTCAGAGCCAATAAGTAAAGAACCAGGATTTGAATCTAGACTTCTTACTTCCAGAGACCAGGCTATCTGAAAAATAGAAATTTTCAAACAGCAGATCTAAAAATATATTTAAAAACTTCAGAAAATTTAGAAATACACCATTTAAATTTGTGTCAAAATACATACCCTAGACTGACTGAGGGGTAAATCATTTTGTCCTTGATATTGACCTCTTCGCTGAATTCTTACAGTGTTGCTTAAAAAAACGCTCCCTATGTATATATCATCCAAGAGTATTTAAAAAAATGTTCATCACTACTTATATTTACAAGCAGTATTACCTTTTGGGACCTGATTTCTAGAAGTTTGCCATCTGTTATGGGAAAGGATTGAGAACTTTAAAAACGTTGCCTGGAATATGGCAATTTAAGCGTATCTGTGGGTTTAGGACGATGATCAGCCGTTGGTCTCTCAGCCTCCCTGGAATCCCGGCCGCCCGGGCCTTGGCAGCCAGGGCTGGTGATGGAATGCTGATCTCTCACCCGCATCGTGACTTAGCCCCGCACCTCCTGCCATCTACCCTCTCCCTCAAGCATTTCTAGGGGTGCCCAGGTGGTGTCTCCCACGTACACACAAGCTATAAGATCATTGTTTATCCAGCTTCTGTTTGTGGGAACTACTCCCACGAAAGGGTTAAGACAAGCGGATGTGGGGTGAGAAACAGACTTTGCTTTCTCTGCCTCACCTCCTTTTATCTCCCCATCAGGGGCCTGAACAAAACCAGGTCCTTTCAAGTTTCTTTCCCCCTCAGCGTGTGCATAGATCCTGTCTTATTTAGGGTTCTCCTAGAGGCAGAACGTGAGGTAAAGGTTTGAGGGCACATCCTTTATTTGGGGGTGGTACCAGGAAATACTGAGAAAGGGGTCAGGGGTGAGACAGGGAAGAAAGGTCACATCACTAAGACAGCTACCACTATGGGCAACTGGAGTGTAATGTTTCCCAGAAAACTCTGGAAGCTAGAGTAGAGAAGTGCCTCTCGGTCGTTCCCCCCGAGGAGGGAGAGAGTTGGACTCTTATACACCAATACTGTCAGATGTTGGTTGAGGGCTTTATTCTGGAAAAGTGTTACTTGCGGGTACTGGTCTACCATGCCGATGGCCAGCTGGTCTCCAGGGGCCAGGGACATCCCTCAGGCAAAGCAATCAAGTTCTACTGGCCCTGAATGTCCATTAGTCAGGTAATACAGACTGGCCATGACAGTGACAGGTACAGAGGCCACTGGGCTACCCCCTCCACTTCCTTTCAGAGAGAGCTTTGCATGTTTCTGTCCAACAAATGCCTCGCCTCCAGAAACCCCATATCACCCATCTTCCTGTTTCAATGTCGAGAAAAAACTGGCAGAAAATATTAATGCAAATCTATGCTTTGCCAAGAGTAGTGTTTGGTTGTTTTCTTGAACTACCTTGGGACAAATACTCCAAATTAAAGGTCATTTTCTCGTCTGCCCCCTCCCCTCCCCTTCCCCCTTCAGTAGCTATTGCTCATTCATGGTTTCCCTATTTCCATGGGATGATAAGAAGATTAAATCACGCAGCTTTGGACTTTTTAATTCAATTTTTTCTCTTGCCTCTGCTATTCCTTGCTTTGCTATTTATTTTAATTAGAATTTGGTCTTTTATTGAGACTATTTTCTTTCCATGGGATTTTTAATAAGCTGTGTTCAGGAACTCATAGAGTTTCAAATAAACTAGAAATGATTCTCTTTTTCAGTTGAGATGCTGTGTGCCATCCAGCCTTGGATCTGGTGGGCGAGTGTTCATTTCAAAGATCAGGCAAATGAATCATTACAGCAAATGGAGCTCAGTTTTACTCCTTGGTATAATTCCAGTTCTAGTAGCTGAACACTGAACATTTAAAAAATTTCTTTACTAGTATATTCATTATATGTAATATTGGGGTTTCCTTCCTATACACCGGCTGTTAACACTACCACACCAGCAGTAGCTGGTATCGGATAGGGCTGCTCTCTTTCCAAGCTTTGGATCCCCTGCTCTGCCTCTTCTAGCTGTGTTTTCTTGGTGAGCTGCTTACCTCCCATCATTCCTTCCTGTGTAAGTGCATGTGATAGTAAAACCCAGCTCATAGGTCCTTGGAGCTACTAAACAGACAGCATATATCAATGTTTTGTCCAATGCCTGTAACATAGCAAAGCACTTGGTCAATGTCAGCTTTTCTTACTAAACTCCAACACACACATTTTATTTAAATAGATACTATTGACTTGGGAGTCTGTATGTGCATCTAATCTTGAATTGCTGAGTGACTGATTCATGGCTTGTGTGCGTATATGTAACACGGGGTCAGTAAACTAATATATACATACACGGAGTATCTATGAACCATGCTCTCCTCCCTATGCCCAGTCTTAGTTTAAAAATGTCAACTGTATCACTATTTAATGGGTGGGCATGGCAGAGTGTCTGAGCATTCTTTGGTCTTCTCAATCAATAATGACCTAATTTTATTTTGAGTAGCTCTGTTTCTCCACCTTGGTGTGTGAACTTCTGTGAAGTCATAATGACATCTAGAGAATGCAGTGGGGCAATTACTAGAAGTGAACCTCTTTCACTCTGTGCTCCTTCACCTATGTTAGTGGCTGTGGTTCCCTTCTGGCACGATGGGGAATAGCCCTTCTGTTCAACTCTCAAGTGGTAGGAGGAAAAAAAACAATAGGAATACTAACAGTTACTGAGAATTCCCCATGTGTGGGCCCTTCATTGCAAATCTGAGCCTTTATTCCTGCCCCCAGGTTGATAGAGGAGGAGACGGGTGTGAGTGAACACCCAATGATGTTGAATAAATACATGGCATGGCCAAGACTGCAGTCCCGATGGTCAGCTCTAGAAATTGCCATTAAAAATAACACTTTCATTTCTGGAATAAGGTTAGATTTACAGAGGAGTCACAGAGATGGTATGAGCCTACTGATTAACCATTGCATCTTGCCACCTTCTAAGGTTGCTAAGATTTTACCAAATCATGTCAATTTTATCACCAGCTCAACTAGCTTCGGTGTAGATCTGACCTCTAGGTAATTTGAGGCTCCAGTTATGTTCATTTAAGGTCCCATCAGAGAATATAAAGCAAAGTGTATTCTTTCATTCAACAAATAATGGAGTGCTTTCCATGAGCCTTACACAGAGTTACACACCAGGGTTACTGTGGTGAGTGGTGTAGTCCGGCCTTAGGGGAAATGGACCTTGTACACTCAGAGTCAGCTGAGAATAATTTTACAAGAGACAAATTCTAAGGAGCCTCCAGTAGTGGGGGCTGAACCTGTCTGCAAGGCGGCGGCAGGGAGAGGCAGGCAGGCAAACATCACCTCCTTTCCCTTGGGGTGTTTGAGCTGATATTGGAAGGAAGAGTGGGAACTAAAGGTAAATGGGCAGCAGGGGAAGGCTGCCATGAGAGAAGACGGAACACCTACACAGACTCTGGCATGTGCCAACAGCTTTCCTTTAATGAGTTTCTGGCCCAGAAAGCAGAAAAAAATCTTTACTTCTCAGATACCTATATAGGTTCCTTTTAATTCTCCAACCCCCTTTTAGGTTTCACCCGTTCTGTGGTTTCCTCCTCAGCCTGCTTTCTCCTCCCCGGAATTAACCACCTTACACTGTCTCTGGTCTCTGGACACACTTCTTTATCTTCATGCAAACCCGATTTTAATTACTTTCCTGGAAATATCTGTCTTCTCTACTACATTGGCTGCTCCTTGAGGAATGTATTTAAATTTTGTATCTCCAAATAGTGAGTACGTGGCATTTATTAAGCACTTACTATGCATCAGGCACTCTGCTGAGTCTTTTCATGCAATACTTTATTCATTCCTGTGAAAAATCCCCACTTTATGAGAATACCCACCTGGGAGAGGACACAAAAGTTTATTTATCAGCTTGTAATGTGTTTAAATTTATGCAAATTTGAAATTTAGAATCTGAATTTAAAAATTTTTAAATTTACTCAATTTTAATGTATGGTGGTAAGTCTTTTAATGAAAAGAATTGCTTCTAAGTAAGAGTGCTTGTAAAACAAATCGGTGTGACAGAAGAAACAGAAGTCTCTCTTCATTCCAGCTCATCTCCCTGTTGCCCAAATAATTAATTTCCCTAGAGCAGGACTTGGCCAACTATGACCCATGGGCCAACTCTAGCTGCCCCCCACCCTACCTGTTTTTGTAAATATATTTTATGGGACCCAGCCACAACCTTTCACTTCATATTGTCTATGGCTATTTTTGTGCTGTAAGGGTGGAGTTGAATAGTTGTGCTGGAGACTGTACGGCCCCCCACAATTGGAAATATTTACTATCTTCCTTTATATAAAATGTTTGCCAACTCCTGCTCTAGAGCTAATCCATGTTTACATTTTAAGTCTGTTAATTCAGACTCTTTTTCATGTGTTTGAATATGTCTGAGTATGTATGTATGCAATTACATAAACACATCTCTCCACACACATACATATACATGCACATGTATTTGCACACACATATATATTTTTAGCTAACTGGAGTCATGCTATGTATTTGGTATACATAATATATCTCGGAGATTTTTCCACATCAGTGTCCACAAGTCTACTTTGTTACTGTAAGCAAGCATATATTCCCTGGTATGGGTGTGCAATCATTTATTTGATCCTTCCCCACTCCATTGATGAACATAAAGCTTGTTTCCAGTTTCTGTCAGTCCTCTTGAATGAGTCGTCAAAACGTCTTTGAAAAGCCAATCGTAGCCATCATTTCATTTAATTTGTAAAATACTTAAGTCTTTGCAGCAAGGAGGCTAACATCAGTCCATTCTAGAATTTCTTACACACAGTAAACAGGACCAAAAATATATTCTGCGTTTCATATCTTAATTATGCATTATACACTTAATTAAAATTCACATTGTCAGTAAAAGGTAAGGACTATATTAGATTATGGTTGGCATCATGATCAATATACATTTAAACTTTAAAATCTGTTGTTACATTATGGTGGATTTTCTAGAAAGAAACATGAAACTTTAAAACACATTTTTAAAGAGACAGAAGGAGATATGAACTCAGTGGAAGAAATCCAGCTTATTCAGGAGCAGATGATAGCTATAGATAATGAAAAACGGAGCTGAAAGTCACACCTTAATGTGCTTGTTGTTTAAAGCAGGCAGGTTTTTCTGTCTCTTTCTGACGGTTAGAACCGTGCAAACCAGAGGATGAAAAATGCAAAGTATTAAACTGCTGGAAAAATCTTGCATTGCAATTTTCTATTTTACAAAGACAAATATCCAAGTTTTACTAGTCCGTGGGTCAGTTTTAGGTGGGAGTGCCTGCCTGGTTTCGTCCTGAATCTTACCTTCCTCCATGGGGTCACATTTTCCTATGTGAGAGCCTCATTTTTGCTTTGTGTGGCACTAAAAAGTTCCCCTTTGTTCTGAGATGTATCTGTGGGCTTGATGTGAGTTTTCCACTTTGTTTGGTGCATTTCCATTTATAAGCTGTGTTTTTCTCACCTTCTCTGCTTCACTCTCAGTTTATTTTCCTTAAAGATCAAGAAGATGACTGTGAAAAGTTTGGTCACATTTTGAGGTGGCCTCGATTCTTATACTTCTGTTCCCTGGCATCTGCCCACCTCTCCCCGGTTATTGACTACTTTCTCCTTCCTGTTTTAGCATTTGGCCACAGTGAATCTTCCAATTGTAACTTTCTGATTGCTAATGTTAACTTTGCTCTTAGTTTTTTCCTCTTCTTTTACTCCTTTGGTTCTTTGTTTTCAGTATATCTGACCTATTGCTTCTCTGTGATTGTCTTTATACCTTGAACAATTTTGGGGATATGTAGTAAACACCTGAGGCAGTGCTAGGTTTCTTCCTCCCCTTCTTTCTTAGGAATTGGACCCCCAAAGGTTATCCAGGTGTGTGTCCCTGAGAATAACATGGCACATCTCAGCTTTTTTTGCAACCGCTTGACCAATTTCTGGTCTGTGGAATGTACGTACAAGTGCTCTTTGCCACTACTTGGGAGCATCTTTGCCCAGAGAAGCCATTGCTGCTTTCTTGCTGGGATGTGGTTGTGGGGCTTGGCATTGGCGTGGCTGTCTTGGATCTGGACATGGAAGCTGTGTTGGCTGTTAGTCTTGGTAGATCTGATAGCCAGAGACACAAGGTAACATGGGCATCTCAATACATACTGGGAGATACATGCCAACATCACCAGAGACCAGAATATATTACCAGACACTAGCAGACAGCAGAGTACAGAGGCAAACCAGACTCTGATTCCTGATGTGGTTATACTCCAAAATGTCCAACTCCTTGGAGGCTGCCAAGGAGGGAAGCAGGTGTGTATGGGAAGGAAGGTGTGTGTGTGTGTGTGTGTGTGTGTGTGTGCACATAAAATCCTGAATTGACCATTTTTAACCCAACATGCTGGCATTTACCTGCAAGTGACTAAGTTTTCTTCTTTTAGGTAGACTGGGGACTTGAGAAAAAAAGAAATTGAGTTAGAGAGAAATTTAAAAAAATTATATGTCTTGCACACTCAAGTTTGTGTTCTGTGAAAATCATATCCACTGTGGGAGTTGGGGCTCAAGTAGGCAACTGGGAATCATTGCTGAGCTTGAAGCACAGCAGGAACACTGTCAGATTTGTGTTTTCTTCCAAGTCTCTTTTTCTAAGAGGTTGTGGCCACGTGATGGTCACGGACGGCTTTCATCCTCCCACGGAGACTCTCAGCTGTCCTACATATGTCACTATTTCTGCAGAGAAAGATGGTCTTTCCTGAATTATTTTCTATTGTTATCATTTGTGATCTTCACTATAGCCCTGTCTTTATGTATTTTCTTCAAAATAGGTTTCCAGTCAATTTTTGGAGAGAGTACTTAGATTCTCTTGGTCAAATTTAAGCAACTGGCTCAGTCACTCAACTGACAAGGAAAACTGAAAAAATAGAGCCTGACTTTCATTTGAGAAATGAATTTTTAAAATATGTTCTCTTTTCATCCATCTTCTTCCAACTTTATTTGTTGCTGAAATGATAGTACAAAGATATTAAAGGACTCACGATAAGAATAAAACCCATTAACAATGACCTCATTCAGGATTTTTGGTTGACAGTAACAAAAACGGAATTGAAACGAGCTGAGATGGAGAAAGAACACATGGGTGTAAGTCATGGGAAAATCCAGGAATTGGGCTAACGTCAGATAAAGTTCGATCCAGGGACTCAAATAATGTCCACTTGGTGTGAGCATTTCTTCATTTCTTAGTTCTGTTTTCCAATGTGTGGGCATCATTTTTGATGATGCAGGACCAATCCTTGGAGTGGCAAGATGGGCACGAGCAATTCCAGCCTCCTAAACTTTGAGTTCAGCAACCTCAGCTGTAGGTGTCTTCTCTTTCTTACTATTAAAAGAGTAAAACATCCAAGGAAGTGATCCTCATTGGTCGGCTTGGGCCATGCTCCTCTCTGAATGTATTACCATGGCCAACACAACAAAATGACCTATGGAGGCCACGTCTGTGACATGGACCTTACTTTGGACTTGGGGGTGGATTAATCCCCATGATCACATGAATTCAGGATGATAGGAAGGCAGTTCTTTCTCCCCCTCCCATCTCCAAGTCCGGGTGCTGTTCCCAGAAGAGTAAATAAGAACCAAATAGGCAAAAACAAGAGAGAGCCACCAAACTTATAATTCCATTCCCCAAACACAATGAAAGCTCCCATTCTTCTGAGTTCCCTTTTGTCTATGTTCATAAACATTATACCTTCATTTGATTATAATAATAATGTAGAATAGATCAGGCATCAATAAACTTTAGCTCGAGGGCCAAATTTGGCCCATCGCCTGTTGTAAATAAAGTTTTATTGGCACGCAGCCATGTCCATTCACTCACATATTGTCTGTGGCTGTTTTCATGCTGCAACAGACAGTTCAGTAATTGTGACAGAGACCATATGGTCTGTGAAACCTAAAATATTTACTATCTGGCTCTTTTCAGAAAGATTTTGCCATCCCCTGGTATATATTAGAATTGGAATTCTGTTTTATCACTTAGTGGTTTCTTGTGAACAATTTCATGTTTTCAGAGTCTTTATAATTATTATTCTGTATTTTGGCTATAGAATGCTTTTGTTGGGTTGAGTAACTCTCCTCTATTAGTCTGCCCCTAGTAAATAGCAGTACTAAAGGTTTCCTGTAAGAACCCACTCCTTTCATGCACCTGAGCAAAATGTAAAGGCTCCGTCTAGGTGTTTGCCCCGTGGCCACCGTAAGCTCAACTCTTTTGAATCTCTTATCAAACTGTATTTATGAAATATCTCCAGGGAAGGGACAATGATTCATTAAGCATCTTACTCCTAATATCTTACACAAGGTATAGGCACTCCATTAGGTATGTTACTCACTGCCTGTGAATTCACAACTTCTGCTGCAGCTTTAGCAAGCAAAGAGGAGGGAAACGTGTGCTAGGTTGAGGCGGAAGCACCAGGTGAAGTCAGGTCCTCCTCCTTCCCTTCATGTCCTGGAGCCTCATGGACCCACTGTGGTTTCCTTTGCTCTTCCTATTTTTTTCTGTTTTCACTATAATCTGATTTTTGGGTTATGCACCAGGATTAGAGTTGGAATTGATGTCAGTATGCTTTTTTCCTATAAACAGTGACTGAGATCAGGGGTGGGCTGACTCTTTCTGTAAAGGACCAGAGAGGAAATAGTTTAAGCTTCGCAGGCCGCACAAGTCTCTGTAAGTCACATACTCGACTCCGCCATTAGAAAGCAGCCCGGGAGAGTAAGGAGAGGAGTGGGTGTGGCTGTGCGCCATTAAAACTTTGTTTACAAAAAAAAAAAGGTGGGGGCTGGATTGGGCCCAAGGACCAGAATTTGCTAACCTCTGATTTAGATGATCAGTGCTGTCTTTCTATAAGTCTTGACTTGGCATTTTGGGGAAAAAGTCTTTTTTAGCAGTGTTTTTAAAATTGCGCTCTGTAATTACCAGGGGTTTCGATGGAGTCGCACTAAGAATCTGATGGAAGGATGAGAAGCCAGGAAGAGAGAAGGGAGGACTAACCCCAGGGCAAAGGGCATGTACATGACCTGACGTTTTGAGAGACCAGTCTTTGGAATCAGACCTTCCTCATATGTGCATATATATGAAAGCCTATGTATGGTAAAGAAATGGTGATTTGTTTTCTCATGTGGTAAAGCGAGTTTTTGTGAATGACCGTTTATTATTTCTGTAAGGATAAGTTCCCAAAGGAGTGGTCTCCTAGTCTGGAGAAGCAGGAAGATCAGAATTTAGTTAGTTTGGCTGTGACTTCTTGTTTGTTTCAAGAGAAAATGATGGCTCTTGTAATGATTCGATTTATTTTTCAAATCAAACCAACCCAGGGATAAGGTTTTGGGTGAGGGTCAAATTCTTATTTTCCTTTCCCCTGAAAGATATTGTTTGCATGACTTCTTATTGGGACCTTTTAAATGCCCTATCTGATGGTGCTCCTTCCTGATTTAGGTGAGGATTAGGGGCAGTCGTTCTTTCTTCACATCTGGCTGTCTCCCGCTCACCCCTGCAGTCTCCGCATCACGAACCTTCCCTGACTTCACGTTCTAAATCGGTGGCACTCTCTCTTTATCCCCTCACTTCTTCTTCAGAGTGCTTGCCACCGCTTGTCGTGTTCTGCGTCCATCTCCCCCATCAGCGAGTAAGCCCTACACGGTCAGCGCTCGCGTCTGTTTGGTTCTCCACTGCACTGCTGATGATGGACGCGGAGCCAGCATTCAATAAGAATCTGCAAATGAATCAGCATTTGTGCTGTTTCACTGGCATGGACTTGTAGAGAAATTTGAGGGGGTATAAATGACTTCAGAGGAGCAGTTCCACAGTGATGTCAGTTAGGAACAACTTCTGCTACCAATAATGGATGATTGACAATTAGTGACTCCAAATATAAGACCTTTATGGTCTAGGTAAGCTACTGGAATCCTGCCTAATATCATCCCTCCCCTACCAAGCTCCCACATACACAATGTTCTCATGCAGGTCACTGGCTTATTACTCCAAGCAGGATTCTCTGCCTCAGGGCTTTCTCTCAACTGGGTCCCAGATGTCCACAGGGGTAACCTACTTATTAACACACGCTGCAATGGCTTCTTTCCCTTCCTCCCTTCCTGCCTCACTTCCCACTCTCCTACTGGTGCTTCCTGGGATCACCTCCATGTAAATTACTTGCACCCAAATACTTGTCTGAGACAGCAGATATTAGAGGAACTAATATCAAATATTTACTTAACAAGAATCCTGGAGGTGGACAGTGCTGGGGCTGCTTAACTCCGCAGCTCAGCAAGGCCATCAAACACCCAGACCTTTTTATCCTTCCATTCCTCCCTCTTCAGCAGGTGGCTTTTCACCTTTAGGTCCTGCAAGGTGGCTGCTGCTGCTTCCGATTATGCATCCTCACCAGAGCACCCAAAGTTGGAAGGGTGGGGCGGGGGTGAGAGTGGAGGGGCAGCTGGTGGAAAGGGTCTTTCCTCACATGCATCTCTCTTTGAAACAAGGAAAATACCCTTCCCAGAAGGCACCCCTTTTTATCTCATTGGCCAAAATCGGATCACATGGCCAGCACTTGTTGCAAAGGAGGCTGGGAAGGTGAATCACAGGTCTTTTCAGTCTTTGGAGCGGGAGGTGTGTGAGGGCATTGGGTACAAGCATGCATAGCTTCCACATTCATGATAGCAGGGTACATTTTCCTCTTTTTGAATCGTTTTGTAGCCATGGGAGGTGAGACCACTCATCTCTTTGTCAGTTAAAAGAGGGAATTCAAAACCAAATGTACCTCCAGAAAGGAATTTTAATCTGTTCATGGCTGGAAAGTTTAAATTTTACAGCCAAACTTTGAAATCTCTGTAAACGACAGAGATGAAAAGGTCGGCATTTAAATCTGTTTCCTTAACAGATGGCTCCCAGAGTGAGCTGAGATGGGAATTCACTCTCTGGGCTCAGCCACTCTCCATAAAGCTGGTCGTGCGGTTTATGACATCAGCAGAGTCCCAGAGTGAATTACAGCTTATCCTTGTATTCACTGTGGTGCCATCTATTATGCTACTGGGTGTAATGTTGATTAGGAAGGTGTCTTTGATAGCTCAGTGGAGGAAAAAGTGCTCATGTTAGAGGGCTGAATTACAGAAACGATTAAAGCGAAGGTACATGAAGAGAGGTTGGACGTAAGAGGCTTTTGCATTTTTGTGTGTCTGTGTGTGAAAAGCAAGAAAAAGGTTAGATCCAGTCATTAAAAAAGGACACACTCCCCATTTATGAACAAAGGCTTTTGTTCCCAACGCCTTCAACCCACCTTAAACAATTCCCAATTGAGATCCATGTATCTCCTTGAAAAAATCCTGCCAGTTATGTAATGTTGGGTGTTATGTACACATTTAACCAATAATTTTTGAGCCCTGATAAAAAAGCTATTCCTTTGCTCCTGGCTTTTGAAAGTCAAGATAATAGGTCAAAGTTCATCACAACAAAACCAAAGTGATGGCCAAAATCTATTTTCCCCAGTGGAATTTTACTGGGTTAGATATTGCTTGAAACAGCCGTTGGTTAGAGCTGGGACATTTTTTGGGTAATACAATTCTTTTGGAAATGATGCTTGTGTAAACATTTGACTGGAAGAGTCAGAGATTTAAAAAATTGTTGTAAAGATAAGCTTTTTCCCATAAAGTAGACATAGTGCATCTCAAAGTTTGGGGTATACCAGATGCCTGGAACTTTTATAAACTTCTTTCATCAGTCATGGAGGGTGGAGCAGGGATCTCTGTATTTTTAACAAGCTTCTAAGGAAAATTCAATCCATTCTATCAAAGTGCCACATTACTGCTATGCAGCTTTAAAAAACCCTAATAATATTCTAGATATATCTACCACTTGCTGTGCTAGGCCTCAGGGGTTGACCTGCCCAATATAATAGCCATCAGACACATGAGGTTATTTCAGCTTTAATTTATATTAAAGTTAAATAAAATAAAAACTTCTCAGTTGCACCACTTCAGTTGCACCACCGCCACATTTCAGGAGGTCAACAGCCACATGTGGCTGGTAGCTAATATATTGCACGGCAAAGATGTAGAATATTTTCATCATTGAAGAAAGTTCTATTGGACAGCACTGGATTAGACAATAAACAAAACAGACACCTTTCTGTCCTAATGGAGAAAACAGATCAGCTTCTCCCTGCCCCTCCCAATAAACTGACAAGTCAACAGTTACTAATTTTGTTTTATGAAGAGAATGAAGGCCTGTGATCAGGACTGGTTACATGATTTGTGGGCCCCAGCGATAAATGAAAACACAGGGCCCTCCCTCGTTCAAAAGCAGAGCTTTAAACCAAATATGCGCCCTTCTCAGCAGAAGTTACACACTTAGCCTGACTACAGTAGACTAAACCAAGGAGGGGTGGTTTTAAGGATGTCACAAATGCTCCCACTGAGGTAGAAACAATGAGAAAGGGCTAGAATGCAAAGCAGGCCGCACCCGAAGGTTTTGGGCAAAAGAGAACAGCCTGTGCAAAGGACCCAACGTAAAAAACAAATTCGAGGAGCTGAAAGCATTCCCGAACAGCAGGAGCCAAGGCGGGTCACCTTGTGTCCCAGCGGCTGGTGGTCGTGTAGTCAACCCTGAATCCCAGCAGAAGGTCACTCGGACGGATCAGCCCACGGTTTCATTTTTTGGTTTCCTTTGTGAGTTTGCGAGCATCCCTAACTAGTAAGGATTCCTACAAATGAAATTCTACTTTTTATTTTCAAGACAGGAGAAGAGAGGCACAGGAAATTATTTTCTTGGATTCACAATCTGGTGCGGTAGCAGGTTAAGGAAACCGGTGAGAATGTGCTGGGTTCTGTGCACCAAACGGCGTCTGGGAGCCCCTCCGGGAGGGAGGGCTTGGCGGAAGATGCGTAACTCTCCCATGTGTCAGAGAGAAGCGTTGCCCTGCACATGCTACCTCCGGAAAAGGTGTTTCATCAACAGAAATGCTGATTCTCTGGCTCCCTACTGCTATATTTAGAAATGACATTTACATTTCCACAGATCAACAGCTCCATTTGGATACAGTTCCAAGAGCTTTACTGCAACAGTGAATATACTGGCTTTTATTTTTCCCTGTTCCCCTTTCTTAGCTGTTGGGAATTAGCAAAACTAGGAGGCATATGTAATTTGGTAGATGCAAATAGTTGAATATGAGAAGTTTGTACATTTTTGCAGAGGTCATAATGCAGTATCTTGACTTTCAAAAGGGCTTGATGGAATTTGACCCTGTGCTATATTTTCTGTCTCACTCATGTAAAAAATACCTTTATAGACTCCAGCCAGAGCCTCCCCCAGACCCCCAAATCCTTGCACTTTTTTGTGGGGGAGGGTTAATTTTGAATCTGAGTTTCTGCTACTTCAGGTGGCTTGTTTATTGGTAGTTCAAACTCAGGAACTTCTTTTATTCAGCAGTAAAACATCTCCTCAAGCCTTTTTTGCCTTTTGATGTGTGTGCATAGTATTTTGTGTCTGATGGCATTCAAATATTCTAAATATTACTTTTAGACATACTTCCATCTGGCAAGGTACTTGTCACAGCTGTTGATAACAAAGGCAAGGATCAAAGATCTTACTTCTTTGTCTGGAGGGTGGAAAAAAATGGAAAAGCAAAGATAACCATTGGCGTCCATTAATCTATAGGATTATTGATCTACCTTTGGGAGTAACTTTCTGCAGCCTTCTGGAACCTGATAGAGGGACCTCATAAAATTATGAGCATGTGTTACCATCAGAGGGCAGTGTGCACTCTCTCCAAGAGCCTATAAAAATTATGTTTCCCTGTTGTAGCTAAAAGGATTTGTCTGGCAAAGGGCAAACCCATTAGGTGTAAACATTCAGCATTTTTTGCTATTGCCTGTCATAATGGAAACAATGATTTGAAAGTTTGGATTAAACCCGCGAGATTTCCTAGCGCCTATCTTTAAGCATATTTTTTGCAAAGTTGTTTCTTCTGATTTCAAACTCTACTCGAGAGACGTGAGTTAGACCTGGGAAAACCTTTTCAGGACATTGGTAGGGAAAGCTCATTTTAACCTAAGTGTTGAAGCTCTCCTTGAAATATAGATGCTCATTAAGCAATCGCTAAGTATCAAAACAATATCCAAAGTTAACAAAATTTTTTAAAGGAAAAAAAATATGTTCTGACTGGCTCCAAAACATTCTCTCACCCACCCAAACCTAATGCAAACATGAAGAATTAGTGAATTATTTTTTCAGGCCTGGTTTTCCTGAGACTCATAAAAAAGAAATCCCTGTATACGTGACTGTTGGTAGGCCAGTAAACAAAGGCCGGAGAACACAGTTGTACAAAGCTGAGTATTTGCATTTAAAAAAACGGTCTGCTGTTACTTTGCAGAATCGCAGAATGTGATTCACCTGTGGCCGTAAAATCATTGTGTAGGAGAGTGGATCTGGAATTGGCAAAATTACGATTGCATCAACGCACGAGCTAACGTCGGCTCCTGGTTCAGGTGTGAGATGGGAAGGAAGGGTCTGGTAGACTCGTCTTTCAAGAAATTGAGCAAATAAATTGTTTGCTTTACAACTGCCAGGCGCAGTAGTGTCTGGCAGTGTTGTTACTCTGCTGACTGCGACAGATTGAGCTCTTCTGCCAGAATTTCTCTAGAGGGCAGTAAGGATTCGAGGCTCTTTCCGTATTTTTCTGAAATGACGGATCATCTTGGTGCAGCTGCGGTGGCTGGGGAGCACAGCCCGTGCCCCGGGGCTTGGGGAGAGCTGCCTGACACCCCAGAAGGGAGTTCTTCCTGCTTCCTGTTAAGCCCTCCAAGAGGATATTCTGTGATAATCGGCCCCTCTTAAAAAAGAAATGCCTGGATTTATTAGTAGACGAGAGGTATACATACACCACATACGTATATTAATGGTTGACAGAGGACTTAAAAATTAAATGGCTCTGAGATGGTGCCTTGATGGCCGGGTAAAGCCAAGAATGGTTCATCCAGACAGATGAGCTGGGGAAGAGAAATCCATGTAACCCAGTGGGCCTCATCCAGGGGCGGTTTTGCTTGCAAGGGACATTTGGACACATTTTTAGTTGTCATAAGTGGGGGTGCTACTGGCTTCTAGTGAGTAGGGCCAGGGGTGCTGCTAAACACCCAGCAGTGTACAGGACGGCCCCTCAGCAGGGACTTATTTGCCCTCAAACGTCAACATTGCAGAGGTTAAGAAGCTCTGATATAAACAATCCAGTAGCCAAAAGGGAGTGTGAAAATGGATTATAAGAAGCTAAAGAAAACCTATTTTTTATTTTCAGTGTGGTAGATTCTGAAGATGAAACACCAGGGAGTCTGTGATGTTCAGGATTGTTTTTCTTGTGCTTCCTAGTAAAAGCATGAAGTTCTAAGACCCAAGCAACTCTGCGCACACTTGGCAAGAGGAGATGTCAGGTGGATTTGCCAGGGGTGGAGAGAACCCTTTTGAGTGCTGTTGTGCGTCTGGGGCTGGTCTCTGCTGCAGCTCCCCAGATGCAGGGCCTGCAGGTGCTAATGCGTTTCTCAAGCTGTGGTTCCGCACAGAAATGCTGATAATGTCAGTGCAGAAACATACTCTCAAAATGGATCTTTTGCAAATGGCAGACTTCAGTTGGGTGTTTCCATGACCATAGTTCTCAATCAGGGGTGATTTTATCCCCAAGGGGACAACTGACAATGTCTGGAGACACTTTCATTGTTACAAGTGGGGATGGTGCCCCTGGCATCTCTGAGGTAGAGGCCACGGATGCTGCTAAAGAGCCTGTAATGCCTATGGCAGTCCTGTCCCCCTCCCCCAGTACGCAATTAGGGGGCCTGCATGTCAATAGTGCCTAAGTGGAGAGCGCTTGCTCTGAGGTTTCTAGCTTTGCATAATGTATCATATAATACAGTTCCCTTTCCAACCTACCCCAGGTTCAAGTCTCACAATTGTGAACATTTCCTATCCTCCAACATTCCACAGACAGTTTGTTTATAGGGGCAAAGAGTGGGAATTGCATCCACTGTGTTTATCACATATTGCCAGGCATTTAAAGCTCTGTGCCCAGTAGTAGGCATTTAGAAAGAGAAAGTGGGTCAAGGGCATGCAGTCTGGGAAGCTCTGTTCATGTTTAGAAGATCCAGGCACAGGGCCAGTGTTTGCAAGAACAGGAAGGTGACATGGCTTGACAGAAGTACCCAGCGAAAGAGTGGCCTGGTCACCTGTCAGGAGACCATGTGAGGCAGGGGCAGAGAGTTTGCAGTTAGGGGTTAGATGGAAGGGGCTTGGAATCCCAGCTCTGCTATTACTACCTCTGTGATTTTGTTTTTTTGCTTTTTTATTAAGGTATCATTGATACAATCTTCTGAAGGTTTCACATGAGCAAATGTGGTTGCTACATTCACCCATATTACCAAGTCCACCATACGCACCCCATTGCAGTCATTGTCCCTCAATGTAGTAAGATGCTATGGAGGCACTACTTGCCATCTCTGTGCTATACTGCCTTCCCCGTGACCCCTCTACATTATGTGTGCTGATCATAATGCTCCTTCATCCCCTTCTCCCTCCCTCCCAACCCTCCCATCTCAGCCCCTTCCCTTTGGTAACCGATAGTCCCTTCTTGGAGTCTGTCAGCTCTGTGATTTTGGGCAAGCCACTTCCATTTTCTCAACTGTAGTTTCTGCATCTGTAAAATGGGACTAATAATACTCTTTCACTTAATTTTAATTAAATTAAGGCTTTACATGTAATAGTATATTAAAGCACTTTGCAGAGTACGTGGTTTCTAGTGTTGAATGAATGCTAGCTAACTTAATATCATTGTCACTGTCAGCATCATTATTTTCAATGTTCCAGAATCTTCATTTGTGCAGAATTAAGATTCTGTGTGTCCAAAGCATTACTTATTCCCCTTTTAAAAACTCTTGGATGCTAGAATTTTCATTTATGGTATTTTGGGTGTCTCATATAGCTTTTCTTTTATTTTGAAGTATAACATGTATAATGGAAATATTTTAAACCATTCAGCAAAATATGATTGTTTTGGTTATTTGCTTATTCAAATAAAAAGAGATATAGTTCTTTTTTTTCTTCTTTTTTTCCTGTTTGGGCTTAAACAATCAGGAATTAAGAAATAATGTGGCAAGGTGAAAAATTCTCCTGACAGGTAGCACTGGAATTTCTCTAAGACAGGACAATAGTCTTTGTTTGGGAAAAATTTTGAGATGTCCTTGGGGTGGAACTTGAGACCCTGAAAGTCTTAAAATTGTTGAGAAATGAGGTTCAGAGGAAAGGGCAAAAGTTCTCTGCATGAGAAAAAGAGAAGAATGTGCTTGTTTGGCTTGGGGAGGGAGGGTGGCCGGTGAGAGAGAGGGAAGTGGGAGTGAAAGGGGGCTGTACCAGGGATAGACTCATGATCCAGGCCTGGTTGGTGGGGGAGAGCATCTCTCAGCTCTGGAGAACGGCTCTGGGATGAATGTGCACAGTCAATACTGTGAATCCTGGGACAGTCACTGGAGCAGAAGGGAGCATGATATTCTCTCTCTCTCTCTGGGCTTGAGCTTTACAGATATCAGTGCGGGGCTGCCCCTCAGCAATTTTGTCACCACGAGGCACAAGCTTGAATTAGAATGGAGCTCACTCAGGGAGAGGTAGAACCCAGAGCAGGGGAAAGGCTAAGTCTTGGTGACACTGGTTGAACTGACAAGTTTTCTTTTGTGCTTAAGCCAGTTTGAGCTGATGTTTCTGTCGCTTGAAACCAAACCAGTGTGTGTTAATACAAAGAGGCCTCTAGCTAATACGTAATGTAAGCATGTCTGACTCTGAAGTCTGGGTCCGTCTTACCACGAAGCAATTACTCTATTGCATCAGGAGATAAGAATACTGAAGCTCAATTTTCTCATCTGTAAAATGGGAAGGTTGGGAGTGAATTAATTGTTCTCAGTCTGAGGTATTCAGATCCTCAGTCTCCTTGAAGTTAAAAATAAGGAAGCCAAGATAATTAAAATTTTCCAAGTTCCAGAGTTGAAATCCTAGCTTTCTGTAGCTTAGGGACCCATAAATTAAGTGGGATATCACATTTCTTCTCTTTTCGCTTTGGATTTACAACTCAGTGAGGAAATCCGCTTAGCTAGTGCTAATCAGAAGATCCAATGTGCAATGCTGTTAATTAATTTAAAAAATGGGAATATAAATAATTATTTTAGAACTGCATCTTAGTAGATACAAACTTTTGAGAACAATGGGATCATTTAAAAAAGGAGCTACAGGGTGAACATATTGGGAGACAGGGGTGCCTTCTTGGAGCCATCGTGGGGACCTCATCAGGACACCCGTACCGGCTTGGGCCTGGCTGCCTGTCAGCCTGATTGATTCTGAGCTGCTTTATATTTTTTGTCATGGACCAGGCCTGAGGTGGCAAAGGAGGCCACTTACATTTGAATCCGATAATAGACAGCAAAGTCTCATGTGGGTAAGTCTACATTCCTAGGCTGATACACGTAGCTGGTGTGTAGGACAGAAATTCTACACGCTGTAAAACAGCTGAGTAGCAAGGCAGAGGGCTCTTTCCCACAGGCACACGGGGAGTTTCTTTGCTAGAAAAGCCACACAAGGTTATCACAGCTCATGATGTCTGATGGATAGATAGGGGCTAGCCTCCCATTCAATCATTCAGCCAGTCAACAAACATTTACTGAGGACCTCTTATGAATAAGGTGAGGATCTTCTGAGGATTGGAAGTTAATCACACAGGAATTTTGTCCACAAGAAGAAGGCAGATGCGGTGGGGATGGGGGTGGGGGTGGAGAGGAGTGCCCCAGAATTGTCATGTGACAAGCAGGTCTACCTGTTTTTACTGATACGACTCCCCACCACAGCCTTTAAACCACATGTCTCGTCATGTTGTGGTTCTGCACAAAACCCTCCTGGGTCCTTATCTCACTCAGAATAAATGCTGTGGTCCATATAATGTCCTACCCAGAGGTTGGCAACCTTTCTCTGTGGGGGGTGAGGGAGTAAGTATTTTCTACTTGGGAGGCCATATGGTTTCTTTTGCTGCTACTGGCCCTGCCTCTCGAGAGTAGCCATGGACCTAAACAGTCATGGCTGTGTTCCAATAACACTTTATTTATAAAACCAGGCCCAAATGGTATGCTGGTCCTAGTTTGCTGGCCCCTGTCCTACATGATCTAAACACATCCATCTCCCCACTTCTGATGTCATCTATCTCTCAGTCCTTCTCTCCATTTGTTCTGCCCTGTAGGACTTATGTTTCCCCCCAGGGAATGCCAAGCAGGTTCCTACCTAGCGGATTTTGCTCTTGCTTCTGCACTAACTTGAAATGCTCTTTCCCTGGCACCCCCATGTTTCACTCCTCCCTGCATTAAAGGTCATCTGTTCCTCCTCAAAGATGTCTTCTCTTACTAGCCTATAAGAGAGCAAGACCCTTTGTCCTGCTTTGCACCATTCCCTTACCCTGCTTTATCATCCTTTACAGCACATCTTGTTATATGTATTTTCTGTTTATGATGTGACTTGCGTGAGGGAAGGGACTTAATTTTTTTCCATTGCTATCTTATCCTCAGTGCTTAGAAAAGTGTCTGGTATATACTAGGTGCTCAGCAAATGCTTTTTGAATGTATAAGTAAAAATATTTAAAGTTTTGCTCTTTGGAATCAGACTGCAATCTCTTGTCTGAACCCGCAAAAGAAATTTAAAGGTTTCTTTTATTTAAAAATTTCAGTCTTTTATGTGTTCACCCAACAGCAGTGGGGTGTTCTGTAGTAACACAAACAATAGAAATATAATGCAAGTCACAAATGTAATTTAAGATTCCCTAGCAGCCATATTAAAAGAGTAAACAGAAAAAAATATGAATTTAATTTTAGTAATATATTTTATTTAACCTAATATGTCCAAAATATAATATCAATATGTAATCAATATAAAAACTTATTAATGAGATGTTATG
This sequence comes from Manis pentadactyla, assembly GCF_030020395.1. Classification (NCBI taxonomy): domain Eukaryota; kingdom Metazoa; phylum Chordata; class Mammalia; order Pholidota; family Manidae; genus Manis; species Manis pentadactyla. Next base: position 169,555,970 of record NC_080023.1, read on the forward strand.
CTTTTTTGGTACTAAACCTTCAAAATCCAATGTGTATTCTATACTCGTGGTGCTTCTCAATTTGAATTAGTCGCATGTCACTCATCATACTGATTAGTGGCTACTATCTTGGACAACGCAGGGCTACAGTGTCTGAGTTCAGGACATGAGATAGAGTAGTGCCCTGTGACTCATAAGCAGCTTTTAGAAGCAGCTCAATCCCTGATTTTGGCCAACCTTCACTGCATTTTTGTCTGCCAAAGTTTTGGGATAAACCGTCACTGTCAAAATTTATTGTTACTTGGGGGAAAAATCAAACTTTCTGTGGAATAATGCAGCCCTGTAAATTAAAACGAATGCTTTTTAAAAATTATGATGTTATATCATGCTTGATGTAATGTGACAGGCTGTAGTTTTTACTTTTGTAAGATTTCCTTAATGTAAAGCAGGAAGCTAATTTGAGAAGGTTTTCACTGCCCAGGACCTCAGAAAAGGGGCCCCATTTCAGTTGTCTGCCTCAGTGGCACCACTGTTCCTATATTGGAACAACAGTTTCCAGCTGAGCCCTTAGTCCTGTTTGGTGTGGCCCTTAATGGTCCATGTGGATTCTCGGTTCATTCTAAGAATCTTTCAGGGATTAAGAGGGAAATGAAGAGAGGTGTTTGCAACCTAATCCACGTTGTAGGGTTGTATGATTTTAGAACTGGAGTCCTCATTGGTTCATGACTGGTAAATAAATTTCAGCTCAAATGCAAACTGAGATTGTTTATTAATGCTTGTTGGGGGTCCTGTGTTAAGAAAACTTCTGAGCATGACTCTGAATTCTTAGAAAGAGTACCTTATTCAACCAGCAATGTCTGCTATGGGTATGGGAAAAGGTAGTTGCAGTTTCTATGTGATGTATTTGACCTTCCTGACCTAAGGTGTCTATTTCTTGCTTCTGAGGTGGACCCAAAACAGGATTTTCTTTTTCGGGGGCAAAGACAGTGCCAAAATAGGGACAAGAATCCTACAAGTGGGTTGAACTGAGAGGCCAGCTTACATGAGGCAGCTCAGTGGGCTGAAAAGCTAGAAGTATGGTCAACGCCTTGCTTGCTGTGTGGGAAACAGTGCCCAGTCCAGAAGCTGAGCCTGGGATGAGCATAAGTCTGGAAGCCAGGAGAATCAAGAGAAGAATGGACTGTGTTACAATAATATAATAATAATAAATTGGAGTAAGCAACTCTGGCTGGAAAAGGAGAACTGGTAGGACAAAGGGTTTAATCTTGAGGTAATCCAACTTGGTTAGTAGTGTCTGCCTGGAGCTCTGTGTTGGAGGTGTGCTGGGGTTGTGCCAGGGTTTGGGAAAAGGAGGGTCATGATTGATTGGCAATGCCTACTATGACTGTGGAAGTTGTACAAGTCAGCAAACATGCTACATATTTGCAGTAAGATTAAGAGGCATGGTTGTGTTGGGGCTCAGAGAGTCATGATTGATTGTTAATGTCTGTATGGGCGTAGGAGTTATGCAAGACCACACACGTGTCATATATCGGCAATTTCTGATTTAGAAGCATGGTGTAGCAATGGCAGAAATACATCCCCTGGTTGCCTTTGACAGGTACATGCTTTGTTTTCCCTCTTTACGTTTACATTTATATTATTTTTCCATTTAACAGATGCCCATTAACTGTCTAGGTCTGTGCTGGGGTCAAGCCATACGCATTCAGTAATAATAAAATGAGTGTCAAAATCCCCCACAAAAGGTAGGCAGTGGTTAAGTGCCATTAAATAGATGGAGGACAAGAGTTGTGGGGGTTTAAGAATGGCTTCATGGAGGAGGTGATTGTCAACATGTGGAAATGAGGGAAGGAGCATTTGGTGGAGGGGGCAGCATGGGCCTAGAGGGGGTGCCAGGGAAGCACAGGGTGTATGAGAAACGGTGAGGAGGTGAATTTTGCAGGTGTAACTGTGGGTAGAAAGGACGCTGAGAGAGGAGACCGATGAGGTTGAGCAGGGTGGATTCCGGGGGGCCACAAATGCCCACCTGCAGAGCTGGGACGCACCGAACCGCCCATCGTGAGTGCTGTGAAACGTGCAGTAGCTCCTGTAGTGTAGCTTGAAGATGCCAGGAAGCATGTTGCTTGCCTGCTAAAGAAACCCCAGCATGGTTCACTTTGACCTCCTCCCCTTCTCTGCCCTTCAAAGAGGGTCTTCTGTCACTTGAGTCTTTGTGGTGGAGAATAAAGAGGCAAACAAGGGAAGATAAGAATAGGTGTTCGGGAGACCTAAGTTGGATGAGCATTTCAGAATGGTTGGAGGTGAGAAGCTGGGCTGTACCGGGCAGTGGTGGAGATGGGAAAAATATTTAAAAGGTTATTTCTTGAAGTCAGGAAATCTCTCGAAGTCAAGGAATGCAGATAAAGGATTGGCATCATTCTGAGATCACTTTTGCTTGTGTGTAATGTGATCCTTGAATGGTGACACAGACTGGGGCCTCAGAGGATAGGCCCTGGGTCCTGATGTCACAAGTGTTACCCAAGGAGGTCACCTTAGGTCACACTTTAAGTTCTCATCTACTCCTGGAAGACTCTCATCCTATACTGGAGATGACTTCTAAGATCATCACTGAAGGGAATATTCTCACAGTCAAAACTACCCCCCTACCTCCAAATCCTCAAACTATACTATAAAAACAGCACCTGTCAGTCATCCAAGTGAGCCAGGCTTTCTTCCAGGGCTAGGACAGATCACTGCTTCTTTGATGGGACTCCAGAGGAACTCCTTGCATTTAAGGACCATGTTGTATGAAAAATTTACACAAAATCTATGCTCACCTGTGGGAGGGGCGTAGGGATGGAGATTGACAGAGGGAGGCTCCCATTTACACCTCATTCTCACACCTACTCTGGGCACAGGCTTCCTGGGAAGCAGGGGCAGGCTCCCCAGCATGCAGGGTTTTCTTACTCTCTGTCTCTCTCTCTCCTGGCCTGGCACATACTGTTGATTTGGCAGGAGTTTCCCTGCACATAGGATGTGACTCCATGGTGTGACATTATCATGAACACCCCAGGGTGGCTTCACAGGACTGTGATATGGGGACAGGTCAGGAAATTTCCAGGCTGCCCACAGCCCATCCAGTTAGCACAAGGCCATGCAGGATGACCTTGGTGGATGGGGAGAAAAGTTAACTAGAATTTAAATGTATTCTTTACTTTTGGTGCTTGTACCTAGATTCTAAATAAATGCAGCTCTGGGACACAGACAGCATGACAGATGCAGAAACATCAGGTGTGGGGCCCTCCTTCTGGAAGCTAGCTAATAATTTCTCATTAGCAAGAACAAGTGAAAAAGATTGCTGTTTCACCAGAAGCCTACTGAATATGGTAATGGAGCACCATCTCCCCCCAGTGAGGCTGAAGGCCAAACCGCCCCAGCCCAGGGAGGTGACATTCCAGAAACTGTGCAAACTCTGTGATCACAGGGAAAGGAGGAACCTGTCTGCCCCTCAGAACATCAGAAATGAGTGCGTGCAGCGTGCCCCTCACAGCACCAACCTCTGAGGCGATGGATCCCTTGTTTTCCTGCCAAATTTGATGTGACCAGTTGAGAGGTGTCTGGCCAATTTTTCCTACATGCTCCCTTTTTCTGTTTTCTCTCCTTCCGCTCCAGCCTTGTCTTTCGCTTTCTGAGTTCCTTTCTAACTTTTTCCTCCCGCGCTGCCTTTGTGTGGCTGCCAGAGGAGAGGCCTGCTCTTTTCCTGGCAGAGAGGCTGATGGACCTCCACGCTGACGCGTGCTCTGTGAGCTCCCTGACGGAGGGGCTGTTAGAGGTCTGCAACAAGCACCTCCCTGCCTCCAGAGGTCCCCACTGTGGCCCTTCGTCAGGCCAGGGCACAAGGCCTGCGGAAGCTACACGTGAGGAGCAGTGGGCGTCCTTAGACACTGGCTTCTTTTGGGGTTGGGGAGAGCTGGGAAAAGGGGTCCGTTTGGCCACCCCTTAGTCAGAGAAGGCAGAGAATTCTCTCTGTTTAGATGTCCTGACTTCTTTATGTTTCAGTAGTTTGTACACTGTTAGGATGGAACGTATCTAGCATTTGCCTGCAATTCTGTCAACGGTTTTATTTTTTGTATGTTTGGATTTTAGGGAATTGTATCCGGTAGTGATATTAAAACTACTGTATCATAGGCTCTAACCAACCAGAAGAGAAGCCCAGTCAATCAGAATGCATGCTGGAAATGATCAATTGGCCCTCCCGGGCCAGGGTGTGCCAGTAAATGCAGCCTTCTGCTTGCTCTGCGTGGCTGGCGCATTTTTTGTGCCTTTTAATCACGTAGCTGTCTTAGATGGGGACCAGTGGAGTGTCATAGATGCTTTTCACATAGATCATTTAAAATTATACAAATGTGAACAAGAGAAAAACAATCTAAATAAAGCTGGTGCACATACTCACCCATCTTCTTACCACTTGATACTCCAGATGGAGCATGAGGAGGGAAATGAGAGCTTACTGTTCTTCAGCTGGTCTCAGTTCCTGCACTTCACTCAGAGTGGGCAGTTCTCCCTCTTTGCTGTGGTTCTAGCCTTTAACGAGGCATATTGGTCATATAACATGGCTTTTAAATGTAAGTGAGCGATAGAACCAGAAAAGCAACCATCTGTTTCAGTTCTCTAGGAAAAGGTCTGTGGTGGGCTTAGGAGATAGTTGTATAGGTGTAGATGGTGTGTTGGTGACTTGACACCTTCATAAGGATCATTTTTAGGATCATTTGACTGTGCGTAATTGGCACCTTCTGCGCCGCCTTTAGACGGTGCAAGTTGTCACTTTACTGTGTTTGCATCTTATACCTGCTCCTCAGCACAGCTTCCCAATAGTTCGAGAGTATCGCCAAGCTGCCTTCTGAAAGGAAAATGAGAGTCAACCTAGAACTATGTGAAAGGATTCTTTTTTTAAAGTCACTGTTTATTTCTTGGGGTTTCTAGATTAAATAATCTCCACATTTTATCAGTACACCTCTTCCCACTACAGTAAACCAAGATAATTCCAAATTTCTGGTGGTTTCTAGCATTGTGTCCATAGATTAGAAATAATATGGATTGTGTGTTCAACATCTGGATCATCCATTTCATGTCTCCCAGAAGGATCTCTTGGTTCCTGAACATCTGGGTCTTCTACTCGCAAACAAAACCAACATTGCCTAGGAGTTTAAATTAGCCTTTCATCCAGATAAGTTGCCTTGTGACCCTGGAAGGAGAAGACTGATTTTAAATTTAGTTGCAGAACAAGGGCTATTATAGAGATATCTAGTCAATTATTTATTTATTTATTTATTTATTTATATGTGGCTTGAATATTTTGGGCAGATTTGATTTTAAACCTAGGACCCTACCTAAAGCTTTGGCCCTAAGTAGATTCCAAACAGAACATGTTCAGTAACAAAATCATGTATATGATCTGTTTGCTGAACCACACAGGGCCTTTCAGAATTAAAACTTTCATTTATTATTTACTTACTTTAAATCATAAGCAATTAGGTAGAATCCCTTTTTTGATCCCCAAGTGGATTTCATAGCTAAAAATGTAGTAGTAAATAGAAAAATACAGGAAGAAATTTCAGTTTTTCAGTATTAAATGCTTTACTAGTAACCAGCATTCAGTGAGGCTTGTTGACTTGATTTAAATTAAAAAGAGAAATGAATAATTGGCATTTTCTATAGTGGTGGCCACTGAGAAGACGTAAAGGAAATTTCTGATGAAGTTGTATGAAAGTCAAACTTTAAAAGACAATTGTGTGTGTGTTGAAATAAGGAGTCTAACAATATTCCAAATATGATACAGGAGAATACATCCTTATACAGAAATTGTCACTGAATCTGTTTAATAATAACAAATACTTAAACATGCACCAGAATAAAATATGATTCCAGCTAGAGTTAAGTATTTCTTTTCTTGAAGACTGATATCATCTTCACGAACACTTCTGTGTTTCTAATTAGGATGGTTTCTATTTGTGAAGTAATTGTCACTCTGGGAGGATGACTTTGAGATCCACACCTTTAAACACTGATTTTCCATAAAAATATATTAGTATAAGGCCCTTTCTTTGGAAACATCACATGCACATGTGCACACAGAACTTTACTCCACTTCTGATGAATGGGACCCATTAGATCAGCTGCATTTTTGCTTGCATGGGGAATCAGGAGCCGTCTTTAGAAATTGGATAATTTTGTTCTAACAGGGACAGCAAGCCGCAGCCTTGATCTTTTCTCTGAAATTCCTCCCTCCCTCCTTCCTTCCCTCCTTCTTTCCTCTAACTTCTGGAAAAAGGAAGCCATGGCGGTATTTGTCTACCATGGATGGATTCAGAGCCCCCTGGAAGTTTCTGCATATTCCCACTCACTTTTCTGGTCACACCCCGAGTTCTCACAACTTCCTGCACCTCTCTGACTTTGGACGTATCATTCCCTCTGCTTGGGATACATCTCCGCACTCTTTCGGGCTAAATCCTACTTGAGCTTCAAGACCCAGCTTAAGCAACCGCAATGAGGTGCCCCCAGGCTGATTTAGGTGCACCCCTTAGCGTTCTCATTGCCCCCTGGGAGATATCTTTGTGGCAACATGCTGGTAATTATTATTCTACCAGGGCCTCTCCCCATCTGATCTGTGTTCTTTTGAAGGGCAGGGAATATGTCTTTCATCTCATTATCCCCAGCACCCAGCAGAGTCTAGAACGTGGTGAGGCTCAATTAGGTATTCCAGTCAGTGTAATAAATTATCTTTCAAATGCTTCTATTTTTCGGTGGGGGAAAGAGTCTAGAGGTAGGCACGTCTGTGCACTGTGGGGGACTGGGCTGTGCCCGCTTTGCTAACAGTGTAGTGCTTTATTTCATTGCCCTTTATTTTCCACAGTGATACTTAATTTCTTTTGAATATCCAATAACATTTTTTAGAGTGCATAGGAAGTTTTTGCTAAAGGGAGGGGCCCCATATTTTAAACATAAGAAAATATTTGGAAATATTCCTTTTAACCATAATAAGAGCGAACATTTGCTGAGCAGTTACTGTCGCCCAGACCACGTGGCCCAAATGGATTCCTGCTACTGTGTGCCGGAAGGTCACTACTTGAATCTGGCTTGACTGCTTTCAAGTGGCTTGAGATGGGTCACATGCCTGCACTCTGGCTACAAGGGAGACTGGGAATGTGAATGGATGGATTTTAGACTTCATAGTTGTGGGTGGTCACTACTTATCATCCAGGTCAGTAGGAAGTCACCCAGGTATATGAAAGAGTTCGTATCTGGGACAGGCAAAGAAACGTGGCAAAGGGTCACCAAGCGTATGAGCTGGTGCCATCAGTGTCCCACCCAGCCGGAAGTCCTCATTAGCTCATCGCACACTGGCCCAAATTCCAATAGCCAGGGCCTGCATTTCTTTGCCAAAAGTCTTTCTCTTGCTGCTGGAGCAAACCCTGTATTGGGGGCCTCCCCTTTCCTGTCTCATGTCCCCACTCCCCTACTGGTATTCCCTGGGATAACATACAGAATAAACTACTGTCACATACTCGTCCTTGAACCACTCGTGGCCAGGGGACTGCAAAGCTCTGATTGGCTCTGCCAGGGTCTTGTGCCACCTCTGTAACCTGGGCTTGGAGGAAATTCTACTTGAAACACATGGACCATAGGTGGTGGAGGCATATTTTTCCAAAGGTGGTCTTGGAGGCAATTACCAAAATAAGAGAGAATAGATTCTGAGCAGAACAAAAGTATAATCTACCACACATACGTTGGTCAGCAGAATGGATGATGCCATTAGGGGAAAAATATCCCTAAAACTTGGAGTTGCAAAAGAGAGAAGGACAATAGAGAGTCAGGAACAGGTTTGGTGTAAATTTAAATGTCCCACAAATTCCTCAAAACCAAGTTTGGGGGACAACCAGGAGACAGGTGGAAGGTTCTGGAAAAAAAGGAGGGAAAAGAAATGGCCAGAATGTTAGGAGAACTGAGAGAGTGAGGAGTCACAGAGGCCAGAGCAGTGAAGAGTTGCAAGGAAGGACTAGAGAGAACCAGAGGGGCTTAGCAAGGACAGTAAGGGGGGATGGGGAGCTGGGGGAGGGGACGCAGCCTAACAAAAGGGCCACAGTCTGCACCTAACACAATTGTACTTTTCCAATTCAGCAGTTACACATTTCTCACGCTTTGAATAATCTAGACCGAAGTGTAAGTTTTTGCCAGCCACTGTTCTGTAAAGCAGGAATTGCTAAGAATAATAAAACTTTTACATGAAGAGCTGTGAACCTGCAGGAAATTGTAGAGATGTGCTTAACTCTTGATCCTCACAACCAAGAATTGTTAAAATGCTCAAACCATTTAATCATAATTTTACTTCTCAACAAAGTATTTGGTGCTAATTTTTATGGAGGATGCCATATAAAAATAAATTGGTTTCAAATGGCGGAGGCTTTAAAAGATCACAGTAGATTGATAAAGTGGGTCACCTCCTCACGTGTTTGGAATGATGCCCAGAGAGAGAAAGTAAAAAAGGAAGAAAGACGGAAAAGTTGGGAGAGGGTGGGAAATATTTTTTCCTAGCACACCAGCTAGCATTTGATGCGAACAGTGACCTTTCAACTTTCAAAAGTGACCTTTTGTACTTATGCTGAAAACATATTCCGGTGGAAAAGACTCCAAGAACTTAAAGGCTTATGAGAGCTAAAAATAGTGTGCAGGGGCGCATGTGTGAGTGTGTGTGTGTACACTGATGTAGAAATAAAGAGCACCTTAAGAGTGTAGACCATCTCCACTTAATATTCCAGGAAAGATGAGAAATATAAAAAGAATAAGAACCTTTGCCCTTGGGCAGTTGGTACCAGTCTAGCAAACTGCTGGTTGTCAATATATTGATGCTTCCCTTTGCATACCTGGTGAAATCTTTGGACACCCGTGAATGCGCCTTCTCCCAGCATGAACTCTTTTTAAAAAAAATATTGACTTAAAAATACAATATTAATTTGGGCTCAGTGCACAGATCTGGACAATAAGGAGCAGCGCACTGCACAAACCTCTTCTGTTTCCTGAGACTGTAGACCAGGGCTTCAGAAGCATGCCCTGGTGTCAGAGGCACCTGAGCTATTTGCTAAAAATGCTGCGTCTTTAGCCTCTTAGACCAAATGTGTAAGGGTCTTGGAGTCTGTCTTTCTCTTCTTCAGATCATTGAGTTCATTTACATGTTTAAATTTAAATTTTTTGCATAGATGATATCTTTTCATAAGTGCAAACTCAAAAGATTTAAAAGGATATATAGGAAAATGTGAGACTTGGGCCCATACCTGATTTTCAGGATTCTTGCTCCCTTCCAAGATGCAAACCATATTATCAGACCCTTCTATTAACAATGTAATTCTTGTGTAAGCATATAGGTGCTCTCTCTCTCTCTCTCTCTCTCTCTCTCTCTAATACACCAAGATTATACATGCACACATATAATATATACACATGTATTTATATGTACATATACTTAAAATGGAAAGGGTAACATATCATAAACATGGTTTTGATTTCTAAAACTTAATCCTGGAATAATTCTATAGACATACATGCAGGGCTTTCATGTTAGGTTTTAGCCACTGACTTGAAACTTCATCCCTGGTCGGTCTCCTCCTGGTAGATATTAGTTGCCTCCAATATTGCCTCTGACAATGTTGTAATGAATATCCTTTTTACTTTTCTATGTAAAAAGATAACCCACATCAGCTGGTCTTTCTAGTTTCAAGCCACAGAAAATGAACTCTGGCTTACTGAAGCAGAAGAGGAATTTATTGGAGGATCTGCAGAGGGCCAGAGAGGCCAGGAAAAGGGCCAACATCAGTCTGTGGGAGGAACTGGTGTCACAAGGACACTGCTGCCCACGTGGTGGGGCCCGGATCCTGCTGCCTGAACCACAGATCGTCTTCTGCCTGCAAAGGGGAACTTGAGCTGGAATCGTGGCCACTGGCTTTTATGGCAGATGGATGTAACTCAGTTACTGTCTGGTCCCTAAGTCACAGTGGATGATGCCCAAGCCCTGCCTCTTTGTGTCATACATTCCCGATCCTGGAGCCTATGGTATGTATCCTAACTACAAAGGAGTCCAGGAGAGTGGGAATAAAGCCTCTCTCTGTCTCTGACCCCTACTAACTTTCATAGGAAGGCCAATTCTTAAATAAAATGGCTGGGTTTCTCTGCAAAGCCGACCCCTTTCCAAGGGCTCGGAGGCAGGCGTTGTATGTGGAAGGTGCTCCCGAAGCCCGCGTGAAGGAGTGGGGAAAGTAAGACGGGGAAGGAGGGAAGTCCATAAAAGTTGCATCAGCTAGTGGCTTCCCACTGTGGGCATCTGGGCCTCGGTCCCACTGGGCACCCTCAGAGGAACTGCGCAGAACAAACTTCAGAACCGACCTACAAGTGGTGGGAAAACTGAAGTATGATTTCCCCAACTTCCGTTCTTCATTGGTTGGGCGTTGTCCTTAGACCCCCAGTTGAGTGAGCTCTCCTGGTACCAGGGAGAAAAAGAGTCAGAAATGCTTGAGGTGGGAAGCTGTCGCTGTGTGCAGAAATGTCTGCCTCGGCTCCTGGGAACCGCGGAGGTGGGCCACAGGTATGGGGGCGGGTATCAGTGGTCTGCCAGCGTGGGTTCATACGCTCCTACCTGAAACTGGGGGGCTGAGAGCTCAAAAGAAGAAAGAAAAGAAAGAACCTTGTAAACAAAAGAGTGAACACAAGTCTGAATTGCTGCCTGATTGCTGAACGAATGCCCCCCCTGATACACCTGATCTCTGATGAAGATCATAAAAATACTGGAAGTAGCAAGATCAGTGTGGTTAGAATCTTCTAATTTGTTTACTATTGATAGATATTAGCTCATATGAGGACCTTAGACATAATGTTTATTTTATAATTATTAGCTTATGGGAATATATTTTTATATGCCAATTTTTTTTTCCTCCCCCTGAGCAGTGTTGCTGAGTACCCATGAAATTGTGACGGCACCATTAGGTTTGATGAATCCACAGAATTGCTGCACAAATATTTTGAATTTAATTGCATGTAATGTAGTTAACACTCAGTTATCAGAGCCAATAAGGGGAGTAGTGGCGGGGATAATTCAAAACAGTGGAAAACCCGAAGTCATTTATGTGAAATTTTGGAGGTCCATATTTGACTTAGGGCTGCAGATTCACCTTTTAATTACATTTGGTTTTAGGCTAGCAGGAAAATTTATTTTCATTTGATAAAACATCTTACTGATGGGAGAGGAAAGTTGTTGAAACGTATTCTGGGTGTTGATAGAAGCTGGCATTAGATGTTTTCCACCGAGAGCCACGATTCTGTGATTTAGAGTTCACTGGCTCAAATTTCATTAAAGGGAGTCAGGTGATTTCTCCTCATTGTTCATGTATGTTAAGCAGGCATGGTATTAAGTCCATTACAAAGATGATCTCATTCCATCCTTAAACCGTCTGTAATGAGGGGATGTTGTGTGATGATGCAGAAAAATGAAACTTTGAGAAGTTTCACATCTTAGTTTCTGCCAAGTTATTAGTTATGTGAAATTGGGTCAGGTTGCTAAATAAGTTTCCTCATCTGCCAATAATAATAGTGGTTAACCCACAGCGTGGTTGATGGCCCACGGTGGCTAAATGAAATGATCTAGGTAAAGCACAGTGACTGGCTTACTCACTATTATGTTCAGTCCATTTTCTAGAGAGCTATTTTAAAAGTCAGCCTTCAGAGCTCGTTCTGCTTATAACCCAGGCCGTGCTCTAGATGAAACCTCTAGAACAGTGCTCCTCAAATTGTTAAGTGCATGCAGTTCACCTGGGGATCTTGTTGAATTGCAAATTCTGACTCAGTGGACTGGGACAGGCCGTGAGATCATGTATTTCTAATAAGCTCCTGGGTAAAGCTTAGGTTGCTGACTTGTGGACCACACATTGAGTAGCAAGGCACTAGATGGTTTGGGTCAAACATTTTAATTTCAGCCTGATTTTCTCCTTTGCACCCATAAGCAGGTTCAGAGAAGAAGCATTTCTTTCTGTCCACTCTTCTTTGCCCTATACACTTCAACCTATGTCCCAGACTTCCATAAAGTCTTAGTCCTTCAAGACTTCGATATGTGTCTTCCACTTTTCTAGTATAACTACACATGTGGTCACATGCTGGGAAGGAATGACTATGAATACAGGCTTAGGTTTGAGTTCAAGCTCTGCTATTTACTAATTGAGTAACCCTGGACCTATAATTTCTCTGAACTTCAGTTTCCTCAGCTGACGAAAGGGCATTGATTAAAAAAAAACAACAACACCTTACTTAATAGGGTCATTGTGAGACTTGGATGAGATGCTTAATGTAAAAAGTCTTAGCTCAATGATTGGCACTGAGCAAGTGGCCCAGGAGAGCAGCACAAGGCTGTAAGTGAGGCGAGGTGGGCACTGTGTGTGTGTTTTGTCATTTTCCTAGTGAGTCTAATACAAACATGGTGGACTCTCTCCTTTTCCATAAACTCACTTTCCCATCTCCCTTTCAGCTAAGGACAGCCGTGTAACCTAGTTCTGGACAATGAGAGGTAAGATGTAGTTTTCCAGGGACTTTTGGGAAAAAAAATATGGGATCTGGGAAAGAAAAGAGCCACCTGAGGAAGAGGCCTCTGTCCCTTCTGTTTTACATCCTGATCTTCCTGCCTTTGCATGTGGTTGTGATGGCTGGCATTGTGGCAGCCCCCTTGGTACCCCAATGCTATATATCCTGCGTCAAGTCTGCATTGCAGCCCAGCCTGTCCCCTGTCCAATCCTCCTTCTCTTCCCTTGCCTCATAGATTGATCCTAAGCACACATCCTAATGAAAGCCCTGGATGCTAATTTCTGTTTCAGAGTCAGCTTCCCTGGAAACCCCATCTCTGAAAGATACTTGTAAGTATATAAATAAAAGTGATTTGGATTTTGGCTACTCCCAAGGACCTCTATGCCTGTACAAAATAGATACCATTTCTCTTTTTGTCTGCCCGTCTGTGTCTGATATCTGAATTGCCTTCTAATGTTTGGAAGGAATTTTTCCACCGTATAAATCTTGGTTAGAAACAGATTCTTTTTTTTTTTTTTTTAAATAATTATTTTTTATTGAAGGGTAGTTGATGCACAGTATTACATTACATTAGTTTCAAGTGTACAACACAGTGGTAGAACATTTATATACATAATTCTAGGTTCCACCTATCACCCTACCAAGCTGTTACAATATCTTGACTATATTCCTTATGCTATACATTACATCCCGGTTACTTATTTATTTTACCATTGGAAGTCTGTCCTTTTATTTTTTTTATTTATTTATTTTTTTTTTGGTAAGGGCATCTCTCACATTTATTGAACAAATGGTTGTTAACGACAATAAAATTCTGTATAGGGGAGTCAATGCTCAATGCACAATCATTAATCCACCCCAAGCCTAATTTTCGTCAGTCTCCAATCTTCTGAGGCATAACAAACAAGTTCTTACATGTAGAACAAATTCTTACATAATGAATAAGTTACATAGTGAACAGTACAAGGGCAGTCATCACAGAAACTTTCGGTTTTGCTCATGCATTATGAACTATAAACAGTCAGTTCAAATATGAATACTCATTTGGTTTTTATACTTGATTTATATGTGGATACCACATTTCTCTCTTTATTATTATTATTATTATTATTATTATTATTTTTTTTTTAATAATTATTTTTTATTGAAGGGTAGTTGATGCACAGTATTACATTACATTAGTTTCAAGTGCACAACACAGTGGTAGAACATTTATATACATAATTCTAGGTTCCAGCTATCACCCTACCAGGCTGTTACAATATCTTGACTATATTCCTTATGCTATACATTACATCCCGGTTACTTATTTATTTTACCATTGGAAGTCTGTCCTTTTTTTTTTTTTTTTTTTTTTTTTTTTGTGAGGGCATCTCTCATATTTATTGATCAAATGGTTGTTAATGACAATAAAATTCTGTATAGGGGAGTCAATGCTCAATGCACAATCATTAATCCACCCCAAGCCTAATTTTCGTCAGTCTCCAATCTTCTGAGGCATAACAAACAAGTTCTTACATGTAGAACAAATTCTTACATAATGAATAAGTTACATAGTGAACAGTACAAGGGCAGTCATCACAGAAACTTTCGGTTTTGCTCATGCATTATGAACTATAAACAGTCAGTTCAAATATGAATACTCATTTGGTTTTTATAATTGATTTATATGTGGATACCACATTTCTCTCTTTATTATTATTATTTTTAATAAAATGCTGAAGTGGTAGGTAGATACAAGATAAAGGTAGAAAACATAGTTTAGTGTTGTAAGAGAGCAAATGTAGATGATCAGGTATGTGCCTGTAGACTATGTGTTAATCCAAGCTAGACCAGGGCAATAAAACATCCACGTATGCAGAAGATTTCTCTCAGAACAGGGGGGGTGAGGTTCTAAGCCTCACCTCTGTTGATCCCCAATTTCTCACCTGATGGCCCCCCTGCGACTGTGCCTGTCTTAGGTTGTTCCTCCCTTGAGGAATCTTACCCGTCTCTGGCTAACCAGTCATCTTCCGGGGCCATACAGGGAAATGTAAAGTTGGTAAGTGAGAGGGAAGCCTTATTGTTTGAAAAGGTTAGCTTTTTACTTCTTTGCATATTTACGCCCTGTAGCTTCTATGCCCAGCATTTGTCTTGAGGTATCTTTACCACTTGGAAGAATTATGATACTCGGTAAATTTGATATGAGGCACGAATTCTATTTAAGGGTTGTAATTAGGAAGGAAGAAGAAAAGCTATAGAAGTAGCAGGCGGAAGAAAACCTGGGAAGATTGATTATTTCTTTGACATATCTTCTTGTAGAGTAACTTCAGCATATATAGGTTTTAAGCTACTACTTAAATTGCGCACACACATTAACATAATAGGAGTATAGTTACATAACCAAAGCATATCTGTAATTACCAGCCATCTCCAGTGAAACCAAGAAAACCAGTTAGGCACCTTAGGCATTTGTGAAAACTTATCTATGATATGGTGGATATTGTCCAACTGAACTTGAACAGTCTGAGAGAAATCAGACAAATTAAAACAACCCATTCCTGGGGACTGTTCACATGCCATATGTTCTTTTAACAGTAAATAGTCTGTAGTTGTAAGAGTTTGGAGCGCTACAATTTGCACTTCTCCAAATTCTTGGTTGAGTTCCAACAGTATAGATCCAGTCAAATTTGTTGTTTTACTGTATGCACAGGCCAGCTTAGATATCTCCTTCCTCATTCCCATGGCAAGTCCAGGAGCTGGTGGGATGAGTGCATCTACAGCTGTAGCAGTGCGTGGATCTTTGTTGGGGTATTTTGATGATCATCTTCTGGCATGAGTCTTCCAGAGAGTGCAGATGTTGGAAGTTCTCTTTCATATCGTATCTTAGTTCATTTTCGGGGTAGCCCAATTAGGCTTTGATCCTCTGTATAAACACAAACAGACCCTTTGCCTACACTTTTATATGCCCTTTATACCCTTGTGTAGAACTCGTTGGAGGTTACCACACCGGAACTGCCCTTTTTTTTTTTTTTTTTTGCTTTGTTTTTGGTATCACTAATCTACACTTACATGACGAATATTATGCTTACTAGGCTCTCCCCTATACCAGGTCTCCCCTATAAAACCCCTTACAGTCACTGTCCATCAGCATAGCAACATGTTGTAGAATCACTACTTGCCTTCTCTGTGTTGTACAGCCCTCCCCTTTCTCCTACACCCCCATGCATGTTAATCTTAACACCCCCCTACTTCTCCCCCCCTTATCCCTCCCTACCCACCCATCCTCCCCAGTCCCTTTCCCTTTGGTACCTGTTAGTCCATTCTTGAGTTCTGTGATTCTGCTGCTGTTTTGTTCCTTCAGTTTTTCCTTTGTTCTTATATTCCACAGATAAGTGAAATCATTTGGTATTTCTCTTTCTCCGCTTGGCTTGTTTCACTGAGCATAATACCCTCCAGCTCCATCCATGTTGCTGCAAATGATTGGATTTGCCCTTTTCTTATGGCTGAGTAGTATTCCATTGTGTATATGTACCACATCTTCTTTATCCATTCATCTATCGATGGACATTTAGGTTGCTTCCAATTCTTGGCTATTGTAAATAGTGCTGCAATAAACATAGGGGTGCATCTGTCTTTTCTCAAACTTGATTGCTGCGTTCTTAGGGTAAATTCCTAGGAGTGGAATTCCTGGGTCAAATGGTAAGTCTGTTTTGAGCATTTTGATGTACCTCCATACTGCTTTCCACATGGTTGAGCTAACTTACATTCCCACCAGCAGTGTAGGAGGGTTCCCCTTTCTCCACAGCCTCGCCAACATTTGTTGTTGTTTGTCTTTTGGATGGCAGCCATCCTTACTGGTGTGAGGTGATACCTCATTGTAGTTTTAATTTGCATTTCTCTGATAATTAGCGATGTGGAGCATCTTTTCATGTGTCTGTTGGCCATCTGTATTTCTTTTTTGGAGAACTGTCTGTTCAGTTCCTCTGCCCATTTTTTAATTGGGTTATTTGTTTTTTGTTTGTTGAGGCGTGTGAGCTCCTTATATATTCTGGACGTCAAGCCTTTATCGGATGTGTCATTTTCAAATATATTCTCCCATACTGTAGGGATCCTTCTTGTTCTATTGATGGTGTCTTTTGCTGTACAGAAGCTTTTCAGCTTAATATAGTCCCACTTACTCATTTTTGCTGTTGTTTTCCTTGCCCGGGGAGATATGTTCAAGAAGAGGTCACTCATGTTTATGTCTAAGAGGTTTTCGCCTATGTTTTCTTCCAAGAGTTTAATGGTTTCATGGCTTACATTCAGGTCTTTGATCCATTTTGAGTTTACTTTTGTATATGGGGTTAGACAATGGTCCAGTTTCATTCTCCTACATGTAGCTGTCCAGTTTTGCCAGCACCATCTGTTGAAGAGACTGTCATTTCGCCATTGTATGTCCATGGCTCCTTTATCAAATATTAATTGACCATATATGTCTGGGTTAATGTCTGGATTCTCTAGTCTGTTCCATTGGTCTGTGGCTCTGCTCTTGTGCCAGTACCAAATTGTCTTGATTACTATGGCTTTATAGTAGAGCTTGAAGTTGGGGAGTGAGATCCCCCCTACTTTATTCTTCTTTCTCAGCATTGCTTTGGCTATTCGGGGTCTTTGGTGTTTCCATGTGAATTTTTGAATTATTTGTTCCAGTTCATTGAAGAATGTTGCTGGTGGTTTCATAGGGATTGCATCAAATCTGTATATTGCTTTGGGCAGGATGGCCATTTTGACGATATTAATTCTTCCTAGCCACGAGCATGGGATGAGTTTCCATCTGTTAGTGTCCCCTTTAATTTCTCTTAAGAGTGACTTGTAGTTTTCAGAGTATAAGTCTTTCACTTCTTTGGTTAGGTTTATTCCTAGCTATTTTATTTTTTTTGATGCAATTGTGAATGGAGTTGTTTTACTGATTTCTCTTTCTGTTGGTTCATTGTTAGTATATAGGAAAGCCACAGATTTCTGTGTGTTGATTTTGTATCCTGCAACTTTGCTGTATTCCGATATCAGTTCTAGTAGTTTTGGGGTGGAGTCTTTAGGGTTTTTTATGTACAGTATCATGTCATCTGCAAATAGTGACAGTTTAACTTCTTCTTTACCAATCTGGATTCCTTGTATTTCTTTATTTTGTCTGATTGCCGTGGCTAGGACCTCCAGTACTATGTTAAATAACAGTGGAGAGAGTGGGCATCCCTGTCTAGTTCCCGATCTCAGCGGAAATGCTTTCAGCTTCTCGCTGTTCAATATAATGTTGGCTGTGGGTTTATCATAGATGGCCTTTATTATGTTGAGGTACTTGCCCTCTATTCCCATTTTGCTGAGAGTTTTTAACATGAATGGATGTTGAACTTTGTCAAATGCTTTTTCAGCATCTATGGAGATGATCGTGTGGTTTTTGTCTTTGTTTTTGTTGATGTGGTGGATGATGTTGATGGACTTTCGAATGTTGTACCATCCTTGCATCCCTGGGATGAATCCCACTTGGTCATGGTGTACGATCCTTTTGATGTATTTTTTAATTCGGTTTGCTAATATTTTGTTGAGTATTTTTGCATCTACGTTCATCAGGGATATTGGTCTGTAGTTTTCTTTTTTGGTGGGGTCTTTGCCTGGTTTTGGTATTAGGGTGATGTTAGCTTCATAGAATGAGTTTGGGAGTATCCCCTCCTCCTCTATTTTTTGGAAAACTTTAAGGAGAATGGGTATTATGTCTTCCCTGTATGTCTGATAAAATTTCGAGGTAAATCCATCTGGCCCGGGGGTTTTGTTCTTTGGTAGTTTTTTGATTACCGCTTCAATTTCATTGCTGGTAATTGGTCTGTTTAGATTCTCTGTTTCTTCCTGGGTCAATCTTGGAAGGTTATATTTTTCTAGGAAGTTGTCCATTTCTCCTAGGTTTCCCAGCTTGTTAGCATATAGGTTTTCATAGTATTCTCCAATAATTCTTTGCATTTCCGTGGGGTCCGTCGTGATTTTTCCTTTCTCGTTTCTGATACTGTTGATTTGTGTTGACTCTCTTTTCTTCTTAATAAGTCTGGCTAGAGGCTTATCTATTTTGTTTATTTTCTCGAAGAACCAGCTCTTGGTTTCATTGATTTTTGCTATTGTTTTATTCTTCTCAATTTTATTTATTTCTTCTCTGATCTTTATTATGTCCCTCCTTCTGCTGACCTTAGGCCTCATCTGTTCTTCTTTTTCCAATTTTGATAATTGTGACATTAGACCATTCATTTGGGATTGCTCTTCCTTTTTTAAATATGCTTGGATTGCTATATACTTTCCTCTTAAGACTGCTTTTGCTGTGTCCCACAGAAGTTGGGGCTTAGTGTTGTTGTTGTCATTTGTTTCCATATATTGCTGGATCTCCATTTTGATTTGGTCATTGATCCATTGATTATTTAGGAGCGTGTTGTTAAGCCTCCATGTGTTCGTGAGCCTCTTTGCTTTCTTTGTACAGTTTATTTCTAGTTTTATGCCTTTGTGGTCTGAAAAGTTGGTTGGTAGGATTTCAATCTTTTGGAATTTTCTGAGGCTCTTTTTGTGGCCTAGTATGTGGTCTATTCTGGAGAATGTTCCATGTGCACTTGAGAAGAATGTATATCCCGCTGCTTTTGGATGTAGAGTTCTATAGATGTCTATTAGGTCCATCTGCTCTACTGTGTTGTTCAGTGCTTCCGTGTCCTTACTTATTTTCTGCCCAGTGGGTCTATCCTTTTGGGTGAGTGGTGTGTTGAAGTCTCGTAGAATGAATGCATTGCAGTCTATATCCCCCTTTAGTTCTGTTAGTATTTGTTTCACATATGCTGGTGCTCCTGTGTTGGGTGCATATATATTTAGAATGGTTATATCCTCTTGTTTGACTGAGCCCTTTATCATTATGTAGTGTCCTTCTTTATCTCTTGTGACTTTCTTTGTTTTGAAGTCTATTTTGTCTGATATTAGTACTGCAACCCCTGCTTTCTTCTCACTGTTGTTTGCTTGAAATATGTTTTTCCATCCCTTGACTTTTAGTCTGTACATGTCTTTGGGTTTGAGGTGAGTTTCTTGTAAGCAGCATATAGATGGGTCTTGCTTTTTTATCCATTCTGTTACTCTGTGTCTTTTGATTGGTGCATTCAACCCATTAACATTTAGGGTGACTATTGAAAGATATGTACTTATTGCCATTGCAGGCTTTAAATACGTGGTTACCAAAGGTTCAAGGTTAGCCTCTTTAGTATCTTACTGCCTAACTTAGCTCGCTTATTGAGGTGTTATATACACTGTCTGGAGATTCTTTTCTTCTCTCCCTTCTTGTTCCTCCTCCTCGATTCTTCATATGTTGTGTGTTTTGTGCTGTGCTCTTTCTAGGAGTGCTCCCATCTAGAGCAGTCCCTGTAAGATGTTCTGTAGAGGTGGTTTGTGGAAAGCAAATTCCCTCAGCTTTTGTTTGTCTGGGAATTGTTTAATCCCACTGTCATATTTGAATGATAGTCGTGCTGGATACAGTTTCCTTAGTTAAAGGCACTTCTGTTTCATTGTATTAAATATATCATGCCATTCTCTTCTGGCCTGTAGGGTTTCTTGAGAAATCTGACGTTAGCCTGATGGGTTTCCCTTTATAGGTGACCTTTTTCTCTCTAGCTGCCTTTAACACTCTTTCCTTGTCCTTGATCTTTGCCATTTTAATTATTATGTGTCTTGGTGTTGCCCTTCTTGGATCCTTTCTGTTGGGGGTTCTGTGTATTTCCGTTGTCTGTTTGATTACTTCCTCCCCCAGTGTGGGGAAGTTTTCAGCAATTATTTCTTCTAAGATACTTTCCATCTCTTTTCCTCCGTCTTCTTCTTCTGGGACCCCTATAATACGGATATTGTTCCTTTTGGATTGGTCACACAGTTCTCTTAATATTGTTTCATTCCTGGAGATCCTTTTGTCTCTCTCTATGTCAGCTTCTATGCGTTCCTGTTCTCTGGTTTCAATTCCATCAATGGCCTCTTGCATCCTATCCATTCTGCTTATAAACCCTTCCAGAGTTTGTTTCATTTCTGCGATCTCCTTTCTGGCATCTGTGATCTCCTTCCGGACTTCATCCCATTTCTCTTGCGTATTTCTCTGCATCTCTGTCAGCATGTTTATGATTCTTATTTTGAATTCTTTTTCAGGGAGACTGGTTAGGTCTGTCTCCTTCTCTGGTGTTGTCTCTGTGATCTTTGTCTGCCTGTAGCTTTGCCTTTTCATGGTGATAGGAATAGTTTGCAGAGCTGGGACGAGTGACGGCTGGAAGGACTTCCCTTCTTGTTGGTTTGTGGCCCTCCTCTCCTGGGAGAACAGCGGCCTCTAGTGGCTTGTGCTGCGCAGCTGCGCGCAGACAGGGCTTCTGCTTCCTGCCCGGCTGCTATGGAGTTAATCTCCGCTGTTGCTGTGGGCGTGGCCTGGCTCGGGCAGCTGCTCCAAAATGGTGGAGTCGCGTTGGAGCAGGAGCTGCTGGGAGGCTATTTATCTCCGTAAGGGGCCTCCCTGCTCCCTGCAGCCCAGGGGTTAGGGTGCCCAGAGATCCCCGGATTCCCTACCTCTGGATTAAGTTACCCGCCCTGCCCCTTTAAGACTTCCAAAAAGCACCCGCCAAAACAAAACAACGCCCACCAAAAAAAAAAAGAAAAAAAAATTTTTAAATTAAAAAAAAAAAAAAGTTTTTAATTAAAAAAATAAAAAAAAAAAGGTGGTCATTCGTTTTTCTTTATTCTCCGGTGCCAGCCTCAGGCCCCTGCTCACCGGTCTTTCTGCCCTGTTTCCCTAGTATTGGGGTCCCTGTCCCTTTATGACTTCCAAAAAGCGCTCGCCAAACCAAAACAGCAAAAAAGCAAAAAAAAATGGTCTCGCGCTTTTCTTATGTCCTCTGTCGCCCAGCCTCCAGTGCCTGCTCACTGTTCTTGCTGCCCTGTTTTCCCAGTATCGAGGGCCCTACACTCTGGCCCGGATGGCTGGGGCTGGGTGCTCGGCAGCCCTGGGCTCCGTCTCCCTCCCGCTCTGCCTGCTCTTCTCCCGCCGGGAGCTGGGGGGAGGGGCGCTCGGCTCCCGCGGGGCCGGGGCTTGTATCTTACCCCCTTCGCGAGGCGCTGGGTTCTCTCAGGTGCGGATGTGGTCTGGATATTGTCCTGTGTCCTCTGGTCTTTATTCTAGGAAGGGTTGTCTTTGTTATATTTTCATAGATATATGTGGTTTTGGGAGGAGATTTCCGCTGCTCTACTCACGCCGCCATCTTCCGCCCCTCAGAAACAGATTCTTTAATTCAAAACTGAACATGTCAAATGCTCACTTTCCCAGACTCCCTTGCAGCCAGGACATCCAGGACTTCTCTGTGGGAAGACTCCTTATGAACTTTGCCTCAATGGCCCGTGATGCTCAAGAAACAGGGGCAGAGAAGTGTCTTTCTGGTGGAGCAGCTGCATTCCTGTTTCTGGGTAGCCGTGCCAGTTCCCTGGGGTGGCCTCTCTCAGAGCTCAGAACAGCAGGGACTGGGGTGTTGGCTGAGAAGCTGCAGTCTCTGGTATGTGTGTCCACGCGTGTCCTCATCAGACTATGCTGAAAGCTGCAAGGTGCATTTCCTGTAATTCTGAGTGAAATGCCACCTTTTGTATTGCCATCTTTCCAAGCCCTGTCCTCTGGCCTTTGTGGATGTTTCTGTGCACTTCTCAATGTCCTTCTCTATATAAATAAATCAGAGTCTTAATTTTTCTTAATTGCGTCAGAGAACCACGGCTGTGGCATAGTACTGAATAATATTTAATTTGTAGATATTTAAGGTCTTAATGTATGTTCAGTATCAGTACTGGTAACAACAGTAGCTATCATTTAAATATGTATAGTTCACAGAATGCCTACACGTGCATTAGTTCATCTGCTCAAATAACACTGGGGGAGGTTTATATGTTTATTTTAACTCTTGTTTTTTAAGTTACCATTTGAGAGGTATAATGACTGATCTAACTAGAAAATATCAGAACTAGACTAGAACCTAAGAATCCTATTTAATTCTTTTAAAGTTTGAAATCTTCTGGTAGCAAATACTATGCTAACCAAAAATCTCAACCTCTGATCATGTTGGATAATGGATATTTTTAATTAAAACATTTTAAGTCATAAGAGAAAAATATTTTTCTTAATTCAAACAATACAGAAGAATAGAAGATGAAAAGGTAAGCAGAGAAGACAAATGCTAACAGTTTCTTTTGTGTTTCTAGTACTTTTCTAAAAGCACGTTTGTGTTCTAGTCCTTAAGCATATTGAGGTATATTATTCTTTTATTTTGTACAAATCAGAGCAGATTATACATAATGTTCTTCAACTTACTTTTTTCTTGCATGTGACAAAAAATATCAGACATCTTGTCAATATCACTGTATACGGTTTTGCTTAATTCGAACTGGCATTCACTATTATATGCTTATACCTGAATCTAAATTGTAGTCTTCTATTGATGTATGTTGTCTTAGCTGAGGGTTTCTAGAAGCACTGCTTAAACTAGGCATTTGTATACATATGATTTAACACTGCAGGAGAACCCAGAAAATCCTCTGGAGAGGACTCGGGTTTGAGCTGTTAGCGTCCAACCCTTACTGCTCTTTGTGGGAAGGGACACCAGTCCATTCAAGGGAACTGGGTGGGATCTCAACAGCATCAGCTATGTGTATTTATGTGGTTGCCAGTTTTCTTTTTTCTATATTAAGATGGTTGTAATGAACAATCTCATATTTATGTCTTGTGTGCTGTGGAAATTCTTACATGTGAAAATTCTAAACCAAAGAGAGAAATGTGGTAGAGAATGCTAGATACCCACACAATGCCCATCATCTTTTCTCCTGACAGAACAATTTGTTCGCTGCCTCAACATTCCTAATTTAAAAAAAAGACATACTTCTCAGCTTTCCTTGAAGACAGACACAGTTCTGATCAATAAAATGCAAGTGGCAGTCATTGGACGTAGTTATCAGAAGAGCTCCTTGGAGGTGGGAGATGCTGGCAGCCACATTCACCTGGAATGTGTCCTTTGCTCCCTTCCTCCCCTATTTTCCCAGAACAGGGATGTGATGCTGGAAGTAGTGCAGCCATCTTGTGATTGTGAGGTGACAGGTCCTCAGTGGTCTGAGCAGGTGACATTATGTAGGATGCTTAGCAGCCCTGGACTCCAGAACACTGGCTTCTATTTATGGGAAGGAAAAAATGCCTTCTTTGTGTAGGCATCTAATGGATACGAAGTAAGTACATTTAAATATTGGTCCATAGAGTGAAGTCGGATTTTATGGGTTTCTGAAGCAGGTTTCTTAACTGCAATACTCTGGCATTTGGGGCAGGATAATACTGTTGAGGGGGCCTATCCTGTGCACTGTAGGATATTTAGAGGCATTCCTGGCCTCAATCCACTAACTGCCTAGCAAAGTCCTCCCTCGGTGTGACAGAAATGTCTCCAAATACTGCCAAATGTCTATTGGTTGAGAACCAGTTCTCACATCAGAGTGAAAGGTGAAAGTCACACAGAGTCAAAAAATACCCTTGAAAAATCCATTCAATTATGGAAAAAATATAGGATTCATTCATTCCTTCAGAAATATTTCTTGAAGGGCTACCACGTGTCATGGGCTATTCTTGGTGGTAGTAATGGAGCAGTTCCCAAAGCACACGAGAACAGGAAAAGGTCCTTGCCCGCCCTGGAGCTGACATTCTACCAGAAGAAAACAAACAAGCAACAAACAAGGAAATGTAGTATGTTTCGTATCCCTGGGCATTTAACATCTTGATGTATCTTCTTTATCATTATGTAATGACAGCTAGCAATGGTTTAGAACAGGATCGGCACACTGCAGCCCACAGGCCAGATCTGGCCAAGATTAGTTTTCGTAAATAAAGATGTATTAGTACACAGTCACGCCCATTACGTGGGATTGTCCATGGCTGCTTTTATACTACAATGACACAATTGTGTCCTTGCAGCAGACCCTGTGTCCCACAAAAATCTAAAGTATTTACTCGCTGGCCCTTTGCAGAAAACATTCGCCAGCTCCTGGCTTAGAGGTTTGTAGTTCACAGAATGTCTACGCGTGCATTATCTCGTTTATTCCTCCAAGTAAGCCTGCGATATAGTTGTTTGTGTTCTCATTTTGTAGAGAACTTGAGAGATTGGATGACTTGCTCATGTTCACTCAGCAGTCCAAGGGGATGGGCTTGTGGGGGAATCTGCTGCTGGAAGGAGGGACCTCATGGACAAACTCCAGGATAAGATGAGGGGGACGCGAGGGCAGCGAAGAAAGGAGCCATGCAGACGCCTGAGGGACAGGTGTCGGCAGGAGGAAGGTGCCTCGTGTGTTTGGGGAAGGATGCGCGGCCAGGAGGGTGAGGTGGGGGAGGTCAGCTGGATCTGGTGGCAGAGAAAGGCATAGATGGGGCAGATGATAAGGGTGTGGCTTTTTACTCTGAGGGCTACATGAGTCCTGTGGGAAATAGCGAGGAGACGAGGGGCATGATCTGACTTTTGGTTCACAGAAAACACCGGCTTCCTGTTAAGAACAGACCGAGAGGGTCAAGGGTGGAAGCAGGGGGGTAGCAGTGGCCGCGTGGGAACAGCTGTGATGCTGGACTGACTTGGGAGGCTGCATTGCAGGTGGACTGGCTGGCGTGGAGTAGGTGGAGAGAGGAAGAAGAGGCCAGGAAGACACCAAGGATTTTGGCTTGAGAGCTACAAAGACGAAGCAGTTGACTGAGATGGGAGAGCAGGTTTCGGGTGGGCTGGGAACCAGGAGCTCAATTCTGGACATGTTCCATTTCCTGTTTTCACCCAATTTTTAGAATTGCTGTGGACTAAAGACAGAAGCCAAAGGAAACTGCATAAGTGTGTACTTGGGCCTTCAAATCAAACCATCCTCCTTGAAGAGAACTACGGGCTTCCCTACAGTGAACAGACAGTGGGTGGAGAGTCCTCAAGGGATTTTTGCCTTACTTGGAAGGTTTCCAGAGATCTGCAAACCTTTTCTGCAAAGGGCTGGATTGTAAATATTCTAGGTTTTGTGGGCTGTATTAGTTTGGGCTGCCATGACAAAATACTATAGTCCTGGGGGCTTAAGCAATAGAAATTAATTTTCTCACAGTTCTGGAGGCTGGAAGTCTGAGATCAGGGTGCCGGCATGGTCACATTCTGGTGAGGGCCTCTTTCTGACTCACAGAGGCTGTCTTCTCACTGTGTCCTCACACGGTGAGCACAGAGGTGGGGAGAGAGAAGGAGAAACAAAGAAAGATCTCTTTCTGTACTTATAGGGCCACAGTCCTATCAGACTAGCACCCCACCCTTAGGACCTCAATTAATCTTAATTACCTCCTAGAGACCCTGTCTCCCAGTATAGTCGTACTGGGGGTTAGGGCTTCAACATAAGAATTTTGGAGGGACACAATTCAGGTCATAGCATGGACCACAGAGTCTCTGTTGCAACTACAGCTCTGTTGTTGTGGTGTAAAAAAACAGCCACAGTGTGTAAACAAATAGGTGTGACTTTATTAAAATACAATTTATTTATAAAACAGGCAGCAGGCTGAATTTGCCCCCACCCCACTCGCCCACTGTGCCCCCCAGCCCTAGTTTTCTCACCCCTGGTTTATGCCATTCTGCTGAAGTAACATGAGCTAATAGATTGGTTTGCTCTGAGGACTGAGGAAGATAGTAATAAAGGCAAAAGCAACCTGGCAGAGAGCCTGGCACATAGTAGGTGCTCAACATATATTTGGTTTGTTTGATGCTGGACTTGACGAACGTTCTTTAACAAAGCATGTGGCTGCTTGCTCCCCTACATTGGCACTCCCTGCGCCACTCATCATTCTTCTGCCCCCGATTCACTCTCATGACCCCTCACAGTGAGATTGTATCTGACATATGCATTAAGGTCTCAGGTCAGTGTTAAATTAGTGCTTGGTGCAAAATTGTGTCACTAAATCACCTTGGAACATGGCTGTACCCAGTTACATTCCCGTCAATAGTGTATGCTATAGAGACTGTCTAGGTACCAGAATTTTTACCACTTCTTCATATCGTATCCCTGCATTTAGGACTGGATAGGAGAGAAGTCAATCCATTCATCACTAGAACCTGGGGAAAAAGCTAAGGACTTCTCTGTATTTCTGAAACTTTTTCTGGAACAATAGATGAGGAGTTTTGTGCAGGGCGACAGAACCTGGAGTGTTTGGGTGGGTTGATAAGATGGTGATTTATTTTGATGTGACTGCACGGGCTGCAGAGGGATGTTACTACTATGAGTCTTGTTAATACAAAAATATTAAGCCCATTCCTGCTCCTTGCGTGCCTCCGATGGGAAAGATACACCATATAGGAAAACAAGATTCTTTACTAGAAATATTGCTTTGCATGCTTCTCTTTCATTGTTTTGTGTTGCTGGGAGAAATCGGAAGAAATGAAACAAGGCAGTGAATGGCAGGAATCATGGGGAAAGATGGCATATCTGGGGTCTGCAAATGGATATTGAAAATGCAAAACAGCCTATTGATTTGTGGTTGTATTAGGGCAGGTGCCCCAGCTGGTGGTGTTAGTAATGGAATTTGGAACTTCTCAGTGGATACCATCCTCTGCATATGAATAAGGCATGTGGTCACCTGAATAGCACCACCCAAAGCCCCCATCCCTAAAAAAAAATAATCCACTCCTTCCTTGCATCTTCTACGCTGTGCTAGAGGACTTTAAATGCACTGCAAACACAGTCCTTCCTTTATGGAAGGAGGTTACTTGGAGAAGCAGAATGCACTTGGACTTTGGCTTCTGCTAAGGTCACTGGGGCATCTTGGAGGCCAGTTACCATAAGGGCCTACTATGCATCAGACATGCCTGTGTGTGCGCTGCTCATTTGATCTTTAGAGGAACAGCAGGAACACTGATGGGGTCTGCTACTATGAGAAACTGTAACAAACGAGCTGCATTCATTTGTCTAAGTCTAAGGCCGCACAGCTGGAGAGGTGTGACTCTGGGACTGTCATCTATACAGCTGAGTTCAGAGCCTGCAGGTGAACACTGCCTCCCTACCTGTCTCAAGAGAGACCTGAGCTCAAATCCTAGCTCTGCTCATCGCTTGCACTTGTTCTTAGTAATGCAGCCGGATGGGGCTTGTGCAGGCCAAATGCGAAGACAGTTTGCAAAGCACAAATGCAGAGCCTGGCATGTGGAGGCATTCGGCAAAAAAAAATTCTTGTTTTCTTTTCCTCCTTGAATTTTCTAAACTGGGATACATATGTATTGGGCAGATGAGAAAGGACTTTTGCATAGTACATGAACAAAAAAAAATTTTTTTTAATTGTAAGACTTGTTGACCTTAAAAAAAACTAACAGTTATTTAGCAGCAAAAATGCGTTTACTCAGAAATAGTTGAGAATTGCAATTCACGATAAAACCATAGGCAACTGTATATATAACAAAGGAGAAGAGTGCTCCGTTATATACACGGCAAAGGGACGAGTGGGGAAGGCTGTTCTAAACAGAAAGTCCATTGGAGAAACTGGAGAGTTCCATGTATCATGACTCCTCATTGGCTGAGTTGTGACATTCTCTCATTGGCTGGGCTGATTGGTTGGGCTATTGCGGAGGCGGAAGACAGAAACCTCTTCGCTCCTTCTAGGCAGTGAGATAGCCAATCCCTAAGGTTAGTAAAGATACCAGTGCAATTCAAATTAGTAAAGATATAGCAAAGACACTAGAACAGTATCAATTTGCACCATGTCCGTCTCTTCCAGCAGGGTCTGCAATTGACGAGGAGAGGTGGGACGTGAGAGCTTCCTTTGCTGGCCTTCCAAGGCCATGTCAGTGAGGTTTCCCTTTTTTTGTTTTTGTAGTTATGTATTTTAATGTATATTTGAAAAAAAATTAATGAATTGCAATTGACAGATTACCCAATTGTCTCAGTTTTGATATCTGTAAAATGAGCATAAAAAGGCTTACCTCTTATAGTTGTTATGGGTTTAAAAAGATAATGTATATCCAGGGCCTAGCAAGTTGAAGTTCATAACAGGCATTCAATAATATTTATTCCTGTTACCCGTCATAAATGTAACATATTCTGGGAAACATAGAAATGGTATTCGAGGTTAAGAACTGGAGCCATCATCACTGCCACCTATTTATGTACTTTAGGGTAGAATCTCTTAGCGATTTGAGTTTCATTTAAGATTATGACCCAGTGGTAGGAAGCTCAGAAGGAAATGAGATTTTCTTCTTAGTTACGTTAACAGCATCAGTGGAATTAACTTTTTACACTCACAATCTTGATAGAGTAAGTTGTTTAAAAAGCAGGTGTTTTTATATTTAAGAAAACTGGTTGGCTTCACTAGGTATATAAACGTGCTTTTGAAAATCTTTTCTTTCCCTGTCTGAGGTTGCCTATTTGCCGCAGATGAGGATGCTCTGGCTGTGTGCTCCTTTGGGAATGGATTCACACCACTCTGGTTTACCTTAACTAGAGGAACTTACTGTCCTACAATTTAATTTCCAAGCTCTAATGCAAAGCAGGCTTATTTGCTTTCACAGGCAACTACAGGACAAACAGAAGGGGGCACATTTGTATAGTCAGCTAGCACTCGGCTATTATGAGTAATACGGTTCAACAGGAACGGAAATGAAGAAAAAAAAATCCCAGACACCACGAGATTTCTTCTAAAGAACTTATTTCCAATGAACCCTAGAAAATAGAATTGGAAAAGGCTCTTAAATGACCAGGAGAAACAAATATTGATGGATTGATTCATAATTGGTGTCCCATGTTTTGCAAATAATGCGATATAGGTTGGGGAAGTCATTGAATCTTTTTTCTTATCCTTACCTCCCCCCCTTAAGATATTATTGCCAGAGGCATTCAAATAACCTTGGAATAGATGGTCAGATTTCAGGATGCCAAGCCAGTGGTTTGACTTTCTCTGAAGTTGAGACTTTTTTTCTTTTTTTTACTGAGACTGTAAGCTTAGTGATGAAAACAAATGATGCCGAAAGAGGGTAATGTGGTTTAAAATACAGTATTTTTTTCCTTTTATATGATATCAAAGGCACTATGTTTTTGAAACATTTAAACAATTAAAAAGTAAAAATAAAATACAGAACTAAGAAGTCCTCCTTCGTCACTATTGGCATGGTTAATAGTTTTGAGGGTAGATTGGCATTCAGAATTTCTGGTGGCCCTAGGCCACTCCCCTTTCTAAAAACACCACTTTCCTCTTGTGGGTTGTCTTCCACCTAACTTGAGCCCCGTTTGAGGAGCTGGAGTCATCCTAAAGCTCCATGAGCCCCATAGACAAATGGGGAGGGGACACAGGAGGCCCGCTGACATCACTCAACACACTCCGCAAGGACGTTAGGTGTTGTTACTAACACTTTCAGGCCAGTCCTTTTACTTGATGTGTTTCTTTGATAGGAGGCTGGAGGCGGATCAGTAAAGGAGTCCCTGCCCTCAGGGCGAGAGGTTGAGCAGACCTCAGTCGTTACTCAATAAATATTTGTTCAAGGAATGAATGAACCATTGTCTGCTCCTCACCCTTTCAGTTGACGTGTCATAACTCTCAGTCTGCATGCGCCACAAAAGACTAGAAAAAGCTGCTGGAAAAACAGTTCCAAAGTCAGGTTTATGAAATGATGAGCCGCTTCACCTTTCATTTAGTTTTCCTTGCTTCTCATTTTCCTTTTGATGTCCTCTTGTTTTCTTAGAAATACAGTTCCTCAGTTTCTGAACTGAAAGACATTATTTTCCTTTGCCCTTTACTCTTGGTTTCTTAACTCTTTTGGTGGAAATGACTTGCTAATGTGTTAATGACTGTTCATTAGTTAAGTATTTACTTGGTATTTTGCTTCAGTAAGATCCTTTCTCAGCAATGCTTTAGCTTAAAGATGTATCAGTGATAGGACTGCTATTTGGGATCAGGTATTTCACCTCAGTTCCATATTTTCTACTCCCTACTTGCTTTAACTAGCAGATTTCTTCTCCCCAAAGTGAAGATACAAAATGGTAGGTGTATCAGTCCCAAAAGACTTCAAATCCAGGATCTCATTGGCCTAAACAGAACTGTCTTGCTCACTTGAGGTCTGCCGTGGTGTGCACAACTTTTCAAGGCAGCATTCAGTGGCTTGGCTCTGCAACTGCAGACCAATAGAAGTCTCCTCCCTTTGTGCAGGTAGGAGAAGAGGACCTTGTAGAATTGAGCATCGATTTTTAAATGCATTTGCTTTTCAAGATCACATTTCATTGGTTAGAGTAGCCACAGGGGCTCATCCAGCTTCCAGGTGGCAGGAAAGGATATAAATTCAAATGCCTGGAGGGAGAATTGGAAATACTGGTGAAAAGAGCCAGTGACTGCCCTTAGTATCTTGGTTTATAGTGGGTTGAGATGGGATGTGAGTATTAGTGTCTTAGGTACTTTAAAATCCCAGTAGTTGACCTCCACGTAGGATTGAGGTGGGGTCCACTCAGAGTCAGATTTCTGAAGACTGGTCTCCCTTTCCTTTTTAAGCAGCTGCCTGCGAAGTAAGAGTGTTAAATAGGGCATCTGCTTACATTTTCTCAGCAGAAAAGATTTATTCTCCCCAAGTAATTTCAGTTTTAGTCAGCATTCCCCTGCCAGCGTTCTGTTGTAGCAGTTTGGAAGATTTTTAGATCTTTGAGGGAATGAATCATGAAGGGGAAGCTGTTGCATAAGCCCAAATTTTAACTGTTTTATCTTTTGAGAAATGTTGATCGCTGTGTAGGAAAAAGTTGGACCCCTGTGTTCATAAAAGAAAAAAGGAAGAACAAGAAGAAAGAACTTTTGTTTTGGTTTAAGGGTCTTATTTAATAAGGAATAATGAGCATCAGCACCCAGTTATTCAGTAAACCAATTAAATTAAATTAGCATAGCCAGGGAAACAAAGGAACAATCCTTCAACTCCTCCATTTACACTGTAGACTCAGCAGTCACAATATGAGACAGAGTAGTAACAAGGCAGTCTGTAAAGACAATGAATATTAATTTTTCATTTTTTTATCCAGTTAAAACATTTAAAAGGTCTCCTCCACCCCAATAGACAGTTTCAGTGTATTATTTCTCTTTTGTTTCCAATCATGATCAAATTGAGATAAAATGCACTTTTTAAGCCTTTCCTATTACTGGTTTATGTTCAAGGCTGTGTCTCTGAAACAATTTTAGCCACTCTCCTTTTGAGAGTTTCTCATTGTTCACCCTAGTTAAGCTGCAACACGGATGGGCCATCCCAGTGCAGTAAAGGATGCTGGCTTTAGAGAATGGTCTTAGGTCAAGAATTATTATTGCTGGAGGCCTCCTAGATCTAGTTATGGGTTTCTGCAAGCCCTGTGGGCTCTTATGATAATGCTTTTCTCCACTATTATTGTTATAAGGCATTAAATCAGTCAGATTCATGAGCAACAAGAGGTCAATGTCTGATTGAAATTCATAAGGTCAAAAAGGAAACTAAAAATCAATTTATAAGATATGAAGATTTAGGTTCAAACTATATCCATGAGCAATAAAATTTCACATCCATAAATGTAAGAAAATCAGTTATTAAACTTGAGGGGGTAAAGAAGACTTATTAAGTTTTACACACACATAAGGCAGCTAACACATAATTTTATCAGACATTACTGAAATCCTGGGTGTAATATAAGCGATGATGGGCTAAAATGCTAAATGGTTTAGCACTAAATTATTAAGTGATGTATCCCTAAGGTATTAAACAGATAGAAAATGCAGAGCAGGTGTCTTTCCTAGCAAGACTTGATCACCAGTTTAAGTGCATATTGATAACAAATGCACTTCAGAGGGAAAATAGTAATATTTTTGCTGCATGAAAGCCTGGCGTCAGGATGACTAAATGCTTCTACCTGACAAAGAAATGTTCTTTTTTTTTTTTTTCAAGAAAAAAACAAACAAACTAATCTTGATACATGTTAGGTCCCTATGGAACAAAAGGAGAAGTCTGGAGGGATTTGAGCATTTTGTCTCTTTCCTTCTGTCATTCTGTAAAGAATAGAATGAATGGAAAAGAAGATTTATCTACATTATGCAGTAAAAAAAATTGAAATTATGAATGCAGTCAGTGTGGCAAAATAAAAATGTAATCTCTGTCAGTATGAGTGTAGAGAAAACTTTATGAGAGCAAACACTGGGTACAAAATTTAATCTTTTGAAACCACAGCACAGTTTATAATCGAACGCTTTGTTTGACTCAATCTCCATTTTGTCCCACTAATAAAAGGAAAACAGAAACTTCTCCTGTCTTTTTGGTCATCAGAAGTGTGAAATAGTGAAAAATATATTTATGACTGAGTTCTTTTGCCTCTTTAGATACAATATAAGACCCAAATACAGCTTCTCATAGGTTTGTAGA
Source organism: Manis pentadactyla (assembly GCF_030020395.1). Taxonomy (NCBI): domain Eukaryota; kingdom Metazoa; phylum Chordata; class Mammalia; order Pholidota; family Manidae; genus Manis; species Manis pentadactyla. The sequence goes on from NC_080023.1 coordinate 169,588,945, forward strand.
GGCAAGATGTTAACTGGATCTCTCTGGCCCTTGAGATAGAAGATTAGCTCAAATCTCACTCCTACAATGGAAATTCGGGGCTGTCTCCCCAAATTTCACAAATTCCCAGGAAGCTTACATTTTTATCTATAATCTTTGGATCTGAGTGCTATGTTTGCTGCATGACATCACCATCCCACCTTACTTTGACTTATGTTGGCCCATGTGTTGAATGGAACCCCTTTTTGAACTTTAGTACACACATGTACACCCTCCAGAGAATTCATGTTGAAATATAAATTCAATAAGTATAGGAAAGTGCATTTACTTTTAATTTTATAGCTATGAAACAGGGCTTAGACAGGGTCAATAAACTGCTGAAGGTTATCCAGCCTGTATATGGTGCTGGGACTCTAACATTGATTCTAAATCCATGTTCTTATGCACTTTACTCTTCTAGATTTGATATGCCCTGTTGATTTACATGTAGGTCTCCAAACTATGTCTCACAGGCTAGATATGGCCCTTCTTCTGTTTTTATAAATAAAGTTTCATCAGAACACAGCCATGTCCATTTATTTTCATATTGTCTATGGCTGCTTTCATGCTATAGTGACCAAGTTGAATAGTTGTGACAGGCACTGGATGTCCTGCAATGTCTAAACTGTTTATTCCTTGGCCCTTAACAGAAAAAGATTGTTGATCTCCATTTCAGACTTACTGAAATGTACTTTTTTTTACTCCATGTACACCTGGTTTCATGAACATTAACATGTGTGACATGCTTTAAAAAAAAAGGGATGTTCTATGATCAGCAAGTTTTGGAAATGTTAGGTCAAAGTCAAACAGGCTCCTCTCTAGAGCCTTTAATGCATATAAATTCTCTTCAAGAGGGTGGTAGAATATGTGGCATAACTTGAACTCAGAACTCTGTGTGTGTGTAGCATTTAACATGACACATTGGAGAAAGGCTAGGCTGGGTAATAATTTGGGGAATATACTTCCAAAAGGCTGCCATTAGAATGCCTGGGGTTTCTTATCTTCTGCATCCGTGGATGTTTTATTGCCCTGGTCTAGCTTGGATTAACACATAGTCTACAGGCACACACCTGATCATCTACATTTGCTCTCTTACAACACTAAACTATGTTTTCTACCTTTATCTTGTATCTACCTACCACTTCAGAATTTTATTACAAATAATAATAATAAAGAGAGAAATGTGGTATCCACATATAAATCAAGTATAAAAATCAAATGAGTATTCATATTTGAACTGACTGTTTATAGTTCATAATGCATGAGCAAAACCGAAGGTTTCTGTGATGACTGCCCTTGTACTGTTCACTATGTAACTTATTCACTATGTAAGAATTTGTTCTCCATGTAAGAACTTGTTCGTTATGCTTCAGAAGATTGGAGACTGACGAAAATTAGGCTTGGCGTGGATTAATGATTGTGCATTGAGTATTGACTCCCCTATACAGAATTTTATTGTTGTTAACAACCATTTGATCAATAAATATGAGAGATGCCCTCACACACACACACAAAAAAAGTATACACTTCCAATGGTAAAATAATAAGTAACCGGGATGTAATGAATATAGTCAAGATATTGTAACAACTTGGTATGGTGATAGCTGGTACCCAGAATTGTCATGTATATAAATGTTGAATCACTATGTTGTACACCTGAAACTAATGTAATGTAATACTGTGTGTCAACTACCCTTCAATAAAAATATTATTATCTAAAAAAAAAAAAAAAAAAGAATGCCTGGGGGTTCTTTAGAAGGGTGGCTAGAGAAGAGCAGAATTACCATTTATAATTTAGGATTGGCTATTTTAATGTCATCTCTAGTATTGCTTTAGAAAAAGGCTTTCAGTCTTTGATCCATAGGATCATTGAAATTTTCAGGAACCTAGGCAGAAAGCTTATCTTTTTCGACTTTGTAGGGAATAACCCACCAGATAGAATTTTGTTCATTTTTCTTTTCCTTCCCATAAATCATTCTTCTACCTGTCTGTAAGTACCAGCTGTAAGTGACCCAATGGATAACCAAGAATCAAAATGATTATTAATAAAATACTGGAAATGGCATACCTTGTTAAGTTTAATAACCTCAAAAAAAGAGAAAAGGTGTATTTACGGTTGTTACAGTATAGCTGTATCATGTAGTTATTGTTTACCTAATTGTTCTTTCTTTGTGTAGTAGAATTATATAGAATGCATTTCAAGGCATTGTGTAAAGAGTACCTGGGGTTCTTACAAGGGTTCTAGATGGTTTTGGGAGGTTGGGACATCAGTGTTCAATGCTGGAAGATGGGATTCCTTACAACTCATTTTTCTGTGGATGATGAGAACCCAACTCAGACTTGATAAGCAGTTGATTTATACAGCTGAGAGCAGGATTAGATATGGCTTCAGGCATGACTGTTTCCAGGAGCTCAAATGATATCACTGGGGTTTTTTCTCTCTACATTATTTTGAGAATGGGTTGATTTATTCTCCTGGCGTTTCTTAGATTATTGGCATTGCTAGCTCACATTGTGTCTGTAGCTAAAGATTAGATATTCTTACACAGCTTTGTATCAGTTTCTGAGGATATTTTTGATTGGTCCTGCCTGGCTCATTTGCCCAGCCTTGGACTGGTCCCTGTGTTCATGACTAGGTATTCTGATTGGCTAGACTGGAGCTCATGACCAGATGTGTGGCAAGAAAGAGAGCCCCTATGTCTGACAGTCCCCTGGGAGGTGGAAGGGGAAATCAACCAAAAGAAAGGCAAGAGTTTATTGGCAGAAGGGAAGGGAAGGTATATCAAATGGGGATGCCTATAGACGTCTGTAATTGGGTAGAGGAGGCAGAGACATTGATTAGGGTCAAAAAGATATCGGTTTAGGAAATGCGACCCCGCTATAATGTATGCTTACGAGGTCAGAATTTTTCTTCATTTTGTTCACTAAAATAGGGCTTTGCATAAATGGAAAACTTATTGAGTGAATGGAGTGTTTAACGGGCCGTGGAAATTCATGAACTGAAAGCAAAGATCATGGATATACTGGGTGTGATGTAAGAGATTATAAAATACCCGTAATTGTCCACTCATCCCATAGAGGGCTGGAGTCTGTTCCCCACTCCCCACTTGTATCTGGGTTGGGAACATGACCTCCTCTGGACAATGGGACATCAGAAACACTACCCAAGCCAAAGCGTGGAAAGCACCCATATATTGGCCTTTCCCTGCCATTGGGAACAAACGGCAGTTGGAACTCTGCTGCCATTTGAATGAGCCTGAGCTAGCCTCTTGGAGCATGAGAGACCATGTGGACAAGAGCTGAGGTGCCCTAGCCAACAGCCCCCCAGCTGACTCAGAAACCAATCAGCGGGCTCACCAGTGAGTCTCAGCCAAGATCAAACAGGCCTGGTCCAGATCAGCAGAGCCTCCCAATTCCAGTTGCCAATTTGTAGACACATGAACTAAGTAAAAGTTCTTGTTTTAAACCACTGAGTTTTGAGGGGAGGTTTGTCATGCAACACATGTTCACTGATACAGTTAGTTAGGTTCTTGCCTGAAGAGAAATATTACCAGAGTCCAACCCTCCGGTGACCAATTTTTCCCCCTTGTATTGGTTTTGCCTTAAAGCCCAGAAGGTTTAAGTTCATGCCTTGGTTTTTCATTCTCCCAGTGTGCAAATATATGTCTAACATTTGCATTTAATCAGTCTTTCTATAATCCCTGCCAGATTTTCAATGGAGGAGGAGAGAGTGCTTTATAATTATTAGTACTATTTTATTGTCACATATATATCTCAGTTAATGCTGACATGATTGTTCTTGCTGTTGTAATCTGAATTAGAAAATTTCACAGCTGGGTATTGATCATTTGTATAATTGTCTGAAGAAGGAAAAACAATTCCCTCTCTGCCTTTGAGAAATCAAAACAGCAAGGAAAAAGGGTGAGACAAATAAAAAATCAAAACATATGTGGCATTTTAGGAGGTACTGTCTTTATTATTATTATTTTCCTAAAAAGAGAAGCGATTATTGTTTAGGGAGTCTCTATTATAATAAGTATCAATAAAATTGTTTGGGAGTTAAGAAATACATGCTTATTTGAAATGATTTCCAGGTAAAGTTTTATGAATTATTTTTGCTTTATTATAGTATGTGTATTATTATATTAAAATATAAATTACATAACGTGGCATTATAAATTGTTATTAAAGTGATCTGTAGCGTAAGTAGCATAGAATTTAAATATAACTGTAAAAACTGAAATAAAAATCTATTAATGCAATAAAACTACTTAATAAAAGTTACTTTCTTATTCAAAAACAAAATATTAAGGCATGCTTCAGATCTGAAAGTCAAAAATGAGGGAATAAATTAGTGAAGGTTAAGAACCTTATAGCAGCTGCCTAACAAAGCTCTAAGGGATTATAAAATTTCATGCTCTTGTAATAAAAAGAATAAAGGATTGGCTAGAAGACCACTAAAAGTTAAAATAAATGAACATAAAGGAGACAAAAAAGTCTGACATGACTGAGACCACTATGTGTAAAGACTAAAGAGATGGCATTAAAGTGTTAGAGGCTGGAATTAAATGTAAAATGAATTCTGGTAGTAGATTAATAGAAAATTATAAAGGTAAATGAGTTCAGTTTCATGGTTTCAGAAAACTTTATGTATCTCATTATTTTTCTTAGCACTTGAGAAGAGGCCGAGTAGGACAAATTAAAATCTGGCATAAACCATATTGCAGTGAGTGGAAATGCCAGTTATCCCCCAATGCTCTTCACTCCTTATCCCCTAATAATTGACCTTTAATTGTCGAAAGGCACATGGAAGCCCGAATAAAGAGGATTCATTGGAATCCCTCGCTCCTAAGTTGGATTTGAACCTGAGTTCTTGTCCAGTAGTTGTTAAGAGGAAATGACAATTTCTGGGAAAGGTATTTAAAAGGAGGTGATGGGTAGTTCCTCCCCCAACCCCCTATCCCATTCCTTCCAGATAGCTGGCATGTGGATGTAACAGCTGGTGCTCTAGCAACAATTTTGGATCATGAAGTGATCATGGGAATGGAAACTGTACATAGGGGAAAAATAAGACAGAGGGAGCCTGGAACCCTGCCACTAGGAGGTCTCCATGTCAACCCTGGACTTGCTAGTGCCAGACTTAAGAAAATCCCCTGATGCTATTTTGATTTGTGGATATTGTACCATCCTTGCATCCCTGAAGTAAATACCACTTGGTTGTGATGAATGATTCCTTTGATGTATTTTTGAATTTGGTTTGCTAATATTAAACCCTGATGCTATTTCGGATTTCCTGTCCTTATAGTCAAAAACTCATCATAACTAAGACAGAGCAGGTTTCTAGTATCTCCAGGTAGACATGTGAAAATCGATATTATGTGTTGCATTTAGCAGATGCATAAGCCTGTGGTTGAGCTCAGCATATAATAATCCCAGCTCCCATGTTGGAGTTTCGTGGTGGGCATCCAAGGATGGGACCCCTGTATTTATGGACACTGAAGCTGGAAATGAATAGTTCGCTATAAGCCAAAGTCTGCTTTAAAATTCAGTATAAGAAAAACCAGGTGGTAGTGGTGGGACTTGTCCTAAAGCTGGATTTTTGTGGAAAGACCACTGTTATTTGCATGATAGATCAATATAAACAGCTGTTGTGAAAAATAGCTTTTAGTCCTATTTTCTTAAGATTGAGAAAATGTCAATGAAAACAAACATATTTTACTACTTATTTGGGGTGACTTTTGAGGATAATGGAATTCAGTGGTGGGAGGCAGGCTCAAGCCCTCCATGCCCCTCTCCCTGCTCCTGCTTGGCCCCTCCATTACTGTAAGCATCTTTTGTCTTATTTCTCTTCGCCTTGACCTTTCCCAACTCAATCTACTGTAACGGTTGAAATGGCACTTGGTTGGTCTTAAGGAAACACCCAATACCTTTGCTCTAGGTAGTATTGGCCGTTGATCCAGAGTAGATTTTCCAAACCATTAGGACAACTGCTGACCTATACAGAAATGCTTTTTAGGGTCTGAAATTAATGATGGTGGAACTTTCCAAGAGCTGTTTGAAAAAAAATATCATAGTGCCTTTGTTTTATGTGTTTTCCAGGAAGACTTCACACCTATGTCTCTCTGTCTCACTGCAGTTCGCGCCCTTCTGTGCCCACTCCCAGGGACCCTCGCCACACACTCGCCTCTGCCCTTGCGCTTACTGGTCAGTGCACTTCTGCCCTCCCTTCCTTCCTCTCACGATATTCACTTAGTATCTACTCTGTGCTACACAGTTTCTAGGCACTAGAAGGACTGTAGGCAACAAGACACAGAGAAACAGCACATCTTTTCATGGTTTTGCTAACTTGCTTGTCCCTGGAAAACCTTGAATGGATAGTGGTTCTATGATCTTGGCTGAAGCCCAATTTCAGTTTATTAAAGTAAAGTTGGGGTACAGAAGGGAGCCCCTTAGTCAATTATAATACAGGTTTCTCATGATTCTCTTGACCTCTGCTCTTCTCACATACCTGGAAACTCTTGGGAAATTAATGACAGCAACAATAACTACAGTTTGGTTTCTGGCAACAAATATGTGAACAAAGAAACCCTATAGGTGATGGAAGTAGAAGGGCAGTTGGAGGTAGAGATGATTCTAGGTGGAAAATGGAATTTTTAAATAGACTGAGTAGTCAAAAAAAGCATTTGAATGATGACTTGGATCAATGACTTTGCTTCTATAAATGAACATAAAAAATGATTTGGGAAAACAGGCCAGAAATTATATTTTAAAACAGAGATAGGTAATGAAAAAGATGGGGATTGAGGGGCATTTGAAGCACAGAAATCCAGAGAGAATGTTTTCTTTATCAGTATTGGGTTGGTGTCATTTATGATGGGCTAGATTCTTCAGTAACTAACGATCCCCAAATATCAGTGGCATCACACAACAAAAGTTTATTTCTTGTTGACGCTGAGATGTAAATTCATCTCAACAGGGTGGGGAGACAGTGCCCAGTAGTCACCCGTGGACCTGAGGTGTATTGGAGGCAACACCTTAACTCTGACTCCTGTCACTGCAGCAGTGGACTGGAACATTGCTCTCGAAATCAGGTCAGACTGCGGTAAAAAGGTACCATAGATAGGGTGGCTTATAAATAATAAAAATTTATGTCTCAGGGTCTAGAGGCTGGAAGTCTGCGATCAGGGTGCCAGCATGGGTTGGGTTCTGGCAAGAGCCAGCCTCTGGGTTGCAGCCTGCTGGCTTCTCTTTATATCCTCATGTGGCAGAGAGGGTGAGCCAGCTCTCTGGCCCCTTCCTATAAAGGCACTAATCCTATTCACAAGGGTGGAGCTCAACCACCTCCCAATGGCCCCACCTCTTAATGTACCTACACTGGAGATTAAATTTCAACATATGACCCTTGGGGGGGACACAAATATGGGGTCCATAACAATGGCAAATAACCACCTCTTAAAGCTGCCACTTGGAAGTAACAAAGTGACTTTAGTTCACATTTCACTGGCCAGAGCAAGCCGCGTGGTTGTGCCTACTTCCAGGTGGGTGGGGGGTTGCCCTCCCCCTGTGCATCTACAAAGCAGAGCCTCAGAACTCAGGGGTGAGCAGCACCCCGGTCTGCAGCAGTCCGGGCACCTGGCCCCAAGGATGCCATTTCCCCCACTGCATGGTAGCACCTTCAAAGTAGAAACTCTGTCATATGGGTCTCTGAACCACTCATCTCCAGCCAAGTGTCTGGCACATAGTAGTTTTTCAGTAAATGTCTGTTGGGCTGAATTGATCTCCACTTTGTGTGCTTCCCGAAACCTCTCAAGATTTATTGGTAAAAATTTCACCCTTAATTAGTAAAAAAGAAACTCTTTCCAAGAGTTTATAAATTATTTACCTTACAAAGCCCTTCTGAGCTTTTCAAGCACACTGTAAATAATTTACGTTCATACTTGTGTGACTTCAAATTTGTTTATTAATGTTATCTTGGAAATAGAAAACAATCTAAATGAAACCACGCTATCTTACTTTGCAGATCATTTGGAGTAAGGAAAGAGAAATGCTTTTCTTCTCATGTGAAATCTTATTGACCCACCATTAGTAGGGTGTGAAGGCCTAGTTCTTTTCTAGCAGTAAGCAGATATTTCTGCTGATGTAAGCCATGGCATTCATGCATTTACCATTTATTGAATTCTTACTGTATGCCAGGTACTGAACTAATAGAGTCTACACTGCCTAATATATCCAGCGTGGACATCTGCATGCTGAACTTCAGCATCGTATCTCCAGCTGCCCTCTTGATAGTTCCATGTGCATACATTCCATAGGCACCTCCAGCTTGGTACAAAACCCCTGATTGCCAGCTGCCCACCTAAAAGCTCCAGAAATCTTTTCTCATCTCAGTAACTGGAAACTTATCTATTCCCCTACTCAACTCATAACTCTGCACCTAGCCTTGACTCTACACTTTCTCTTGTGTCCCCGATCTAACCTGAGATTCTGTTTGTGCTACTTTTAAAATATACCCAGAATCCCACCACTCCTCACCATCTCCACTGGTACTGCCAGGACCCAAGCTGCCATTATTGCTCATGGGGTTTATTTGCCTTGATCTAACTGGGCTTTCTGTTCTCACCTTTGGCCCCTATACTCTTTGCAGAGCATCCAAAGGAAGCCTTTTACAATGTGTGTCACTCCTCAGCTCAAAACCCCCAAGTGGCTCCCATCACAGGCCACAGTGCTGCCTGAGGCCCTGCAGGGTCTGCGTCCCATTCCCCACTGCTTCTGGGATTCCATCCCCTACTGCATTTCCCTGCGCTCTCCTAGCTTCTTGGAACATTCCAAGCAAGCTCCAGCCTCCAGACTTTCGTGTCTACTCTTTCCTCGCATTTGAATGGTACCCTCCCTCCCCCCACCTCCTGGTGGCCACGTGTCTCTTTCTTCTGGTTCCTTCAGGCCTCTGCTGAAATGTCACCTCATCACTGAGGACTTCTCTGACCATCTTACCTGATTGAGTAACTGATAGAGTCCAGACAGGAGGACCACCTTTTTGAATAAGCCCACCTGCCACCTCAGAGAGACGTAGTTTTCATCTTATTCAGGCTATAAGCATTCTCCAGAGGACACGTCAGCAAGCCACAAGCTCACCTTTACCCTGAACCCTCCCCTCAGAAGCCTGCCAGAAACCCTGGCCATAAAAAGCCTCTTAGCCTGTAGGAGACGCCATCTTTGTTCTGCTCGCCAGAACAGACGGGGGCCTCTCTCAGGTTTAGCAATAAACCTGCTTGCACTGTTGAGTTCACGTCCCCTCTTTTCCTTTGAGTAACCCTTTTCCTCAACTCCCACCAGCATGCCCTATGTCCTTCCCTCAGCTTTCTCTTTCTCCATAGCCTGTGTCATGTTCAGTCTCACCACATATGTACTTGTTATTTATATGTTGTTCCTCCCTACCCTTTCCAGAATATAAACACTCTGAGGGCAAAGGACTTTTTATTTCAGTGCTATATCCCCAGCCATCAAATAGGGATAGTGCATTAGTAGCTATTTAAAAAGTGTTTGTTGAACAAAAGAGGAATTTTATGTATACATAATTTTATTGCTCATGAATTATTTCCTGTCTCTAGGTATTAGCTTTCTAAGTAAACCTCAGCTTCATGATGGCAGAGACTAGTACAGATTCTTTGGCACTCAAGTCCAAATGCAAAGATAGCCAGGGAGTAGGTTGCTGATAATAGTGTTGTTGAGTTCTTCAACTTTGTCCAGGGGATTCCTGCAGCACTCATATCACCCAGATGGCCTTGAATGCTCATGTTCCTGACTTGGAGCCTTGTTCCTGCAAAGCAGAAATGCAGAAGCGTGGGCCTTGTCCCAGACCTGCTGGGTGAGAATGTGCACTTTAACGTGACAGACGCCCAGGGCTTCTCTCACCTTGGTGTTCCTATGAGCCACCGGGGATCTTGCTAACATGCAGGTCCTGAATTTCCAGCAAGCTCCCTGTGAGGCTGGCACTGCTGGTCCCTGAGCCACTTTGAGTCCTGAGGTCCTGGAAGGTCCGGGGAAGGCTGTGTGCCTTACTCGCCTCTCAGACGGTCATTTTAAAGACACTTCTCTCAGTGTGGCCTCAGAGCTGAACCCAGGTGGGAGGCACGGACTCCAGTCCTCACGCCCTTTCTCCTCCCTTGAGTTGATGCTCACCTGTCCACACGGCTCTTCCCTAGTTCGTTGCACACGGACAGGTCTTTCCTCTGCAGGGTCCCTTCTCTCAACTTGATTTTTCCTGTCTACTAACATCCCTCCAGTCCTAGTTCAGGTGCCTTCTCCTCCATGAAGCCCGTCCAAACTTCTGGAATGGACTAAGCACCCCCTTACCTTCAACTCCACATTTCCTGGGGGGAGGGGACGGAGCCGGGTGCTGGGTGGACCTCTGCAGAAGATTTGTCCTGCTCACAGTGACTGCTTATTTACATTTCTGTCCCCCCTCAAGAGCCTAGGGGCACCTTCAGGGCAGGCTCAGGGTCTTCTCACTGTTGTTGTGCCAGTTTGTAAGCCCTTTCGAAGTATGCATTAGGCAGTTATCTGCATTGATCTTTAAAACCAAGGTTGGAAACATGAACCAAATCCACCCTTAAGGAACTCCCACAAAAAGCAATAGTAAAAAAAAAAGTTTAGATACCGAGCAGGGTTTATTTTTAAAAATAGTTGGTGCGGCCCATCAAAAGTCAATTTCTTAACAGTGTGCGACTTTTAATTTTAGGAAGAATAAAGCAGGGATGGATCGAAAAACCAAACAACTTGAAGGTAGACTATTTCAGTACAGGGGACAGAGAAAACAGGACAGAGACCGCAGAGTACAGGGTGCCAAGTACTTACTGAAGTAAGGGGCGCAGAGCACCGGGGATGTCATACGGCACAGAGATGTGCCTTCTGGATTTTAGTGTTTGAATCAGTATTTGGAAGACATCTGATTTCCTAGTTAAGCTCATACTATCATAAATTTCCTGACTCAGTGTTTTTGCATAAGAACAAATGTGAGTCAGGTCAAAGGAAAAGTGTAAAGAGAAAACACTATATGTAGTATCTTGATGGCTGGTGTATTAATGGCTGGTGCTGGGAAAGTATTATTTAAAGGGCCTGTGCTGGCCCCTGAGAAGCCCTGGATATGCTTGGTCTCTCTGTGGCGCTTGCTAAGGTGACTGCTCAGCTGACAGGGGCCATCCTTCATGTTTGAGCTGTGTGATGTTCCCTCATCACAGCTGAGTGGATCCGGGTGCGCCCTTCCCTGACTTAAGCTGGGTCAATGAGATTCTCCTGGGAGGAGTCTAGAATTGGGGCCCGGGGTGACCCAGTCAGGGTCTGAGTGTGGTCTGGACGAGGAACTTGGTTGTTCTGGGGTTTGCATATTTTTTGCCATGTCGATGGAGAAGCTGTGATAGCTGTGAGAGAAGGAGGGAGAGAGAAAAATAAAATTGGTGCACCGAGAAAAATAGGAGAACTAGAAGGTCTCGATTCTGTTTTCCAGGTTCCAGTCTCTTGCTGGCTGGGTTGCACTCTTAAGACTCTCGGGTTGTGTGAGACACTCTGGCATCTTGGTGACCCCCATCTACCAGCCCGTTTCCCCTCTAGCAGCATTGTATGCTTAGGCTCGAGTTATTACTGTTCCTTGTGGTAGGGATCCTTTGTCAGTGAATATCGAGCCGGTTCTTTACTTCCTCTGGGCCTCAGTCACTTCGTCTGCAAAATGAGAGAAGCTGGTTAGTATTTTCCAAAATACAGACCCCTGGAGAATGAGGAGGAGATCTTAGGTATTACTTAGATTCCACATCAAATACTATTGAACCGCATAGATCTTCCTTTTCTAATTGTCTTTCAGTCCTTCTGATTATATATCGGAGAGAAAGCCAGTTTGCTTCTAGTATGTTTTAAATTCTTTCCCAATGCTTGTTAATCTCTCTTCTTGACAAAGAGAAATGAGACATCAGATTGGGAACTTTCAAAGGCTGTGGTATCTAGCTAGAAATTGATAACAAATGTTTTTCATTGAATTTATTTTTTACTGTTATTATTATCATCAAAACACTTGTTTTAAGTCTGGTTTTTCATTTATAGTAATGAGCAAAAACTTCGTTTGAAAATAATTAAAAAGTAGGGGAAAAGGACAGTTACTCCATACAGCAGAATTCCAATCATAAATACAGAATGATGGAAATAGAAAGCGCTGTTTGGCAAACACCACAGTAATAATTACCATAGGCCAGAATCATCAATGGATGCTAAAGTTAGTGGGCGAAATTAAGGTGAGAAACAGGATATTTACATAGTCTCAAAGACTCTCCTCACAAGACACTTATTAAGTACAGGGAAGGAATAGCAACTTGACAGTCAAGAAACTACAGGCGTGGCCTCAACCTAGTTATCAAAGTTAATAGCACATTTTGTACCTCATACGCCGAGAAGGACACAATGCTATTGTCGTATTCTTGTCAAAAATGCCTAACTTCGATCTAATCACAAGAAAACATCAGAGAAACCTAAATTAGGAATGTTTTACAAAATAACTAACTGGTCAGTGCTCTTCAAGCATATCAAGGTCATGAAAGAAAGACAGACCGAGGACCTGTCACAGACAGGCAGAGACTAAAGAGAACATGACAATTACATACAATCTGTGACCCTGGATTTGATGTTAGACCAGGAAAAGGACATTGGTGGGACACTGGTAATATTTGAATAAGATCTATAAATAACTTAAATAAGATATATAAATTACTTAATGGTGTTATGTTAGTGTCAATTACCTGCTTTTGGAAATTGGGCTGTGATTGTGTAACATGGAACCATTTGGGATGGCTGGGGAAGAGGGTACAGGTATACTGCTTCTGTAACTTTCTAAGTCTGAAATTATTTCAACATGAACAGCTTAAAACTATTTTCTATTTTTCTAGATCAGTGGTTCTCAAGGAGGGACAGTTTTGCTGCACAGGTGACGTTTGGCAATGTCTGGAGATGTTTTCAGTTGTCACAACTGGTGCAGGGGTGTGACTGGCATTGAGTAGGTAGAGGTCAGGGATGCTGTACACATCCTGCAGTGCACAGAACAGCTGCTTAAAGCAAAAAATGTGGGGGTCACTCATAGGGATGCAGAGCTTGATAAATCCTGTTCTTGAGTGACTTAAAGCAAAGGAATGTTAAGAAAAATAGTGGCATAGGAGTTATGTGAATATTAACGCGCAACGGCCATGCAGGTCTCTAAGCCTCATTAGGATCTGATGTCTGCATTTCTACCTGGGTCTGACATTTTGGATCCTGTGAGTTCAAGAGCCGTGCCGTTTAAGGTTAGAGGTGCCAGGTGGGAAGCTTTGTGACCGTACCCTGCTTTTGGCTGTCATTAGTAAACTATTTACTTTTATTTTCCTGATATAAAGTGAGCATGTCAATCTGACCATTTCTAATGAGGTATAGGATAATGTTGCATGGACGGCTCTTGCTGTCAGACACTGCCTGGTGGGCTTAGCAAAAGAAATGATCCTTCATTAATTAACCTTCACTTTCTATGTAGATTCACTCATTGAGATGCAGGTAATTAAACCAAGGTCATTTCAAGGACTGATAGGGTAAAAACAGCAATTGGAAGGTGGTGGAATTTTTTGGGTAGAGGACTTGGAATTCTATTTTTATCCTTATGTAGAATTGTGGAATCATTTTTTCTTGACTTTTAAAGAATCTAACCTTTTCTAGTAGAATATCTCTTAAGTTCACCTCAAAACTATATCTCAAGAATTTTTAAAGATTTAGGTTATAGATACCTCCTGCTGGTTTAGAAATAAATGTTAAGGCAAAAAATTTAATTTACGGGGAGCTTACCAAGTAAAGAAAAGGGAATAGAATGATGTTGGAGATGGGAAAACAAAGAGAAAAACACACTCTTGACGTGTCATTATTATCTCTTAGCTTGAGTTACATGTTTCTTGATTTCTTTGCTTATAATATTTGGCCTGTACGATATAGTGGTTATGAACATAAATTTTGAGTTAGGTAGATGGGGTACATGTTCTAGCTCTGCCATTAACTTAGCCTGTGGAAGATACATTTTACTTATTTGGCTTTGTTTTCCTCATCAGTGATATAGATTTAATGCTGGTTAGATCCAAACTACTCCATGTTGACAGGAATCAGTGACCTACAGCCCGTGCGATGCCAGCATGCATTCTTGGTGGTGTCCATAGGGCTCATAGCTACCTCTTAAGTAGTGCTTGCTATGTTCTAGACACTGTCCTAAGGGTTTTACTTGGGACAATTCATTGAAGCCTTCCATCAGCCCTCTGACTTAGATACTGTTATTGTATCTGTTTTCTAGGTGAGGGAGATGAGACACAGAGAGGTCAAGTAATTTGCCCTAAATAATAAGCCATAAGTAGCAGAGCTGGAATTTGAATCTAGGCATCCTGGGTCCAGGGTCTGCACTCTTTACCATCATACTGTACCATCTTAGGAAATTTTTGACTCTTATTATTAATCTCATCCTATGTGACACCTTAAAAATATATTGGTAAAGTGAACTAACTCAGGAATACTTTTGTTTTGGGAAAAGAGGTGCTTGTGGTAATTAGAACAAGTGAACTCTCTGAGGCCAACAATAACCAGATCACAAGTGTTAGGAAAAGCCTATTTTACCGAATAAAATATCTGATAGCCGGTGAGAAGCATCGCCACCTAGTGGGAGTCCGGGTCATGACAAGACGGCGTTGGTCGCCTTTCGGAATTTGCACGCAGATTTCCCTTTTCCATCCTGGCTCCTAAAATTTACTTTTTAAAAAGATGCCTGCCATGCCACACATAGTCTCAAAGCCATTTCATATTCAGACATGAATGCATTTGGAATTGAGGTGTTGCATTTAAAGTTACACTATCATAATAGAAGCCAATGACATTTTGGCTTATTAGAACCCCTCAAAGGAGATCGTGCGAATTTCTCAGCTTGGTTTGCTAAGCGCTTTACTTTTAGTCATCAAGACGAAATGCTTAATGGGTTAAACATATACAGGATCAGAAGTAGGGCCATTCAGTATGTCTAATATTTCTTTCAGTTATTAAAGTCAGTTTTTATCTGTTTAAACAGGTCATAAAAAAGGAACATCTGAAATAAAGGACTAACCTCCCACCTTTCTGTAATATTTAATACATGCTCAAAATTCTGATTAGGAATTTTCCAACCGGAAGAGAGAGAATAACTTAAAAAGGCAGAAGTAGTGTTTCAGCCTGACTGGCATTTGTGTTCCGCTCGAGGCTGGGCAACCTTTAAATGATGCAGTGTTTTACATGCGCTCACACCAAAACCACAGCAGATCTTCCCCACATGCCCGGAGGTGTGTCCAGGCGTTTTTTTAAAGCGGCAGGCTCCTTTCTGTCCTGATGACTCCCAACTATACGTGAGCTGAGGAAATGAATCTAATTTATTCAGCTTTTGTTTCTCTTTTTTTTTTCTGTTTTTCTTGCTTTTTTCCTCTAATTCTTCCAGTCTGTGATGTCACAGAACACACACAGCCTTGCTCATTAGAAGCTAACCTTTTAACTGTACAAAACCTCTGGCAGTTATATAATGTCCATGTAAACTCCTTGTCTTATGGGAGAAATAGCATGTTATTCTTCTAAAATATTTTACTTTACTTTAAAAATTAATAAGAGTGTGACTGCATGGTTTTGTAATAAATGAATTAATAGAGACAGGTATGAAATCCCCAGTTCTCCTCATTGTCGATGTTCTGAAGACCCTAAGGAATTGATGTACATGGGTCTCTACTATTGTCTGGGTTCATGCAAAGATACACAGACTTAGCCTCCTTGTGTCTTGGTATCATCATCTGTAGAGTGAAGAACAGTAATACAGGGCTCCGATCTCCATCCCATCGTTCTAAACCCCCAAAGCCTCTGAAAACCAAAAGTGTTTTTTATAACTTATTTGGAAGTAAAACCTGACCTAAACTGACATAAGACTATTTTTCATCATTATTTCTCCACTTAGCATGAGTACTCAAATGTTTTGATGCAGAAGTTTCAATGTTTTTAATTCAGAGGTGCTATCCCAGACCTAGAGGTGCATTAGGTAATCCGTGGCTTATGCTTCTGGGAGAGGCAGACTCCAAGGGAACCCCCAAAGAGCCCCCTCTCCTCCTGGTATTTCTACCCTGTGAAAATGGTCCCTTTGAATGTGGGCTGGACTTCTAGACTCATTTCTAACAAACAGAATATGGCAGAAGTGATAGAATGCCATGTTCGAGATTAGACCAGATGGGATGTCACTGCGGTCTTGGGTGCTTTCTCTCCTTCTCTCCTGGATCCCCTACCTGGGAGACATTGGCCACCATGTTGTGAGATAACTTGGTGGAAAAGTCCAAGCGGTGAGGAGCTGCCGCCAGCCAGGACTATGAGTGGGGCTGGAAACAGATCCCCTTCACCTCCAGTGGAGGGTTCCCATGAGACCATGGCGTGGGCGACTTCCTGATTGTCACCAGGAGGCAGAGCCACTCAGCTAAGCCACGAAGCCGTCCTCGGATTCCTGATCCCTACAAACTGGGGATATTAAATGTTCTCTGTTTTAAAGCTGCTAAGGTTTAGGCATTTTGTTACAAAGCCATAGATGAGTAACACAGTACCATGTTTCTATCTAAAATGTAAAGGAATCTGACCCCCAAAGATTCAGATAAAAACAAACCCTGAATGAGAGGGAGTGGCCCTGTGGTATGTACTTCATAGAGGTTTTAATGATAATTAAATGAGATAATACCTGTCAAGTGCTTAGAATCATGCCTGGCTCATTGAAGTGGTCACTAAATATTAGTTACTGTTAATCTTACCAAGATTTTATTCCTATTTATTTATTATATGAGATTATACCACTACTTCAGTTATTGCTATTATTGCTTTTGCCAGCACATTATTTGCAGTTTGGTACCCCCCCCCTTACCCCATTTGACATACAGACTTTTCCAGGTCAATATATGTAGATTGAAGTCATTTTTTTATCAGCCAAATTCTCCTGAAGATTATGTAGCTCCTAGTTACTTTTTTCTTTGTTTTGGTCACTATAGACAATGCTTCAAAAGACATTTGGGAATATTTTTAACCTAGCTGAGTAGTGAGAATCCAATTTTTTAAGAAGTTGGGTTTATAGAGGTATAATTTACATACAGTAAAATTCAACCCTGAGTATATAGTTCTTTGTGTTTTGACAAATGTATACAGTCGTGTAACAACCATTATAATCAAGCTATGTAACAATCCCATCATTCTCCAAACAAATTCAATTTTGCTTAATATCTTTTGTTTTAAAAAGTAGCAGCTAAAAAATAATATCCATGGCACATTTTCTAACCATGTAAGTTACCTTCCCCCATTCCAACAGGAAAAGAAAAATCCAGCCAGACTGTGATGGCTCTTCAATTACTCTCAAGTTTTTAAGCCTTTGCCAAAAGTGTTTGAGCTTAATTAAGTTAAAATATTTCAAAGGGAGCCCAGTTGTAATAATTTGTTTATAATACAAGCTCCTCTTTGATCGTGGCTGTTCATTTTTATAGAAACCCTGTTGTCATTCTTGGGATAAGGGCTAAAGTAAATTAAATTTGTGTTGGAAAAAATACAGGAAATTAAAGAAGTACCTGAGGTGAACTGCCTTTTTAATACCAGAAAGATGTGACTTTATTGAGCCAGTGGAGTAGAAACATAGAAAGTCTGTGGGGGAATAGTGTGAATTGTTTAGATATTATGGATACAGTTTATTAAGAAGATAGCTTTAAAAAATGTGCTTAATATCCCTCTTTCTGGTCTCAGTGTGAACCCTCCTGGTTCCTGCAAAAGACAAACATTGCCTTGAGAAACTGAATTTAGCAAACAGTGGTGCAGCACTTTTTCTTAATTTGGCTAGAAGTAACGAGGGAAGGATTTTACGTCTGTGCTGGTGGGCATCGAGCCCCTCTTCTCCGATTCCTCCTTTCAAAAGATTCTTAATTTGCTTTGAAGAGTAGGTATATATTTAATCTAATTGTATTTAAAAATCTGAGTTTCAGGCTCCCCCTGTCTATCCTACTACTTCCTCCCTTTCCTGGGCTCAACTTTCTTTTCTTTTGATAAATCATCAGCATTAAAAAAAAAGGCAGCTGTATTAACATTAGCTAAGGAACAGCTGAAATGCTTAAGAGTTTTCTGGACTGGAGGGAGCTCGGATTTGCATTAAGAGATCAGCCATGAGGTATTGGAGAGAGAGCAGATGTTTTGTTTTGTTTTGTTTTGCTAGAGACCTAGGGATGGATGTCTAACCACTTAAAGCTGTTCACACTTCAGAATCTTATTTACCCTCTCTGAAACTCAATTTTCACATCTGTAAAATGGCGCTCATATTTTCTTCATAGGATTATTGGAAATATTGAAAGAATTATGGTGTGTGCAAGGACTTGGAAAACCACAAAGAGCAGTATAAGCGATGGAAGAAACATTTGTGGAATTTAAGTCCTAGGATGTGGCTTGGATCCTTGATTTGTCCCTCACTAGCTACTTAATGTCACCAAATCTCATATTCTTTCCAGATAAAATGGGGATAGAACCTTCTTTTTAGATTTGTGTGGTTTTAATAGAGGGAATGTACATTAAAGTGCTCTGTAAAATCTAAAGCAGGAGTTGGAAAACTTTTTGAAGAGGGTCAGATTGTAAATGTTTGAGCCTTTGCAAGGGGTATAATCTCTGCTGCAACTACTCAATTCTGTCTTTGTAGTGCAAAAGCAGCCAAAGAAAAAAATGTAAATAAGTGGGTGTGGCTGTGTTGTGGTAAAACTATTTCCAAGCAGGTGGCAGGTCAGATCTGGCCCCCTGGCTATAGTTTGCCTGCTCCTGCTCTAAAGTAAACAGCGCAGCTTTGCGGAATTCTAATAAAGCTTTAAAAGCGGTTGAGAACTACTGTTCCTTTATTTAGCCCTTCAGGTTGCTATGGGGAAATGAGGACAGTGTTACAGGTTAGTAGAATACGATACCAAATGGGAGCATGGTGGGAAATATAAGCTATTCAATAAATGGTGTGGGGGCTTTGAATGAAAAATTTAATTGGATCCATAGCTTAAATTTGTGCACCAAGAGAAATTACAAATGATTTTAACATTTAAGTGTTAAGAAATAAATGCATCACAAAGTACTAGAAGAAACCATTAAATAATTGTTTTATAACCTTAGCCTGGGAGCAAAGGTTTTTAATCCAGAAACCATTAAAGAAAAAGATTGGTTAATTTAAGCACATTACTAAAATATGCATGATCAAAAATACCAAAAGCAAAGTAAAATGTCAAATAACAATCTGGGGGAAATTGCAACATCCAACACAAACCAAACATTAACCTCCTAATATATAAAGAGTTCCTAGAAATTGATAAGAAAATGACCAACAACCCTCGGAGGTAAATGGTTGAGATGTGAACAGACCACAGAAAAAAGGATACCATCAAGAGAAAGTGAGAGAAGAGGGACTATGAAGCCACTGAATTATTTGACTCTGGAAGTACCTACTATTTGACCTATTGTCATGTGAGATAAAAATGCATGTTACTTGAGCAATTTCGATTCTGTCATTCTGTCATTTATTGCCCCAAACATCCTATTGAAACAGAAATTAATGCCCAAGAGATCTTTCCCTAATTTTAGATTAGGTAAATTTAGACTTCATCCTACCTCCAAAGAAAAAAAAGTAGAGAATCCTGAAGTAGACGAGCTTAAATCTTGGAATGACAGATTAATCACTGACTTTTTATATATAAATATTTAAGATACATAAATATTTTCATGTTTAATATAAAAATATTTTCTTTAAAGGAATGCATTCTTTCTTCTAAGAATGTTACCTATTCTTGCATAACAAATGATCCCATTAGTGGCTTAAAACAAAGAACACTTATTATGTCTCTCAGTTTCTGAGGGTCAGGAATTGAGGAATAGCTTAGTTGGATGGTTTTGGCTCAGATAACGTCATTAAATTGTAGTCTAGATGTTGGCCTGGGCTGCAGTCATCTGACAATATGACTGGAGCTGGTGGAACTCCCTTCATGATAGAGCATTCACATGGCTGTGGGCTGGAGGCCTCAGTTCTTGAGTGTGGAGCACCGTCCCCATCACACACCCTCATAGGCTACTTGAGTGTCCTCACAACATTGTGTCTGGCTTCCCACAGAACAAGTGCAGTACAGTAGTCCCCCCTTATTCGAGGTTTTGTTCTCATGGTTTCAACCGTAGTCAACTGTGTTCCAGAAGCAGATGATCCTCCTAACACTAGGATCCTAATTCTATGTTCCCAATGCCTACATCATTCACCTCACTTTATCTCATCACATATTTTATCATCTCCCATCACCACAGAAGAAGAGTGAATACAGCACAGTAAGCTATTATGAGAGAGAGACCACATTCACATAACTTTATTATATCATAATTGTTCTATTTTATTATTAGTTACTGTTTTTAATCTCCTACTGTGCCTAATTTATCAATTAGACTTTATTGTAGGTATGTATGCATGGGAAAAAATACAGTATGTACAAGCATCGGTACTACTTGCAGTTTTAGGCACCCATGGAGGGGTTTGGAATGTGCCCCCTGAAGAAAAGGGGGACTGTTGTAATCTGAGAGAGAGCACAGCAGAAGCTGCAATGCATTTTAGGACCTCGTCCCACAGGTCTCATTTCTACAGGGTCTCACAGGTTCCATGGATCAGTCCCACTCCTTGTGAGAGGAGATGGCCCAGAAGGCCAGGATCACTGGAGACCATCTTGGCAGTTGGTTACCGCAAGTGACCAGATTTCATTTTTCTCTAATTGCTCTGGGTTAAGGTCAGTTACAGGAAAATGACATTGTATCTGTATCTGTGATTGTAACATCTGTATGATAAATTTCTCTTAATAGATTTGCGATCGGGACTAGGTCAGATAATTAGAAAATGAATGTATTTTCTAGTGAGATTCTACTGTGAAGTTTCCATGTTTTTGTTGTGATTGGGTTCGTATGTTTTGCGAGGTAAACAGGGACAAATTTGGCATCATATTTATACATTTTGGGGCTTACTTTGTCAGGCTATCTCACTATCTTAAAAATGTGGACCTTAGAATCTACAAGCAAAGTCAGAACACTCTCTCTTCCCTTTCTCCTGTGCTCAGTCATAATTTCTGGCACTGTCTCTGCAAATAAATGATTGATCAATTAACTTCTGAAATTCCCACTTTATAGAGCAGGGCCCAGGTAATTTTATCTTGCAAAAATTTCACCACAGCTGTTACTGTCATCAAGTACAGTTGTAGAAAATTTCAGTGTTGCTCTTGTGAATCATCTAGATTAAAGCAATGAGCATCATGATGAACTCACCGCAAATAATTAATTGCAAATCTACCCCCAAGTAGCTAAGAAAATTAACTTGATATATGGACTATAGGTGTTAAACCAGTTTAATTTTAGAGTGCATCTGTCAAAAATAATGATTTTTGTTTTTAGAGTAATTAATATTAAGACATTTCTAAAAGTAGTTAAACAGCAGGACCAATAGTCAATTTAGATGAATTCCAATTTTGTCAAGAAAATTTTCATCGAAGAGAGGGAAGACCCTTGTTCTCATTTGTGATGTAGCATCCATTCATCCAACATTTACTGAGGACCCACTATGTGTCAGACACTGCACACAGGAATATGCAGTAGACAACCCCAAAATAGCTTTATGTAATTAGAATAATTAGGACAAAATTAATTTTAAAATAAGAGGGGACAGGAGTATGGAAGGGAGCTTTTACAAGGATGCTTTAAAAAAAAACTTAACATTATTTGATTCTCCATGAAATCATTCCTGATAACTCTTTTTATTAGGAGAATACACACACACACACACACACACACACACACACACACGTGTTTGTAGAGTTTTTTCCAGATTATCATGAGCATGTATTAGTTTTATGAAAAAATTAGATAGAAAAAGAATAGGAAAGAATACAATAATATTTACCTAAAATTTCATTATATAGCCATTGTTAATATTTTATTTCTATCCAGGTTTTTTCTATCTTTATAGAAATACATAAAGTTTAATGAAATTGGCATCATACTAGATTTGTTATTTTGTATGCTGTTTTTAGAAATCTAGAAAATCATCCATGATAATTTTCCAATGTCATTAAATAGAATATTTAAAATCTTTTCATTAATATTGTCGATTGTTGCCTGGCTCTTACTATTATAAGTAATATCGCAATAAATGTCTTTGTAAAGAAGTCTTTGTGTGTGTTGGTTTCTGGGAGTGGATATAAATATTTCTGTATGTTTTAAGAACAGTGATACTTAATTATGGTTCTAGTTTATACTTCCATCAGAAGAGCATGAATGCCTGTCTCACAGCGGCACTCTCAACAGTAAGCAATATCAGCTTGTTTTGTGCAAACTTTATTCATATTCTTTTTTTTTGTAGTTACTGACCACAGATAAACTGAACTTATTTCATGTTTATGTGCCATGTGTGTTTTTTCTTTTATGGTTTGTCTGTTCATGTTCTTTGCTCATTTTCCAAAGGGAGGCATTCTTTTCCTTGTTGATGATAAGCCAGAGCCTGCTTTTTATTAAGACCACAACCTTTATCGCCTCCATCGCAGGGCCATTGAACACCTGCCGGTTTGCCTTTCTTTTTTACTGATGGGATTTTTGACATGTATAACTTTAATTAATTAAATCACCCAATCACATATCTAAAAATAAATAAAAATTGTTTTAATTAACAGTTAAATATGGTCTCAAATTCATTTTAACTTGAATGGATTTAACTTAAAATGGCCTCCTCTCCCCAATGTGCTCAGACACATTTATTGCGTAGTTCGTAATTTCACACTGATTTGAAGGCTGCCCAATTGTACACGAAATTTGCACAGAGGCTACAGTTCACTGGATGCCTATTCAGATCCAGTAGTAACTGTTACCTCAGCTTAGTCTTTGCGCTCACTTATTACTCTTTTATTTCAAAATGTCTGGTCTTCCCTCATTGCCTTATCCTTCTAGACTCTTTTTATTGGGCTCAGAGATATATTGAAATTAAGCCAGGAAAGAAGGAATTGATTAGGAGGGTGAATGTGGCTTGGACTTGGAACTGAATAGGTCTTCACCACCCTCCTGGTCTGGTGGTCCGTCTCTTGGCAGCTGTGATACCTCTTCCTCAGTATTACTTCCTGTCAGCGTTCACAGCCCTTCTGTGTGACCTACGAACACCTCTTCTGACCTGTAGTGGAGGGAAGAACGGATTGCAGCTGATGAATCAAGAGTTTATCACAGTTACCCAGGAGGGAAATGACTGCCTGGGACCAGGGTCATAGCCAGCGAGAAAGGCATTGGCCAGATGGGAGATGTATTTTGCAAATTTGAGATTTGAGGTATACCCTGGCAAGACTTGCCGAGAGATAGGAAATGAAAATGAAGGATGAGGGAAAGGGATGAATCAAGATTTTTAAAAAAAATTCTAAAAGTAATGCCTCTTCATGGTAGGAAATCTGGAAATACAATAAAAACACAAAAACCCAAGAATCTCTAATCCCATTATAAATGTTTTAGTGTATTTCCTCTTCAGCTTTGATCTTTCAAAGAAAATAAAATTAACTTTCTAGCTCTTGGTCTGTATTGATTTAAACCAGATTTGGAGGGTGGATTTGGGATGACCTCCCATAAAATAAAGGCTCTGTGCCATTTACAGAATGTGCTGTTGAGGACAGCTTGACATAGCAAGCGATCATCATGCAGGAGAGTTGAAACCACGCTAGAATGTGGGGCTGAGTGAGCGCGTAGAGAGACACACATTGATTAAGAAACTGTGGACAGAGGAATCCAGTAGCTTCAACTCTGGGTGTCTGGCTCAAGGCCTCAGCTATATACTACACTCCTGGGCCCCACGTTGATTATTTTGATGGCATTTTCTCACCAGGACTACACTGTAGGATGTCCACAGCTGAACAGCAACAGGGATTTCTTAATGCTGTTTTGTCAAAACACCAGTGAGGTTCAATTACATATACCTCTAACTCTATAAATCTATTTCCATTTTTATTTCAGTACTGAGATAGTCATCTGTGTATGTGCCCGTGTGTGTTAAAGCCTGAATTTTTCATTGACCTTATATCACAAATGTTTTTGGATTATTGCCGGCATGTTCTCAACATTTATTTTGTAACTAGTCAACTTAACTGAACTTTTATTTCTAATTGTGTTTCAGTTGACTCTCTTGAATAATAATTCTCTTGGTCATATAATCAGCCATTACTTTTGTCTTATCCTTTCCAATAATTGTACCTAAAATTATTTTTTAGTCTAACTTTATTAGGCAGGTTTTTAAAAAAAATGTTTAATAATACTGGCAAAAAAGAAAGGCTTATTTTATTTTTCTGTACTGCTTCTGATTTTAATGAGACTGCTGTTTGGGTTTTTAGAGTATGATCTTGTCTGTTGATTTGAGATAGATGTTTTTCATTATGTCCCAGAAGTTTACTTTTTTTCTCCAGTTTATTAAGAGTTTTTTGTTATTCTTCATTCAGAAATTAGTCTTGAATTGTATCTAATACCTCTGCAGAGTAAGATGATTAAATTATTATTATTTTTGTTTATATTTGCTTTAAACTACTTGTTTTATAGTTGTTAAACTTATTTTGAGCTCCAACAGCAATACTTTTAGGAAAACAATAATTATTCTTTTAAATACATAAGGTTGTTTATGGAATACTGACTATCTTCTATACTTCAGATCCTATGGTGAATGCCTGGGTTACATAATGAACAAAGTAGATATGGTTCTTTCCTTGATATATTTAATAATCTAATGGGAAAAACAGGGAAAAAAGTATGATTTTGAAGTTTGCTGCCTTTCTTGGACATGATTTCAGGTGACCAACATTCTTTTTAGAAGAATAGAACTCTAATTTAAAATAGAAGAAGTGAGATGATAGGATGTAACACAGAGGATCTTGCTTTGAAAGCAGGTGATTTTAGGAATGAACTCGCTTTTTGATGGAAAAGACCTATTTAAATTTAACTTAAATGTTTTCAGAGATATATATGACTCCAGAAAAGAGAATGCAATCCAAAATTCATTACTTTATTGATGTCTGAGGTTCATTGATTTCAACAACATGAGCATTTCTGTTCTGATGTTTTGGCTAACTCTGCTTATGATCCTGTTGAAAGTAGACATGTCTACAGAAGAAGACCTTTTTTAATATAAGTGACTTTTAAAAATTTAAGTATTTTAATGTAAGTGATTTTCTATTAAAGAATGACTCTTATCCATAGACCCTCATATGACAGGCACTGCTAGTTGCCTGCGTATTACCTATATTCCCTTTTTACATACTACTAAAATTTTGATTTTCTTTGGGGAGGAAATATACCCATCTAAAATACTTATATCCAAGACTTCTTTGCAGCTGGGAAATGGCAAGTTGACTCAGTCTTATATAATGAGATATAAGCCATATAACCCAGATATAAAGGTTTCTGGGAGAGGTCTTTAAAAAGGTTTAGACTTGACTGGCACTTTATTTTTGGCTCCTTGCTCCTGTTCTCCACCTAGAATACAGACACGATGCTTGGAGATTCAGCAGCCATGTTGTGACAATGAGGATAAAACATACAGTCTAAGAATAGAGAAGCAAGTTGTAGAAAAGCCTTGATCCTTGCTGATACATACATGCAGCTGAAGCAGCTCAGATCTACTAAATTTCTTGTTACCTCAAAAATATAGACCTATATATTATTTCAGTTTTTTGTTGCTTGCAGCCGAACTTTTCTAACCAATACACAGGCATTATTTTAAAATAAAAAGAAGAAAATTTTGCCATAGGGTGGAACTAACTCCATCAGAACAAATCTTGTTAGCAAAATTGACCGTATAAGAGCACATATTTTTGAAGCACATATCCGTGAAAATTCTTTGTAAGGTTTTGGGAGAATATTAAAAGACGATCTTGGGAGAATATCTGCAATAGAAGGAACCCTAGGGATCCAGGCCATTATTCTAAATAAAAAAATTCACCTCTAGCATTTAGTGCTTAGCTGCTTTTCAACTCCTGGCCCAGGATGGAGTGGCAGAGTTAATATAATGCCTTGTACTTGGTATTTTATTAATAGACTTCTACTGCTGATCCCACGAGCAGTTCACCCATAAGTCCTAATAACCTCAGCTTCAAAGGCTCATCCCACTGAAAAGGAATTTTGCTTTTTGCAATTCAATTGATATAAATACTCAGTGAATGGTAGACACTTCCTGCTGCTTCTGGTTTTTGTCTCAAGGAAAGCAGAAGACTGTGCCATGCAGATTTAAAAACTCATTTGTGCAAGGAGAATCTTCCTTTTAAAAGTTGCCTGCTATTATTTATAGTTTTATTATTTATCCTTTAAGGAACACAAATGACTTTTCAATGTTCTCCTTCAGTGCACCTCAGTGGGTGGAAGGCAAATTGTTTGGGATGCCACAGGTCTTGGCCTTGTAGAAATAAGGGTAAGATGAAACGGCCCGCAGAGGCAAAATTCAACAGTCTATGTTAGAGTGAAAAGAAAGCAAAGCAAAAAATCACGAATGATAACTGAAGTCACTTCTTAGAATTCGTAACTGCTGTTGGTTTTCAGGGTGCTGGAAACCAACTTTCTTAATTCTACTTTCCCATGAAGAGGAAAGACTTAAGTTTTTACAGTCCCTGGCTACATGGCCACTCTCTGCATGTGAATCAATAACATGCTTCTGGGATAGGGTGTGCACGGGTAAAAAATTCCTTAGTGGAACATCTGTTCCTGCCAAATAAAGAAGTTTCTTATAAACAAGATGTAACCATGACCCTGAGAATCTCCTTATCAATTCTTTATCTTTCTATGGGCAGACAGGATAATTTTTAAGAGAAAGATGAGAGAGATCCAGATGTCCTCTCCCCAGAATAGTGTCTTATAAAATGTGGTTGTGGGTTGTTTAGATTACTAGAAAATCACAGCTTAACTAAAGGTCTCTCAGCTCATCACAAAGGCCAGAACTTTAAGATGGTACTTGGAATTTCTCAAGGCTGTGGGAAAGAACCATGCAATGAAACTCAAAGTTCGCAAAGCAAGAAAGAGAACTCCTATTTTGGGGGGCAGCGGTTCTATTGCAGGTACTCTGCAAAATGCTTTCAGATGTTTAGCCACACAACAACACTGTGAGGAGGGTGTTAGCATTTGCCTTTTACTGATGGAGAAGTGGAGGCTCAAGGTCATGACGGTACACGGCTGAATCCGTAACCATGAGCAGGTGGGTGGATCGCAGAGTTTACTTTTTTACATTGAGCCCTGTTGACTGAGTCTCATTTGTAGATGCTGCTTCCTAGCTGGGATATGCGATATGAACACGTGGAATGTTAAAAAGCAATATGAGAATGTAGCACGTGGTTAGTTGGCATGTGAGAGTTAGGAATCGTGAGTTTGTTGTGAATCAGAGTAATCTGGGAAGGCCTGGCCTTTCTGTAGGACTTAGACAGAACGTGATGATTGCCAGGTGGGATGAGAGGTGTGAATCTTGTAGGGGTGCAAGGAGTGCTTGTTACATTGTTAGTAGGTCCATTTGACTATGAAAAATTTATGAAGGATGCTTGAGGGTAGACTTCAGTGGACCTTGAATTTCAGGCGAATTAGACTTTCCTTCAGTAGGTCAGTGGGCTGCCCTTCCCACCCTCTACCATGCTGGGGGTCCTAACACTTATTGCTTGGGGGTGTGCAGTTCTCTATGAAAGTTTACTTTTTATTTTCTAAATTTTGATGATAATTAGAAAACATTGTGGGCATATTAAGGAAAGACCAGCCCTCTAAGTGTATGTTTTCTTGTGATGGTCTTGCCAAGTGGAGGCGAAATGGTGTCACAGCCCATCAGGATCACATAGTCGTTTGTTGGAACAAGTTGTGGAAATCGGATCTGCACCCAGCATCCGGGGGGATGGGCGCCCCAGACTTCCTCTACGGAGTGAGTGAGCAGCTCCCCTTAGGCTCATGTGAGACCCACCTTGAGCCCCTTCAGAACTGGACATTATGGCAGTTAACAACTTACGAAGAAGTAATCTGCTCCCAGGAGAGACGGCGTTGGTGCCCTGCCCACAACCTGTTGGCCCTCCTTCTTGAATCTGCCTAACACGCGGCTACCAGCACCTCTGAGTCCCTGCCTAGGGGCTTTCTCTTGGTGGGTGTGTGCTTGGGGCAGATCACATGCGTTGGGGAGCTGGTTTGGGGAGCAGCCATGCACCAATGATGAAGGGGAATTGGAGGATCGATACCCCAGCTTCTTCACCTCTCAGTGGGCCAGTTCTGAGGTTTCCAGTGGCCAGAGCCCAGTTGCCTGCAGCCACGACCTGCTTGTCGACGCATGATGCATGCTGTACTGGCCTCCCTCCCTTTTCTGTATCATTTCCCCACATCGTTTATCAGTGTTTACTAAGATCACTTCCCAAATCAACACATACTCCAAATCTTTGTCTCAGGTTTGCTTTTGAGGGAACCTAGCCTGATCCGGGTTCCAAGACATTTGGAATAAATACTCATTGGATGAAGATTTCCATAACAATGCAGTGCCTTGTCTTTAAGTGAACAAAATAGTTGTGCAAAGTAATCAATATATGTCTCAATACAACTGGCGTGTAAGGATTATTCTTAGGCAGTTTTGGTTCTGATTATCCTGAATTAGAAATGAAAAATTGTAGTGATTAATATAATTCTAGACAGCATGCTTGTGAGAATGGTTATTCTTTGCATTAGCATTATTGAAGTTGAAATACAGAAACAGATTTAATAAACAAACCTGAGATTACATCTTTCCTCTATTAAACTAAATACCAGCGATTTTGTTGAGCAAAATAACATCATCTGTCACATTAAATTAATGTTGGGAATTTATATTTTATTGGTTTTGTAGTTATATTTGAATATAATTTAAAAATTGTTTCTGGATGTATAGTTATATCAAAGCTGTCAGTATAAGGAGTTATAACTAGTATGTTTATACACGTTGAAATTAAATTATAATGAATTTAAAAAATTACATTAGAGTCCATGAGAATGTATGTACATATATTTTCCCTATAAGGGAAACTCCTCAAGCCTAAGGAAAAACCTCTTTAGGTGACTGGGAGCCACTGGAATGTTTTGATCAACAATGTGACCTTATGAAAATGGTGTTTCAAGACAAATTAATGGAAAACAAATTTAAGTGGAGAAGAGCAGTGCTGTAATATAGCAGAGACACATGCTATTTGATGAATAAATGAATTAAATAAAGCAAACTACGTTAGAGTTTTGTTGCAGCACACTAGAAAGTAAAAAAGAAAAAAAATCTCTAACCTAAGTTGCTGGAATTAGGAAATGGAGAGTTGAAACGACTTTTTGGCCCTTTGTGTTTGGGGCAGGTATTACTAGTTCCATTATGCCAAAGAACCGTGAGACAAGCATTCGTGTGTGAGTGATTTATTATAACTAGTAAAGGAGTGATGTCAGGCAAAGGCCCCCAGAGGGGAGCAGAAGCCTGAGCCCGCAGGAGAACCCTGAAATGCGTTACCCTTCTAAGTTGAGCCCAGGGAGCTGGACTTCCCTACCCCTACACCAGCCAGGCATTGGCTAAGGGCTGCCATGTGGGATGCGACCTTTTGGTGTGTCCAGCTTCTTAGAGTCAGAGAACAGTCTTCCCAAGAGGTGACAGCCCAGAAGTAAAGCACTCGTAAGCTGGAGGACAAGTGCACAGCAATGATGACAGGGAGCCGAGGACATCTGTGTGGAGTGCCCACAGTGTCCACCATCATAAGGCATCAGAGTACGTGAGTGCCCTGACCTGCGGTGTGACAAATGGACGTCTCATTAACAGAGAAAAGGAACTTGGGAGGGGACCTGGAAGGAGACGAGGAGTCACAACATCGGATTTTTTTGGAAGAATGAACACTCTGAATCCATCTCCTCAACTGGTTGCTGTGCTCCACGCTGCCCTCATTTCGCAGCTGGGTCACAGCCTTATCAGTTACTTTCCTTTGCCCAGATATACCCTGTGGGTGTGTACACTCGGTGCCAATTTGTCGCCTCCCAGATAGATGGCCTTTTAACGCTTTTCCATCCTTTCCGTCATTCAACACCCATTTCGCTTAGTGCCTGTTCTGTGAGGCCCATGCCAGTGAGTCAATACCTCCTTTGTCTCTCCACAGAGCTTGGATCTCACTGTTGGCAGAGCTCTTAAGCTTTCACCCCATTTGTCTGTTCGTGTCTGTCCCTTCTGGAGAGTGGAGACCACGTCTATGCTTCTTGAATCCTACTTGCCTATCAGGACTCTGTTTTCAACTATGATCTGCAAACTTCATTAAGTGCAATCCATGGTAAGAGATACACTTAACACCGTGATTTGCTTCATATGCTCCTAACACACATACACACGTGTGTGCACACAGACACACAATTGAAACAAAAGTTTTGTGGAACAAAATTTACTACAACAGAATGTCACTCTGGTATTTTCTGTCTATCCTGTTCATCATCAAACATGTGCTGGCCAAACACCCCCAAATCAATTTACCTGCTAAGGAGTCATGATTCTCAGTTTGTAAAACTCAATTTAGCATAAGCTCAAGAACTTTATTGATCTGAATTGCAAAACATTGGCTTATTTTGAAGCAAACTTCAGACATCATGCAATTTTATTCATAAATACTTAGTATGCATTTCTAAAACATGAAAACTCTTATTTTTTCACACCTAGAATATACAATTTCACACCTAAAATATATGATAATTTCATTGAGTATCCAGCCAGAGTTCAATTCCCTCAATTGTCTCAAATGTTTTTTAAAAAATTGTATCTGATTAATCTTTCTCTTAAACTTCTTTTACTCTGAGTCATTCCTCCCTCTTTCTCTTGCCTTCATCACAACATCTTAGGTCTTTTATAATGTGGATTTGCAGTATTATTTGAGTATATTAGAATCTGCTAGGCAAGACAGGAAACCAAACAGAATGGATGAAACTCAAAAGGAATTTTAAGCATTGATGGTAAAAGGTAGTGGCTTATGAGGTATATGTGATACAGGTCTGTGTTAAGAGTTAGTCATGAATAAGGATGACTCTTATGGGGCATGGATGGAATTCATGAGATACACTAAAATATAGAGAGTAAGTTAGTAAACTGTGAGAATGATAAAAATAAACAGAAAACAAACAAGAGTCTTATTTATAAATAGAGATGCAAAGACCATGTCAGAATGAATGATCATGACACCTCTGGGCTAACAGCAATGTCATCCTTAGATCACCCCCACTGGTTTAGTCCTATACTCCTATATAGGCCTATTCCATCCTTGCCTGTGCACCCAAGAAAGGCAGATAATTCACACCAAGAGTTGTTTAATATCTAGGAGAATGCATCTGTGTTCAATTTGCTGTTTGGTTAGAACCAGATAACTTATTGTATGTTAACTTGTAGACATTTGTCTGGGGGAGGGTTGGAGTGGGGAAATAACCTCAAGCTGTTACTGTTCAGTGACTCTGTAGGGCATTGCCCACCTTTGTGTCTCCTAGCAAATTCATCGCAGCATCCTTTTGGCCATTTTATAATATAAATCGGCATTTCCTGATCTCCTTGGAACCACCCTGCCATCGTACTGGTTGCCTCATTAATTAGTGAGTTGAATAAAAATGTTGATATGTGTTCATTCTGTATTGGTATGTGAGTCATGCCTTCAACTTTTTGAAGATTAAACTTTAATGGATTCTTATCCCTTTGTTCACTGGTCCCCTCCCAAGGAGGCTTGACGTGATTCCTTCCTCATTACCAATAACAATTGCTGATCTTGATACCGGTAGGAAAAAGGTAAGGAAAGGGCTCAGTTTTTCCATTTGTGCAAATGGTTATTTGTATGTTTATGAACTAATCACCATTGAGGCTATTGTTCTCACCTTTGGCCACTATCCTTGGTGATTGAAGTGATGGCTTAGATGCATTCAAGTGCTGGGCCAATTTCCTGTTTTACTGACCACATGATGTTATACATTTACTATATATATATATACAGTCACACATATGTATATGTGTATATATATGTATAGAGAGAGAGAGTATGTATATTTACACACACACACACACACATACACACACACACACACACACACACACACACACACACACACACTCTCTGGAATACATTTACAGCTCCCAAGGCAGGTGTGACCCAAAGTTTTAATTAGCTACCACTTAAAATCTAATTACCAGCAGTTTGCACAATCATTTGGAATGAGTGTCTTTGGAGACAGGGTCCATAGGCAAGAGAGGTCAGCCAGGCAGACCTGGGTTGGAATCTTAGCCCGGCTACATGGTCATTGCATGACCTTGGGCAGGTTCATTGAAGTTATCTTTCTTTCACATGAAAAGGGGGTAACAGCCGCTATCTCACAAGCAGTGCTGTACGTGAGAGGGAAGAAGTTGGGTGGCATAACTTGAGCTCACTTCTGAGATGGAGGGTTCAGGCTGAGCTCACGTTCCACCACATGGAGGTTTGTGATTTTGAATGGGTTACCTAACGTCTGTGTGAGCATCACGTTCCTTACCCAAAAGGTAAAGAACAGTTCCGATCCCGTAGGATCACAGCAAACTGTTGTGTTCCTCAACACCCGTTGTTTGAATACCACAGTCACATCTTTTGCTATCTCCGTACCATCTTGCATGCTTATCACAAATTTTTCCGTATTTAGGTACCACTTATACTGTCATCTACTTAGTGTTTTTATGTAATTATTTTCATCAAACAAATATTTACTGACCATCTATTATCTAGACACAGCAGTGAACAAATAACACAAAACTCTACCTTCATGGAGCTCATGTTGCAAATACGTTCATTAAAAAAAAAAAGACACTTGATATAATCTCCAACTGAAAACCGGTATCACTTGAAAAAAATGATGATTTTAAAAATGAGAGTAGTGAAAGTAAAATAGTGTCGGTCTCACAGATTCTAGCTAGCTATGTTTGCCCTTTGTTTAGGAAGGAGATTTTCAAGTGTTAGCAGCTGTTTGGGACCAACCAGTGCCCCAGTGAGGCCGTCTCCTTGATGCATTTGGGAAAATCAAAAAAGAACCAGAAAAGGGGTCACTTTTCTCAGCATGTCCAAGTTGACTTCATTTAATTCTATTCTATTGTCCAGTCGACTTCATTTACCACCAGACTTACAGGACCCACCTTTGGGGTTGCCAGCATGTGCTTGGCACTGTTGCTGGTGCAGACTGAATGCTCAGGGAAGGTAACTTTTGGCTATAGCAGTATTCTTCATAAAAGAGAACACGTTCCTCCAGGCACCTCCACGGATAGGAAGGGTCTTAGAATCCTCAGCAGAGCTATTAATTCCTGGTGGACTTTGTATATGTTTTCATGAGGCTGCTGTTTCACTATTCCATTTCCAATATGCCTCCAGAGCTCAGAGAGCTCCTGGGTGTCTTGTCTTTGTATCGTTTGGCTCCTAGTACTAAAAGCCACATCCTGTTATGTTTGGTTGCTAGGTGGAGAAATGTTATCATGGGCTTCAGCAATAATTTATCCACAGAGCTCAAGGAGTTGTCATGTTCTCCTGACAGTGAGCTGCAGCACTTTATCAGCTCGCCTGTAAATCAGGCATGTGTGGGTGCGGATGCCAGCACTGTTTGATCTCTCTCAGACACTGTAATAATCTGCTTTTGTCTGATTGATTCCTTCACATCACCACGCACACTGCAACACAGAGTGGAGTGCCCTCTGTTTATCTCGGCTGGTCATCTGCGGGAGGCCAACAGGGCAGAAAAAGCTCTTCGTGCAGAGATGTAAGAGTTTTTGGAATTAGGGCCTTTCCATCATATCCCTGAGCTGGTTTCGTTCAATAAATCAATGATAGCAGAATTGAACGCACCATAAATACCTCAAACCATATCTCTTACAAGAATGTAAGAGTAATTCATAGAAACAGGAGAGGTAACTTTGTGGGAAAGAATTACGACCCCTATAAGCCACAGACATTCAAGGCTTTTTACTGCCTGTGTTCACATCTCACCCTTTGAACTTTGGGGGAAGGAGAATACACTGCTGGCTGGCATTAGCTTCCGGAAAGTGCAGGAGGTAAAATTGAGTAGAACGGATTCTGTCGAGACTGATCGCTGCTTTTCAATCTAAAAATGAGTTTTTCTCAGTCTCTGTCTGCTCCAGGTACGTATGGTCCCTCTTTATCAAAGGATGCACCCCATCGTCATAATGGAGCAAACTGGACTCTGCCATTTGATGGCTTCTGAGTCACTCTTCTGCCAGCCCCATGGCAGGACCACCCTGTCAGAATCTGCAACCTTTCTGATGCTTAAATGTCCTTCTGTACACCAGCCTGATCCCTGGGCTCCTAATTTCTGACAGGCACTTTGGGGCACATTTCGGCATCCCCAGCCCTCAGGAATTGGGCTGAAATCCATGAGCTGATCACTGCCTTGGGCACGGCAGCGGTTCACTGTGCTGTGACCCAGGAGCAGTTACAGACATCTACGCCTGCCCTAGTTGAAAGCAGGGGTCAAGCTGTATTGTAGATGTGATGGACGAAATCCCATCGGAGAGGAGGATTTGTTGTAGCATCCGCCTTTTGGATGGCGGCGAGATGAAGTTACATACAGAAGTCTTTCACCTCAGAAACGAACGTAGCTCTGGGGAAAAAAAAAGACAGCTTGGGTCATCTGTTTAGTGCAATCAAATACAACAATCAACGTTGTTGTTATTTTCATAATGGTAGTCAATACTATTAATGATTATTTTTTCCATTCCTATTGTGTGGTCAGACATATTGCAGGCAACCAATATATTAGAAGGAGCAAAACTTAGAGGTTCGAGTAGGTGTAGGCCAAACCGCAGCAGGTGAGCTAAACCCGGACAGTTGCCTGATTTTTCTCAATAAAGTTTTATTGGAACTTAGCCATGTCCATTTATTTACATATTCTCTGTGACTGGTTTCTCCTACAACAGCGCAGTTGAATAGTTGTGACAGAGACCTTTGGTCTGAAGAGCTGAAATATTTATTATCTGGTGGTTTTCTACAGAAAACATTTGCCATCCCTGGGGTTAGACGGTTTTCCTCGGCACCAGACTGCCTGTTCAAATCCTAACTTTACCAGTTGTGATCTTGGACAAGTCATGTAACTTCTCTGACCCTTAGCTTCCTCTTGTGAAAAATGGGGCTTGTAATGATATTTTATTCATCATATTGAGTTGGTGGTGGTCTGATGAGCACATTAGCTATAACAACTGGGTAACTATTCCCTCTGAATGACTTGGGACCTGTTTTCTTGCTCTCACTCTGAGCAGGTGCACCTGACCTTCCCACGGCATTGAACTGCTGATGTCCTACATGTGCTGTATCTATGCATTCGCTTGCATGAATTTGGGAGTAGATGTATGCAGCCTAGAACTTTAAAATAAAACCAGGGTAGAGTTACAGCTTTCTCAAACAATGATGCCTTTATGAGAACTTCAACTATGTGCCAGTGATAGAAGATTTATTCAAAGGTCTGTACAAAAGTGAGTTAATCTGGCTTTTCAAATTAGAGTGATGGTGGCCTTGGTGGTGTTAACAGGATGATCTACAACACATTTGAGAGTAGATGTTTGCACTTTACAGGTATAAGAGGGCTTAGATGTAGTTTGAACACAATGAAGGTTAAATCAATTATGTGAAACTCTCGACTCCTGAAGCCCAGATCTTGAAAGCCACTGTTCTATGCTCTCCCATAGGGTGAGCAAGCTTTTCCAGGGAAGGGCCAGAGAGTGTTTGTTCTAACTTTGCCCTATTCAACTGTACCACTCTACTATGAAAATGTACACAAATGGGCATGATGGTGTTCCAATAAAACTTTATTTACAAAAGCAGGTGGTGGACCTGTAGTTTGCTGTCCTTGCTCTATCATGTCTATTTTCATAAAGCTCATATTTAGTCCTTGTTCTTAGTTTCTCATGGGAATTAATTTATTAATCCTAACAAGGATCTTATGTTTAGCTGTGCTGATAGTTTCATTATGTATCTTTATCAATGGGGAAGTTGAGGGACAAGGAATTTAAGCAATAAGTGGTAAAAACAGGGCTTGAACTCAGCCTGTCTGGCTCTGGAGTTAGTGTATTTAACCCTTATTCTATACTGCCTCCTTTAGTTTTCATGCAAATAGTTCTATTCTTTTTTTTTTTTTTTTGGTATCATTAATCTACAATTACATGAGGAACATTATGTTTACTAGACTCCCCCCATCACCAAGTTCCCCCCACATACCCCATTACAGTCACTGTTTATCAGCATAGTAAGATGTTGTAGAATCACTATTTGTCTTCTCTGTGTTGTATAGCCCTCCCTGTGCCCCCCACAAATTATACATGTTAATCATAATGCCCCCTTTCTCCCCCACCCCTCCTTATCCCTCCCTTCCCACCCATCCTCCCCAGTCCCTTTCCCTTTGGCAACTGTTAGTTCATTCTTGGGTTCTGTGAGTCTACTGCTGTTTTACTCCCTCAGTTTTTTTCTTTGTTCAAAAAAAAACATTATAGCCTTTTGATTTCTTTTCTGTACCTATAAAGAGCTCTTTATAGAAGACAGTATTTTTGATTTCTCAAAATGTCCCTTGTTGGGTCAGTAATCAAAGAAGAGAACACGCTGTCTTTATTGATGTTGGTGGTTTGGGGCCACTTCATGGGCATGAAACCAGTGCAGAGCCATAGGATCATTATACTTAGAAGACAGACCCGTGATTAGAGTTTAATGCCCTTTGTTGCCAGTTTGAAATCCTTAATTTAATCTTTAAATTTGCGTTTTGTAAATCCGATGGGGTATCACTTGTGCCAGGGACTTGGAGCCTCAGCGCACACTAGATCGTCCCTTCTCTGCTGCCTGTCCACCTCCCTGGGTGCTCTCTTGGCAGCCCTGTGACCAGTGCTGCCCTCTGCCCTGGTGGGGGCCTCACCCTGGTGGGCTCGCCCCATGAGCATCCTCATGCTCAAGGGAGCACGACATGGAACAGCCAAGTAGACAGCACCATGACAGAGGGGAAGGGGGCTGTGGGAGAAAAGAAGCATTTCTGTTCCTTGTGTACAGGGGGCCCCACTTTTGCATTTGCACTGAGCTTCACAAATTAGGTAGTTGGTCCTGGCTGACTCTCAACAGTAGCATCACCAGGGAGAATCTTGGGCCCCACTCCAGACCAGCCCGACCAGAATCTGCATTGTTACAAGATCCCCGGATGATTCCTGCCCATTCGCATCTGAGATGCACAGTCCCCATGATGGCTTCCAAATGTGCCTGATTATCTGAATGCTCAAAAGAGCATCCCAGGCGCTTCTGAGGCATATCCAGCTCTGAGATCCATTGTCCCATGTACGTTCCCCAGCCTCACCTGATGTTCAGAATCATCTGGGGCAAGTTTTAAAAAGCAGGGGCACCCAGCCTCCACCTTCCATTTTCTGAGGCTCCCCAAAGGAGGGCCTGGGGAATATGTATTTTTAACAAGCACTCCAGATGACCCTTCTTATCCAGTAAGTTTGGAAAACTCTTTATAAATGATACACTCATAGCCCGAAGCATCCCCAACCGCCTAACTTGTATCCATATCTGTCACTTACCTGTGGCCCTGGCTTAACCTTGCTTGTCATTTATAAACATTTTAACTAGAGCTGCTTCATCTCAAGCATCTGCATGTTTGCAGGTAGCAGTTAAGAGCCGTTTTAGTGGATTACAATGAAAAGGCAAATGCGTGTGTTTGGGAGTTCTGACACCCAGGTCTGGCATCATAAAGATATCAAGATAAAGCAAGACAGCCAGACCCCTTCTTTGGGCAACCTCTGTTGACATTAGAAGATTGAGGGGAAGAGAAAGAGCAGCATTTCTTTCCAACAGTTCTGTGCGCACTGGATAGTCTCAAAGCTCTTGGACCAGTGTGTGGTGCTGGCAATCAGGCGGAACAACAGAGTATTAGGGGACATCAGGGGTGAATCAAGAATGGCAGGGCATTTGGATCTGGGGTATGGCACAGTGTCTGCCACCACGCCCCAAGGCAGACATAAGGGGTGCAAAGAAGCTGAGCCCGCAGGAAGGAGGTCCTTTTTGTAGGAGAAGCAGTGGGCCGTCACCACCCAAAGTCAGACTAAGGTAGCAAGAACTTTTCTGTCCAAGCCTAGACTGCAAAAGGGCCATATAGCCAAAACATATGCAGAAGTGTTAAAGCAGGAGTTGCAGACTCCAAAACAGCCAGGGGCTATGGCAGGACAGCTGATGACCTATCCTCTCTAGAGGGGATGGGCCCTCAGCTGAAACCGGTGGTTGGGGTGCCATGTGAGGATGTGAGCTTAGCATTCCCTGGGATTCGGGTTTTCTGGAAGAAGCCTGAAACCTGGATGTTTGTGCTAAATTTCCTTATTAAAGTAACAGCAATGAATCTTAAATTTAAAGATAATTGAAAGCACTGTTCTGACCAAACAAATCTCATTTGTGGGACAGATCTGGCCTGCAGGAACAGTTTTTACTCTTTTAGGTTGGCTAACAAGGAGAACGTCCATAGCAACCTGTCCCGGTGGGGTCCTGCTTCGAACCTGCTGTCAGGGAAGGAAACTTGTGCTATGGGCCTGGTGCGTGTGTCTAACTCCTTAGCTCTTAGAAATAGTTTTAGCATGATTGTTTTGGGCTTTTGCACATCCTCTCTTTCACACACAAATGCCCATGTGTGTGTTCATTTATGTATATGTTTATGCATGTATATATTTGTACATATACATTACATATATGTAAATATTAGTATACACCATTATGGCCATACCATGCACAACTTTCATCTGCTTTGGTCTGTGACCTGGGAATGTCAGTTAAAATTTGTGTATGTGTGTGTGTGTGTGTGTGTGTATATATCTATATATATAATAATTATGTTCCATTGTGTTAGCATATACTTACAGATGAGTAAATACAAAGAAATATAAAAAAACCACAAAGATAATATGAATTATATATAATTGTATATTACATGACATTTTGTCTTGGGTCATATTATACATATATTGACATATATCAAGTCCTTCCAAGCATCAGACCTTGTGTAAAAGGCCTAGCAGCTTAGTTAACTCTGCACCACCCACTTCTGATTCTTTTGTTAAGGAAGTGATAAATGTTCCTATGGTTCCCCTTCAGTACTCTGGCTACTCAAAGTGTGGTCCTTGGATGAGATGCACTGGCTTTCCCTGGGAGCTTGTTAGGAATGCGGAATCTCTGGCCCCACCCCAGACCTACTGAATCAGTCACCATCTTAACAATCACCCTAGGTGATCATGTGCACATTAACATTTGAGAAGCACTTGTTTAAGTGGACCAGACCTCATTCTCTTATCTTGGAGACTTTTCCCATGCTGTTCCTTTTTCCTGAAGTCCTTTCCCCATCATTCTTTTCATTGTGCTAATGCTGATGATCTACTCCTGCTCACAAAGGATTTGATAACTAGTGGGTCTCTGGACTTGTAAGCCAGTGTTTTTTCTCTTAGGCAAATTGTTCAGCCTCCTGTGTTAGTTATCTGCTATTACATAACAGGTTACCCCAACATTAAGCAGCCTAAAACAACACACATTTGTCATGTCACAGTTTCTGTGAGTCGGAATCTGGCCACGGCTTCACTGGGTCCTCTGTTGTATGGTCTGTCGTGAAGTTGTAATCAAGGTGTCAGCTAGGATGACATCTCACCGGAAGGCTCATGTGGGCAGGACCCACTTCCAAGCTCCCTCATATGGTTGTAGGGAAGATTCCACTTCTGTAGGGCTGTGGCGCTGAGGTCTCACTTCTTTGCTGGCTTGAGACTGCCCTCCGTGTCTTGCCATGTATCTCTCCAACATGGCAGCTTATTTTACCAAATTCATCAAGGGAAAATGTCTGCTACCAAGATGGAAGTTACAGTCTTTTGTAATTGAATCAGAGAAGTCAGACGCATTCCTTCAATGATTCCATATTCTACTGGTAGAAGCAAGTTACTTGGTGGGAGAGATCACACTGTCCATGAATGCCAGGAACCCATGTTACAGGCTGCCTGCCATAGCATTCTCTCAGTTTCCTTATTCATAAATGGGAGGAGCAGGAGGACCCATTTCACAGGGATCAAATTAAATGAGTGGATTAAATGAGATAATAGTTTCTCATTAAAGTCCTTTGAATGGTGCCTGGCACATAGGAAGTACTCAAAAATGTTAGTTGAGCTTCTTACTGTATATTGTCTTTTTAGCAACCTGCTGATGGTTGTTATTGTTGTTAATGTCAGTAACCGTACAAATAAAGAACTCAACAAATCAAGATACGTGCCAGGTGCTATGCCAAACATTTTACATAAAATTTCTAATTTAATACTAGTAACAGCCATGTGAGGTGATGCTAATTTAAAAATTTCACCATGCCTCTAATTGACCAAACCAATATTCAGTAAAAAACAAACTCAGAATATTGCCTAAGATTGGACTGTTTATAAATAGCTAAATTAAGATTCAAATCTGTTTTTAGGTCTCCAGATTCAGGGCTTTCTCTACCATTGTGTGTCTGTATATGTTCAGTCTGGATATTTTCCCAGCTGTTTTGCAGTTTTCAACACCCACCTAGGAATCCTTAATATAGGCAATCAGGTCATAGGGGTAGCCGTCAGATAATGACTGTATTATAGAAATGACAGGGAGTGACTGACCTACTGTTTTTTAAGGACAAAGACATTATGTAGATTTATTTCTTGAACAAATGTGTAAATTCATTCATTTTCTCCCCCTTTATGTTGTCGGGGGCACCTACTATGTGGGAGTCACCTCTAGTTTAAGGCCCTGAGGCTGCAGAGGTGAATAAAGCATCATCCTGCATTTCATTTTCTTATCAGTAATCACATTGCATGAGTAATCAAAACTTTCTGGGACTCCCAATTGCTTTTTGAGGAATGTGTTACATGAATTTGGAACCCCTATGTAGTCTTTACTGGCCAATTTCTCTTTGATTCACACTGCTGGTCTTTGAAGCCTTTAAAATAATGCATCTCCATGCTGCCTCAGGGCCTTACTACATGCTGTTCTCACTACCATTCATTTCTCTTTCCAACACCTGCTCCTCCGATATTTCTTCAAGGGAGTCTTCCTTGATCCCCATTGTTAGACTGGATCAGGTTCTGCTGTGACACATTCCCGAGGATTTTGTTCTCCTTTGAAGCACTTCTTACACCTGCAAATAACATATTGAGTACTTGATTTAATGCCTATCCCCTCGGATACTTTGTAAGCTTCCAAGAGCAGGCTTCCTGTATGGCTTGTTATCAGTGTCCTCAGCTCTTGGGAAGGTGCTGGCAAATAACATTCAATAAATATTCATGTATTGAATGAATGGATGGGTATTCTGAGGCAAGGCCTGCACCCACTTTCATCATCTGTGCACAAATATGCAGATGACATACTGGCCTATCAAATAAGTGTTACAGTCAAGTTGGGAGAGTTTAAAAACTCAGAAGTAGGAGAAATGGAACCTGGCAGTCTGTGAGGAGAGCTTAAGGGAGCAGATATCTGAGGAAGTTCCCTGGAAATGATGTGCGTGGGGATCGATGAGAGGAATTGGCCCATCTGTGCTGTGGGCCTTAGGTGAGGCTGGATTCATGGGTTAGGGGTAAGATGGAGTTAATGTTTTCTGATATTAAGCATACAAAGAGTCTAAAAATCAAGAAAAAAGAGTACATTTGTCCCCAGAAATGTAACTCTATGTCATAAAGTGGAGACAGAAGCCGAGGGCCGGGGCTCCATGGTCCGGAGGCTGCTTTGCGTCGTGTCATCACGGGGCTGTCTAAGCTGTTACAAAGCCCTCCTTCCTGAAGAACTGACCTTTTAGTTTATTTCTGAGTGACACTGGCTGCAGCATTTCTCACAGTGAGAAGGTGAATAGAAAAGAATATCCTAAACCCTTCCTATCAGGTTTAATGAGAGATGAGTTTTTCTCTACCATTTCTTAATGAAATGCTTCAGAAATAACTTTTCAATCAGAAAGAGAAAGCTGATGGCTCCTCGTTCTATGATTCTGCATCCTCTGAGCTGGAGTGAACCAAAGGGATTGTAACATGACAGGAAGCAGTTTCTGTGCCCACCCCTGGGCATGTTTGTGCTCACTCTGCTGAAGGATGGCCTTCTCCCACCCCTTAGTGTGTAGGATTTGCATTCCTGCCGTGGTCCTGAGAGGTGCTCCACACTGGTT
This sequence comes from Manis pentadactyla, assembly GCF_030020395.1. Classification (NCBI taxonomy): domain Eukaryota; kingdom Metazoa; phylum Chordata; class Mammalia; order Pholidota; family Manidae; genus Manis; species Manis pentadactyla. The sequence continues at coordinate 169,631,236 of NC_080023.1, forward strand.
ACATCACTCCATGGCTGTCATCATCTGCCCGTCTTAGAGGAAATGACAGCGTTAGGTTAGAAAGAAATATTTCTGAAAGGCTTGCATACCAAATGATCTGAGAGACAGAAGTATTTTTAGATGACCCAAAATCATGGGCTATTGACCTTGTAAGTATGTGGTCATCATTTTCCCCTAAAAGGGAACCATCATAAGAGTATCTATTGCTTAAAATATTCTGTTTTTCATGCAAGAGTATCTCAATTATTATTTTGATCAAAACAACTCATTTGTCTTTACATTTTGTTAAAGTAAGAATAAAGGTGTTTATTTTTTATTTCTTTCTTCTTTCCTCTGGGTCTGTTCCCGATTAACCTCATACACACTTCATACATCTTGCATCTGGGTAATATAACACCATACAATGCTCTGTAACCAGACCCTTTTGTTTTCCGACCAATCTCGGAAAGGGGCCGTGCTGTGGAAGTAGAAAGCTGATGAGCTTTGGCTGGGCTGAAGCTGCCAGGACATGCCGGAAGAGTTTCTGAGCATCACCAGGGAGTTCTCTGTCAGGTGGCGGTGCAGAGAGGGGCTTCAGAAGTCACACAGACTTATTTCTGATTCCCACTTCTTGCTTTTTAAATTTTCTCAGTCCTATGCCATAAGAATTTTTTTTTGAGACCTGTTTTTCTCTTTCCTCCAGACAGAGGTGTCTCTTATTTCCTCCCATACTCCCCCCTGCTTCTCCACATACCAATAAATCTAACTGAGGATTTGTATTTATTGGGTAGTATCTAATCAATGTTTAATTTTACTTGGGAATATGGAGAATCTGTTTATATTATTTATAACCTGCTTTTTCTTAAAAAGCGTATGAGGTAATACATATGCAAAAGCGTAGTAAACAAAATGAAATGATAGAAGTAAGTAAATGTAGAAATTTAGGCTCAGGGAAAATTGAAAACATAATATAAAGTCAAGAACATATTTTTAAAAGAATTTAATAAGTATATTACCAAATCAACTGAAATTGAGCTTCAAATTTGGCTCTGAGCTTCCTGGTAGCCAAAGAAAAAAGAGTATGGGTGACTCAATTAGTTTCATAATTCTTATTATCAAGAAAACCTGAAGTCTTAAATAATCTGCAAGAGATGCAAACCATTTTATAAATCTGAATTTGGAAAGGCATCTCAAATAGGGGCATGGAAAAACAGATGAATTAAGGAACACATAGGATGGTGATTTTCATGGGACACTACCATGTAACATCATTCAAGAAAAAGCTAAGGACATGATATAAAGCAATTCAGTGAGGGGTTTCCATAAAAGTACCATAATCTGAGAACAAGGAATGTAGGTGGAGGGAATAAAAAGGAGAATCTGCTACGTAACATGGTTACATAGGGAAATGAATGTCATATCACTTTTATAGAGATTGTCCCTTGTGGTAGCCAACAAGAAGCATAATGAAAACCATCTGTTTAGATTGGGGGATATGTGGAGGGACTGCCTGGGCTCTCACGTGGGAACACGGAGCTCATGTGTGATTCATGGGGACACATTTGACCTCTCACATAGATTCACGGCTTAGTTGACAGGGATTGCTTCATTTCATTGTTATGTTTTGGGGGGTTCTCAGCCAGACTATTGCATGTCTGGCTGTGACTGAGACTATGCCTCATGGGCAGTGCCCAGAGCTTTTCATATGCCTTGGACAGAATGTGAAAGACCATGTCATGCCTTAATCATTACAAATGATGATAATAAAAGTAATAACAAAATTCAAGGCAGAGACCAACAAAGGCAAGGTAATGGCTTGTAGAACTGAGCAAAAGGTGCCATTGAAAGAAAGCCCAGGCTGGAGATGTGGCATCTATTTCTATCACATTGGCCCAAACATGGTAAGTAACTCAGGCAATTCTTCTGTGCCTTCAGGTTGGCCTAAGTTGCAAGTGCTATTGTTGTAATGATTCTCACAATGTCATCCTCTGACCAGCAGTGCAGCCATTACCTTCACTTGGGAACTAATGAAAAATGTAGGTTCTTGGGCCCCACTCCAGACCTGCTGAGTCAGCAACATGGGCTGGTTCCCCAGCAGTCCATTTTTTAACAAGAGCTCTAGACGATTCGGCTGCTATAATGTGAGAAGTACTGGACTTTGGAATAGTTCTCCTCCCATGTGTATGATAGATTGGTATAAAAATGGCCCTCAATTCTCCATCCCTACTTGTATCCATATCTTTTGTAAGATCCTCCTATCAAGTAGAGTCTTGTTTCTTCAGACTTTGAATATGGGCTGCCCTTGTGTCTTGCTCTGGCCAATAGAATGCGGCAGAGGTATAATATGGTGCTATTTCCAAGCCATTCAGTTTGCTTGCTCTCTCCCTTTCCATCTCCTCTTTCTCAGAGCCTTGCCTCAGCCATGACACTTGACTAACTTGCTAGAGGAAGCAATTCACATGGATGAGAGCCGAGTCATTTCCTACCGAGGCCATCCTAGACCAGCCCCCAGCAAGCCTGCTGGCTGACCAAGATGCGTAAATGAGCTCAGAAGACATCAGCTGGGCCTGGCCTGGTCCAGAGGATACACTAAGCCAATCTACAGACTTGGGAGCTAAAACCACTGGGTTTTTTTTTTGTTGTTGTTATACAGAAGTATTGTGGTAATAGTGATGCAGGATAGAAATTCTGTAATTCTGCAGTTCCAACTGTCCTGACTTTAATCTCGTGTTAGCAATTTCAGGATCACAGATGTCAAATTCAGGTGTGAGAGCAATGTAACTTTATTCTTTCCTCACTAAACTTTTTTTTTATTCTGAGCCCTTATTCTGTCATGGGGGAGGTGACAAATTATTTAATTGCCAGTTAATTTCAGGTAATCTAGGTCAGCATGTTTATGGTAGATATTATTTCTACTGACCAATACTTCCAATTTTCCTGTCCTGAGCACACAGGATGATGGCACATCTCCAGCCTCCTTGAAGTTGGATGTGACCATAGGTCTGTGTTTGGCAATGAAATGTGAGTAGAAATGCATCATTTCTGGGTAGAAACATTTAGGAGTTGGTATCAGTTGTCCATGTTCTCTCTTCCTTCAGGTGTTGGGAGATGTATTGATACATAAATGTTGCAAAATTGAAGTAGCCTTGTGAGGTCTGCTGCTACATGGAGGTCAGCTGTCTGGGAGAGCTGCCTGGACCTGTAGTTGGCTTCATGAGCAAGAAATAAACCTTCTTTTACAGCCACCAAGGCTGGGGGTTGTTGGTGTTCACAGCACAGCCTAGGTTATCCTGAATGATGCACCAACTTCTCCGTCAGTGAAGGATCTTCCCTGCCTCAGGCTTCTCTCAGGGTGTTAGTCAGCTTGGGCCCTGATAACAACATACCACACACTGCGGGCTTAAACAACAGAAATTAACTTTCTCACAGTTCTGGAGGCTGGAAGTCCAAGATCAAGGAATTGCCAGGCTTGGTTTCCTCTGAGGCCCCCCCCCTGGGCCTGCAGGTGGCCGCCTTCTCGCTGCATCCTCACATGGGCTTTCCTCTATGCATGTGTGCCACCCTGGCTCTCTGTGTGCCCCAAATTCCTTTTCTTCATAAAGACACCAACCAGATTGGGTTAGGGCCTCCCCCAAGGGCCTCATTTTTAACTTAATCACCACTTTAAAGAACCTGTCTCCAAATACACTCACATTTTGTGTGGCTGGGGGTTAGGACTTCAACACATTAATTTGAGGAAACGCAATTTAGCCCAAATACCCTGGAAATACAAAGGGTCTGAAAGCATCTAAAGGGACTTACGTAGGACTGTGGAGTCAGTGGATGGTTGGGATGGGGATAACACATTGGCTAAACCTCCATCACCTTTCCTAGCTGTCAGGGGATGAAGTATCTCATATTGCTTCTGGGTTTCTGGTTGCACAGCCCATACATATTGCTTCCATTCTGCTTCTCCTGACCCAGAGGGCCATTCATCCACTGACTGTTGGCTACACAGAGAGAAAATAAAACAAAAACATCAAACACATTCTGGGCACACTGGCCTGAAGAAGCATACTGGGAGCTTCCCAGGCCCACGGGACTATCAGGGCTTTGCCCGCCTACTCTATTCCATTTCTGTCACATCAGCTGAATCCCACTGAGCTTGCCATCTTTATAGATTTCACCTAGGGAGCAAATCCCAGCACCCTCTCCTTTGGGATCCCTCAAAATTCTCTGGGGTTTCTAATATTTCCCCCCATCTAGGGGTTATTCTGGGATCATATGTGGTGCTAGGACCTGGGGACTCTTTCTAAGGACCTGTGGTTCTACCTGCACCTAAATCTCTTTGCTTTGGCTCTTCCCACAGCCTCTAATTGCAAGAAAAACTTGCTCTAACTAATCATATGTTCTTTTATAACTTGTAAAAAACGTATCTCCCCCCCCCCACCCTGCCCCACCGACCCTGGTTTTGAAACTCAAAACCTGAGAATCGAAACCACCTTTGTTCTCCAGATCCTCTAAGATACACCCAGTTGGTGGCAAAGTGTGCTAATCTCTATGCAAATTTCAAGATATGCCTAGATAAATCAGTCTTTATTTATAAAAAGAAGAAACTTTGAATGGGGAAGAGCCATGAGGTGGGAATAAATTGCCAAGAATCAAACACACCTCACTAACATCTCTAAATACCTACCTCCTGCATTAGAATGCGTAAGTTTGCCAAATAGGATTTCTTCTTCTAATACCAACAAAACTGTGAACTCCATCTTGAAGGAATTTGGCTTTATAGTGAGAACTCTGCAGTTTTGGTTTATAAAGTAAGTCCAGGGTCCAGAAACAGGGGGAAGGCTACTTGATTTTAACTGACCATTGGGAAAATTAAAGCAGTTAATCTGGACGCAGCATTTGAAATACAGAGCAGAAAATGGACTATTTCAGTATTAGAGCAAGACTGATATTCCACAAATATATGAAAGTTCCTAAGCAAAGTAAGAACATTTTAGGTGCAGAAATGAATTTGTGATTGATATGAAGAATGATGACTAGAGAATGATCTATAGCATTTGTCTGAAAGTTTATAAAAGTGTATCTGAATACTGGTTTTCCCCAATTTCATTAGTTATGAATCACTACATGAAGGACGTGTATCCAAGTTAAACCTGAGGGCCTAGGAGTTATTTCAAATAATAAAAAAAGCTCAGTTCTCTGGGATGTTTTCCTTCTTGTGATCATTTTCATCTTTTATGTTGAGAGTAGGGTATACGGCATCCAGCTTCTCATTTGCTCTTGGGCATCTCCACTTTCCATTGTCATTTAGTTTTCCCTTCTAGCCCTTCATGTCTTCTTGATCTCTCCCAATTTTCTTCTTCTTTTTTTGTTGTTGTTTTTTCTATCCTGTTCTCATTTTCTTCCTCTGCAAAAGGAACTGAAACCAAAGCAATGCAAAAATATATTTAAATAATAAAGGATGGTGTAGAGGTAAATATTTAGAGATGCAGACCAAACAGACTAATAATTACCAAATTTGTAACAGGTGGCCCATGACCAGATTCAGATACAGTAGCATTCTCAATGCGGGGTTGGGGGTTGGTGGGGGTGGTTCACTTCTTAAGCAACACTTGTAAGTGTCTGGAGACATTTTTGGTCATAGAATTTGAGGGGAGGGTCAGCCCCCTGTAATAAAGAATTATTGAGGCCAAGACGTCAATATTCCTGAGGTTGAAAAACCCTGAGTCCTAAGCATGTTTGCTTCTATCCTCACAAGTTTTGTTTTTTAAAAACTTTGAATGAGTTGCCAGCATTTTACACATGAAGCAGGAAATTGAGGCTTTTTATTTTTTAAAGCAAAGACCTGCCTGAATCCGTATCCCCTATAGCTGAGTAGAAGCCACCTTCCTTAGAGAAGGTGTTGTTAGTCAAATTGGCGCCTGGCCCCCACACTCCTCGACCTAAGATGGTGACCGTTAAGTTTCAGTTTCCCGAGATTAGGTTCGGCTTCCCACTCATGACACGAAAAACTCTGTGACGCAGAACAATAAAGTCCTGCCAGCTGACCCCAATGAATCCATAACCAATCAGCTCGTGCCAAGTGCTTTAATAGGGTACATAAGCCAAAGCTCCCCAGCCCGCGCTGCTGCTCTCTCACTCTCGCGGGCAGCCACCTCACCGCCACTAAATAAATCTCTTGGTTGGATATTTGCTTCTCAGTGTGGTTGTCTCTTCCCCTAAGGAATTCGGCCGTCTTTTAGGCGTGTGCTCCCCATTTCCACTTGTGTAACACAAAGCTCATTTCACTCATTTATGTTGCTTTCCTGACCCTTGTAGAAAATTGATTTTGCAGCTCCTTAGCCCTAGGGTTGGCAAACAATGACCCCAGGGCCAAATCTAGCCCACCACCTGTTTTTATAAAGTTTTATTGGCATATGGTCATATGGAACACCATATGGCCTAAAAACCAAAAATATTTATACTCTGGCTTATACAGAAGTTCGCTGACCCTTGACCTAGTCTGTTGAATCTTTTTATTTTCAGAGTTAATCTTTGTTTGAACTCAGGCTTCCTGTCTGCATAATTGTCATTAGACCAGACAGGATATGACAATATGTTTAATTTCGTAAACTAATACACAATTTGGGGACTCTGGCTCAATAAATATTTCTTATATTGGTCATTGTAATAAAACATAGGATCCTCAACTGAAACATGATTAGGCTTCTGAATAGAATTAGTAACATGGGCTAGACTAAAGGTTCTTCTAACAATTCTCTCCTCTTGTGGCTGAGTGACAATCCATTCCCATTGTCACTGGCTTAACACATGGCCTTGTATTTTATGAACAAGATGCCACCTGCTCTGTGATCTTTTTTGCATGATCAGTCTTGGAAGAAAAGAAAAATGGGAAATGGATTTCTTGATGTACTCAGTTTATTGCTGAGCCTCCAAATAATAAAAGTATTTAAACCCTGCTTTATTCATTAATTCATTTAGTTAGTGTAGGGGTCAAGAAACATTTTCTGTAAAGGGCCAGGTAGGAAATATTTTTGGCTTTCAGGGCTGGACTGTCTCTGTTTAACTACTCAACTCTGCCAGCACAGCATGAAAGTAGCCGTAGGTAAGTAAATGAGTGGTCATGGCTGTGTTCCAATAAAACATGATTTACAAAAATAGGCAGTAAGGTGGGTTTGGGCCTCAGGCTGTAGTTGGTGACTCCTGGTCTAGGGACACCTTGATCATCATTGGAGGTGGGGGTAGGAGAGCTATCTAGCAATAAAAAATGTTATTTTCTGTTGATCTTTCATTTTCCTTTATTTTAAATTTCCACTGCTCAGTCTTCGTTCCTTCCTCCAGTGACTTGGAGACCTATATGCTGAAAGAACAGCTGAAGTGAGCTGAGCAGGTGGATTCTGTTTTCGATGATGCTGACAGCTTGGTAGAAAGGGAGCACCACCTAGATTTGATGTGTGTCTGTGTGTGGTGGGGCAGGGAGGAAAAGCACCCATTTACTCCTGAAACAGAATTGAGATAGAGCAAGGACATGGGGCAATGGTCCTGCCATTATAAAATCTACTTAGCCTGCAAACAAAGGCCTAGTTTTTCTTTTTAACTTCACCTTTATGCTGTCCTCCCTTCTTCTAACCCCTTAATCAATTAAGTAACTGTAACTCCAGGGGGAAAATATATTTCCAGCCCAGAGCAAATAACCTTTGGAGCCGAAATCAGTCAAAGGGAGAAATAGACTGGGAGAAACCAATTGTTGCTTATAAGCAGTCATCTACTTATGTTCTCCCGTGTCTCTCAGGACCCGGCTGTTAAAAGGACCCCACCACACCTCTCCAGTCCCAGCACACACTTGCTCCTTACCCACCTTGTAATCACCTATTGATATGGAAATGGACTACTTCTCTCCACCCCTTGGGAACACCTACTGGTAAGGAGACACTTAAGGCCAGGCAAGAGATTGGAAATATTTCAGTTTTACCCACAGTAACATTGTAACCAACCAGGACAGAAAACAGACCTTTGGAGTGTAAACCAACCTATGTGGATAAAGAATGCAGAGATCAGTATCAACACAGTCAACTGAATAACCCTATTTTTAAGATAAAACTTCAAAGGAAATACTAATCACCTATATACATCATGCCTTATACCAACCCCCACCCAAAGGCCCTATAAAACTCCAAACCCTAAACCCTAAAGGTGCGTCCTCTCTGAGGTCACCTGCACTCCTTTGTGTGTACTGGCCCTTAAAATATAACCTGCTTGCTGCCTATTCTCTGATCTTGCCTGCACTCTCCCTGTTCCTGCTTTGAGTTTGTACTTTGTTTTAAATAAAACTTTCTTGCTAAATAAATAAAACTACTCTTGCTTTAATGAATTCCTTTCTTGTCTGCACTTGTTTGACCTGTTCTCGAATTCGCTCCTGATCAAAGTGCCTTCTCTTCCTAAACCACTGTGGTTTCACCTAATGCAGGGAGAGACCTCCCCAGATGGGGCTGCCTGACAACAGAAAGAGGTGACATTTCTTGTAAGGAAAGTAAAAGCTGGTGCCTGCTCATAGCTGGGGAGCAGAGCCAGCTGTAGGCTTGCTGTCTTCCTGCTTTCTCTCATCCCCACAACTTTGTCTGCATGGTCTCCAGAAGTTCCTTAAGCAGAGCCCATTCCCTATAGGAAATATATCCTGTGAAAATGCTAAGTGATAGATAGCTAACTCTACCAAAGGGATTTTCTCTTATCAGGGGTATTGTGGGTAATTGCAATATTTCCAGAATCTCTCACCTGGCCTTAGTGCATCTCCATATCAAAAAGTGTTTCTAAGGGGTGGAGAGAAGTAGTCCATTTCCATATCAATAGGTGGTTACAAGGGTCGGGGGAGCAAGGATATATCTGGATCAGAGAGTTTGGGTGGGGTCCATTTTTGCAGCCAGATCATGAGAGACATGGGTGAGCAGAAGTGGACAACTGCTTGTAAGCAATAAATGGGTTTCTCCTAGTTTATTTCTACCTTTGACTGATCTTGTTTTCAAAGGTTATTTGCCCTGGGTTGGGAACATATTCTCCCCCCTCTCCCCGGAGTTACAGGTATTTAAAATCTTTTCATGATCTATTTTCTTCTGATAATAGTTATATTTGTTTCTTATCAAAATTTGGCAACTACTGAAAGAGTATAATGTTTGACAACCTGCCATTTATTGTCTTTTTTACTCAGCACTGTGCAAATCATTCTAGATGGGTGTGTGTGCATTTACATATCTCACACACACACACACACACACACACACACACACACACACACACACACACACACACAGTCCTAAAGACTCGTGACAAATCTTTGACTCAGGACTCATGAAGTTGCTTTCAGGCAGAAAGAAGTTAAGTTAGCTGCCTAAAGTATATATAGGAATAAGAATTCAAGCATAGTTGTCTGATTCCAAAATTTACATTTGATTTTTTTAGGTATCACCCTTCCTTTAAGAAGAAATTAAAAACAATCAGCTGTTTTTCCCTTAGGGAAAACTGCTGTTACTTTTTGTTGTGTTTTCCTCCAGTGTTTCATTTTTTCCTTCTACTTTTTTAAGGCATCATTGAGATCATGATGCAAAGATAATTTTAATTTCTAGTTTTTTTCCCACTTTGTTACTTAAATATCATTTCAAAAACTCTTTGTAAGTATCCCTTCTATCTGCTCTTGCATAGGAGTAGGGACCAAGGGCAGGCACCTCAAGATGTGTCACTTTGGCAGGCAGATTATTTTGAACTGAAAACAATCAAGGCCCAAAAGACTCACCAAGAAACTTCCATCTCTCCTACCCTCAATGAAATAAAAAGAATTTAGGTAGGGGAACTGCTCTAGGGAGAGAGCTGTCACCATAGATAACTATATTTTAATGTAAACTGAGTGTGGTAGACTGGGAGGGAGGTGGCTAAGTCTGTTAAATTCCTCTTGTACCTCATTGTTTCTGTGTAGCCCAGCAAACATTTATTTACTGAACATTTACTTATTCATATTCCTGTGAATTGCTTTTTTTCCTTTGAAGTCTCAGACACTTAGCCCCTTCTCCTTGGTTCAGGATGACAAAGAGAACTCATTCTCCCTGACTGTTTTTGGAACTCATGTCTGTGGCTTCCCTGTACATATGTAATTAAACTTCGCTTTTCTCTCCTGATCTCTCTTACATCAATTTGATTCTTAAATCAGCTAGAAGACCTCAAGGAGTACAGGAAATTTCTCCCTCCCCAACATAGGTACAAGTGTAACTTATTTAACCAACTCCCCTCTGTTGAACATTTCAGTTATTGCTAGTTTTTCAGTTTTGAATAAAGAGGTAGCAGACACCTTTGAGTATGAAACATTTTCCTCTGTAAAACTTGAAAAAATATTGAAAGTTATCAAGAAATGTGGAAAAGCTATCCTGTAAAAGGGGCAGGAGAAGCAAATGAGACTCACTTTGGATGCAAAATTTAAGGGGCACCCCAAATTCTTAGTTACTGAGGAAAAAACAAACATTTTAGAGCAATATTTAGAAAAAATTAAAATTAAAGTCCAAAATCCAAACCGATGAGGAACAAAATATCAACATTTTGAAGGCAAGGGTCAGTATTACTACTTTTTTCCTTTTAGCCTTAGGTCCCAATAGGCCTGGCACAGTGTGGTTACTGATCCAGCCCTGTCCTGAGAAGTCCCAATTTGTGTCTGGAAGGAGGTATTTGTGCTTTATGGAAAGTATAGGGGAGCAAGTTTAGCTACCCCAAGATATTCTTCTTTGACATATTGATTATTTTAAGCTGGTTATTTTTAAGAAAGTGCAGACACAAGAGACGTTCTGAAAACCAAGTAGAAGTTGCTCTTTTGTAAGAGATACTTAAATTTATTAGGGAAATCTCCATTTGTAAGGGGGTCGCTCTACCAGAAAGAGGGGGCTGACTCTAAATCTCTGGAAACTGTTATCAGTGGAGAAGGCACATCTTCAATTTGCATCACAGCCTTCCCCTTGTTTATGGTGCCTTTCTTGGTCACCTCCCAGACCTGACTCCCTACCCTGGATATGTGTGTCTTTAGCTGAAGACACTATTTAAGGTGATAGCTTCAGCCATTTCAGGGCATCACTGTGTGTCTCCTGTGTGTTTTCCTGTGTGGGTATATAGGAGGATACGTTTTTAACTGGTTTTAACTCCAATTACGCCACTTACTGCATGAGATTTGCCCAAATACACTCTGAACCTCACTTTCCTGATGTCCTCCATGGAGATAATAATTGTTCACGCCTCCCAGTTGAGGAGATTTCCCCTCCCAGTTCAGGGCTCCTTCTAACAATCTTGCAATAAAGATTCAATAAACACACTGTGGGGTAAAATTGCAGTATCTCCAGAATCTCTGGCCTTAGAGCATTTGCTTAGTGAGTGTTTCTTCCCTTAGCCTTTGGGACAAGGGGTGGAGAGAGGATGTTCTCTTCTTCCCTCTGTTGCATAAGTGGTCTGGCTCCTGTCAGTCACCCGGGATCCCCCTAAGGAGTTTCTCTTGGAAAGGGGGAGCGGTGGGGAGAGGTGAGCACATGCGATGAGGGAGAGATGAGGAGACAGAGCGGTGGCCACAGGGGAAGAACAGAGCCAGGCCTCATCTTGAGCAATAACCAGGTTTCTCCCAATCTAGCCTTTCCTTGGACTGATTTTGGTCACACAGGTTTATTCACCCTGCTCTCAGAATACGCTTTGCCTGGAGCTACATGCATGTTCTACACCCCCAAGCTGAAGGCAGCCTGCAGATCTGCTTGCTTCCTTCTATGGGAAATCTTGTCAGATTTCTTTTAAAATGAGTTACCAACATTGTAAAATCACTAGATTTCATATAAAAAATTATTCCTAATTATTCTGGTGACCCTGCTTTCCCTAGAGGTAACATTTGGCAAAATCTGCAAACCAGTGACTCTCTTCAGATGGAAAGAGTTCTCTCCAGTTTACTAAAAGACCACAGTTGTCAGATTTTGCAAATAAACATACAGAATTCCCAGTTACATTTGAATTTCAGATAATGGAATACATTTTCTTTTAGTGTAAGTATATCCCCTGCAATATTTGGGATATACTTATACTAAAAAACTTACTTATTAAAATTTTCCTGAAATTATGGGGCATACTTACACTAACAATTATTTGTTATTTACCTGAAATTCAAATTTAGCCTGGCACCCTTTGTTTTATCTGGTAACCCTCCCCAACCCCCTACACCTTTCAGCTTGGTCTATGATCCCCACTTGACCTCTGCTGGCATCTGCATGGATGCAGGATTATAGATTAGAGGTTAAAGTCCAAGCAGAGGTCATATTTGACAAGCAGCACTTGTGTATTGTCACTGAAAGGCAATTTTCAGCTGTTTAATGAACTTTCCTCAAGTTTTGGGGCCTTTACATGCCTGCCTGTGATAAAACCTGTGAAGGAATAAAATCACCTAACCCCAGCTCAGCACCACTGGGCGAGTTAGTTCTCTGAGCAGCTGCTCGCATGCGTGGAGTCAAGCTAGATGAGCACGCTGCAGCCCCAGCTGTCTCTCACGCTCCAGGAGTGCTTTCAGATAGAGGATCAGGTCTGATAACACTCATGTGGGACGTGAAGGATGGTGACGCTCTCCTTACATCAGGCTGGGAGACCCAACCAAGGAGTGCAGGAGCTTTTCAGTGGAGAACCCTGAGGCCTCTGTTTGATGGAAGAGAAAGGGGGCTCCTCTAACAAGACTGCCTGGTGCACAGACGGAAGTCTCTCTGGTTGCTATCAGATGGAAACACGAAACAGAGCAGGAGAGGATGAGAGATGAGTAGGGTCTCTCAACCTTGGCACTATTTGCGTGTGCAGCCTTCCTTGTGGTGGAGGATGCCCTGGGCATTGTAGGCTGTTTGGCATCCCTGACCTCCCTCTGCTAGATGCCAGCAGCACGTCCCTCCCACTTCACCCCAGCAGTGACTACCAAACACGTGTCCACACGTTGCTGATTGTCTCCTGAGTGGCAGATTCACCCCCAGTTGAGAACCTCTCTACTAGACGTATCACCGGGAGGATGAATGGGCACGGATGCCTCAGGGGCTAGGCAGTAATTTCACTGTGAGGGTCAGGTTTAAGGTCATGGGGAGAGGGCATCTGGAGCTGCAGAGTTTAGGTCCCACCTAAAGTGCTCAAGTTCAGTTGCCTAAGGGGCTGGCCAAATTAAACTCTTCTGTGGGCAGAATCTGGATTAAGAGGATCCAGTCTGGAATTCCTGAAATGGAAAAATTAGATTGGTCAGTATTTGGTTTATGGGGCTGATGATGTGTTTCTGTTTGTGCCCAGCTGAACTGAAAGAATTAGGGCACCCCCCACTTTTTGCACACCTCTCACTTCCGCTCCTCATCCCCACTCCCTGACATGCACAAGTGTCCTGCAGACCACTACCTCTCAACTGGGCTGCTTTTCCCCCTCCTCTTTAGGGAACATTTAGCAATATCTGGGGACATTTCTGGTTGTTACAACTGAGGAGGGGAGGGTGCTATAGGCACCTGGAAGCCTAGGATTCTGGTAAACGCCCCCCCATGTGCAGGCAGCCCCATGACAAGGAGTTTTCTGTCTGCCAATGTTCACGGTCCTGAAGCTGAAAGCCTGCCTGCTCACGTAAGTATGAAAATATGTTCTCGCCTAAACAGACCTGGAGAAGAGCTTTTCCTACCTACCCCAGGCCCCTGGGAGTTAATGAGGCTTCTCTTGAATCTGCATCTGGGGAAGTGACTGCACAGGGACTCCACAAAGGGACATTTTCTTTTCTGTCCATTTTGCAGTTGTGCTCAGAAAGAGCAAAGACCAGCAATTCTGTAATGATACAGCTTCTTATGTAACCTTTCCCTTCTTTCTTTGGGGGTTTGAATATTTTACTGGAGTTCATCTGGGTCTCAGATTCGTACCTGATCCTAATCTCTGATGAACACCATCAGATAAAGAGATTCTCCTAACATATTGAGGACATGGAATAAAGAATCTCACCAAGTCTGGTAAGAACGAGGACACCTGGGTAGGGCGGGGAGAAAAACAGATCGACTCAATTTCAATACACAACCCCGCCTCATCTCAGCATCATTATCAAAACACTATTTCCGTGGTGTGGACATGTGGTTGCAAATGTGGCTCTGCCTGTATAGCCTGGGTGTGAGTCCAGTGGTTGGTGCTCCCCTCCCCCGTCACCCCCCTCCCCCACCTTTTGCTTTCTGTTCCCTTTGAAGTATTATCTGGCTCCATTTTTTCTCCCGCTTCTCTCTGTCTCTCTTGTGTGCGTGCGTGTGAGCACAATTGTAGTTTCAGTAAATAAAACGGCTGCTTGATAACGTGGAACGGCCCAGCGCTTAACTTCGCCCTTAGAGATCCTTTACGCCAAAGCAGCGATCAAAAAGTGGTGCAGATAAAATTTGTCATCAGGGATTTCTTACAAAAGAATTACAGTGGAGAAATGGCCTGATCGATACTATGGATTTTCACTGCAGGGGCTGGTGGTCCAATTGCCGTGAGACACTCACACAGATAAAAGGCCACGGCTGTCACTCCGTCACAGACTGCTGACTCAGCAAAAGCTTGTCAGGTATTTATAGGCCGGAGTGATGCAGAATTATCACCTTGCAGTGCCCGGCTCGTGTTCCTTCTGAGATTGCCTTCCTTTATGGGATTGCTAAATGCAGGTGAATGGAAAAATGATGGCTAACAGCTGTCAAAATGCAACAGAATGAAGTACTTAAATCTTTTTTTATCCATTAAAAGGGTAACAACCATACATATATCATGGCACAGACATTGTAATGATATTTGGGGGCTGGTAAACGAGGGGGTAATAAACAATGTATGTCCTGATCAAAACGGCTGAGGAAATACACTTGGGGGAAGGCAGGTCTTCCCTGAAGCCTTATAATTGCTTTAATGGTCGAACACGATCTAACAGAAGGAAAACAAATACAAAATTTCATTTGCGTCCCAATCTTTGGGAGACTTGTACTCCTCCTGCGTTGGCATTTGGAAGGTATTGAATTATTACCTTAAACGCTTAACCAGGCTCACTGCATCCTGAAATTATTGAAGTTTATGTATGCCAGGTTAATTAAAGTGTGTGAAATAACGATAATTTATTTGTAAGGTTCTCTAGCTATAAGGTCTGGGGTCCAGGGAGAACTTCTTTTTCTGTTGTTTCCAACCTCTGTGCTCCAGCCAGCGTGGCCTGGCTTCCCGTGTGTTTTGGACAAAACCTCGAAGGTGGAGAAGCACGCACATACCTTCTCTCCCATGGAATGAGGTTATTCCCACAGAATGAGATTATTCAGCCAGGCATTCCAGCTCTGGATGTCATCAGCCATTACTCACATAAAGTTAGGAATTGTCCTGATTCCCCATTCCTGTTTCCTTAAGGAACCCCTTTGAAAAAACCTTACCAATCTCTCTAAACCGTCCATGCAGTAATTGTCCTAGTTTTTATTTAGGGAGCTCAGTTTCCACAAAGCTTTGCAATAACCAGTTATGCCTGCTTCCGTACATTCCTGGCTTCTTCACTTCATCATTTTTTTGTGCTTTCCTTTGTTACTTCCGTGTTCAGTGAACCATTTTTGGTAAGCTTGAACATTAAAAAAGGAACATTTCCTTATTGTCTTCAACATTTAAAAAGTATTCTAAGGCAATAGAGACATGTTGAACAAACTAGAGAGAGTATCATCAATAACAAGGCCTCTTGACATTAATGAATTCTCCATTTCTTGAACACCTGGGGTGAGACGGGCCTTATGTGGGATGTTGAAGAAACAGTGGATGGAACAGACTTTCAACAAAGGACGTTATGGAAAGGAGAGCAAGGAAAATATTTATTGAACCAGTACGTTGTGCCAGGTATGTGGCCTTTGTAATAATGAAATAGCAAACAGCTACAAATGCCAGGCATATGCTTAAGTGTTACACTGACTTGTCTGCACCTCCAAACAGCTCTCTGAGGTGGTATGACCATCCCCACCGTACAGATGAGGATACTGAGGCAACAGAGAGGTTGAGTAATTTGCGCAAGAACACTTAGCCAGAAAGTAGAGGAGCCAGACATAACACAGGCTGTCAGCCAAAATCCAGGCTCCTGACCGAAGTGCCACATGGCCTGTTATAGTGTTTAGGAAATTGGGAAACTTCTCCTTTTCATCCTTACAATCAGTCCATGAAGTAGGCATCCGAGCAAATAAGAAAAGTGAAGCTCACAAAAAAAGAACATTTTGCTCAGCCAGTTCTTTGAAGAGCTGGGATCTGAACCCAGGCACGTCCATCTTCAAATTCCCTGCTTGTTCACACTATCATTTACAGTGAACCTTCTGCACAAACAAGGTTCTGCAGCTTCTAACTGCACAGCACAAAGTTCTGGAAATGCAAGCTATAATGTGCAGTCCAGGGAAAAGAATTTAATTTCAGGAAGCATGCCATTGCCTGGAAGGAACATTAACAAGACTTTTGTACCCAGATTGTTCCTGGCCAGCATCGGATAGGACTCAAAAATGTAACCGGCACCTTCCGGAACTGTCCATGGGGAAATCATCTTTGAGCCTGTTTGAACTGCCTTATGCTGGTAAAAATCATTGCTACTATCATCACAGGATTGTTGTATGGAAGTTTACTGTCACCGGCAATAAACATAGATGAAAGGAGGGGGGAATAAGAAAACAAAAGGGAAAAATAGAAGCAAAAAATGCACCAGAGTGAAAAAAAATACCCATAAACGAGTTGTTTTTTTGTCTCTCTAGTTGCTCTGATGTGCACAAAGGAAATAGATGGAATAAAATCACATCTCAGGAACACCAACATAAATTCCCCCTTGCTTTGACAAGTACGTAATTTTCTTCAGAGATGCTCTTCACGTCTGGAGAGTTATGAGGCAATTTCATTCCCATCTGACAAATTTACAAAGAAACATTAGAGAAAAGGGATTAGGAAAGCGAGAAATCTTTATAGACTTTTTCCTCGGGCTGTATTTTCCTTCCATCTTCGGCTCTTCCTTGAGGACCACGCATGACTGACTCACTCAGTATGGACCCCAAAACTGAGATGCTTAGGAGAGAAGCAAAACATGAAATGTGCTTTCAATTAACTAATTGTATTTACATGATTGGGGGGTGGGAGGTGGGACTGGGGGACAAGGAGAAAAGAGCGTTACTGACAAATTTTTTGCTGAAGTCTCTAAGGTATGGATTCGAAGTGGTCTTTGTAAAAATTATACTTTTTGAAAGAATTGCAGAGAGGCAAGAGAGAAAGAGAGGGAGAAAGGGTGAAGGGGAGAGGAAAAGAGGAGAGAGAGAGGGAAAGAGAGAGAACTGAGTGGTCTGAGAGGGTTTATAAGGTAAAAATAAAGAATTAATAATAGCAAAGTGTACATTTTTTTTCCTTGTATGATCTCAGAACTTTTACAAAAATCTCCATTGCTAATTTCTTTGTGCAACTTTTAGAATGATCCACTGTCCGGTTTGCCTGGGACCATCCTGGTTTTGGGACTGAGAAGCTCACACCATGAGAATCCCCCCTTCTGGGCAAATAGGTGTGGTCGGTCACCCTCCAGCTAATCACTGTGATTCCCACAAAGGTACTTGAGTTTTTGGCAGTTGTTAATTCTCTTAAGTATCTGCAACCTTGAACTCCTCTCTTTTTGGCTCTGTTAACTAGCCAAGTTGGTACACACACACACACACACACACACACACACACACCCATATGCATTTTGACCATGCTGAGATTTTAGTAAGAAATCTTCGATTAAGGTCACCATAAGGGCTTAGAATTTAGATGGAAAAATCATAATAGTGCTCAGAAGTTCAGGAAACATATTCCTCTCCTGGAGTTGAGATTAAGTATAATCTAATACAGATGCTGTCGGATACACAGCCCAGATGACAAATGTTTTATAACTGGGACTTGGGGAATGGAGAAAAGTGAAGAGATACATAGCTTCCAAGGCCTTTGTTGAGAGTCACAAGCACTCATAATACTCTATGTATAATTTGGCAGGAGGAAGGTGAGATATTTGTGTGAATGTGAATATTGTGCATTTCTCAGGGTCCACCTGGATTTATGGGGCCTTGTTTTTGATTCACTGTCCTTATCAACAGAGTGAAACGGAATTTCATTTGTGTAATTAATTTCACCTTTCTGTTCTTAAAGTTTTCCCACTGTAGTCACTATTCAAGCCATTTACATTAAAAATATCTCTCTTTTGGGCAGCCCTTTTTAATTTTTCTACTTAAAAGTCACAAGAAAATCTTTATTGGTTGCCTTCATAAGAATTGGTCATTCAAATTGCAATGGGATGTTCACCACCTTGGGAGAGGAATAGAGACCAAACATTTCTTTTGCCTGAAAAGTCCAGAGGTTTTGCATTTGGAGGTTTAACATTCCCAAACCCAAATATGAAGTTTAATTTGGATTTATTTTCTCCTGAAACTCTTACAGTCAAACTCTCCCTTTGGTCTGCCTGCTGAATGTGAAAAATGGGGCTTCTATGAGCTGCAAATGAGTCTTTTTGCCCAGACTTAGAGATAATGATAAAGAATGTTCATATATATATATATATATATATATATATATATAAAGTCTTGGTCCAGAAAAATATGAAAGCTGTGAGGTATCCGAACTGCCTGAGCCCTATAAAACCTGCCCCAGACTAGATCATAGCATAACTGATGGAACATGCAGATGGCTTTTTGCTAACAAGCCAGCTTAAGTATAGTGCTGCCAAGAAATGAGACTGATCATGATGAGAGATATAAAAATTTTAAATATCCCCTGGTGGGGAAAATTTTTTCTTTTTATTTCTGCATTTGAATCTTTGAAATCCTGTAACTTTTGGGGGAAAGTTATTGAGACATAAAAGGAGTATTTGAACTGCTCTGGAGTTTATGATAACCACTATATAATACATTATCTTGAAAGCCTTTATAGTATGCAGTTACAAACTTCCAGGAAATCTATTAAAATTCAGCATTAATTAACATAAACTTTTTATAGTGTTACTAATATTCTGCAAACAACTAAGAGTTTAAAAGCCCTTTTTTTTTACAGGCTTTTTCTTGCTGCTTATATGCTGTGAGCAGAATCGATCATAGGAAACACTAAAGGAAAAGAAAGAAATGATCACAGATTGTCCTGGATGGGAAATTCCCCTCAATACCTGCCTTTAATTTGAACAAGTGTAAAAATGAGATACTTGCCAGTTTGCTTAACATCGTCTTTGTAAGCTCATGCAACTGGCCAAAAGAAATGCGGCGATATGCATTCTCCCAAATGATGATAAATAACAGCTTTGAAATAAACTTAGAAACCAAAGCAGTTCTGACTTCCTTGACTCCTGAGAGGTGGAGCTCAGTCGTGTCCTCTCACGTAACATTTACCATTTCACCCGTGGTCTGGTTCATGCTACAGACTCCGTTTAGACACTTAGAAATTTGTCAAGAAGCAGTTACAGAAGTTGAAGCAGTATTTTTATTTTTTGATGTCTGGTTCTGGGTTGCACTGGCAAATCTCCCAAACCTGAGTCGTGACCTTTTTTAGAGGGATGTATTTCATCTCTGTTTTGAATCCCAAAGGGGAGGAGGCATTTCAGTCTGTGCCCAAAGGGCAGAACTGTCTCCTTTCAGGAGTGGGTTGAAGATGAGCTGGCCTGAATTATGCAGCCATAATTACTGCCCAGCTACCTGTGTTTCAATGTGTCTGTTCAAACACGAATCAGGTAGGGGCTCCGTGCTTTGCTGGTCTCTGTTTGTAAATACTAGAGTTATGATTGGGGCCAAAGGTTCTCTCCTATCCTGGGTCTTTAGTGTCTATTGGGTACGACTGATGATTTTTCTATTTTAGTGTTAAACTTCAAACTACACTCTCACTTTATGCCGTCTTTTCTTTTCCCCCCAGGTCTCTTCCCCTTGGATGCAGAATCCTTCAAAAGTTTCTCACCATTCTGCTTTTCTCCTTTCCCACATCATCACCTGATTCTCAATCCATACGAGAGAGAGATTCTAGCATGGTAATCATCGAAACACGTTATTATGCTTATACATTATTTTCCATATCTGCTTCCTCCATGAAGTCTTTTGCTTACCTATTCAATAGATATTTAAGAGGCGTGCATTATGTGCCAGGTATTGCAGAAGTGCTGGTGAACAGGACAGATGAGTTTCTCCTCCTGGAGTTTATCTTCCAGTGGGGGCAGCCCTGCAGAGGGCAAGCAGAAGCGATAAGGCTAAGGAGGAAATACACTGGTGATGTGGTCAAGGGTGACTGCTGGGATAGGGGGGGAGGGCAGCTGGGGATGTCTTCTACAAGGAGGTCCCATCAGAGCTGCAGCCTGAGTGATGGAAACCTGTGTCCCAGAGCTGGGGACCAGGGTACCAGGCAAATGGGGAGACAAGGGCAAAGGTCATGTGGGGACTCTCTTGGTACATTTTAGCAAGAGTGCTCAGGCCAATGTGGCTGGAGCAGGATGAACAAGATGTCAGAGAGGTGGGAGATAAGCAGCATCTAGGATAATAGCAGCTACCGTCTATTCATGTGAGCACTTAAAATGGATTACTTCCAGGCATAGCAAAAACTTTGAAAGGAGGAGATGATTAGTTCTTTTAGCAGGTGATGAAATAGAAGTTGAAAGAGGTAATGCGACCTGCCCAGGGTCTCATTGCTAGTCAGTGTCAGAGCTGGAATTCAAATGTAGATCTGTTTGATTCCAATATTTATTTGTTCAAGAAATATACATCAAGTAGTTACTATGTGCCTGACACTTTGTAGGAGCTGAGGATAAAGTAGTGGATAAAATCAAATTCCTGTCCTCATGGGTCTTATGTCCAGTAGAGAGAATCAGAAAATAACTGACTGTATAGTTTGTGAGATCATGGAATTCTCATGGAGAAAGATGGACAGGGGTAAAGGAGTCAGGAGGGGAGGCAGTAAGGAAGTGAGAGCAAGCCCGTGGGCTCTCATGAGGAGCAGCCCGGACAGGATCAGCAGCAAATGGGAACCCCCTGGATTGGGCACGTGTGTGTCTTGCTGGAGGAACAGCAGGGGTGTCGGTGTGCTGGGTGCAGGTGCAAGGGAGAGAACAGGAAACCTTGTGGCTTCTGTAAGAACACTGGCTTTTAGTCTGAGTGAGATGAAAGTCATTGAAAAGTGTTAAAGAAAAGGAGGACACGGTATGAATTTGATCTTCACACAATTAATCTGAAAACTGGGTAAAACATAGACTGTTGGAAGTGGGGCAGAAGTAGGAAACCAGGAGGTCATTGCAATTATTCAGGTCCGATAGCATGGTGGCTGCGATCAGGGTTGTGGCAGTGGATCACGAGAAGGGGCCTGATTTGTGACATATTTCTGCAGTAGAGGCAATTGAATTTGCTGTTGATTTGATCGTGAGGTGTGAGAGAAAGAGAAGTCAAGGATGACCACAATATTCTGAGCCATAGAAGGTTGGAGTTACCATTTACTGAAGCAGGCATAATCAGTGGCATGGGTGTACCTTTTTTTTGGAAATAAGGAACTTGGTATTCATTCATCTTCCCATTTTATTCCAGTTCTCTATGAATATTGCCATAGATACCTCTTACTTCTGCTAAGTGGGTCAGCTGATTGTGGACATTAGGTGAGCAGAGGAGTGTTAATATTTCTCCTTGTTTCAAAAAAGTTGTTAATAAAGTGTGCCAGTGCATTAGCTAGCTTTGCCGCATAACAAACAACCCGCTGCAAATTTCAGTAGCTTACAATAATAGACATTAATTTTTGTTAAACCAAAAACATGGGTTGCTTGTGGCTCTAGCCAGCTGTGTTTCAGGTGCCCATTCTTTTTTGAACTTCTGCCTGGACATATCCGCTCAAGTTCCATTAGCCAAAGCACATGGCCAAGCCCAACAATGATGAGGGAGGAATCATACACCTCTCACAAATACCACGGCCTTCACTAATTAAAATCTGATTTTCATTCTGACTGGTCAAAAAAATAAAAAATAAACTAGTCTCATGATGACCATGCAACAGCCTTCAAGGAGGATGGGAGGTCAGAGCCCCTGAAATCCAGCAGGAAATAGTTTTTGCCTGTGTCCCTAGCACCCAACGCATCTACACTGGAGCGGTGTATTCTTGGCAGTGAACTCATCTCTTTAGGGACTGTTTCTAATCTATTTCTCCCAATATGATCTTGAGCTCTTTGAGGGCTGGCCCCATGTTTTTGCTCACTATTTTGCCACTGGTACCTGGCACAACCCTTTATACACTAGTCTATTTTTGTGAGATTGGTTCTGTGTATTGCATATGACTTTAGAATTCATTTTGAGGTTGGTTCCTTTTTAGAAGAGTACATAGAAGAATGGAGAAAGGAAAAGAATAAAGTCCAGAGGTAGCAAATTCAAGCATCACAGAGGCCAGGTGATTACCATCCATGTGTGCCTTAGCTGGGTTTAAGACAAATAGGAGCGGCGGGGCATTTATCTAAACTGGAGAGTATATACCTCCAAGTGGTAAAACTAAAAATGTTAAAAACAAAAGAAAAGAAACTTGTGCCAGTCAAAGCCATTGGAAGGGCAGATTCTCTCTGAGACCTGCTAGCTTGGGAATCTGGTAATAGATTATGGAGGATTTGGGTGTATCAAAGAAAAGTTATTCTTTTAAAAATAACATGTCTGTAGTTAGTATGTGAGCTCTCTCTCCCACCCTCCTTTACTAGGTGATTCTTTGGTGAAAAAAAAAGTCCATTTGAAGCTGGGCAAGAACTAGCTAGAAGGAATACCTTTCTTTCTTTTGCCAAAGGTAAACCTCATGATTTTGTTTTTAATTCTCTTCTGTCTTCACGGACCCCAAACTTCATACAGAAAACCACTTGTAACTTCCAGAAAGCAGACTGGGCACGGTCTTCATACTGTTTGGGTTATGGCAGGGGGTAGAAAGAAAGGAGGAAATGGAGAGACATTTATGCAAAACCTAGAGGGTGTTCTGCTTGGCATGTCTGAGGTTGGACCATCTCTGAGCCAAATCTCCAAGCCCACACTTCCCTGTGGAGGGTTGTTCTTTGACTCACCCACGCCATCCAAGGTCAAGGCTATGACCCCCTCTGCCTAGCAGAGAATTCCTGAAAGCCTTGCCCTGGTGAGCCAGTCTCTCCCTAGTGCTCAAGTCTATTTCTGCTTTCTGAGAGGGATCCACCCCTGCAGGCTTTGGTGGGGCTAAGCAGCTGCAGTGTTCTGCCACCGTGGTGTCTGGGAACTACCAGGATGTAGGTCAAACTTTGTGGTCCCCAGTACTCTCAGCTTGCAGATCTATTTTATTTGGCATGCATAGCAGTTATAAAATTATGTATATTTAACACATTAATTACATATGTGCCAATATTTAAGAAGCAGGAGATTCTACGTGAACATGAGAATTTCTGACTTCTTAAATTTGGAAGCTCTGTCCATATGAGGCCACATCTGTCTGGCCACAGTCGACTGAGAAACATCTGCCCATTTTATTAGAAGCATGCTCTTTCTAGTTCACCTCTGTTCCTACTCAGCCCTCTCCACTCAATGATTTCACCTGTCTGGCTCTTCTAGACATGGGAGAGGATGCCTGACCTATATATTTATGTATAATATCGGTGGCTATAACATATATTGCTACAAATGCCTCAGATATCATCTTTAATTTAAAGAGCAGCCTGCCCTTTAGATAATCAACTTCAGCTTTTTAAAAGCAGAATTGTTAATTATCCTGGCAGTATTTTCTTTGCTTCAGACCTGATAAAGTCACTGTTAAGGGATGTGATTATTTGGAGGGTTAATCTAAAAGGCATCCTTTCTCTTTTTTTTCCCCCCCTTTCTACTATTTTCCCTTTATTCACACCCTCCCTGCTAACCAAGCCAACGTGCAAGAAACCCTTCAGGTGTTTAAAGGAGCTGGAAAATATTCCAGGAAATGCTGAAAGTTTGCCATGTTGTCAGAGGATAAAAGCACACTGTTCGATCCAAAGGTTTTTGTGTAGTCTTTTCTTTTTTTTTTTCTATGGAAGTTCCAAGTTAAATTTTTGGGTGCTTATCATCTCTACATTTTAATGAGGAGGTTTTGGGGAGGATTTTTTTTTTTAACAAAGGCACAGAAGTTTAAACCCTTTGTACAGTAGCAGTGAGTATGGAAGTGACATGCTGTTTTTATATTTTGAAAAACACCAATGTTCAAACAATCAGCAGGAGCAGGAATATTGGACAAGTAAATATGGAATATTATGCTTACAAGCAATAACTGTGTCTATTAATATGCAAACCATGCAGCATCATATGGATTTTTTTCATTGCATCATTTTATAGGCATACATGTGTACAACTGGGTACATAGTAAACTTTTATGAGTTAAATCATTTTTTCCATTAGTTTTTGCTGTAATTACCAAAATGCTTATTGTAATTTCTGATTGATCTTCAATTGCACTGCCTCATAACACTTTATCTTGAAAATCTCTGCCTTTAGGCCTCTTAGTTATGCAGTGAATGATTTATCTATAAACCTTCAACATACTCGAGAGTTCAATATTTAAAGGGGTCTGTTTATGAAGTGAAGAATGCTTTTATAAAGCAAATAATATCATGGATGTCTGTGTGTTTAGGAAAATAGTCACATTGACCCTGATGAATGGGACCTGTTCTCCTTTATAGCAATCCCAGTATGCATAGTTATGTATTAATTTCTCGGCCTATTTGATGTCAGTCTTCTCACCAGACTGTCATTTCTATCAGAACAGGAATCATATCTTTGTGGGCTTTTTCCCCCTCCTTTTAAAAGATTTTAAAAACTGTGGCAGAATAGCCATAACATAGACTTTACCATTTTAACCACTTTTAAGTGTGCGGTTTAAAGGCATGAAGTACATGCGTGTTATTGTACAGCCATTGCCATTATCTGTCTCCAGTAGGGGCTCATCTTCTCTTACTGAAACCCCATCCCCATTAAACAGCCTCTCTCCATTCTCCTCCTTCCCCCAGCTCCTGGCAACCACCCTTCTATTCTCTGTCTCTATGAATTTGATGACTCCAGGTACCTCATGTAAAAGAGGGATCATACAGAATGTGTCCTTTTGTGACTGGATTATTTCACTGAGCATGATGTCCTCTTGCATGTGTCATAATGTGCCTTTGTTTTTTATAACCACATACCTAGAATCTAGCTTAGTGCATGATTGTAGCAGGCTACTGTGGATGACAACACCATGTTGGTTGAGTGAATCCACAAAAGAACGGATGACTCAATCAGCTGCATTACAGGACCAGGCATGCAGTAGGTGCTCAGTTACTCTTTGAGGTGTAAGAGGACTACTGACTTTCCTGACTGATGAAGCTGATCCACAAAAATAATCGAGTTGCTTTTTGGAATATGCTAAACTCACCATTTCCTCTGGCATGTGTTGCTTAAATCCAATGTACGGAGAACAACTCTGTGGCATATTTTCTGGGGCTTGTAATTTGGGATGGTGGTGCTCACTGCTAATTAACTAGTGGGTGATGTGCTGTTTGTCTTTTCGTCTGCCTCTGAACTTGTCAGGAGTCACTGACAAGCCCAACGAAACTGGGGGGCACTCTGATAATTAAGGTTTGGAGGGTTTCTTGCCGACCCCATCATGTAGCAATCACTTTCTCTGCCTCGACTGATGGGTAGCTGACATATGACAAAACAGTGGCCTTCTCTCATATACACAGCAGCAGGTCACTTTCCCACCTTTTAATGGCTGAGTGAATTTCATCCCAAGCAACTCTGACAAAATGAAAGGGTATTGTCAAAGTTGTTTGTGAAGATGACTGTATTTAGAAAGGAAGAAAAGTCTTGATACATTCAGAATTACCAGATACACACACACACACACACACACACACACACACACACACACACACACACACACACACACAGTTTATTCTTAGCGTTTTTTATTGGAATATTTGAATGGTATAAGGAGCAATGGTTTGGTGTCTGATGTTCTTTTCCTTTACAACATTTGCCCTTAGAAGTCAGTTAAGCCAGTGTCTTACTCATTAAAGAGCAAGGGTGATAGAAAGGTGTTCAGTAGGTCCTCTAAAACTGGTATGTAGTCCTGACGTACATCACCTAGCCTTCTGATTCTCTGCCTTCACTCTCTTCTTATTTAATTCAATTCTGGTAGGGCCTGGGCATGGTTAAAACAAACAAAAACACAAAAAAATTCCTTGGTAATTTTCACGAGCTATCAATATTTACAACCATATATTCCTCATTCATTCAATAGACATCTCTGTTGATAAAGCTGTTGACATAGGTGGCAGACGCAGGCACTGAGATAGAGTTTGGGTTTTATTTGGAATCAACATCTGCTAAGGGAAGAGGAAACAAGATTGGACAGAGGCAAGAGTGGAGTCGTGGTGCAGGCCTACAAGGTCTTGGCCAACCTGCTGCTCTGGAACGTGCGCCGACCCCAGAATATCCTGTGTTGGGCCCAAATGACAGGACTTTATACCCACACCTGGCTTGGTCACTGCCTGCAGGCTGCCCTGGGCAGGGTGTGACCTTGACAAGGAGGCTTCCTGCATGTGCAGACCCTGAGAGAGCAGATATTAGACCTCCTGCTGATTACATTCCTGAAGATTGGCAGCAAATTCTTCCTTGGAGGGAGGTCTGGACATCACATCTCTGCAGCCCTCAGAGGTGGTTAAGAGGCAAGGAGAGTGATGTTTAAAGATGTAGGCTCTAGAGATGCATTCCTAGCTTTGATTTCTGGACCAGTCACACCCTGGGTGATGGACCCTTGCCATTTATTTGTTATTTTTTATGGGTCAGTATTCTTACCATATGTTGGTGTTAATTATACTTACCTGACAAGGTAGTTGGAGAATACGGTGCATAAAAATGGATAGAAGGCACATAGTGGGCACTTGATAAAGGTTAGCTATTACCATTCATATTATAATAATATTTCACATAATTAGAAGTTATAGTATTAAATAATCTTATCATAAAAATAAGCAGAGTCTTCTTTTGCTTCTGTGGAGGAACACAACAGGATGATAAAATGGGAGAGAAAGTGAAGTTTTTCTGTACTAAAGGTCATACAGATAAAAGTTTTATTCCTCTGAGTTTGAAGACTATCTTTGCCTCTTCATGCATCAGGCAAAATGCATTTGTTTGTGGCCTGTGTGCATTTTTCTTTCTTTCCAGAGCAGCAAGAACCTTGACTCTTGCATTTCAATCAAATACCTAGGGATAAGTATGATGGCCAGATCTGTAATTTTACCCCCTCTGTTTTTGCAAGATCTTGGGCTCCCCTCCAGCTACAGGGGCTCTGTCTAGCTCAATGATTTGGCATCTTCTTTCAGATCGCAGAAGGAACATAGCCGACACGTTCAGTAGTGAAGACGTAACACCAAGATTAAGCAAGGTTGGTTACACTCCTAAGTGAAAGAGGCTCAAAGCTTTGTTTGAACAAATTGAAGCAATAGATCTTAGGTGGGATAGAATTCTAGCAGAACTGCAAAATTTCTGTGAAAAAAACCCTTACATCAGGGACGGATAAAGTTCCAGAATGAGCAACCCTATGGTAGGTTGATTTTGAAGATCACTGGTGTGTTTCTTTCCATTCTCCATCCTCCTTGTGATAATGAAAGTGAAACTCAGAGTAAGGTAGGATTCTGATCTACTTTGCACAGGCTCTCTCTTCCCCAAATGGTGACTTCTAACAACAGAATTTTATTTCAGTCTAAACTGACAGGGTGATCCTGCCCTGGAAATTTGTTACAGGCCCTGGGTCCTTTTTTCCCATTGCTTTCTATTATTCTATAATATACAACTCTATTATTATTATTATCATACTATATAAGTCTGTTATTATTATTATTATATGTTTCCATTGTCCTCATAAGCCAGGAATTGCTACCACTGGGGTTGTATTCCAGCTAGGGGAGAGAGAGAAGCCCCTTTAATTTAAGCGCAAAATATACACATTGTACATCATCATTTCTGTTCACACATTATCTAACCAAGAGGCCCTAGCCAACTGCAAGCAAGGCTGGGGAATGTGGATTTTATGTGGCCAAGTGTTCGGCTGGAAATTCCACTACTATGTGAAGGAGGATGGAGGGTGTCCTTTATGACTGCTACCAGATTCCCCTTGAGGGACTTTCCTCCCGTCCCCTCTCAGAGTATGTGACTGCTGTGGCCTCCAGGGGTGGGCATGCATGCCAGCCTGGCTCATAGGGCATTCCATCACTATGACTGCAGAGATTGGTTTACAGCTGTCCAGGCAACCCAAACAGAGCCAAAGGGCCTTGGTCCCGGGTCCTTGCTCCAAGCAGTAGGGAAGGAGACCGCTTGCTTCTCTGGGGCTGCATTGCTGGTTGAACAAAATCCTGGAGCTGCTTTTGGTAGTTGTATCTCCTCTTGTGACTGTGAACGAAAGCAGAGGAAAGCAGGGGGGACACACTGAGAAATGCATACTCCTGATGGCATCACGGGGGCACCTGGATTCTTTTGCACCTCAGTCCAAGCCACTGTCCTCTCTGCACCCCTCCCGGCTCGCAGTGGTCTCCTCACTGGTGTTCTGCTCTGGCCTCCACATCTCCGTATCACTGTATCTCCACATCTGTCTATCTATCTTCTGTGAGATAGGCCTGAATGACAGCCCAAGAAATCCTCTTGAACTTAAGTCACATTTCGTACTCAAAACCTCCAACGGCCTTCCATCTCTCCCCTGGCTACGGTTGCAATGGCCCATGGGGCCCTCCACCTGCTTTCCCATGTGGCTACCACCTCATTTCATAACACCTTCCCTCCCTCTCTGCTTCAGACACACTGACCTCTTTGTTGGGCTGCCCACACACTGGGCACGTTCCCACCTCAGGGTATTTGCTCTTGCTGTACGCTTTGCCTAGGAGCTTCTCCCCCCGAATTCAGGCACGGCCTGCCCGCTCTTTTCCTCCGGTCTTTGTTCAGCAGATGCTTTTTCTCCAGGAGCTCTTCTCTGCCTTCCCTGTTGCCCCATATTCCTTATGCCCCTGGGAACTGCTTCCTGCTGCAAGAACCTGCATGTCTTGACCTGAGGGCTTCCTCTTCCTCTCTGTGAGCAAGAGGGCAGACTTTCTGGGGGCGTTAACACCTCTGGGAGCAACCAATGGCTGATGAGTTGGTGGATAAATACTGTAGCTTCTTCACTCCCTGGATGGGACAATTGACGCATATTCCATTCAGTCTCCGGAGGTCCCAGGGGGCCATAAGCCCCACTTGCTCACAACAATAACCTGCTTATTAAATATGCCCATATTGGCTGCCTTCCCTTGCTTGTCTCACCTCCTCACTCCCCTGCTTGTGCTTCCAGGGCTCACCTCCCAGACAAATCACTTACACTTAAAATTCTCACCTTATGGTCTGCTTCTGTGGGAACATGGCTTAAGACACCCGACCTGTCCTGCTTTATTTACCTCCTAGTACTTATTATTGAGTTGTTAACTCTGTATCAGTCATTCTAAATATGTGATCTCCACATCAGCATTATCAGCATCCTGGGGAAGCTTGTTAGAAATGCAAATTCTCAGTGATTCTCAACTTTGACTTGTGTCAAAATCACCTGGAAAGTTCCTGAGACCACAGATTTCTGAGCCCACTCTCTGGGTTTTTTATTCATCAGGACTGGAGTGGAGTCCAAGATTAGGCAGTTCTAAAAAGATTCCAGGTGTTGCTAATGTTGCTCATGCAGGGACCATATTTTGAGAACCACTGCTTATACTATATTATTTATTTTTATTTATTGTCTGTCTCTCCCCTCTGGAACATGAGCTGCATGCCAGCAAGGATTTTAGTCTCTTGAGATTGCTGTATTCTCAGCACCGAGGTCAGTGCCTGGGACATATGAGGTGTTTAATTTACATTTTGTGAACGACTTTACTTCAGGCACATAGAAAGTTTTTACCTAAACCAAATAAATGTGTAGAATTGACTACAGACTTTTGGTTTATTAACCTATTCTCTGCTCTTCACAGCTATTTTTTAGATTTGGACTATCTCTGGCATACGTTTATGACAATCTTATTCATGTTATAATTGCTGTTGCTGTTTCCCAACATGTATTGCAGACTTAATAGATGCCGGTCCCTGTGTTAGTCACTTCAATGCACTGTCTCATCTAATCTTTCTATCAAGTCCAGGATGTAGGTACTATTTAAATGTCCATTTTACAGAGGAGGAAACTGAAGCTCAGAAAACTTAACTGACTTGCCCAGTATCACTTGATAAAGTGGTGTGAGATGCCAGGATTCAAGTCCAGGTCTGACTCCAAAGTCTGAGTTCTTCCCTGCTGGGGTCCCCTTCAAACTGTTAAAGTTCCTCTGCCTCCTTGCTATGTGACCCACACAGCCGAATTCCCATTTGTAGTCTGGTCATTGAGTTGACTGGCACTGGTTGAGTCATATTTCCAAATTCCAAATGATGCTAATGGCCCTAACTGGAACAGAATTCTGCCACGTCATAGGTACTTTTAATAATATCTCCAGGCATACAGTTTCCAGACAAGATTTCCTTAATGCCACATACTTTACTCTTCACTCCCACATTTGTAGTGGACTGCAGTTTGGGGCAGTGATGTAGTGCATTGGTTGGTTGTGTGTGTCACTTCAAGGGCATTAAAATTCATTGCTGTCCTCAGGCCCACCACCCCATCCATTGCCATTGACCGTCAGCACATCCCACTTTCAGAGAACGTTGGCAAGAGTTGAGTCCTTACTTCCATCACCTCCAGTCTCCAGGACTCTGCCTTTACTTCCTCTCTCACATCCATCCTTTTCTCTTCGGACCCTTTTACGTTGTGCTGAAACTTTTGCATTCACTTTCCCTTTTTGTCTTCAGCAAAAAGTGTCCATATTATGAAGACAGAGAAGCTGAGAAACTGGGATTGTTTATATAATCATACCAATTGTACATGAAAGAAGTCAGTTCTTTTGAACTGTAATCACTTGATTATCTTATCTTCTATGAAATCTGCACCACATAGGCATGGATATTTTTATATTTTAACTTACATTTCCACTTAAAATGTAGAAAAAGTCTTTTTTATTTCTTTCATGTTGGTCAAATGGCCTTCTGCTAATGATGCGATTAGTGAAACTGTACAAGACAAAGGGGGAGATCTTTCAGTTTCACAAAGTCAATGAAGTGGCAAAATTTGCCACATTTGCTGTATGTGCAAAATATTTTGCAGAGCTCTACTGTAGTAATGTGGTTTTTGAGCAGCTACTATAGTTGCTGAAGCTAAATTATAATAATTTGATGACTGTGTGCAAGATGAACTTGCTAAAATACTGCCTCTTCAATGGCTGTCACATTTGGTTTGGAATGGGGAGAGGCTCTCTGTCACCCTTGGTCACACCCAGAATGCGTTCTGTGCAGGAGATTTCTTTAGCCAGCCTCTCTCTGCTACTTTATGTTCTCCCAAATGTTCCCATATTTTTTTCTTTCAGAATTATGTTTCCTGGTAAACAAACTCTGCTAAATCTTCATCAGCTTGAAAGAAATGCTTTCTTCTTTTCCCATCTCAGTTGAATCCCTGAGGTCACCACTTAGTCAAGGGAAGGTGGTGTATCTCTCTGCCTTCTCTGTATCCTTCTGGGTTAGGAAGTTGAGTTGGTGATGTCTCATTCCTTGATGTATCTTTCAGATAATTGCTCTTATTCCCTCATGAAAACATTTCTGTTTATTTGAGGTCCATGCCCTTTGCCTGTATCAACCTCTACCCATCCCATGATAGCTAGAGCTGGTCCATGCTGGCTCTGGTGAGCTGGTTGAGCCCATCTTTTCCAGTCTTCTGCATTCAATGATGTCACATTGGTAGCTTGAAACTGGCCACGGTGGGAGCGTTTACACCATGGAAATTGGCAAATACTACAAATGAGAGTCATTAAACATTGACCAGCACATCATCGATCGTTCCTTTATGATTCTCTGCCTTCCTCCTGGCTGTCCTCCTCATTTGTTGAAGACTTGGCTCAGGGAAAACAACCTTCTTTTTTCCTCCAAGTGTGACAGCACTCTCAGAGATGTCAATGCCCATATTGACTGAGTGGCCAGGGTTACTCAACATCCTGCCCCATGAGGGATAATCCAGCACAAGGAAGGAGGGGTCCACATCCCACACCATTTTCTAGCATCATGTTGGACAGTTGGGTAGTTGAAAAAACCTGATTATAATGATCTGGACCTAGGACCAAATTCCATTTTATATACAGAGCGTTCTTTGTACAGTTTTAACACACGCTGTGTACATTGAAGGAGAATTGTACTCTATTTTGTTTGAGAATTCACCAAGAGTTATTTGCCTTTATAAAAATCATGTCCCTGATGGCAATGCCACCCTGTTATTGGAGTCACCTCTTCAACACACTGTATCAGTCTATATTTGATTTACTTTTCTCTATAGCACTTATAACCATTTGACATATTTACTGCTGCCCTGAATGAGGGAAGAACTTGTTCTTTTCACCATTGGTTTTTCTTTTGCTTTTTTTCTCCTCCAGTATCTGAAATATATTGAATCAGGGCCAGGTAGCCAATATTTTAGGCTTTCTGGCCACATGGCTCTGTTGACTCTATGATCTCTGACGCTGTAGTGTGGAAACAGCCATAGACAACATGTAAACAAATGAATGTGGCTACATTCTAATAAAACTTTATTTACAGGCACTGAAATTTGAATTTCATATAATTTTCATGTTAGGGAATATTATTTTTTTTAATAAAAAAAAAATGTGAAAACCATCCCTAGCTTATAGGCCATACAAAGCCGGCATCTGGCAAAATTTGGTCTGCAAGCTATACTTTGCCAACTCCTGTACTAAGTGCTTAAAAATCATTAATTTCATCAATGAAAGAATGATTATGTAAGGATGATGTGTATATTAATAAATATTTCAGGCACATATTAAAACCCGTGTTTAAGCTTATATATTTGATCAGATATAGACTAGGATCAAATGTGCCTTTTGAACACATATATATCTCTTACTCATTTTAACATTTTAACCACCCCTCAATAGATAAAGGGATTAATACTGTGAAGTTCAGAAACAGGATCTGGTTTAGCAAATGTCCAAAAACTGTAACGTAGCCTACAGACCACAGCACAAATCATCTCCAGTTTATTATATATTTTCTTAATAAACAGGAGAGGGGCAGAAAGGCTCTGTGTATTTTCAACTTGAATGGACATCCATGGCTCTTTCCTTTGACTTTTAGAGTTTATCTTAATTGAACTTTCAGCACTGCCATCGTCTTTCTCTGCAAACTCTGTTTGGAAAAATAGACCTTAAGACCCCAGTAAGAGCACTCAAATTCCTCAGAGCAAATAACTTAAACATAACAAATTGAAGCTTACAAAAGTCGGAATTGTAAAACTAATAGGGCTGTTAAAACCAGCTTTCCTGAAAATTATGAATTGGTTGGTCTGTTTCTTATAATGGCAAATAGTGAATCTTGATCATTCATCAGTGCACATGTCATATATTAGGTACTGAGAGAGGCTGCAAAATTCTTTATAGCATCACCAAAAGCTACTGTGGCTGCCTTGATATTACCCTGTTAGATTCCAGTAGTGCCAGCACAGATCTGGCAATGAAAGTTTTAAAATTGTAACAAGTTGTCAAATGTTTATCAACGAGATTTTACGAAGGACTAAAAAGTTATGTACGATACTGCACAGACCATTAGGGGAATAATAATAGTAATAAAGAGACTTTATTCTCATCAAGACTTATGTGGCAGCTAGCTTTTCTCCCCAAACTTGGTTAATGGAGGTTGGGAGAAGCAAATAATTCAATGCTTGAAGTAGAACAGCTTGAAGCATTAGATGGAATATCTGTATTATGTGTTGAATAGAATATAATGGATATGTGGGGCTATATCTCTATAGATATGTAGATCTCTCTCTCTCTGTATTTATGGAGAAAGATATTCAGGAATGAAACATAGCCTTAACAAATGTCATGTCAATTGTGTTTTATGGATTCTGGGGAGTAGAAAGAGGATGGGCTCTGTGATCAGATGGAACTGGGTTCAGTTCCTGACTCTTCTACTTAACATCTGTGTCCTGTCCTTTTTACACTGAAGTTTCTTCTTACATAAAAGGAGGAATAGCAATAAAACCTACCTTATTAGGATTGTTAGGTTTTAAAAAATAAAGCATTTGGTACAATTCTTTGCACATATACAGCCCAGACCAAAAATAAACATCATTACATCCCTTGATTAGCTTTGTGACTTTGGGCTGGCCATTTACCTTTCCCAGCTTCAGTTTCTCCATTTACTTTGTGGAGATAATTTCTGCTCACTAATTTTGTGACATTGCATGCATATTAAATATCATATTCTATATAAAGAGCCTAGTACAAAGCCAGCCATATTGTATGTGTTCATGATAAGTCTCCTTTTATTCGGGGGTATATTCTTTAAGACAAACTGTATCTTCAGAGATGCAGTATTACAACAACTGTGGTTCACAAATCAACAGTAACATTTCTCCAAAAGAGTCTAGAAACTTAACATCACCAGTTATGTGTGTCCTGCCCTAGGCTGGAGTAAGTAAATACTATTACTATTACTATTATCCATCTCTTTTACTAGAGGGGAAGCTCTGTTCGAGCAGGGAATCTGTGTCTTTGGTCTACTTCTGTATCCCTAGCACATTTACCTGGCAGATTGATGTTCCATTTGCAGATGCTTAATTAATATTTTTAAACAAATACATCTCCAGCAGGGAAAAGCAATAAATAATCTTCCAACTCATGTTCTATTTGTTTCTCTGCACCAGGGGTGGATGTACTCTTCATCAGGATCCCAGCAGGAGACAGATGGTGCGCTCCACAATTTGGGTAATTTGAAGCGAATGTATGGAATTGGGTATTGACTGCATGCAGTATGGGAGGTGATGTGGAAACTCCAGGGGACAGTGCAGCTCAGTGCCTCTAACCTCTGACTTTAGAGCGAAAGGGGCAAAAAGTTTTCGAGGAGGAGGGAGAACGTACAAGAGATCGAGCCATCTTTGAGAAGGGATCTGGGGCAGAGCCGGAAGCCCTCGAGGGAGGCTTGGGCTTTGCCTGCGTGCACGTGGCCAGGCTGGACTACGAC
Source organism: Manis pentadactyla (assembly GCF_030020395.1). Lineage (NCBI taxonomy): Eukaryota > Metazoa > Chordata > Mammalia > Pholidota > Manidae > Manis > Manis pentadactyla. Next base: position 169,666,338 of record NC_080023.1, read on the forward strand.
TCCCAGAATCCCTGCCAGGAACGTGCGGTCAAGGCGGCCCTGAAACTCTCGCGTGAAGAGAGATCTGAAGCGTGAGCGAAGCCGCAGGTGTCTGTGGCTCACGTGGTGCTCGTGTAGCCGCTGGCTCACCTCCTTGGCCTGAAGCGGCGGCCAGGATATTGATGCGCCTTTGCGCGGTTCCTCGTTCAGCTTCTCTGACAACAGGCTAGGTACGTGCTCAGCCCCGTGATGATGGCCCGGCGTCGTCACTGGGGTCAGAGGCACCAGGAATGGACTTGGATCCGCGGTTTTCAGGACGTCGTCGCGCCCCCGTCCCACCCCGTGCATCCAGCCTCCTCTCTGCGCCTCGCTGGGCCTCAGGTTCCAGCCCTGGGGACAGCAGTGCGGAGACCGATTGATGTCCTGCCCCCTCAAGTGCCTAGGGCCGCATACACGTACGTGGCCATGTGTGTTCCTCCCCGTGGTTCTGCGGCTCTCTGAGCAGCTTGGGCGCTATAACAAAATACCGTACGCTGGGTGGTTTTTTAAGTAACAGGCTTATTTCTCACAGTTCTGGAGTCTGGAAATATGACAGCAGGGTGTCTGCACGGTTGCATTCTGGTGAGAGCCCTCTTGGGTTGCACAAGCCCCACTTGGTCTTGAATCCTCCTCATGCAGAAAGATAGTGAGCTCTTGCTGTTTGCTTCTAGGAGCACTAATCCCATTCAGGGGGGCTCCACCGTCAGGACCTAATCATCTCCCCCAGACCTTCACATTGGGATTAGGATTTCAACATGTGAATTCTGGGGGGACACAAACAGTAAGACAATGACAGACACTGACTGAAATAAAGAACACAGTCAGCTCTTGGTGACGCCACTGAAATAGAGCAGGTGTGTGGAGCATTAGTACCTGGATCTCATTTTTCTCCCTCTCTGAGATATCCTGCTGGTGCATTCCATTAAGCAAACCCAGACAGAAGATAGAAGGTCTGCCTCCTGGAGCTCAGAGAAGAGCAGAGAGGACCTAAAGGGACAAACCATCTCTAGGGAGATGTCCACTGTAGGGGCCATTCAGGGGCCATTTGTTTAGGTAACATTACTTTAGATAAATTCAGTTTATTCATTCAGTCATGAATTCCACAAACGTTTATCCACACCTATGTGCCAGGCACTGTGCTAAATGCTGGAACACACACAAAGATTAATTCTAATGTGGCAGGTAATTTATTGGGTATCACTGTGTATTCTGTTCTCTGGTGTATTTCCCCTGCCATATGAAGAAGGGAACTGAGACTTTGAATTTTCTGGTTGAATTTCAACAAGTCTGTTTAAATGCCTCATTTAGCATTTTATAGCAGCTTGTATGTAGTAGGGCCAAAGGCAAAAATTTACAAGCTTAAAATTTGGAAAATCTACTGTTGTTTGAAGGGCATTGTACTAGAAGGGGTAGAAAGGAGCACTTTCGGGAGGTGGAGGTGGGTGCAGATGGCAGGGGTGGGGAGCCACCTCAGAGCGGTGAAGGGGATTTGCTTTGGCAAGTTCGTTGGTAGAATGGGTCAGATCCCTCTTTTGCAGTGTCTCAGGAGGTGGCTGAACCTCGGACCAGATATATTTGACAGTGAGCAAAATTGACAAAACCACTCATCGTGCTTAAGTAATTGTGGGAAACAGTGCTATCTGAATGAAGTGCAGGAGGGAACCATATGAAAATCAGAGGGAAGAACATTTCAGGCTAGGGAAACAGTAGGGGCCAAGCTCTGAGCAAGAGCGTGGCTGGGAGGCCAGGATGGCTGCAAAGAGTGAATGAGGTCTAGTCAGGCAGAGACAGGGTCAGCAAGATGGGGTAGGGCAATGATGATATGCAGGCCATGTACTAAAGACTTTATTTTATTAGTATTGGGTCTATGAATAAGTAACACTTGGTTTTTATTTTGAAGTCACTTTGAGTGTACTGAGGAAGACAAACCCATAATCTGTCATTTTAACCCCTGTGTTAGGTGGTAAAGCTCTGTTCAAGCTCTGGTTAGGAAGAGCATAGTTTGAGTGAAAGAAACTTCATAGAGGGGAATCTGGAAGATGTGAAGGGGTTTGTCAAGAACTGTGAAGGATCTGAGGTTTTTATCCTGTTTGTAAGCTGACAAGTGAGCCTGTCACCATTCTGGATTCTGGCAGAAGACAGGAGTACCCTGGGTCAGAGACAATTAATTTTATTACCCATAGCACAGCAGGCAGTATAAGCTTTGACCCAATGCTCGTGGCAGGGCAAGTGGAATGGCCCAGGTACATGCTATGTACAATGAGTGGGTTTGCAGCGCAGCTGAGGAACCCCGAGTTCAGGAAACCCAATGTTTTATAAGGGGGCTGCTAGCAAACCTGCTCTACCTTTGCCCTGGAGGGAGAAATTATCTTTATTATACTGATCAGGAAATAAACCTGCCTTCGGCCTGGAGGATGCTACTGTCTCTGTCTCCCAAGGCTGTTTCCTATATCCTGGAAAAGATAGTCTGGAACAAAAGCTGTTAGGACCTTTCCTCACAGGACACACAGAAACATGAGAAACCCATAGAGAACCGTCTCCCAGAAGACTACAGGTGTTAGGGGTAGAGTCAGTGAACCCTCAAGTCTAACATTTTTATAAGTTGACATTGTTCTGGACCATGTTAGATAATGGAGTTCCAGATTTCCCAACTGTTTGGATTTCTTGAGTGAGGCAAGGCTGCTATAGATTATCAAAAGCAAGTCAGAGTAACCAGGGGATAGGAAATAAGCTAAACGAGGCACTTTAGTAAGTTTCAAGATTCACTTATCATTTTTTCAGCTAGTGTTTCTGCAGTGTCAGGCACCAGTCTGGAGGTGCATTCATGATGAGAAAAGGGATGAGCTGAAGAAGGTCCACTGGGCAGGTTACAAAGGGGTCAGGGATGACTGAGGCCAAGTCTGTGGTCAGGTGGGTTTCTCAGCTTGGGTGCACCTCAGGAGCTCCTGGGTAACCTTGCCAAGTTTGCTATCTATGCCTGTGCAGACCTCAGAGTAATGAAATCAAAGTCTCTGCAGCTATGGCCCAGGCATCTGTATTAGTTTGAAAACAATGTCCCAGGTGATTCTTAGAGGGAGCTGGGGTTGAAGACACTGCCATGGATGAATGAATGTGGCAGGTGTTCCTCCTGCCCAGGCTGTTAGGGCTTAGTGCTTGCTTCCATTCTGATGGGTTTTTCTAACTTGAGCTGTAGCTCACCTTGACTTTCTTCTCTGAGGGCCCATTGTCCTCTGAGATGGGACTCAGTTCTGTAACTCTTGGGATAAGTTCTGATGCCAATATACAGGATTGATTACTCTTGATAGAAGAAAAAGGAAGTAATTTATCTCCAGCTCCAAGGTTAAGGTTGGACATTTTACATGCCTTTAACATGCCTCTTGCACTAGTGCATTGTGGATCTTTTACCACATCCTGGGACTTGTGTATCACCAGTAATTCATACGTGTGCAGACATTAGGATGGGAATGAAAGCATAGACTTTCGAATCAGCTGAATGTGGCTTTGAAGTCCAGCTCCACTCTTATGGGCTGTGTGAACTTTTACAGACTTTCTAACTTCTTTGAGGCTCAGTCTCCTCCTTAACAAGAAGGGATGATCCCACCTTTTCTAAGTGATTGTTTTGAAGATTAAATGAAATAAAACATCTGAGGCTTAGAGCTGTGTCTTAGTACATACTTAAGATTCAATATATTTAATTTTAATTATTTCATTTAGTTCTCAAAACAGTTCCTGAACTTTGCTGATGATGAATCTGTATCTCAGAATAAAAAAGAATATGGAAGTATAAAAGAAGTTTCTTGCTTTTGAGCTGCTTATAATCTAGTTTGAATGATAAAACTTCCTCGGGAAAGATTTATATGAAAATAAACCCAGGTTTATTGGGTTTATTGACTCGAAACTCCATTATAATGGTATAGCTGTGAGTACGTGGGGACTGTGTCTCCCTACTATAATGTGTAGAAGACTCACTTAAAGAGCATATCATTTGCAGATTCCCAAGCCCAGACACAGTAATTCTGGTCCTGGAGTCAAATCTACAATTCAGCAGACAGATGGCTCCAGATGACTCTGCAACACAGTCGATGTGTGAACCATATATGAAGGCACAGTTTGAAAACTCTCCATCTAAAGCAAGCAGCTTCCTGAAAAGAGGTAGGCTTTGAAATTGGGTCTTAAACTGTAGGTAAACTGTAGATGGGAAAATGGGACGGAAGGGTATTTTTCAAGAGGGGGCAAGTTATGAGCAAAGCTGAGAAGACAAGAGTGGATCATATTTGCAGAACTAACCATGTTAATATACATAGTAATTCAAGTTTATTGGTTTTGCTGGACTTTAATAAAGTGAGTATTTTCTCATTTTCATGACCTTTTTCTTGCAAAGAAACTTAATTAACAAACCCTTTCATTTCTTGAAGGTCTTCTTTCCAATAGCCCCACATCTCTTGCTGAGCACCACACTATGGTGTATTTGAATATTGATATTCTCTCTCAGTTATGCAGAGAGTAGAGCTCTGAATGTCAGACAAGGATGAGTGTTTTGATCAATGGTGAGGCCACAGGTAAAGTTCTAGGAACTTAGAATCTCCCCAAGATATACAATTTGGGGTGGATTCCTCTGAGAACTGGGAATAAAGGTGGCAAGTCAAGCTCCCAAGTTGAAAACAAATGCCCCACCCCCACCCTACTGAAGTTTGTTCTGTTTGTATTATTTTAATCAGAGGGGGCTCTCCTGTACAGTATTAAAATTTAGTGGATACAATTTAAAAACCAGAGTTACAAAGAATAGACTTCCCTGTTTCTCTTGAAAAGTTGGAAGATTGGTATATCACGTGGGGGTACTTTTGTCTGCAAGTAACAAAACCTTACTTAGACTTCTCATATAAAACAAACTCCAGAGGTGGGTTCCAGGTGTTGTGTTTCAGGGATCTACCTGGATACCCTGGACCCTGTAGCAAGAGGCAACAGCAGTTTGTGGCATTTTGTCAAGACAACTCTGTCTGGAAGAAGAACGATTGTCTCTTTCTTTGGAAGTCCAGGCATTGAAGTGACCTCTCCTCATGTCTCATTGGCTAGAATTGGGTTATATACTTATTCTTATACTAATCACTGACAAGGGGGATGGAATTCTCCTATTTGGTTTAGACCAATATGTTTGTAGCCCTGGAGAATACAATGGGAATAGGATCCATTAGGGGGAGGAGGTTTGGACATGGACAAAGAAGGGGTGAATGGGTATTGGGAGGCAATCAAAAGCATCCATCACAGTTTGACATTACAGATTCCATATTCCCTCTTGGAAGATACTGGCTGGAGCTGGTTATATGTTGCCCCCATTGAAGGGGTACATGGAGTCTTCAGTTTACCACAGTACTCCCCTCCCCGCCCTGTTATTTTACACCCTTTATTTTATGCACCTTTGCCTCGATACTTACTTCATTCACTTGGCTCCCACAGGCATTTGAGTTTGGGGCCCCAAGTCTATATACTTTAGGTGTGCCATACTTTTGTCAAGCGGCGTTTCCCATTGACCTCATCCAGCATGCTTGGGTAATCAATTAGAGCGATTGTTTAATTGCTTCTCTTTCCCTTTGCCCATTGGATGCTGCTTCTCAACTTGCCAGAGTATCCATATCTCCTTTCCTTTGGTGGCCAACTGCCTCCCTCATATCTTACTTTTGGTGACGTACTGATCCTGTGGGTTACCAGGAAAACCCCAGCAAAAGGCCTTGGCCCCTTTCACACTGCTGTGAAAAGGTCCTCAAGAATTTGAGTCTTCAAAAAGCTGCTTCCATAATGAACGAGTATTAGTGAAGAGAGAAAATATACAGTGTCAGTCTTGGCTCCTGACAGGGTGCAATTAACCCAGGATCAAATTGCAGCAAGATGGATGGGGCCAGATGGTCCTGTCCTCCTAACAAAGGGGTTACACAGTGAGCGCCCTTCAGAAGGGAGATGTGTTTCCACAGAGAACTCTAGAACGAAAAGAGACAAGCGTGAACTCTTCACAATTTCCAAACAGATATTACAGAGTAGGGAAACTAGTAAATGATGTTTTAAATCATCATTCCATTTCTTAATTGGTGACTGGTAAGGCAAATGTACACTGTCAATTTTGATAGTTCTTGAAGCTGTAGCTACTAGAAAATTTGATTTTGAAAATATCTTAACCATGAAAGACTTCCATTAGGAAATTCAGAAACTTAAATACAGTGGGGCAAATAATATAAAGAAAGTGCATTGAGTTAATTTATCCTTCCAATAAAAAAATTTAACGCATGTATAAACACATGCTTCTAAGTGTTAGGGATATGGCAGTGAACAATTTGGTTAACAACTTGACTTTCTTTAGATTATAGCTGTAAGAGAGAGTTAATAAAAAAGTAAACAAACACATGGGAAAGATGATTTCAGAGTGATGGGTGCTATAAAGAAAACGAGAAAAGCCCCATGTTGGACAGTAACAGGTGGGGACTAGAAATGGGTGGTGGTGTGCTGGTAAATGCTCAACAACTGGTCTTCTGACAGGGGAAAAGCCCTGATTTGTAGTGTTTGCCAGCTTCTTGGTGTAAGTACTCACACCATGGCTGATTGCAAGCTGTCAGCATGACTAGGAGTTGGGAAGTAATGGGAAATTTTATGAAGTTTAAGCAGGTAATCAACCATATATACAACCATATATATTAAGCAAGAGGCTATATATTTAAGTTTTCATGGAAGGAATTCAATATATGGTTGTCCCATAGCAGGAGGAGAAAGAAATAGTAGACTTGGTTGATTTTACAGTTTGACTCTTGTTCTGTCAAAGGAAGCTGTATGTGAACCAATTAGCACAATGTCTGGCACAGTGTAAGAGCTGGGTGGATGTTAATTGTTGTTGGAACTGTGCTCGATGTTTGGGGATGGGTCTCAGGGAAGGTCCCTGATGTACTGATGGCATCGGGAGCATCACAGAGCAGGGGATGCAGTCAGCTCAAACATGTAGCTGAAGATGTGGTTAAAACTAGCCACTGTTTCCAACTTCGGAAGCTTAGTTCTGGCTAGATAGATACCAAGTTGACACTTATCCCTCAGGGATGCTAATTGGCCAGGTTATGAACCCATGTTTATATCTTAAACTGTAAAGCATTTATTCATTTCCTCTGATCAGGGACTCTTCAGCCACCAAAGTGGACACCATCTGGCACCTTCACATGGGACATTTATAAGTGCAAGGGCATGAAAGAAAGCTTCCTCGTGGGTTTTTTCTTTTTGCTCATGCAGATTTCTTTCCCTCCCTCATTAACTAACAAACAGGGATCCTTTAAAAGAGGAGTGAAGGACTATTATTGTTATTTGTATTGACAGAAACAGAAACACTGATGATATTAGCAGGTAGGATTTATTTCGCGCTTGCTCCCTGTTTGTGCAGTGTGCCAAATGGTGTACATACTCAGACTGCATGAACAGTCCTGAGAGGTGGGGGCTTTGTTACCTTTATTTTGCAGATGAAGAAACTGATGCTCAGGAAGGCTCTGAGTAGGTGCCCACCCAAGGCCTCATGGCTAGGGGGCGATGTAGCCGGGATTCGTGCTGGTTTCTGCAGATTTTCCAGAGCCTCTGGTCCCAACCCAAAAATCCGTTGGAGAAAACCATAGCTTTCTAGATTTTCGCCCTGCCTTCTGAACATTGTTCTTTACACTGCCCCTTTTCTCTGCTTGCTGCCACTCCTTAGGTTCAAGGTCCTCAGGTTCTTCCTGATCCCTTCCGGCGGGACCTCTGTGCTTTTGTCTCCTATTCAGTGTCAACTTATGACCAGCTCTAAGTGGAATTCGTTGAAGGGCAGTTATGGCTGCTTCACGCCTTGACTTAGAAACCTCAGTGGCTCCTTACCCAATGGAGGGCAGATCTCTGACCTGGCACTCTGAGCTCTGGAAAAGAGCTTGTACTGTGGCCGAGCAGAGGACCGAGCTCTGGCGTTTTGTTCTGCGGCAGAGCAGTGCAGCTTTCTGTGCCCTCGTCTTGTGCTTGCTCTGCCTGGCTCCTTCCTCCCAACACCCGTGCTAGAGCCCATCTTTCTGGAAGGAGGGACTTCAGTAGCTATCTCTGTGTAAACAGTATGAATCTTTATCATCGTTATACACAATGTCACATGCCTTTATTCTTCGAAATCAAATCCAGTTTGTTCTAAGGCCAGGGTTGGCAGGAAACGTAACTCTATTGCACATTTTCCGTAAGAATCCTAGCTATCTGTAGGACAGCAAAAAGCACAGGGTTTTATGAATACCAAGCAAAGTAGTCTTTCAGGCTGTAGTCGCTGTTGTGGGCCGGCCGCCCCTTGCCTGTGTGGCCATTGGAAGGATGCAGTACTTTTACCTCAGTACTGTGATTGGGCACAGGGCTTAGTTCAGACTTAGCTGGCTTGTAAACAGTCAGGATAGGGTGGCTAAGAACGTGAGCTCTAGGTTTGAGCAGAGCCACTCCACTTACAGTCATGTGTACCTTATGCCTCAGTCTTCCCCATCTGTAAATGCTGTCTTCTCATACACTTATTAGAAAAGCTAAAGAGCATAATAGTAATAAAGGATTTAGAACAATGTCTGCCAGGTAGTAAGTGGGTAATAAATGTTAAGAGAGGATTTTTTCCCAATTCAGGGGTCTTACCCTCACTAGAGATGTTATGGAGTAGTGAGAACCGTACCTGTGCCAGGGGCTTCGATGTTTCCTGAGAGCAGGGCCATCTCATCTCTGCCACCTTGTGAGTCCATCTCCTTGTGGACCGTCTAGCTGGGTAATTCTTGGTTGCCCAACTTCTCACAGCGTCATTTTCCTCATCTGTAAAATGGGAGTGCAGGGTAACGTGCAAGGGGTTGGAAAGGTCCTTCATACACTTAACACAGACCTTAGCACATAATGAATGTTAGGATCATGTTAAGCAAGAAATATAAGGTGCTTAGCACAGTGTCTAGTGTGTAGAAAGGGCTCGCTAATGTCAGCTGTCAGCACTGTCATCATCATGATCTGCTGAAACATCCCGATGGCTGATGCATATCGGTTACTAATGCAATTAATTTGAAAAACACTAAAAAAAAGGCGGGGGGGAGGGGAGAGGGAGGCACTTAATTCAAAGACAGTACTTTGTCAGAAGTTTTATGTGTATTCATTTCTTTTCTCAAAATTGCTCAATAGTTGATTCCCATGGTTTTGCAGTTAATAATATCTAAATGTATTAAAAATAGGCCTCATAGGGCTGTCTGAGTGATACAGGATTTTGACCAACCTTCCTTGTGCTGAAAATGAATTGATTCAGTTTAAATACTTTTTCTAAAAGTTATTTGGCCTAGAAAATACCAATCTAATTCCCTTACAAGTAGGAAAATTATAAAGAGAGAGATCTAATCAGCGAGTAGAATATAGCCTAAGAAAATGTGTATCAGCATACCTTAACGCAAGTAGAATAAATCTTGGAACTTTAATATCCCCCTTTCTTGGACCTAAATAGGCCCCGTTGGAAAACTATTTTATTGTTTCTCATTAAATTAGAATTGTGCTGAGGTACCACTATCTACCATTTCCTATTATTATTAATGTAAAAAAAAATGAGTGCATATTCAGCATTTCCCCAGTTAGAGCCAACCGAAAATCCTGCCCACGCTTAGGCTTAACTCTGGCTCATTTTTAAACAAAGTTCCTATTTTTTTTGTTTACATCTGCATTTACAGATAGCACTCCTTTCTAGTGACAGTTAAGGAAATGTAATACATAGGTTTAGTCCTGCTGCATTAGACAGCAGCATCTTCTTGTGGAAGAAGCGAGGAAAGAGTTACGGAGACAAGGAGGGTCCTGTGCGCCTTGGGAGGATGCCGTGATCGCCGGGAAGCAGAATGTAGGAAGCATCGTTTTTCAAAACATGGGTAGTTTGATAGTACAGTAGGGAGGGTACATTCAAACTTTTGATCCATCCGTGAAATGGAAGGTGTTTTAGTCAGCTTGGCAGCTATAACAGAATGCCACGACTGGGTGGCTGATAAACAACACGAATTTATTTTCTACAATTCTGGGGGCTGGACACCCAACATAAAGGTGCTGGCAGATTTGGTTCTGGTGAGAACCCACTTCCTGATTTGCAGATGAAGGTTTCCATCTTTTTATTATCCTCACGTGGCAGAGAACGGAGGGAGTGAGCTCTTTGGCCTTTTCTCATCAGGGCATTTATCCTATTTCTGGGGGTACCACCCTCCCTGTTACTGCCCAAAGGCCCCACCTCCAAATACCAGTACACTGGGGAGTAGATTGCAACGTAGGAGTCTGGAGAGGACACAGTCAGTCCATAACGGATGGCTTAATGAGCTCTAGCGTACGCTCGATGTTCACAACATTTCCCACAAATGCGGCACTGCAGTGTCTTATTCCTGATACATTTGTGAAACAGATGCTGACTGGCAACACTGGTGGCGAAGCAGCCGCAGCTGGCCCAGGATGTGTGATGCTCAGGCCCAGGCACCATATTCTGTATGGAAGCAGTATTGGAGCCCCATTTTTACCAGCCATCCCTCTCTAATCCCCTCTCATCTTTACAGTAACTTTTTGGCCCATTAATTAGAGTTTTCAGCCCCTGCATGAAAAGCATTGGGCATGTTTGATAGCAAAGGCACAGAAAATGGACACTCTTTTTGCCACTCAAAGTGAGCATCAGAACCCGCAGAAAGGCAGCCCAGCCCCTATGTCAACCCCTCTCTCAGCCCTCACCCTTTTGTCTGCTGCTTTCCGTTTTCATCACTCTGTGCTGGGCACATGAGTTACCGTGCTCCTGGCGTCTGTGCCATGCCTTCACCTCTTTCTGGGTTTTGCTCCCATGCCACCTCATCAGGGTGACCTTCCATGCCCCTCCCCTTTTAAACTTAAAAAAGCTTTCTCCCTTTCAGCACTCACTGGTTCCTTTCCCAGGTTTATTCTTCTACCAAAGCGTTATCACTATCCAACACATCCAACAGTAAATACTTTATTCATTCAGTCATTGTCTGTTTCTTCCAAATTAGTCTGTAAGCTTCATGAAGGCAACGACTTTGTGTTACTCATCACCCTTTCCAGCACCTACAGCAGGGCAGGCACCTGGGAAACAGGTTGAGTGCCTACGTGAGGGTGGCATGTGCTCAAAGAGGCCCCGGATTCTCTGGGAACTGCAAGTGGTGGGGCTGGAGATGCAGTCTGAGGTCAGGAGAGCGAGAGACAAGGGGGGAGGAGTAAGGGGTGTGAGCAGTGGGACAAGAGGGAGCTGTGGGAAGGTGAGTGGCCAGAAAGCGGAAGAGGGACGGGATTCCCAGGGATGTTTTGTACTTTCCTGTTTTTCAGACTGAACTAGTATGTATGGCTACTAATTTCCATGAATCTGAGAATAAGACCTTTCTAAAAATTAAAGAAAAATGCTAAAGGGTCTGTTAGAATTTTACCAAGCTCCTAAGCATGCAGTTTATCTTGCATTTTCCCAAAGATACTGGCTTGATTTCAAGCAAGTTCAGGCCTTAGAGAGCTGATCAGAGAAGAGGGCAAGGGAATAAGGTAGACCCAGTTTAAACAATAGGGTTATCCAGATTGGATTGAAATTCTAGTTCTGCTCCTTGCCGGTCATGTGACCTTGGTAAAATTGTATTACCTATCAGAACCTTTATTCTCATCTGAGAAATGGGATTAAATATGCCTACTTTGCCAAGTCATTGTGAACATTAAATTAAAAAAATAAACGTGTCACATGCCTCCTATGGTAGTAGGTACTGAGTATACAGAAGCCATATTTACAAAAGCAATCATGCATTTTATCAATGATCATGCAAATTAATGCACCTTATTTTTAATTAATTTATTTATTTATCCCTTTGAGAGGGCATCTCTCATATTTATTGATCATATGGTTGTTAACAACAATAAAATTCTGTATAGGGGACTCAATGCACAATCATTAATCAACTCCAAGCCTAATTCTCAACAGTCTCCAATCTTCTGAAGCATAACGAACAAGTTCTTACATAGTGAATAAGTTCTTACATGGTGAACAGTGCAAGGGCAGTCATATCACAGAAACTTTCGGTTTTGATCACGCATCATGAACTATAAACAATCAGGTCAATTATGATTATTTGTTTGATTTTTATACTTGATTTATATGTGAATCCCACATTTCTCCCTTATTATTATTATTATTATTATTTTAAATAAAATGCTGAAGTGGTAGGTAGATGCAAGATAAAGGTAGAAAACATAGTTTAGTGCTAATGCACCTTATTTTTTAAGTGTTAAAGGTTAACTTAATTTTTACAAGGAAAGTATAACTGAAAATGCAATAGTGTGGCTTTTCCTGTTTTTGCTTCATATGCATGCTGCTGAATGAAACATAAAATACAGATGATTTATGCAATAATATACAAGTACTTGTTATTTTTTCTTACTGGCACCTCATAGGACTCTCTTTTAGTACCTCATCATATTTTTGAATCCTGTGAGTACTATGGATTACACTTTATTTAATATATACAGCATGTAAATAATGGATGATTTAGAACACAGGGAACCATTTCTAGTTGCCGCATCTTGTGTACCTCTCTGATACTGGCATTAAGTTGCTCTGGCAGATGTGTATTCTGGAGTTGCAGACCAGGGCTAAAAATGACTCCCCTCTTTTTTTGAGGAGTCACATAGACTGTGCTTTGAAACCATGGGAAGAGTACCTCATCATATTTTTGAATCCTGTGAGTACTATGGATTACACTTTATTTAATATATACAGCATGTAAATAAGTTTCAGAGGCATAAAAACTTCAAAACTAAACGAAAAGGAAAATTTAATAACCAGCCGATTTTTGGGTTGTGCACTAAATAATCTGCTTTTCATCCTAAGAAAGGGGAGGAGGAAGGCAGAGTTTAATAGACATACATAACAAATTAAAATCTGGTATCTAGGGGGTGTAAATCACATTCCATGAGCCAAACAATGTGGCTTTCATCAGACCTCCTCCAGCCGCTCTGCCTGCGAGCCTGAGCATAATTCAGCCAACTGTAAAACAGGGAGACACCACCCGACGAAGGGCAGAAGACAGTGCAGAGGCCGCAGCTCTTCACCAAGTTCTGCCCAGCCGAGCTATGTGTACAATAACGTGTCTGTCAAATGATGTGTTTAGAACTAGGCCTCGGGTTGAAAGAAGAGAAGAATGTAAGATAAATAAGACATTTGCACAACTGTGGCTCTTTTTGGCTGCAGGGATAGGGTTGGTACCAGGATGTATAGAGTGGAGGAGCAACTGGGAGCAGTTTCAGCCACTGGGACCACATGACAATGGAGACCCTTTGGGCTCTCACGGGGGGCAAGTGCTCTTGGCCTCTAATGGGCGGAGGCTGCCCAACACCCTACAGTACACAGAGCTGCGCCCCCGCCTCAGTCGGGAATTATACGGCCCCGGTGTCACTAGTGCTGAGGCTGAGAGACCCTTGCATGGAGGCTTCGACTCTAAGGATTACTGAGTTTGAGAGTTTGTTCACAGAATTCACTCAAGTCCTCGGGATTAAAAACAGGTGTTTCCGTTAGGAGGTCCAGAGCTCTGCTGTCACTGGGAAGGTTCACCTCCAGCATTATCTTCCAGGCAACGGTGCAGCTGATGTGAGTGTGTAGCAACCTCATCTGTCCTGGGTGCTTTCTTCGTGTGTGGCTAGAGGCCACTGAATCGGTACATCAGTGTGAGAAAGCCATGTTCTTTCCTGCACGCGGTAAGAACTTACATCGTTGCGCAGCCAGCCTGTTGAATGGCCGCGATTAAACATAGCATGAACCATAGCACCACATTCCCCCCTAAAAAGCATCTCCTCTGTAAGTTTGAGGAGCAGGGGTGGGAAGGCAGGGGAGATCCTCATTGCCTCTGTCTGTGCTTCACCCAGGTTGTGGTTAAATGGATGACTTCAGGCTCCAGGGCTGTCAATCCATCCCTCTTTAATAGCATCAGGTTTGTTTTAAAAAATTAATGCTGTGGGTTTTGAGGTAGTAATTGTAGCTCCAGAAAAGTTTGTTAAAGATTGTCTTAGGTAGATGCTTTTTAATGGGCAATCTCTGTACTTGAGCATTTGTACTTCACAACAATATATCTGGGGAAGAAATGAAAATATGGGAGCTAGAGGTTTTTAGCAAATTTCACTATTACTGTCTTTGTCTGAATGTATCTGAAAATTTTATGGGAGGAAGAATTTTGTCTACTATGTTTGACTTGGTTACATTATGTTTTAAATCAGCATTTCCTCAAATTGAAGAACAACTAATGCTAAAGTATATCATGGATTATTATACATGCAATTTGCATAAAAGTTAAAAAAAAAGTCAGTATTTAAGTAGTATCAGGGTGCTGCCTAGAAAAATTGCACAGAACCAATGTGTGAGATGAATATTGTCGGTGCCCAGACCTTCTGTTATCTAATTATAGAAAAGCATAGCGCAGCCACCCATTTGAGTGTGCTCATAATCAAATCATAACCATTTGGAATAAAATGGCAACTTAACGTGAAACTGCTGATATAGCAATTTTAATTGATGCTCCTTTGTATTTTGAGAGTAAAGTTCTAAATTTTATTATTTCAATGAATTCCAAACCATTCTGCACATGTAAGTGGTAGGTCTGGGGTGTATGGGGCCTCAGGATCGCACAGACTGCTGAGTGGCTGGGTGTCCAGGGGAGCTGTGCTCACCAGGCCTCAACCCCAGTCTTCATCTAAAACAGCTGCGGCTAATCTGGTGTGTTTACTGGACTTCTCCAGTTTTTTGTGAGAGGACAGGAATCTATGGCTAAAAAAAGTTAGAGTGGTTGTTAAAGATTCCCAGGTGGAAGAGCTGTTTTTTTTATGTACATAAAATAATGCAAATACGTCATACTCAAGAGCAAAAAAGGTTTTAAACTCTTAGATGAAAGAAGGGTATGTATTGTAACTCCTGTTTTACCTAGTAGTCCATTAAGTTTAATTAGCTAGAAACTGGAACCTACACACAGTTTATAATTCCTTCCCTATCCCTCCATCCTCCCTTCCTCCCTCCCTCCCTTCCTTCTTTTCATTCTTCCTTCTCTTCTCTGCCTTCTAACACATATTTACTGAGTAGCAAGTAAGAAAAAGAAACAAATACATGAACAAGATAATTTCAGACAGCGATAAATGCTGTGAAGGCAGTTAAACAGAATGATCTGATAGGAAGGGCCTGGGCAGAAAAGGCAGAGCTTATTTTGGACAGTTTAATTTGAACAAGAAAGTGGTGTAAGTCACTGAAAGTGTGCCCTGTAATATTAGAGACTCTCCCCCTTTACATTCCCCACCCTAAGGTATATTTTGGGATAAAAGAAGAGTTGCATATTTTGTTAGTTATGTTATGTACCATTATATCTTATAAGGAAGACCTGGCATTTTCTGATATCTGGCATGAAGTCTGAGAATCATATCCAGATAGATCATGTTAAGTAGTTAGATTTTAGGAGATTAAACTTGCATTCAGGTTAGTTGAAGAGCTACTGAACCACCATTCTTGATTTAACTAGAGGAAATGAATGTGATTTGTTGTAGACTGTATATTTTCAAGGGCAAAAAACCCCCAATAAGACAAAAACAAAACCAAGCTGAAATGAATGGGCTCTTGAAAAGGGGTTTTGGAAACAGGCTTTCTCAGACCTTCTTAGCATAAGATCATTATCACATTTTCTTTTTTAAAGCTTTTTATTTAGAAATAATCTGACTTAAAATATTACAGAAGTAGCACACAGATTTCCCATGGTATACTTTACTTAGATTCTCCAAATATTAACTTCTTACATAAGCATAGTGTAATAATCTAAACCAAAAATTTAAATTGATTCAGTGCTAACCTACAGATCTTATTTGAAACTTCCAACCGCAACACTGAAGCCCTTTTTTCTGTGTTCTGGTTCAGGATACTGTCCAAGGTGCCACATTGCATTTAGTTGTCCTGTCTCCTTGGACTCCTTCAGGCTGGGTCGGTTTTTAGTCTTTGTCTCTCATGATCTTAACAGTTTTGAAGAGTACTGGACAGTTGTTTTGTAGAATGGCCCTCAATTTGGGCTGTCTTAGGATTTCTTTTTTTAGATCAGTGTTGTGCATTATTGAGGAGGATTCCCCAGAAGTGATAGGGGATCATTTGAGGAGGTCCATGATGTCAATATGTATTCCTTTGGTGCTGGTAACCTTGATCATTCCATTAGTGTCTAAGAAATTTCCCCACCATACTGTTACTATCTTTTGTTGTGTAATTAACAAGTATCTTAGAGGAGGTACTTGGAAACTAGGAAAGTATTCTGCATTAGTTTCCTTTGCCTGCTGTAACCAATTACCATAAATTCAGTGGCTTAAAACATGAATTATTATTTTTCTGTACTTCAGGTCATAGTCTCGTCTCTCTGGGCTAAAATCAAGGAAGGTGTTTGCAGGGAAGTGTTCCTGTCTGGAAGTTCTAGGGAAGAATCTGTTTTTCTTGCCTTTTTCAGTTTCTAGAGGCTGCTCACATCTCTTGGTTCATGATCCCTTCCACTTTGGAAGTCAGCGATGGCCAGTCCGGTGTGTCCCGTCCGGTGTCACTCTGGTGCCGAGTACTCTGCCTGTATCTTCCACCTCTAAGAAATCTGTGATTACACTGGGCCAGGATAATATCCTATTTTAAGGCCCAGGGTATCCAGGATGATATCCCTATTTTAAGGTCAGCATCCTTAATTCCATCTTAAATTCCATTCTTAATTGCAACTGAAATTCCCCCCTGCTAAATGACACAACGTACTCACAGGTTCCAGGGATCAGGGCATGGGTGTCTTTGGGGCTGTTATTCTGCTTAGCACAATTCCACTCTTCATCAAATTTCAACTGATGCATTTCTTTTTTATCATTATGGACTCATAGTTTTCTACTTTATCTAATAGATTTTAGTCTGTTAACATTATTATTTATTTTGATGTTCAAATTGTTTCAGATTAGACACATGCGAGTCCTTTAAAGATGGCTCTTGTCCTTTAGACAGGTCTCCATCATTATTTTGGTACCATCATATGTTCCAGGATCATCTTTTACTTTGCTTGTCACAGCTCTGGAATCAGCCATTCCTCCAGAAGTTCCTGGTCTCTTTTATTGGAGAATGGAATTTAGAAACCAAGAGCTGGGCAGTAAGTGTGCTCATTGCTACGGAGGCATCTTTGCTTCTTAGTCTTTTCAGTGGACAGAGTTAGAAAATATATGCATAGCACTCTTTTCTTCATAACCTTAAAAATTTGTAAATAGATTTACCTGTTTATTTTTTAAATTATTGCATCCCTTTAGTTCTGAATTTTATGACGCAGAGGACTTGCCACTGTACAGTAAAATCACCTCTTAGGTGTATGTTATTAAAGTTGATCTGTAAGGTGAAAGTACCTTATAGTAAGACTTGGATCGCTTCTAGTGACACCTGAGAATTCCTCAAATCTCCCATAGATTTCAGTCCTTAGATTTCCCTCAATAAATCCAACCTAGCCAGTTCTACCTTTGGCATTGAAACTGATTCAATTTCATTATTTGAGCTATAGTTATCCATCTTTATTCAATGAAATGCAGGATTACTCACACCAACAGAAACATGGAGACCCTTTCCCCCCAAATATGCAGCATATTCATAGCTTCCACGTCACACTTTTGGGCATATGCTCCTTTGGTAACTTATTGGTAGAATATTATACACCATTTAAATTGTACTCTTTTGCACTCTGTCTTTTGTTCTAAGCCCCTTTAGATGAATTTAAGGAAGTTAGAAGCATTCGAGAAGATATGTCAGTATGTATCCAGGGTCACAGGCCTGGCTCTTTGTATAGTAGAACTAAGTTAATATATGCTTGATGAATAGATGAGAGTGTTTTGTGTCCTTTGGAACCTTGGAGCCTTGTCTGTCCCTTCCTTTCCTTAATGATAAATTTTACAGCTCTTTTACATCACTTCTTTTTATTTGATTTCTGTTTTTTCCTTTTCTAAATAAAAATGGTATTGATTGGGGCCAGAGGAAAGTGAATACTTCACACATATCCCTGTGTTTGGTACATGATTACAAAGAGGATATCACGGACTTGGGAGTTTCATTGGAACATGGAGAGTCGAACTTGAACTGTTATTGAAACACCAAAACCATGAGGCAGCCATTTGGGAAGACACCATCCAAGCTTTGTTTGAGGAGCTCAGCTTATTTGCCACCAAACCTGTAACTTTTTGCTTCCAATACTGTCCTTTTCATTAATGCAGTGGAGCGTCTTTCTGCAGGCAGCTTTCCTATTTGCCCAATTGTGGAAACATGGTTTCAGCAAATAATTCCTCGAGTTTTATGATACTAGGACCTCGGGAAAGTTCTACATCTGACATGCAGTGTGGCCTGGGCATGTTTGCTCTTTTAAAGGAATATTACAATTCTAGGCAGACTATCCTGTTATGTTGACTAGGTTTTATTGTCCCCATTTTTCACCTAGTTCACATGACAATTTTCTGTTCTGCTACAACAGAAAAAAAGTAGATGGCAACCTAGAAATTGGAAAAGCAAGGGAGATGCTTCTAGGCAGAAGTTGAAGATGGTTTAGGAGAGCTATTCAACTACTGTTTTAATCAGTTCTGCTTTGCTACTGATTAGAGGTTCAGAACTCCTTAGAAGGATTGCTTCATCACTACGCATCTCTCTGCCAACAGTGTAGGAAAATAAATTGAGATACATCACCCATGAAATGCCACTATTCCTATTTTAGTTTGTCTGATTCTGTCCCTACCCTCACCCCATCCTATTGTTTGCTGATTGAAAACAATAAATACGGTGTTAAACTCCTATTTTATTTCTCCCTCTGTCTTCCTCTGTACTTCATAAGCGTGAACTGCTCTTAGAGGACAGAATAATATAGTAGTTGACAGCACAGGTTTGTTCTCAAACAGGCCTAGGACCATCTCATAATTTGTCCATATTTGTATCTAAATATTCACATGAGATATTTAGCTTTTTAAACCCTACTTTCCTTATTTATACAATAGGTGTAATCAAACAGTGAAGTCACAACTTACTCAGAGTTCAGATTCTAAACTAACATAATGTGCAAATTGGATATAGTTAATGTCACTGGAGAACCCTTACATCACCCATAGAATTGAGTAGTTATATAGTACAGGTGTTTGTAAATGTATTATAATCCATATAATAAATGGCACTCCATAAAATAGAAAGCACATGTGCAAAGTATACTATCATAGCATATTAGATGTGCCATTTGATTACTATTTTTATTTCTTTCTCTTTTTTCCTTATTTTTTCTTTGCCCATTTCACATTGTTGAAGTCACATAGGATGCAACTCTGATTTATCTATCTCATGGAATTGTGAGAAATAAAGGAAATTTTGTATGATTGTCAAATTCTGTATAAATGGTAGAGGAGATGATGCTGTATAGGTTATGGCTGTTGGAGATGATGGAGAAGATGATGATGGTGAGGATGAAGAAAATGATGATGATGGTAAATGAAGATTTTAACCATATTTAATTTCCTTAGGCTAATGTTTATTTTTGTAGGATTTACCACACTGACAAAGAAGTTGAAATTTCAAACATAAGATGATATTCCTTTCCTTAATCAACAAAATTAATACAATGTAAGTATACATATTCTAGTACTTAATATATGGCAACCTACAACTCCCATCTCTAATTTCATTCTGCCTGGTGGCCTCATAAGCCCAATGCGCTCTCAGGTCAACTGCCTGACTTGGATGGGATTACACTGTAACTGTATATACCCAAGTACTTTGGTCTCTATTGATGAGAAAGATCAGTTAGAACAACAGAATTTTGTGGTTATAAGATACCAAACCACAGTGAACTTTACTTCCCTAAATGACTCTTTAAATATTTAATATCATGTTAAAAAATGTACAAATATAAGAGCAGGGAGCAGGTTGAAGGGTGGGAGGAGGGGACATTGCAGACCAAGGATGAACAGTGTGTTCTTTGTAGAACATCGTAGAAAGGTCTCTGTTTCCTGAGAAAGCAAATCACATGGTTGATAATTTGGGTCATCTCTTAGATAATAAATATTATTCTGCAGTAATAAAAATATGCATCATTACTATCAGATGAGATTAAAGAAAAAGTCTACCCTTTTGAAGTTCCCCGTTCAAATTATGAAAACTATCAAACACATACAAAGTAAGGAGAACAGTGTAATGATCCCCATTATGCCTCATCACTCAACTCAACTGTTATTGACATTTTGCCACTTGTATTTCATCTTTGCCTCACTAATCCCCACCCACATCTGCTTTTTTCCCCAGTGTATTTTAAAGCGAATCCCAGGCATTGTATATTTGCATTGTAAATTAGTCAATATATATCTTTATATTGTAAGCCTTTTAAAAATATGTAACCACAAATCAAGAATAATTTCTTAATACCGCAAAACCCCAGTTATAAGACCCTTTTAAATAGCAGAGGCATTTAAAACAATCAGAAAACCTTGCCTTTAGTAACTAACCTGTTTTGTTGAATCATTGCACTGACAATTCATATTAAATACCCCATTCCACCCTGAGTTTGGCAACATAAGTGTTCTGGAGTTGTCCTATTACAAATTGTATACATCAGGATTGGAAAGCTTTTTCTGTAAAGGACTGATGATAAATATTTTCGGTTTTGTTCTCTGTTATGACTACTCAGTTCTGCCATTGTAAGCACGAGCCGCCACAGATAATACATAATGAATGCGCATGGCTGTGTATCAATAAACTTATGTACAACAAGAGGCAGAGGGCTAGGTTTGGCCTTTGGGTCATAGTTTGCTGACCCTGGCTCTAGATGAAGTAATCCAGCTCTACCCAAAGACGGCAGTGAACCCTGGGGTCAGTGGTACTTGGAGTGTGTTGTGGAGGTAGAGCAGCGTATCAGGAACAACACTAGCCCAATTCCAGGCCTGTCTCTAGCATTTGGAAGATCTTGAATAGGCAATTCTCTGATTTGTGATTTCTCATTTAGATGTGTATAGATGAAGATAGAGGCATCTGCCCTTCTTGCTTAAAGAGGTGATGGCAGGACTGAATGAGATCATGGACGTGGACCTGCTTCCCGAGCCCTTAGGTGCTGCTTAAATACATGGTACAAGTGTCCACCTTACATTGAGATTCTGGGTGGTTCCCTGTTGATGATTCTTAATCACATGTTTTTCCTAACCTTCCATTTTTCTGGATGCCAGAACACATAACAATAGAAAGCAAACTTACTTTCACTGAGCAGTTTTCACACATGTGGCAGGGACAGTTCTAGGGGTGTTCATATGCATAATCCTGTTTGATTAATCAGGTATTATCTCAGTTTCAATGGCATAGAAACTGAGACTGAGAGAAGTTAAGTAATGGCCTAACCCCATGGGGAGTGAGTGGCAGAGTCAGGATTTGAACTGTCTGATTGCACAGCCATTGATCTATATCTCTAGTGACATTTAAGGTATACTGTCACTTTTCTCCTTTCTGCGGTATCACCAGCGAACCTTTTTGTAGTATACATGGTACTTTTCTACCTACACGATCTCACTTGATCTTCCCAGCAGAGACACTAAATAACTCACTCAAGTCACCAACCTGAATAACTCCTACTTATTCTCAAAGACCCAGCTTCAGTGTCATTTCCCAAGACAGAACTTCTCTTCTCCCCCAGACTCGGCCGGATCCCGTGTTAACTGCATTAACTGTTACACCCTGTGTTTGCTTTGCTGTGCACATTTCACTTCTGTAACTAAAGACTCATTATGGAGAAAGCTCCATGAAACAGAAATTATGTCATTCTTGTTAACCAGTCTATCACCAACCCTGGCCTGTAGGTGCTCAGTAAAGTATCTGCTGAATACATGTGTTTTTCAAAATGGTGACGATGGATGTTACAGGCTTTGAGTGAAGTTTGCATCATAATGATATTTATTGCACAGTGAGTTGAGTTGGATATGCAAACCTTCTAGCAGGGAGCCTGTTAGAAATTCCAGTGCAGTGACTCTGCCTGGGAATGTGGTCTCATAGATTTTGGGTCTTCCGTCAACTCACTGATAGGAACCAGGAGGCAAAAGGTGGAGTGAGGGGAGCGGTCATGCTATATTGCTCCTGCCTGGGGGTGGGGGGCAAGGTTTCCCTTTTCCTATTTGGGAATTGGAGGAGTGTGCGTGTGTGTGTGTGTGTGTGTGTGTGTGTGTTAGAGAAAGCTTACCTCTTACATATGTGTGCATATGAAAGGACTGTGGGAAGATAATCTGAAAGGAGAGAAAGAGGTTGCAAACTGAATTGTCTTCAGCGGACAGATGGGTAACATAATGTGTGACTGGCCGGTTGTAAGAGAGGGAATGATGGGTCATTAGTGATCTAGAGTCTGTATTTAGCCTAAAGATCAGATTCAACATGTGAAAAAAAGCACTTTGTGGACAAAAGCAAGGCTTAGGGAAGCACAGTGGTGCCCGTGGAAT
Organism: Manis pentadactyla; assembly: GCF_030020395.1. Taxonomy (NCBI): domain Eukaryota; kingdom Metazoa; phylum Chordata; class Mammalia; order Pholidota; family Manidae; genus Manis; species Manis pentadactyla. Next base: position 169,688,844 of record NC_080023.1, read on the forward strand.
TCAGTTCTGCAATTCCCCAGAAGATGGAGATAGGGAGGGAGTGTAGGCAGAGAGAGGAGAGGATGCAGCACAAGAGAAATGATGCCCCTGCAGATGGTGACTCTTGGGTGACCCCTCTCAGCCCCTTCCTACCTGAAACTAGGATGAGTAGCCTTTAGATTTCCCTGGCGGACTGACTCCCACCAACAATACGGTGTTACTTGTTTGTAGTTGCATCATGAAACTTGTGCTCTGCTGCACTAGGAATGATAGATTGGGATTGACCCAGTGTAGCAAGAGCATTTCCTCCTTCATTTCTCAGCCTCCTGTGGCATTTCTAAACTAAGGTAGCTGGCTTTGGGTTTAGCAAATTTTGAACAGATAATAGAGTAATTCCAATGTTCCTGGGTGTTTCTATTCACAGGTTTTTCTTCTCCATATTAATTTCTGATTTGGCTTCCAGGGTATGTATAGGCCATTCTGCTCCTATTATCTTTAATTAAGGTCTGTGCCATTTTTCATGAGCAGGGTCTGGGCAGGTGATGCCAAGGTGCCTGAGGGCTCTGTGTGGGCACCTAGGTTAATGTTAGGCTGTGCTAGAGTCATAAAGTGGGCAAGAGTCACTTATTGGACTGGACCTCTGCTTTATGTTTAATTACGTTAAATGTTGCAGGCTCAGCTCTTCGGTTTGCCACAGTCTGTCGGGTGGAGAGAATGTTGATGGAGTTTTCTTTAAGTCTCACCAAAGGGCTCAAGGTTAGACCCTTGTGAGGCTACGGAGATCAAAGGCTCTTGTAGTGGGACTTAGATTACAGAACTGGACAAATTACCGTCTAATCCAGCACTTGCTTTTGTGAATACATCTGGAGACAGAACATTCATTAAACCAGCTGCTCAGAAACATGGATATTTAGCAGGCGTGATACCAAATGACACTTAACAGATGAAACCGTGGACTTGCTTTCTCGCCCTGTGTGTGTAGGGATGGGTAAGGGAAGGAACAAAGGAGTGCAGAAGCCCTCTCTTCCTTGGGTAGGATCAGTATGGCTTCAAATAATAAAAGATGGCTGGAGCAAACCATTCTGTGTCCTCTAGACACGTGTCCCCAGCAGTTAAAAGCAATGAAGAGTTGGGAAGTCTTTCACCAGGAAGAATGGAATTGGGGGTGGAGGCGCTGGGGCTTCACTTGGCAGTGCCTCTGATTACTGACACCCGCACACTCATAGCAGCCCACAGAGCTACAGCCACCAACTCCAGTATTTGTCACTGTCACTTCCCAAGTACTTGGCATTGTTCAGGAAATTGTATGTGTAAAGCAGAGCTGCCTGCGTCCAACTTCGACAGGGGAACAGCCATGCAAGGGTGCTGGAAACTGAAACAGGCTTATGTGTCCTATGATGTACCTCAGCAAGAGTCATAAATAATTGTGACAAGTTTTTTTTTTCCCCATCCCATGTGACAGTCCTTGACTCTGCCTCCTGTCTCCTCACCCCTCTGCCTCATGGACTAGACCTGCCAGGCTGTGTGATGATAGATGTTACCAGGCAGCAAATGACAGCTGGATAGATTTTTTAGTTGGTGCTTTAGAGAGAATCAGATATGCTGTATAAAGCAATAAAAAAAAGCACACTCACAAGGTGGATTAAAAATAGCTAGCGCAGCAGTAACCCACTTTGTTGTTTATCAAAAGTTAAATCTTACATGGTAAGTCCTAGTGATGTGTTAATTTTTCAGACTCCTGTCACAGTGATGCTGACGAAAGCCACTAAAAAAGGGAAGAAAAAGAATAGAGAAGGGATAAAAGCAATTGACCATTTCCTTATTATATTTTTATTTGTCTAATGGTACAAAATATTTTCTTTTCTTTAAATGGTATCTAAGAAGAGAAATGGGCTCCTGGTGTTATGCCATATTGCTGCACTTTTTTTTTTTTATTCTTCTCTATCTTGAATTTTAAATGTAAAAACTGGTGATGTTGTAAGGTATGGAATTATTCAACCCCTGTTCAATTAAATTTTTTTAAACATTGTTTATCTTCCTCCACATACTCTATCGATTTAGATTCTGTGTAACAAATCGTCTGGTTTCCCAGCCACCTTGGAAATGTCATGTAGGCGTCAACAAAACTACTTAGTGTATGTTTTATGAAGAATTACAGCCTCCTCTGAATTACTCAGACTTTCATCTGGGGCAAGCTGGCTTGGCTACCTTGTGTCTCGATGGATATGTGGAGGTGCTAGAACATGATTCAGAGGCCTGGCCCCCTCCCCAGTTCACATTCGTGACAGGCTGCAACGTACTTAGTCACTGCATTTCTGTCTGGCCCTGCACTGGATGAGAAGTGGCTGCTGTGTAATTTAAGAGTGTTCAGTATATCAGATCATGACTATTTTCCCCCTTGATTTTTCTGATGAATCACGTTGGGAAGGCGGTAGCTCTCACACGGCAGCGTGTGGCATCAGGCAGCAAGGTAGCTCAATATGTTTATTAAAAATATGTCTTTCAGGCTGGGTACTAGGCAAAAGGGATAATTTGAGCTGTGCCTCTATAATTCACATTTGGGGATAGTTCAATACTAATACAGTTGCATTTCTAGCAATACAAGCTGTACAGGTGGTGTTGGTGGTTATTATTTTGGTTGTTGTAGCATTGTCACCATTGAACAATTTCCATATGAAATGTATAGCCATGGGGCTGTATCACCCAAGTGATTCAGTTTTTTTCAGGGGACATGAACTGATGAGATGAATGAGTGGCAAGCTAATGAAATGGTCAAAAGGGCGAGTTTGGGGATCCTTTTCTTTGGATTCAAATCCATGTCATTTTCTTACTCCCTGGCTGACCTCAGGCAAATTCTTCAACCTCTCTGCGCCTCGGTAACTTTCTCTGGAGAATGGAGGTAATATTTAACCCCAGATAACATTGTTGTTTGGAATGAAATGAAAGGGCTTAGTACAATTCCTAATAATAGGTGTTGAATAAATATTGTTATTATAGTTATTATAATTGTTGCTGAAATAGTTTTATTCAGGCCACCTGCATCTCTTTACTCCTAATCTTTCCAGATTCATTGATTGTTGGATAGGTGGGTGGAAAGTTATGTTAGGAATAGAGCCCTCTTTAAAGTTTATATTGATTCAGTGTAAGTAGTCTTTGATAAACCCGAGTATAAGAGAACCTAGTCTGCACATTCTGATACTGCTTTTTTTATTCATTTCATTTCTTTCTCATTGGAAAAGACTCTTCAAGATGTTTTATGTGGACATCGCTGGTGGCATACCTGAATTCCTTAATCCGTTTTTGGTCCTTCTGCAATTTCTTGCTCCCCATCTAGCTGTCTTATGTAATGGTACCATAGAGCCCCTTGAGTGGTAAGCATAGGACATAGGCAGTATTCTAATCTGCTTCTAGAATCATTGAAAAAAATTTTTTGGACTGTGATTCACAGAAAGGAATACAGTCATTGTGACCCAGCATGTGCACACGTACACGATATGCATACATTTTATTGAAGCAAATGTTCCATGAAACATTATCCTCCCCACATGTGATCCCTCTCGTATTTTCTCTTCTTTTTTATTTCATTTTTAAAAAGTGCCGCTCTAGACCAGGGGTCAGCAAACCTTTTCTGTAAAAGGCCAGCTGGTAGATATTTTTGGCCTTGAGGGGCGACTCAAAGTTACTCAACTCTGCCACTGGCGTGTGCAGGCCACATTGGCAACGCAAACGAATGAGCATGGCTGTGTTCCACAAACACTTTGTTTAGGGACATTGAAATTTGAATTTTGTGTAATTTTCATGTGTTAAAAGGTATAGTTCTTTTGGTTTTTTTCAATCATTTGAAAATACAACAACCATTCTTAACTTGTGAGCCATAGAAAAACAGGCAGTTGGGTGGATTTGGCTTGTGAGCTGTGGTTTGCTGATCCCTGCTCTAGTCTGCTGAATTGATTTTATGACCTGTAGTTTGTAAAACACTCTTCCTGAGCATTTCCCAAGTGAATTAGAAGAGATACTTGTTTGGCAAGGGTGCAAATAGTTGCTAGTGGGAAGACAGCTTGCTCTTCAAATGGGTTTGTGAGACCCAAAAGTGTACAAAGATGTCACTTATGCTTTCAGCTTATGCTTTCATGCTTTCAGCGGAAATTCTAATAAGCAGACTTATAGCATACTGTCATACTTCATGATTTTGTAAGAAGGGGTACAATCAGGCTCCCACCTCTAATTGTGTGACTACAGACTCTTATTTTACAGATCATCTTTGGGACCTGGGTTATGAAGAATGTACTTGTGGGCGCCTGTGTCAAAGCATGAATCTGGGGACACCACCCTTTTTCAGTGGAAGCAAACATTATGTGTAGGGACTCACAGCATTTGTGAGTGAGAAAGTTCTGTGGCAATTATTAGTCTCCCAGATAAGAAACACATTTTGGAGCCTACTATGTGCACAATACTACACTAAGCACATAGGAGAAATGAACCTAATTTGCTGCATCCTTGGGGAGTTTATAGTCGAATTTGAACTTGGCAACAGGCTACATGTCAACATCACCAAAATAACATGGTCTCATTCAGACTTAAGCTCTATGTGTTGATGATAATACAATAAGGGATAATAATGATAATACTTAGATTGCATAATGTTATAGCTTCTCATTTGTTTTACATAAGTCATTTCATTTGATTCTAACGACAGCTGAGTGAGTGGGAGAGACGGGGCTCACAAATTCACTTTACAGGCAGGGAAATGGAGTAACTCGTCCATGGTGACACCTTCAGCGAGGTGCCAAGGTGCAGATGCAGGTCTTCCTTAGAATTCTTACAGTTTCCATTAAAAGTAAAAGTAGTGGAAATACTTTGAAAAGGAGGAATATTTGAAGCAGGGTCTCGAAAGGACTCATGGCCATAAATTGTCAGGAAAATCTGGAGGGATGCACGGATGTGTGTGTGTGTGTGTGTGTGTGTGTGTGCGCTCACATAGGTAAGGCTGATTTTGGAAAAGTCATAGAAGTAGAAGTTTTGTGTGAGACACAGGAAAGTTCTTTAAAAGAACCACCAATAGTTGCACAATTAAAACCAACCACCCAATCAGCCAACCCCTGACACTATGACCAACTATTCCAGATTAGAAATCTTGAGTTAAAATTCGCCTTCCACTAACCACCTTGGCACCAGCTTCCTGTTTGAAAACTGTTGGAAGGTCCACTATAAAACCATTTGAGAAAAACAAAAAGTACCACCCAGTCCTTTGGCATGGGGTTTAAAAGCAGCCAGCAAATTATAAAAAGAATAGAACTATCGTTCACTTTTGGCCTGTCCCCAAAAGACAAATTAAAGAACGAGTACCTTTATGATTCTCTATTTTCCTCAAGAGAATGTTCATGAAGATAATTTTTTCTCTTTAAAAAATATTTTAGTAGCCATGAAAAATAAAGTTAATGTAGCTCAATAGGATGTGAATAAGAGGCCCTGTTGACTCATGTTTTTAATTTGAGAGGGAACCATTATTCAGAATCAGTATTGGAAGGAGAAGAGACTTGACCTAAGGTCATGGCACTATTTCCAGTTTTTAAGCTTGCTTTGAAAAACTGTGCTGCACATTTAAAACTCCTATCTCCTACTGACTGGGGATTAGGTGTTCCATGCAGCACCTGGAAATCTGTAATATTAATAGGTATGAATATTCCTATTAGCATATCCTTATCTTCTACAATTTTGACAACATGGGTTATCAAATGCATGGGTTGTCAAAAAGGAGAGTCAATTACTTTGTTTTCTTGTGTTTTACAGTGTAAATCTAGGAGTTAATAGATATGCATTAAGTGCAGATGGTTTATAGAGTTGGTAGTATTCTGAGAGATGCATAGGTGAACAATGGACTTTGTCATTCAGGACTCAGAGAGGCCCTGCCTGACAGCTCTGTGTAAAATACACACCACTTCTCAGTCACTCTTCATCTCATTGTCCTATTTGATGTCCTTCATATCACTTAGAGTAACCAGATGTCACCTTGGTTATACATTCTTATACATCTTTACTGTCTGTGTCCCTTCCATACTGTCGGTCCCATGAGGGTACAACCCCTGCCTCTATCCCCGGAGTCAGCAAATCATGACCCACAGGCCATCTCTAGCCTACTGCCTATTTTTGTGTGACTCACAAGCCAAGAATGCTTTGTATATTTTTAAATGGTTGAAAAAGATCAAAAGAATAATATTTCATGGTGTGAAAATTATGTAAATTCAAGTTTCAGTGTCCATATGGAAAGCTTTATTAAGACCACCATCATACCCATGCACTTATGGATTGTCTGCGGCTGCTGCAACGCACAGCAGCAGGGTTGACTTGGCAACAGTGGCTGTAGGCCTGCCCACAGAGCCTGAAATATTTACTATCTGGACCCTTACAGACCACGTTTGCAGAGCCCTGCTGTCTGCCCAGCACAGTGCCTGGGAATCCGCAACCAGTAAATGTTGTGGATGAATAAGTTAAGAACAGAGCTTTGGGAAAGTTATTTCCAAATGCCCCTTCCCTGCCACTAATAAACAGCAAAAAGGAACAGATGAATCAGAATGGAAGGGGAGACCTTAAAGGCAGGATGGAGTCCGCTCAGAAGCTTCGCTGAACATTTCCTTAAAGGAGATGACAAAGTACTGTTTCAGGAATGTCATGGTCACTCAGGTTCCAATTTCTAGAAACTGGATACTTTCAGCTTTCTCTTGGTCTACCGTACTTCTCGAACCCAAGCCTTTCCCTCCTGCTTTTTATCTGCAATCTGACTAAAGATAGAACTCTGGTTGTGACTGCCCCAAACCTCCCTTCCAAAAAATGTCAGCTTCTTAATCGTCATAACAAAAAGGCCTGTGTAGCTGAGAGAATACATTTGAAATAGCCCACAGTACAAAAAGAAGGTCTGAAAATAACAAGGGGAAGAAATGTACGAAACGCATCTGCACACACACAAAGTTGCTAGGGAAACATGGCAGTTCCTTGCGGCTGCCAGCACCATCACATTTATGAAGCATTGTCAACAGCTGACCTTTGTCTCCTCTTTTCCTGCCTGCCTTTTACCCAACAGAGAAGAGCCTTGTGGCTTGAATGATGCTTTTGATAGGCAGATTTTTAGATTCCGTGTTGTCTGCTAGATGAAGGGGTCCCAGTTTATGGCTCTGCTAAGAACTAGAAAATCTTTTATGAGTGTCACCTCCATTATGACCCAGTCTCTGCGATTGAAAGATGCATTTTCACATTGGGATTTGGCTTCTATAGTCCTGAGGCGAGAAATGACATATTTTGTTGCATTATTTAAATATTCCTGCTGAACACCAAATTAAAAATATCCATTAAAGGTTTATTTGATATCTTCCTAATTATTGCCCATTGCGCATTTGACAAATTCTTTACACATTTTAATAATTGTGACTTTCTTTGGAAGTGACACAAAAACAATTACTTTTTCAAAATTCCACTGTGTATATGCTTTTGAAACTACACAGCCATTAAAAACAGACTGTCGAATTAAAGGTTGGGCAATTAATTAAGTGCAAATTCTGTAAAACTGGACCAAGGAGAAAATTCATCAAACCTATGAAATATGACCTATCTTGTCCAAAAGACAAATATGTTTAAACAAAAGATGAAAATTGATGACAAAATTATGGGTAGCAAAATGCACACAGAGCAAATATAAGACGGCTGTACTTGGTTTCAGTGTGTTGGGTCTACCCTTACAGGATTCATGATTCATTACCTTCACCGGCGTGTAAAACTTTTTGTAGTTAATCTCCAAAGTACTGTATCTGGAATAATAAAAGTTCCCAATAAGCACTTGGAAGGCCATTATATTAATGGTTAACTGGCCTTCAGAGGAGCCCAATTAAATGCAACCCAAATTGGGGATGGCAGCTGAGGGTAGGTCTCCCTAGGACCATCCGTACCCGGTTTGCACACACGGCCACTTGCTTTCGTTTCTCTCCTTTTGGCTTTTCTGAGGTAGTGTGCCTGCACCCTCACTCACACTAGTTTTTACTATCAAAAGCCCCCGCTGCACTTTCATCCAGAAAGAACTCAGGCAGTGATACAACTCCAGCCCTTTCCACGGGCAGCCGCTGCTGCGTGTGTTCGGAGTCTGCATCGGGGGCCACCGGCAGGCAGAGCAGGGGTTTCCATGGGCCTGTCTGTGATGGGCCCTGTACACGTGTATTACAAGTTCTGGATGTTGCACTCTGGTGTTCAGGTTCACAAATCAACAACCCTGGTGCGAAGTGGGCGGAGGAGGGAGGTAGATTTGCAGACTGTAGGGATTGTTAAGGACACAAGGCTGTTATTTCCATATTAAAATGTAATGGTCTCATTAAAGTTAAAACCACTGTTAAACTTGATTGAGCAAATGAGTTAATTAACCATAGCATCCAGTGCATTCCTCCAGGGCATACCTTTATTCCTCAAGACGCAGAACAAATGCAGGCTCAGCTTAGAGGATTTTATCCAGGCTAGTACGATAACAATCATCTTAGACTGACATATTGCAGAATCTGTTAAAAAAAAATCAACAGCTAGAAGGTGAGGATGTTACTTGGTGTTAAAGGAAGATGGAAATATCCTCTGATGAAAGAAGCTGGATTTTATTTTTATGCTGAAATCTCTGAAGATTTCTGGATTTTAAAAACCTGGTAAGCAGTTTGTGGAATGACTGTTTTAGTCAGCAGCATAAAGGGTTTCCTTTTTCTTGCATATTCTGCCTTTCCTTCTCTTTGCTCTAATATCCAGAGATATTTCCATGGGGTTGGATGGAACTTTTCAAACTTTCGGGGATTGTGGTAGGGTAAGTGGCTTTAAATCAGGGTTTCGTCGAGTTTTTGTGGTGAGTGGGTGGATTGAGGCAAATTTTGGAAACAACTTGTCCTAGGACAATCTTGCAATGTTGGTTTTCATCAGATTGGCTACCCATGACAGAAATGGCCAGTGGAACCATGAAGGAACTATTTCAGTTCGTATCAAATTGGAAATTTGATAGAAGTCAGTCTAATTCCTGTTACAACTTAGTTTCCACAAAGAGAAAATAAGGATGATAATAAACGACTACCTCCTAGGATTGTCGCAAGGGTTAAATGTGTGAATATATGTGAAATGCTCAGTACAGTGTCAGGCATGTGTAAGTTCCCAGTAAGAATGGACTGATTATTTTTTTTTTTTTTTTTTTTTTTTTTTTTTTTTTTAATAATTATTTTTTATTGAAGGGTAGTTGACACACAGTATTACATTACATGAGTTTCAAGTGTACAACACAGTGGTAGAACATTTATATACATAATTCTAGGTTCCAGCTATCACCCTACCAGGCTGTTACAATATCTTGACTATATTCCTTATGCTATACATTACATCCCGGTTACTAATTTATTTTACCATTGGAAGTCTGTCCTTTTTTTTTTTTTTTTTTTTTTTTTTTTTTTTTTTTTGTGAGGGCATCTCTCATATTTATTGATCAAATGGTTGTTAACGACAATAAAATTCTGTATGGGGGAGTCAATGCTCAATGCACAATCATTATTCCACCCCAAGCCTAATTTTTGTCAGTCTCCAATCTTCTGAAGCATAACAAACAAGTTTTTACATGTAGAACAAATTCTTACATAATGAATAAGTTACATAGTGAACAGTACAAGGGCAGTCATCACATAAACTTTCGGTTTTGCTCATGCATTATGAACTATAAACAGTCAGTTCAAATATGAATACTCATTTGGTTTTTATACTTGATTTATATGTGGATACCACATTTCTCTCTTTATTATTATTATTTTTAATAAAATGCTGAAGTGGTAGGTAGATACAAGATAAAGGTAGAAAACATAGTTTAGTGTTGTAAGAGAGCACATGTAGATGATCAGGTGTGTGCCTGTAGACTATGTGTTAATCCAAGCTAGACCAGGGCAATAAAACATCCACGTATGCAGAAGATTTCTCTCAGAACGGGGGGGTGAGGTTCTAAGCCTCACCTCTGTTGATCCCCAATTTCTCACCTGATGGCCCCCCTGCGACTGTGCCTGTCTTAGGTTGTTCCTCCCTTGAGGAATCTTACCCGTCTCTGGCTAACCAGTCATCTTCCGGGGCCATACAGGGAAATGTGAAGTTGGTAAGTGAGAGAGAAGCCTTATTGTTTGAAAAGGTTAGCTTTTTACTTCTTTGCATATTAATGCCCTGTGGCTTCTATGCCCAGCATTTGTCTTGAGGTATCTTTACCACTTGGAAGAATTATGATACTCGGTAAATTTGATATGAGGCACGAATTCTATTTAAGGGTTGTAATTAGGAAGGAAGAAGAAAAGCTATAGAAGTAGCAGGCGGAAGAAAACATGGGAAGATTGATTATTTCTTTGATATATCTTCTTGTAGAGTAACTTCAGCATGTATAGGTTTTAAGCTACTACTTAAATTGCACACACACATTAACATAATAGGAGTATAGTTACATAACCAAAGCATATCTGTAATTACCAGCCATCTGCAGTGAAACCAAGAAAACCAGTTAGGCACCTTAGGCATTTGTGAAAACTTATCTATGATATGGTGGATATTGTCCAAATGAACTTGAACAGTCTGAGAGAAATCAGACAAATTAAAACAACCCATTCCTGGGGACTGTTCACATGCCATATGTTCTTTTAACAATAAATAGTTTGTAGTTGTAAGACTTTGGAGCGCTACAATTTGCACTTCTCCAAATTCTTGGTTGAGTTCCAACAGTATAGATCCAGTCCAATTTTGTTGTTTTACTGTATGCACAGGCCAGCTTAGATATCTCCTTCCTCATTCCCATGGCAGGTCCAGGAACTGGTGGGATGAGTGCATCTACAGCTGTAGCAGTGCGTGGATCTTTGTTGGGGTTTTTTGATGATCATCTTCTGGCATGAGTCTTCCAGAGGGTGCAGATGTTGGAAGTTCTTTTTCATATCGTATCTTAGTTCATTTTCGGGGTAGCCCAATTAGGCTTTGATCCTCTGTATAAACACAAACAGACCCTTTGCCTACACTTTTATATGCCCTTTATACCCTTGTGTAGAACTCGTTGGAGGTTACCACACAGGAACTGCCCTTTTTTTTTTTTTTTTTTTTTTTTTTTTTTTTTTTTTTGCTATCACTAATCTACACTTACATGACGAATATTATGTTTACTAGGCTCTCCTCTATACCAGGTCTCCCCTATAAACCCCTTTACAGTCACTGTCCATCAGCATAGCAAAAAGTTGTAGAATCACTACTTGCCTTCTCTGTGTTGTACAGCCCTCCCTTTTCTCCTACCCCCCCATGCATGTTAATCTTAATAACCCCCTACTTCTCCCACCCTTATCCCTCCCTACCCACCCATCCTCCCCAGTCCCTTTCCCTTTGGTACCTGTTAGTCCATTCTTGAGTTCTGTGATTCTGCTGCTGTTTTGTTCCTTCAGTTTTTCCTTTGTTCTTATATTCCACAGATAAGTGAAATCATTTGGTATTTCTCTTTCTCCGCTTGGCTTGTTTCACTGAGCATAATACCCTCCAGCTCCATCCATGTTGCTGCAAATGATTGGATTTGCCCTTTTCTTATAGCTGAGTAGTATTCCATTGTGTATATGTACCACATCTTCTTTATCCATTCATCTATTGATGGACATTTAGGTTGCTTCCAATTCTTGGCTATTGTAAATAGTGCTGCAATAAACATAGGGGTGCATCTGTCTTTCTCAAACTTGATTGCTGCATTCTTAGGGTAAATTCCTAGGAGTGGAATTCCTGGGTCAAATGGTAAGTCTGTTTTGAGCATTTTGATGTACCTCCATACTGCTTTCCACAATGGTTGAACTAACTTACATTCCCACCAGCAGTGTAGGAGGGTTCCCCTTTCTCCACAGCCTCGCCAACATTTGTTGTTGTTTGTCTTTTGGATGGCAGCCATCCTTACTGGTGTGAGGTGATACCTCATTGTAGTTTTAATTTGCATTTCTCTGATAATTAGCGATGTGGAGCATCTTTTCATGTGTCTGTTGGCCATCTGTATTTCTTTTTTGGAGAACTGTCTGTTCAGTTCCTCTGCCCATTTTTTAATTGGGTTATTTGTTTTTTGTTTGTTGAGGCGTGAGAGCTCCTTATATATTCTGGACGTCAAGCCTTTATCGGATGTGTCATTTTCAAATATATTCTCCCATACTGTAGGGATCCTTCTTGTTCTATTGATGGTGTCTTTTGCTGTACAGAAGCTTTTCAGCTTAATATAGTCCCACTTACTCATTTTTGCTGTTGTTTTCCTTGCCCGGGGAGATATGTTCAAGAAGAGGTCACTCATGTTTATGTCTAAGAGGTTTTCGCCTATGTTTTCTTCCAAGAGTTTAATGGTTTCATGGCTTACATTCAGGTCTTTGATCCATTTTGAGTTTACTTTTGTATATGGGGTTAGACAATGGTCCAGTTTCATTCTCCTACATGTAGCTGTCCAGTTTTGCCAGCACCACCTGTTGAAGAGACTGTCATTTCGCCATTGTATGTCCATGGCTCCTTTATCAGATATTAATTGACCATATATGTCTGGGTTAATGTCTGGATTCTCTAGTCTGTTCCATTGGTCTGTGGCTCTGCTCTTGTGCCAGTACCAAATTGTCTTGATTACTATGGCTTTATAGTAGAGCTTGAAGTTGGGGAGTGAGATCCCCCCTACTTTATTCTTCTTTCTCAGGATTGCTTTGGCTATTCGGGGTCTTTGGTGTTTCCATATGAATTTTTGAATTATTTGTTCCAGTTCATTGAAGAATGTTGCTGGTAGTTTCATAGGGATTGCATCAAATCTGTATATTGCTTTGGGCAGGATGGCCATTTTAACGATATTAATTCTTCCTAGCCACGAGCATGGGATGAGTTTCCATCTGTTAGTGTCCCCTTTAATTTCTCTTAAGAGTGACTTGTAGTTTTCAGAGTATAAGTCTTTCACTTCTTTGGTTAGGTTTATTCCTAGGTATTTTATTTTTTTTGATGCAATTGTGAATGGAGTTGTTTTCCTGATTTCTCTCTCTGTTGGTTCATTGTTAGTATATAGGAAAGCCACAGATTTCTGTGTGTTGATTTTGTATCCTGCAACTTTGCTGTATTCCGATATCAGTTCTAGTAGTTTTGGGGTGGAGTCTTTAGGGTTTTTTATGTACAGTATCATGTCATCTGCAAATAGTGACAGTTTAACTTCTTCTTTACCAATCTGGATTCCTTGTATTTCTTTATTTTGTCTGATTGCCGTGGCTAGGACCTCCAGTACTATGTTAAATAACAGTGGAGAGAGTGGGCATCCCTGTCTAGTTCCCGATCTCAGAGGAAATGCTTTCAGCTTCTCGCTGTTCAATATAATGTTGGCTGTGGGTTTATCATAGATGGCCTTTATTATGTTGAGGTACTTGCCCTCTATTCCCATTTTGCTGAGAGTTTTTAACATGAATGGATGTTGAACTTTATCAAATGCTTTTTCAGCATCTATTGAGATGATCATGTGGTTTTTGTCTTTCTTTTTGTTGATGTGGTGGATGATGTTGATGGACTTTCGAATGTTGTACCATCCTTGCATCCCTGGGATGAATCCCACTTGGTCATGGTGTATGATCCTTTTGATGTATTTTTGAATTCGGTTTGCTAATATTTTGTTGAGTATTTTTGCATCTACGTTCATCAGGGATATTGGTCTGTAGTTTTCTTTTTTGGTGGGGTCTTTGCCTGGTTTTGGTATTAGGGTGATGTTAGCTTCATAGAATGAGTTTGGGAGTATCCCCTCCTCCTCTATTTTTTGGAAGACTTTAAGGAGAATGGGTATTATGTCTTCCCTGTATGTCTGATAAAATTCCGAGGTAAATCCATCTGGCCCGGGGGTTTTGTTCTTTGGTAGTTTTTTGATTACCTCTTCAATTTCGTTGCTGGTAATTGGTCTGTTTAGATTTTCTGTTTCTTCCTGGGTCAATCTTGGAAGGTTATATTTTTCTAGGAAGTTGTCCATTTCTCCTAGGTTTCCCAGCTTGTTAGCATATAGGTTTTCATAGTATTCTCCAATAATTCTTTGCATTTCCGTGGGGTCCGTCGTGATTTTTCCTTTCTCGTTTCTGATACTGTTGATTTGTGTTGACTCTCTTTTCTTCTTAATAAGTCTGGCTAGAGGCTTATCTATTTTGTTTATTTTCTCGAAGAACCAGCTCTTGGTTTCATTGATTTTTGCAATTGTTTTATTCTTCTCAATTTTATTTATTTCTTCTCTGATCTTTATTATGTCCCTCCTTCTGCTGACCTTAGGCCTCATCTGTTCTTCTTTTTCCAATTTTGATAATTGTGACATTAGACCATTCATTTGGGATTGCTCTTCCTTTTTTAAATATGCTTGGATTGCTATATACTTTCCTCTTAAGACTGCTTTTGCTGTGTCCCACAGAAGTTGGGGCTTAGTGTTGTTGTTGTCATTTGTTTCCATATATTGCTGGATCTCCATTTTGATTTGGTCATTGATCCATTGATTATTTAGGAGCGTGTTGTTAAGCCTCCATGTGTTCGTGAGCCTCTTTGCTTTCTTTGTACAGTTTATTTCTAGTTTTATGCCTTTGTGGTCTGAAAAGTTGGTTGGTAGGATTTCAATCTTTTGGAATTTTCTGAGGCTCTTTTTGTGGCCTAGTATGTGGTCTATTCTGGAGAATGTTCCATGTGCACTTGAGAAGAATGTATATCCCGCTGCTTTTGGATGTAGAGTTCTATAGATGTCTATTAGGTCCATCTGCTCTACTGTGTTGTTCAGTGCTTCCGTGTCCTTACTTATTTTCTGCCCAGTGGATCTATCCTTTGGGGTGAGTGGTGTGTTGAAGTCTCCTAGAATGAATGCATTGCAGTCTATATCCCCCTTTAGTTCTGTTAGTATTTGTTTCACATATGCTGGTGCTCCTGTGTTGGGTGCATATATATTTAGAATGGTTATATCCTCTTGTTTGACTGAGCCCTTTATCATTATGTAGTGTCCTTCTTTATCTCTTGTTACTTTCTTTGTTTTGAAGTCTATTTTGTCTGATATTAGTACTGCAACCCCTGCTTTCTTCTCACTGTTGTTTGCTTGAAGTATGTTTTTCCATCCCTTGACTTTTAGTCTGTACATGTCTTTGGGTTTGAGGTGAGTTTCTTGTAAGCAGCATATAGATGGGTCTTGCTTTTTTATCCATTCTGTTACTCTGTGTCTTTTGATTGGTGCATTCAACCCATTAACATTTAGGGTGACTATTGAAAGATATGTACTTATTGCCATTGCAGGCTTTAAATTCGTGGTTACCAAAGGTTCAAGGTTAGCCTCTTTAGTATCTTACTGCCTAACTTAGCTCGCTTATTGAGCTGTTATATACACTGTCTGGAGATTCTTTTCTTCTCTCCCTTCTTGTTCCTCCTCCTCGATTCTTCATATGTTGGGTGTTTTGTGCTATGCTCTTTCTAGGAGTGCTCCCATCTAGAGCAGTCCCTGTAAGATGTTCTGTAGAGGTGGTTTGTGGAAAGCAAATTCCCTCAGCTTTTGTTTGTCTGGGAATTGTTTAATCCCACCGTCATATTTGAATGATAGTCGTGCTGGATACAGTATCCTTGGTTCAAGGCCCTTCTGTTTCATTGTATTAAATATATCATGCCATTCTCTTCTGGCCTGTAGGGTTTCTGTTGAGAAATCTGACGTTAGCCTGATGGGTTTCCCTTTATAGGTGACCTTTTTCTCTCTAGCTGCCTTTAACACTCTTTCCTTGTCCTTGATCTTTGCCATTTTAATTATTATGTGTCTTGGTGTTGCCCTTCTTGGATCCTTTCTGTTGGGGGTTCTGTGTATTTCCGTGGTCTGTTTGATTACTTCCTCCCCCAGTGTGGGGAAGTTTTCAGCAATTATTTCTTCTAAGATACTTTCCATCTCTTTGCCTCTCTCTTCTTCTTCTGGGACCCCTATAATACGGATATTGCTCCTTTTAGATTGGTCACACAGTTCTCTTAATATTGTTTCATTCCTGGAGATCCTTTTGTCTCTCTCTATGTCAGCTTCCATGCGTTCCTGTTCTCTGATTTCAATTCCATCAATGGCCTCTTGCATTCTATCCATTCTGCTTATAAACCCTTCCAGAGTTTGTTTCATTTCTGCGATCTCCTTTCTGGCATCTGTGATCTCTTTCCGGACTTCATCCCATTTTTCTTGCGTATTTCTCTGCATCTCTGTCAGCATGTTTATGATTCTTATTTTGAATTCTTTGTCAGGAAGACTGGTTAGGTCTGTCTCCTTCTCTGGTGTTGTCTCTGTGATCTTTGTCTGCCTGTAGCTTTGCCTTTTCATGGTGATAGGAATAGTCTGCAGAACTGGGACGAGTGACGGCTGGAAGGACTTCCTTTCTTGTTGGTTTGTAGCCCTCCTCTCCTGGGAGAACAGCGGCCTCTAGTGGCTTGTGCTGCGCAGCTGCGCGCAGACAGGGTTTCTGCTTCCTGCCCGGCTGCTATGGAGTTAATCTCCGCTGTTGCTGTGGGCGTGGCCTGGCTCGGGCAGCTACTCCAAAATGGTGGAGTCGCGTTGGAGCAGGAGCTGCTGGGAGGCTATTTATCTCCGTAAGGGGCCTCCCTGCTCCCTGCAGCCCAGGGGTTAGGGTGCCCAGAGGTCCCGGATTCCCTACCTCTGGATTAAGTGGCCTGCCCTGCCCCTTTAAGACTTCCAAAAAGCACCCGCCAAAACAAAACAACGACCACAGAAAAAAAAACAAGAAAAAAAAAAATTTTTTTTAATTAAAAAAAAAAAAAAAATTTTTATTTAAAAAAAAAAAAAGGTGGTCGTTCGTTTTTCTTTATTCTCCGGTGCCAGCCTCAGGCCTCTGCTCACCGGTCTTTCTGCCCTGTTTCCCTAATATTGGGGTCCCTGTCCCTTTAAGGCTTCCAAACAGCGCTCGCCAAAACAAAGCAACAAAAAAGCCAAAAAAAAAAAATTGGTCGCGCGCTTTTCTTATGTCCTCTGTCTCCCAGCCTCCAGTGCCTGCTCACTGTTCTTACTGCCCTGTTTTCCCAGTATCGAGGGCCCTACACTCTGGCCCGGATGGCTGGGGCTGGGTGTTCGGCAGCCCTGGGCTCCGTCTCCCTCCCGCTCTGCCTGCTCTTCTCCCGCCGGGAGCTGGGGGGAGGGGCGCTCGGCTCCCGCGGGGCCGGGGCTTGTATCTTACCCCCTTCGCGAGGCGCTGGGTTCTCTCAGGTGTGGATGTGGTCTGGATATTGTCCTGTGTCCTCTGGTCTTTATTCTAGGAAGGGTTGTCTTTGTTATATTTTCATAGATATATGTTGTTTTGGGAGGAGATTTCCGCTGCTCTACTCACGCCGCCATCTTCCGCCCCCGTCAAGAATGGACTGATTATTATATTTTAAAGAAAGGAGGGTAGGCCAGGGATGGGGAATGGCCCAGAGGTAATGCAGCCAGAACATCTGGTCAGCATATCACCTCCCAGACAAGCTTTTTCTTGGGTGCTGTCCACTTAAAGGGGCCAGGGAATCTCCAGACACTGAGTAGACAGGAACCCTGGGTTTTGTTTGACTTGTCTTTTTATCTTCCTTTCTCTCCCGGAGTGTATTGCCTAATCAAAGCCTGGAGTGGGGAACTGTGCTAGGGTCGAGTTCTGCTGATGCTTGTATAAAATCTGACACTCAGAAAGACAAGTCTTGTAAATCCCTTCTGTAGAGGGATCAGAAATAAATAGTAAACCAGAAGCTGGACATGACTGGACTAATTTTCATACTATATACATATATATAGTATGTAATTATATATTTGAAAAATATTTTTATATTTTATAGTTGTTTGGGTTACTCTAAAAAGGGGAAATTGAAGGATTTGAAAAAAGTCACTTATTTGGGAAACTAGGGCAGGAACATAATGAAATATTGAGAAAGTAATACAGAAAAGGGAGGAAAACCAGTATATATATATTTAAAATACACATAACCATTTAAAATGGTTTCCACTAAGTAAACCAGGTCAGGCAAATCATTTTCTAAATTACAGGTTTGGAATGAAAATTGGATATAAAGATACCTCCTGAGTAGACACTCAGCCAAAACTGTAAAAAAACTGACAGCATTTATCAGGTACTATATGAACTCATTTTAACAACTGTGTGACAAAGGTGCCATCATAATCCGTATTGTGTAGGCGGTGAGACCAAGGCACAGAGAGGTGAGCGGTCGCCCACGTCACCAGGCTAGTCAGTGGCCGTGTTAGATTTGGAATGACACAGTCTGACTCCAGAGCACATATTATCACCACTATGCCACACTGCCTGTTTCAGTTCCCCTCTCTGAATGTGGCAGAGCCCTCTTGTATCAGTGTGCCAGTGGCTCAGGAATCAGGACCTTGGGTTTTAGTTCTAGCTCTTTATTACATGTATGATCTTGGGAAACATTATTTGCCCAGCTTGAGCTTTCATATCCCTCTCTGTAAAATGGGGATAATAGTAGTTCCTGTCTGCAGGTAGGTAGTGGCTGTCTTGGCCATGTCTCCATGGCTCACCTGGGAAGTACTCTGCTATTCAGAGGGTGGTTCCTGTGCATGCCTAGGATAGCTTCTTACTTCAGCATCTCTATGCTTGAAGGCTTTCCCTGCAAAGGTGGGAGTGCTGGAGATGATACCTCAGGTGTGACCTCCAGATGATGAGGATGGAAAGTGGTGGGTAAATATCCCAGTGTCCTCACTCTGCACCCCTCCAGGGGACAGCACTGAGTATGTCCCACATATCTCTCAGAGGGTCCTGAGTTGGATTGATTTCCAGATTACCCCTCAGTGCAACCAGCTCATTATAGCATCTTTATTGGCTTTTCTCCCCACTCAAGGCCCTTCCCCAATCCTTTGTTGTGGTCCTGCTCTAACTTCTTAAATGATTTCTTTTCAAATCCTTCAAGTTCTTTGGAGGGAACACAAACAATAGCACTAACTTTTAGAGTGGTTGTGAGAATTCAATGAAATGATGTGTATAAGTAGTACATACATATCTGGCAAGTACTAAATATCCAAATAGCTGTAACTTTTATTATCTATCATATCATTATGTGAAAATCTGACTTAATTGGAAAGCTGTAATAAAGAGTCTGACTCCGTATTTTGGGTGTTTGACTACTGACAACTTTTAAGCCCCACTCATTCTTCTCCTCCTGCCTTGTATCTAGGCAAGCTGGAAAGAAAGCCTGGGTAATTCATACTTTGTTGCCAGCAATTTTAAGCCACACATAGAAATCACCCAGTGGGCCAACCCCTTAACCACCATAAAAAACTCAAGTCAGTCTTTTTTCCCTGCTCTCACAAGGTATTTTGGATCTGTTTGGTAGCAGTCTCTGCTCTCCCTAGAAAGCCTCATTATGCAAGTAGTGAACCAGTTCAGACCCTCCTCATATGTGTGTAATATCATCAGTCTTGACATTTGCACCAGCTTTTGGGCGAGAGTCCATCCTTTTTCTTTGAAGTGGTTACAATAGAAGCAAATCTAGTCTTTACCACAAAATGCACCACAGCATTCCCTAAGATCACATAAGCACCTGAGAGTTTTAAAAATTGTGGTTCTAGTTTAAGGAGGGGTCCATGCGACAGTGGGTTCAGGGCAGGGATCTGAATCTTAAAGGCAGAGATTGAGGGAATGAATCATGGAAGGCTGAATGAAGGATGAATCAAGACACCAATCCGGAGAGAGTGAACTCACCATTCTTTTATCACCAACAAGAATAAAAAGATCTGGGATTTATACATAACTTCTGCTTAAAGGAAAATATACTTTTTTTGAACTTTTCAACATAATGGACACTGACATGGACTGAGATTTTAATGAGGAGAATTAGTATCCCAGTGCATAATCTGCATCAAAACTTGCAGGGAAGAAATTTATTTGGGATTTAGGTCAGTGAACAGGCTAGAAATACTGATGCTCAAAATGTAACAAAGCCATGCATGTTCTAAGTTCATATTCCATTAAAAAAGAATCTCCATTTTGGGGTTTCACAATTCCAGAATAGGCTGCACAAATTCAGGGCATTGAATCAGAATTATATAACTTATCTCCTAGCCTCTTCAGTCCTCTGTTTATAACAGTCAAGTGTTGGCATGTATGTGAAAACTTAAGGGAGAGTCTGCTTCCTCATGATCTTGTGAACTTTAATTTTTGCCTTTAATGAACATTACCTCATGATAACTTCTTAATGGAGAGTGAAGGAGAATTTTTTTTTAAGACTAAAATCTTAATTTTACTCTGTAGATATATTTTAACAAATAAAAAATTCTGCTTAATATTAACATTTAAATGTGAATGATCCCAGCAATCAAGAATACTGTGCAACTAGTTGCTGGAAACAACATAATAGAGATTTATGGATTTTGTATATATGCATTTAAAATATGATTGAAGTTAGAATGTTGCAAATAGATTTTTTATTTCAAAAACTAACTAAAACACTCATTCAGATTACAAAGATACTGCTCATGAGAGAGACACAGGTGACATAGTTTAGGCTCATTATTAAATTGCAGTCATAAGAAAGGAATATTTTGCAATGGAAAAAAAAATCAGAATTCCAAGGTGTTCAAGTTCTGACATCCATGCTGTAATTGACAAAGCTCTCTGGTGAGACAAAATTAGAGTAAAATTCTTTTTGTTAGAAAGAAAATGGGCATAGGTTGAAATAAAAGCAGAACACCATTTATTTCTGTGACAAGGGATGCTTCTGTCTCACCCATGTTCCCTAAGTATTCACCCCTCTCATACATGCTATTGGCTTCCTACCACAAAGCCTACAGACCTCAGCCTGAGGTTATTTCTCTCACCACAGGAATGTTGGCCTGTTCTTGTGGGAGGTTTGGTGCATAAATATCCCAGTCTCCTTGTCCCTTATATAGAAGACTTTTGCACTGTGCTCTGTACTGTCTTCCAGAAACTTTCAGTAGAACTGAGTCCCAGTTGCACAGAGCAGTTGCCTGCTCATTCTTTCACCCTTTACAGATGGGCTTCCCTCTTTATTCCCTGCCTTACAGTTCCTTTAATGCTCCTGGGATCACCTTCCATTCAAATCCTTGTTTTGGGTTCTCCTCCTGGGACACCTTCCAGGAATGAATTTGTTTGCTGTCCATTTTTTGCATCTGTCCTTCTTTCCTCTCTCTCCCTCTCTTCCTCCCTCCCTCACATTTTTCATAACAGCTGTGTGCACACTCTGGTAGATGCTAGGAAGCTTCCAGTCAAGTGGACTCTAGTGACAGAGATGTTATAAACTGAATTTAACCTTTGTGAATTCAACTGCATGATGGCATGAAAAGTAGGAGAGAGAAATAATTATTGAAATGGGCCAGGCTGTCATTCCACTTAATAAATGGAAACCCTCCTAGAATGTGAGGTGGGATAGAAAGCTGGAGTGTTCTTGGTAAGCCTCAAGTTATATGTACCTCTTGTAGAACAACTTCTTATGTTGAGTGTGAGTCTAGAATTTAAAGATTCAACCTGATTCTGTTTTTCATGCAGTGTGGTCTTAGAATGCAAGCCAACTACTTTATGAGGCGCTTAACCAAAGGCGCAGTGGCTTTTCCAGTACTGAAAGAAAAACTAGCTGTGGTGGACTCGGTGACAACAGTCTGTTCATCGGCATCAGGAGACCCTTTAAAGGGATTTTGAAGGGCCATTGTTCCTTACATACTCTTTGCTCCAGGCTCTGACTTTCCAGCCCAATGTGCCTCCACAACTCCACAGACCAATTACAATGGAATATGTTAAGGGCTTTCAGGAAAGGGTGTGCCGGTGGAAGGGTGTGAGGATGCAGAGACAGGTGGGACCAATGCTAGCCGGTCAGAAAGGGGAGGATCTCTCAGAGCAAGTAATGTTGGAGCTGGGTCTTAAAAGCTAAGCAGATGTTTGCCTAATGTTTAGTGGAAGAATATAAATGTAGCTAGCTTTTAAACTTCTGTCAGAAAATCAGCTTTGCTTTCCTTAATGCCTACACAGAGTGGGAGGCTTTCACTGTAGTCCACAATGTACTGTCTGTACTGTGTCTGCTGTTGGGAACGTTAGACTGAGATTCACCCTCTCTGAGATTTATATGAGACGTCTGATGTTTGGACAGAACAGTTCAGTGGGACATTTTCCTGCCTCTTCATTTTGTCTTCAAAACATGCATTTTATGCCATTGCGTAAGTCTAGGTTCTCTGTGAAGCAGATATGAGGCAGGGTCAGGCACACACGAGCTTATTCGGGGACTCACCTGCAAAGGAGAATGGGAAGGGTCCTGGAAAGGTGCTGGGAGAGCCAGCGGACTGTGATGTGGGTCTGGTCCTTGGGAGAGAGAGGTTGGGGGGGATGGCTGCTAGGGGGCCGTGCGACAAGGCCAGTGAGCCAAGAGGCAGCCTGTGAGAGGGGCGCTGGCTCCCCAGGAGGACCGTGTCTCCCCACCTTACCACCCCCCCACCTCAGTCCCTGGCTGGGAGCGCCTGTGGGAAGCGTGGCCTCCGCGAGAGCATGGCGGTGGGCTTCAGGGTGCAGCGTCTGCGCTTGTCGGTCGGTTGCGCTCCCCATTGGCAGAAGTCTGAGAAGCCCATTTTCAAGGTCACCACGATCGGTGCTTCCCCAAATGTGGGGCACATACCACAGAGAGTACTTGCCATGATTTTAGGCAGTATGTTGAATTGTTTAGTATTAAAATTATTCTCTTTATAGTTCTGCTTAATTCTGGTTAGTGAAGGAGAAAGACTATGTTGATGTTATCATTTTGTAGTGTCCCTTTTAATAATAGGCAAGCCTCAGACTTAAAAACTTCAGTAATTACAATATCCAGATAAAATCAAATAATATTATTCATTGTTTTGTTTCCATGTGTATTTATTATTATGGGGATTTCAGATTTATTTCTATTATGGCTAATGATACTGCTTTTCAATTTACACCAAATAATTTTTTTTCTTTTAAAATAAATCTAATTAAATAAATGGGAGTCAATTTAAAGGTACTATTAAATAAAGTACAGAGAGCCTGTGGCCATGGAAAAAATGTGTGAAAATGTCTTTGAAATGGCTGGAGTTTGGGTAACCCTGACTTCGGGCATCTGAAAGTAACTTGCTTGGTCTGTGTTGTTCCAACTTTTCATAGAAAATGGCTTCACTATCTCACTGTTTTAAGTTATACTTTTTACAGGGTCACTGAAAGGACTGTCCGGTTTTACAATGTTTTGTGATTTTGTGGCTGGAGATGTCTCTCACTCTGCTACTCATCCTTTAAACAGATCCCCGGAGGACAAATCCAGCTTGGATTTAGTTCTAGGGGGATAAAAAGTATTGTCTCTGAAAGAAGGTGTATGGTTTTTCCTGTCAGAAAAAGACAAGTATACCTGTTGTGATGCTTGCCTTACCTTCTAGAATCCTTAGGGCTGAATTTACTGCCTTTATGTTCCCATCTGTTCCAAAATGGCATCTGAACGCATACTCTCTTCCTAGTTCCTCCAAAAGGCTGTTACTTAAAAATATCTTTAAAAATCTCTGATCTCTCTGGGTCCTACAGATTGGCTGCAGTATCCACATAGACTGGCTCAATCTGCCTATATCAACCAGGATATGCTAGGTTTGCTGCAGTAATAAACAATGCCCAAATTTTGGTGGCTTATAAACAACAAAAGTTGATTTCTTGCTCATGCTCTATGTCTATTTCAAGTTAGCTGGGGGGGCTCCTTCTTAAATCTTCCTTAAATCTCGTGACTGGGAGAAGCTGGCTGACAGAGCCTCCAGCACCTGCGAGGCTGTTGGTTGCTGTGGCAGGGGAACAAGAGAACATGGCTGTTTATTAATTTTTTTCAAAAGGTTTAAAGTGACATATTCTTCTTCTGCACATACTCCATTGGCTAATGCAAGTCTTAAGACCATGTTAAATCTGAAGAAGGCAATTCTACCAATTTCCTGAAAGACAGGGCACTGAAGCCTGGTGAATAGTCCTAAAGGTTACCACAGTGCCCTACTGCATAGTGTAGATCTGCCGGTCCCTCCCTGATAGCTCTAAGGCTCCTGAGCCAGCCTTTGCTCCAGTCTGTCCGACATGACCTGTTCCAAGCTTTTACTCCTCCTTCCTGTGGAGCAAGAGTAAAAGTCATCTAATCTTGCTAGTGTTGCTTTAATTCGCATTGGACAACATCTGTTGTCCTTTATTCCCCCAGTGTACCATTAAAACAATGTTTTTGTTTGTAGAAAATTTTGTTGCTGGTTGGGGTGCAGTGAAGGAAAATACTCCCCATGCAGAAAGCAATCTCAAATTGTTGAGAGCATCCTCTGGGTAATTTGTGACTTTATTGACTGACTGTTGGATCCTTGGTGCCTGGAACACATCATGGCACAGAGTAGGGGCTCAATCAATGTTTAGTTAATGAAAGCATTTGAATATGAGTCATCCTGGATCATGGACAGTTTCAGATCCTTTCCAGCCATATGGAATTTCCTGCAGCCTGACACCCTGGAACGCCTGCCATGTTTCTCAGGATCTTCCTTCCCTTTATACCATACCTTTTCTTTTCCCTTCCAGACTCCTCACCTCCCAGCCTCTAGAACTGTCAGCAAAGGGCCATTACTTTCCTTCTTTTTCTTATATGAAAGTATTTAGCCCTTTCTATGTTTTACTCATAAACAACATCCCATTTTGATGGGATTAGAATTGGCTAGCAGAAGAATTCTGTTAGCACTCAATCTCTCATGGTAGTTAAGGTATAAAGAAAGATAATATTGATTGAGCACCTACCATCTGTAAGGGATCATGGTGGATACTTTATATACTTTGTTTCTTGTTTAATCCTTATAATAGTCCTTCAAGGTGAATATTAATATCCTTATTCTACCCTAGATATTATTCTCAGAAAAGTTAAATACGTATTTTTCTCTTTTCTCTATGTAACTGATTCTAACATCCTAGCTAAGGTGGAATTTGGCAATGCAGAGGTTATCTTATGACATGAACTTACATGTTGATTATTCCTCTGACTGAAGTTTTGTTTCTTAGTAGCTACATGACCCAGTCTGATCACATGAGAGGCAGACCTGGCACTTTTGTCCCAAATGTTGGAAGAAGAGAAATTTTATTTTCCTGATGGAACATGTAGCCACGTGGCTGCTGGTGGCCATTTTGCCAGCACACAAAACCTGAGGAAGAAAACCTGTTTCAGAGCACAGAGACATGGAAGGAGTCAGGTTTGGGTGAAATTGTTTAACTCCTGGATTAACCCATACCTGAAGCCAGGTGTATCTCTACATTTTAGTGTTTTGAAACAACAAATCCTTCTTTTGCTTAAGTCAGTATGAGTAGAGTTCTCTGCCTTTTGCAAATACGACAGCCCAGACTGATAAAACCTTCTTGTTTTTCCTCCATTGAGCAAATCTCCACAAAGCCTTCATTGGAAAAGGAATTAGAATGAGATAAAAGCAATATTCTTTGACTACTTGATCTTGTAGTTTGAGGACTAAGTGTTGTTGGACCAGTCCTGTCCTTTATCTGGGCTTTGATTTTTTTTTTCTCATTTAAGGAATAAATTTGTTTCTCTGTAAGTAGATTAAAATATATGTATTTTTAATGGCCCTTCTTAGGCTAAAATTCTCAGATTCTAGGAAGTCCTTATTTCAAACTAAAATGTTAGTGACTTTGAGATTTAATTGAGATTAAGAGCTTGAGTTTTGAAGTCAAATGCACATACCTTTGAAACCTGACTATACCACTTACTATCTATATAACCAAAAGTACATTTCTTAATCTGTTTATATTCAATATTCCCAATTGTAAGGGGGGATATTATTCATAGGGTGGTTGCAAGGATTAAATGAAATCGGGTATATGTGATCATATATGGTAAGGATTCAATAAATGATAACTATCACTATTTATTACTTCTTCCCAACAGCATTCTTATCTTAAAATAGCAGTTTCCAAGATGTGTTTCATGGAAACAATCCTGCAAATGCCCTCACAAAGGGATTTGTAGTAAAATACATTTAGGAAATGCTTCTGCTCTGCCTTCCCCTGTTTTCAAATCACATTAGCATATTCAAAGCTCTAAAAAGTTCTTCAATAAATAAATCTGCTTTAATTTGTTGATCCAGCATCTCAAACATATTTGACTACACAACACATTTTTCCTTCACAGGTGCATACCTATTAACATATTAAGAAGAAAAGAACTGAAATCTTTAAGGTATGATTTTAGGCATCCATCAATGGGTGGAAGCAATGGAATGGATTTTGGGGGGATTCCAGGCTTTCCCAGACGTGAGTTCTTATTAATTCCTCATTAGAAAATCTGACTTTATCCAGAAATTTATCCTGTATCAGAGGTTGGCAAACTATGGCCCATGGACCAGCCACCTATTTTTATAAATAAATCTTTATTTGAACACAGTCATGTCTATTTGTTTATGCATTGTCTATAGCAATTTCAGTGTTACAAGGGCAGAGTTGAGTGGTCATAACAGAGATTGAATGGCCTATAAAGCCTAAAATCTTTACTGTTTGGCCCTTTAAAAATAATTTGTGTTTGGCCCCTGGCCTGATGACAAGATTACATCTTTAATACATATGTGAACTCACAGATTTTTTTTTAACTTCATTGTAGTAAGTTTTTGTTTTTTCCAGTTTATAAGGTGAGATGCTATCTCTTTATATTAATAATTCTAACTTCAGAAAGATAACCAAAAGAACTCAACAGCTGTTATACTCGGAGCAGGAAAAATAGGGAAACTCCCTGAAAAGACAGGAATTTATAGCTCACAAGAACTCAGTTGCCCTCTGCTCTCCTGGTCCTTAGATCCAAACACAGAGTAGTTCTCATAAGAATTGCAGAGTTGCTTCATTTTCTTATGAAGTTTTCTCGTTCTTTTCATGTAGTGCCAAGCTGTGCTAAGAATAAATGCTACATTATGAGATACTACTATATCTTTTATCATGTCTAGTAACTTGCTCTATTGAATTACTTTTGGGGTTGCAGTTCCACTATAGGGAAAACAGAGTTTCTTTAGCAAAGAGGTGAAAAACAGCCTACTGTAGACTCCATGTGTTTGGATTCATGGCTGATACTGTATCAGGAGCTATCAGGAAAATGAATGGGACTTCTGAGAAGAGGTGTCAAAGTTCCTAGTTTGTATCATATCATAAGTACTTTTAAGTGGCTTATATAAATATCTGGCTAGAATTTCTCTTTTCCAGCTTTTAGAAGACAGAAAGAAATTATGCCTTATCATACACACTAGGAATTCTTGGTCTCACAGGAGATTTACTTTGTGGTTGCATTAATTAATTTTGAGCTCTGAGTTTTAAGAACCCCTGTCCATCCAATTCATTGAGAACCTACTCCATACCACAAACCAAGCATGTAGAAAGGTGAGCAAATTAGTCAATGTCCTCACCCTCATGGAGATCAAAAGCCCAACGCGAAAATATATAATAAAAAAAGCACTCAAATGACTATATAATTGTCACCTGTGTGCGGTGGAAGGCAACAGGAGAGATCAGTTAGCTAGATAGGGTGGTCCAACGTGTCATGTCCAGAATTTCACCTGAGCCTTGAAGGATGTCATAAAACCAAGTCTACCTGGGAGAAGATGGGGGCATTCCAGGTAGGGGCAGCAGCATGAGGGGAAGGCTTTTGATCTAGTGGTTTTGAAAATGGTCTCAGAGTTTGGATTCTGACCTTGATGTATTTTTGAATTAGTCTAATTTCAAGTAACTCCAGTGTTCTTGGCCTCCACCATCCTCGCTCTTAAATTGCAACAGCAACTTCAACCTGAGTATTTTATAGAAAACCATGGGAAAACTTGCTAATTTTAAAAATCAGAATTAGTGGGAGAAAAGTAACTTTTATTTTAATACCATCTTATTTGTTAAATCTTGGATAACAGTGCCAGACTGAATCTTAGTGGTCACTTAAGTATCCTCATATTTGTAAAGGGGCAGGGTGGGACAGAATCTGAATAGAATTAGAATTCCATTCCACAGTTTTGTAATTCTAGTCAAACGTGCCAAATCCAAGATGATACTACTTCCTTCTAAAC
Source organism: Manis pentadactyla (assembly GCF_030020395.1). NCBI lineage: Eukaryota > Metazoa > Chordata > Mammalia > Pholidota > Manidae > Manis > Manis pentadactyla. The sequence continues at coordinate 169,716,889 of NC_080023.1, forward strand.
TGCTGACTGAAAGAAAAATTTCCAGTGAAAGAAAATTTACAAAGAAAAATATGTAGTTTATTATGTGTTAAAAAAAAAGTAAAGTGAAATACAATTATTTATTAAGCAGTTTGTCCTAAATTCACCTGTACTAATGAAGTCTCCATGGATAAATATACTCATAAATAGTCATATTTTATCCAAGTCAAATACAGTGCAAATACTTGTGTTCATGCACTAAGAAGCCTGAGTTATTAAATAAAACCTGTGCTATATTCTTCAAGAGTCCATCCATTAAGAAATGTTTAATACAGATGTAAAGGTGGAATATTGTTTGGAGAAGAAATACATCCCCAGTACTTCCAGTTGAATCCAGCTCAGTGAAATGCAAATTTTATAAATCCCAATCCATCAAACAGAAATTTTACTATAAAAGGTTTTCAGGGAAATAATAGCTGTCAACTATCAATTAATGCACACAGTCCCATTTTCCTTAAGTACGGTATTGAACTTTAATGAAAGGTTACTTATTCTATCAAATTGCTTTATACTTCCTAAGATTAAACTTAACCAAAAATTAACATCAGTATTCCATGAAGAGAGCATGCAAACAAAATTCACCTAAATGACAGGGGGGCCCAAATGTTTTTGTTGCACAATGAGAAATAGGCTTCCAACACACATTTTAAAAATGCAAAGAATTCATTTTTCAAACCACATTTAACCCATTCTTGACCGTGTGTCTCTCCAGTATTTGTTTGCTTCCTTACTCGAAGCCACAAGTGACATATGAGCATCATTTTTGTGTACGCTGATAGGGCAAAAGCTTACCTCAGCAGAACCCTGCTAGTGTGGGACATGGTGACGGACTTGAACTCAGCACATTCACGTTCGAATCCCACCTCTGCCATTCACAAGCTGTGCGATTCCGGTTTAGCTGCTCAGTCTTCCCGAGCCTAAGATTCTTCCGCTGTCAAGCGGGAACAATAGACTTACCTTTGGGGATTGCTCTGAATGTTAAGGAGAAACATGCACAGACACAGTTTGGAGCACAGGGACGTGTCTGATAGACGGTAGCTGTGCTCCCACACTGTTGGCACAGGGCTGGGTAAGTGTGTCAGCATCTTGATGCACAGTCATTGCCCACCCAGATTGGATGTTCATAATGATGGCAAGGTCTTAATAGGTTTTTGCAGTTTTGTGAATGAAATTTATTCAGACCTCCTAGAACTGATAATACATATGCTGTAATGAGGACTGATTGATAATAATGCTAATGATCAGGGCATGCTCTGTGGCCTTTGAAAACTCCCTAACCACCAGGTTAATTTTTTTCTTCCAAAAACTACGAGCATAGCAGTGTGGAATGACACTGAGTGATGACAACTAAATAAACAATAAAGTAGAAATCGGGAGATTTGGGTTCTTGTTCCAGCTCTGACACTAACTGAATGCATGTCCTCGGACGGTCCTTCTCCCTTTCTAGACATGCTTCTTCACCTGTCAGGTGAGCAGGGGACAGTCACCAGTGGGAAAGTGTAAACAGTGGGGGAGACGGGCTCTGGCCAAAAGGCAAGCACGTGGAAAATCTCTACTCAGCTCCAGCTGACTGTTGCCTTGCGGGAACCTGGACTTAGTATTGCTAGATCTGCAAGAAAAGTCAGAAATTCAGACTTGGCAAATAATTAAAAATGATATTTTAAAACACGGTGCTAATCAAAGAAAACACATCTACAGGAGGATTTCATGCTTGTGGGCTGCCCACTTATAACTCTGGGCTGGATGTTTTCTGAAAGCTGTGTCCAGATCTGTAGATTTCTAATTTTAGGGAAGTCTCCTTTTTGTCTGATTTTCTACTAAATGATCCTAAAAAATGATTTACAAAACACAAATAGATTTTGGCATGAACTAAGCTTAAATTGACTGCTTTCTATCATGAATTAATAATATTAACCAGAGCTTGTCAGATACTAAATATTTGTTTTAGGAATATACACAGCCCTGGCTTTCATCTGGGTTAAGCTCTAATCTTTGGCCTGTCAGTCCCAGGATATAGCACTGGATAAATCATGCTCTGTTGAACAGATAGATGCCAGGGCGGTTGTATACAAATGGAACTATGTGTCAATGAACACCGAGTTTGGGTTACATCTACTATAAACATCGACATTCCTTTGCAGTGAGCCCATTTGCTGGTTAAGCAGTTACAGCTTTGGAAGATTTGATGCTTCTGTGCTCAGTCCGGCTCTAATGATTTCAGATATGTGCAATTAATGAGCCATTAGATTAATTGGTAGAGAACCAGAAGAAGGTTTTAAAAATTGGGTCAGAACCACAGACAAGCTATTACCTGCAGGGATGGCAATCACCAGAGGCAAAACGGTGAGAAATTGAATTAATGATTTTATTCACTACTCCCCATCCCTCCCTCCACATGCACTTTTTTCCTTGGTGAAAAATTAGCACTGACCAGCATCTAAGTTCTACCACAGAAAGGGAGGAGAAGGCCAAAAAGAAAAAGAAAGAAAAATGATTGTTTCATGACTTGATGATCTTCCAAAGACTGAAATTTTCATTGGTACCCAAAAGTGACACCATTTCTCAGTGTTCGCCTGAATCTCTCTGGGTTTTCTTCCTGAGATCCAGTGTTTTATTAATTATGTAACACATCAGCCATCTTAGAAAAATGATTAATGATACTTCAGAAACATGGAAATAAATAAGCTAAGCTTCAGTATATGATTATGTAGGCTTGATACAAACCCCAGGGTAGCCATCTTTTAAGTCATGTAAGGAGTTGAACACCAGCCTGTCACTATGACACTTAAGACCTGGTAGCACCGTAAGGTGCCACATGGCAGTGGATGGTGCTTTAGATGAATTTGTCATTTGGAAAGTTGAATTAACTCTGAAATACATTATTTGTTGTGTGTTTCTCACCGTGGAAAGAGATCCTTATGTAAATAGACTCTTAACTGGCTGGTGCAAAGAGTCATTTTGAGGCGAGTTTTGCCTGAGGGTTTCAGCCCCAGACAAGCTCACTATGGATTCAGTGAGACTGAGACATGACAATGGAATGTTCTTGGGGTAAAAGGGTTTATTACCTGGCTTTGTTCTCCCAGTGATAAGTCGAGCACTAGAATCATGTCTGCATCCAGCCATCTGCGGGTCCATAATCCTCCTTCGTCTCTGCCTCCACTCAGAACACCAGGCAGAGAGAGCTCTTTATATAGTGACCCAGTCACTACTAGCTCGTTGCCCACCAGTGTGGAATCAGTAGCCTAGCAGTAGGCCAATTACATCATCAAGTAGTTTAGGGTCAGGTGAGGATCCTGGCTATAGGAATTTTCATTTTCCCCACACTCCAGCCCTCCAGGATTCTTGCCTCACAATCTGTATGCTCTCAATCTTCCGCAATGGTCCCTGTGCAAGAAAGCTGGAGCATCGAAACCAGATTTCCCAACAGCAACAGAGGACAACAACAATATAGAGATAGTAACAAAAATTATGATACAGCAAAATTTTGATACAGGTAACAAAAATTGTAATAATCCTTAAGCATGAGGAGGTTATTCCAGCTGTATTCAGAACCAGTTCTACTTAGATGAGTTCATAACTTGCCCTTTCCGGGGGAGGCCAGTAGTGATACTCATAGGGAGCTCCAGGCAACCCAGCAAGTAGCAGTTTTTTTGGATGTGTGCCCAATCCACAAAGACCTTAAGGGTGATAAGACACATGTTTTAATGACACCAACATAAGCAAATCTTGTCCATCAGATAGGCTGCATGCAAGAGAGTAGTCCTGTGATGGGGCTGTGGCAGGAAGGAGGTTCTGTCCAGGTCTAGTATCCCATACTTTTACCCCTTTCCCTGTGGGGGTTACTGAGGAGTCTATATATAGTCCTACTTGAGGTGCATGCACTGGCCGTAATGATAAAACAAAACTCCCTGGCAAGATGCTCCTACCTTCTGGCCATTCAGGATATACTACCATGGTCTTTAGGGGCCACTCTGCTGTTAGTCCAGGAATACACAGGAGGCCAGCTTCCAGGCTGTGTCCCTAAGGTGCCAGAAGGGCCAGCCATCACTGATCCATGTGTCAAAATGTCCAGGGCCATGTCTACTCAACAGAATGTCCAGGGTTTAGTGCAGTTGGTGTTGGCAGCAAGATAGTATTCTGGTGGCCAAACCTCGGCTTCAATGATTCCTCCTTGGTTTGTACTTGCAGTTCTATAGGGGAGGCAGCAGTTTGTGTTAGCATGTCTGTGGGGCTCAGTGCTCCCTTCTGGGGCTTCCCATTCAAACACCACAGCACCGTCCGTAAGCAGAGTGTCCATCACCATAAACTATTGGTGTCTGAGTTCAGGTCAGATTTTAACAAACCATTGTACTTCTCTATTCTGCCTACTGCAGTAGGATTTATAAAGTACATGAAACTTCCATTTGACTCTTAATTGTTGCACCAATTCTTGTAGTGCATGTCCAGTAAAGTGGGTGCCTTGATCACTCTCAATTACATGTGGTTGGCTAGGCTGCAAAGAGATTCTCCACACTCTTTTGGTTGTTTGCTGATCTACCCAAAGTGCAGGAAAAGCAACCAACAGTCCAGTAGCCATGTCCACACAAGTCATGGCATACCGATATCCTTCTAATACGGGCAGAGGCCTGATATAGTCTATCTGCCACCCGACAAGCTGTTGTCCCATGTTGCTGTGGAACTTGGTGTAAGTCCATCTTAGAGCATACAGTGCACTCCTGCTGGGCTCTGCTGACTTCTTCAAAGGTCAAAGCCAGGCTCAACTGCCAGGCTACAGCCCACATTGTCTTTTGCACCATGTGCAGCAAATGACGATGTAACCATTGGGCCACATCAGAGGCAGGCTTTCCTTTTATCCAACATACCTGGGCACGTTCACCTGCTTGATCATTTCCATTGGATGCTAGTGGCAAATGGCCAGTCACATGATATACAGTAACTGTTTTAGTCTGACCAGAGGCCCATAAGTCTTGCCACAACTCTTGCCCTCAAAGGGGTTGCTGAGCAACCAGCCAGTTGGCACAGTACCATTTCAGTAGCCACAGAATCAAGACTCATTAGACAGCCCAGCTGTCAGTTCAGACAACTATGGGAGGCGGGTGGCTCCTGGCTGATCAGAAGCCACATTGCCTGCAAATCTGCCCATTGATTGCTCTTCCTTTCACCATCTTCTATCCATATTGTCTCAGTCTTAGGATAGAAAACTACGGCCCTCCATTTTTGGGGGCTGTCCATGGCTGGAGCCATCTATGTACCATGCATCTTTGGGTATAGGGGCTCTTTCCTCCCGATAAGGACTTTCTGCTACTAATGGCTCTAAAGTAAATTCTTTCTGCTTTTCACTAGTATATGTCACCAGCCCCAGTAAGCATTGTGGTCCTTCCCTCAAGGGGCTAGTAGACAGGGCACTATGCTGCTGTAAGTATGCACCCCATTTGGCCAGTGTGGGCATCTGTGCCATGCCACTCCATGGCTTTTGGGTCCAGTCTTGTACCCACCCCACAATGGGATAGGTGGTTATTACCTTTTTTGGGGCCATTCCTGTGGTGGGTTCTGTAGCTAGCAAGGTGCAGTACATGGCAGCCAATTGTTTATCTCTTAAGGTGTACTGTACTGTACCTCTGCTTCTTTCCAGAATCCAATAGGTTGGCGAGTTCATTGAAGCTGCTGCCAGAGACCCCAGCCATAGGTGTCTTTGGTTACATGAACATCCAGCTCACAGGGCCTCGATGGGTCAGTCCATCACACTCAAGGCCTGCATGGCCTTGATTGCCCATTTTGCTATAGTAAAGCCAGATGCGCATGTCTCATCCAGTCCCACCTGATACCCTTTCATACCAAATGGTATAAGGGCCTCAGAATTTGTGCTAAGTGCAGGATAAACACTCCCCAGTAGTCTAGAAGACCCCAAAACTTCTGTAACATGCCACAGTTGTAGGGATAGGAAAGGCCTGGACTTTATCTATGACTGCTTATGGTATAACTTTAGTCTTACCCGACCAGACGACCCCCAAGAATACCTGACCAGGGTCTCCCAAGGTCCCTGATCCTTGGTGTTGTTCACAGCCCATCTTTTCTCCTGTAGATGTTACAGCAGTCTAGGTCTGCACCTTCTAGGTCTGTAAGAGAATCAAAAGTAAGCATGACATCATCAATATAATGTTACAGCCACTCCATTGGCAATTTCTTCCATGTAGACAAGTCTTGGGCTACAAGTCCGTGACCGACGGTGGGGCTGCGGAGGTTTCCCTGTGGAAGGACGGTGAGAGTCCATTACTGTTCTTCCCATGTGAAGGCAAATTGTTCCTGACTTTCCTGCTCTACATCAATGGAAAAGAAGGCATCAGCAAGGTCTAAAACATAATGATATCTTCCTAGTTCATGACTTAAGGGTGTCCACAAGGCCTACAATAAAGGGGTTGGCAGCATGCAGAGGGCGTATGACTTTATTCAGTTCTCTGTAATCCATGGTCATATGGCAGGAGCTGTCCAGCTTTTTAACTGGTCACACTGGGGAACTGAAAGGACCATAGGTGGGCTTTATAATGCCCACCTTTTCCAGTTCCTGGATGGTTTCTCCAATTTCTTTATGCCCTCCAGGCAGTTTGTATTGTTTGGTATTAGTCACCTGCCAAGGTGCAGGAAAGCTACAGGTGGGTGCCTAGCACGTCCCCTCAGAACTACCTTCACCATATGTATATCCTCAGTGTGAACTCACCTGCAATGATCTGCAAGCATAGGCCCTGCAAGATATCTACCTCCAAAATATATTCAGGGATGGGAGAGATATACACAGTATACTCCTTTGGGGGTAGATGTCCTGTTCCAAAAGGGATTTGGGCTTGTTTCACTCTGATAACCTTACGCCCATATCCATCTATAACAGCTGGGGTTCTGGGAAATCACTCAGGGTTGCCATAAATCAGTGAACATTCAATTTCTATGTCTACCAGAGGTGGGACATTTGTATGTTCACTGGGGACCAATGGATTGATGTTTCAACATGTGGCCTCCTGCCCCCACCCCCTGGTCCCTCAGGGAAGGTACCTCGACCCTCCCCTCAGTCAGACCATGTCCCCCAATCATATTCTTCTGTGGTGGTCAGGTGAGGTTGGCTCACCCTCCAACAGGAAGTCTTGCAAAAACACACAGGCTGCACTTGTGACTCTGTCTCTGGTGACTTCTTCATCCTCAGTGGCTGGAGCTGCTGCTCTGGTTTCAATTGCCACAGCTCCAATAAGATGCTGTGTGACTTCCCACCTAATGTCCCTCTGTCTGCTCCTGCCCCTATTAAATCAACCCACATCTGGGTCCTTGTGACCTTTACAGGGTCCTTTAAATTGTTCCTCTGAGTATCAGACCTTATTTCCTTCCATGCCTTCATTGCTTCAGCCTCTCCCAAGTCTGCTACCATACACGTAATCTCACTTAATGGGCTACCCTAAGTGAGGGACAAGAATGGCCACTAGAGGCCCAAAGAGGGATGTGGGAGCTGTTTGAAACACAATATTTCTCATCCCTGCATTGAAAGGCTCCTCATCTGGGCCATAATTCTCTGGACTATACATGGAATTTTTCATGCCAAACTCCCGTAACACCTGTTGAAGCTCAGCATACATCTTCTATCTGGTGGGGGAAGATGGTAAATCACCCTGATATAACCATAAACCAATCAAGGAGGGAATGATTTTCTGGCATCTGGTGTGCATTTTGTAATTGCTGCCTCAAGGCAGGATGAACTGTCAGAGAAGTCAGCTTTCCCATCTCTGATCCAGACAGAACAATTCCATTGCCCTCTACATTCCAAAGACATAGGAGACAAGCTGACATTGACTCCAAGGGCTTCTGCTGAAACTGGGAAATACTCCAGCTTAGCCTGAGCATAGGGGTGGAGCATAGAGTGCTCCACAACCTGGAGAGATGGCTGCACCTCTCCCAGAGGAACCTGTGATTGTTGTATTTTTATTTTCTTTACAACTATTGGGTGGGCTTTCAGTAGAGGAGGGGTTGGTGCCTCCAGCATGATCCCTTCATCCTTACCCAGCTCCTCCTCCATTTCCAGGGCTGGTGGCACCTTTCTCTCCACTCCCCCAAGTGCCTCCTCCCCTACACCCTTTACCTTTTCTACAGTGCCTCGTGGCACTGCTATTTCATTTTTCAACAAGTCTTTTATTTCCTCCACAGCACCTCATAGCTTGAGTTCTTGTGCTGCCTCCTTTCATGTCAATGCCATTTCGTTCTTTAACAAATCCATAGCACTTTGCAGTTTGCATTCTTTTTATTTTTTATTTTTTATTTTATTTTATTTTATTTATTTATTTATTTTTAAATAATTATTTTTTATTGAAGGGTAGTTGACGCACAGTATTACATTACATTAGTTTCAAGTGTACAACACGGTGGTAGAACATTTATATACATAATTCTAAGTTCCAGCTATCACCCTACCAAGCTGTTACAATATCTTGACTATATTCCTTATGCTATACATTACATCCCGGTTACTTATTTATTTTACCATTGGAAGTCTGTCCTTTTTTTTTTTTTTTTTTGTGAGGGCATCTCTCATATTTATTGATCAAATGGTTGTTAACGACAATAAAATTCTGTATAGGGGAGTCAATGCTCAATGCACAATCATTAATCCACCCCAAGCCTAATTTTCGTCAGTCTCCAATCTTCTGAGGCATAACAAACAAGTTCTTACATGTAGAACAAATTCTTACATAATGAATAAGTTACATAGTGAACAGTACAAGGGCAGTCATCACAGAAACTTTCGGTTTTGCTCATGCATTATGAACTCTAAACAGTCGGTTCAAATATGAATACTCATTTGGTTTTTATACTTGATTTATATGTGGATACCACATTTCTCTCTTTATTATTATGATTTTTAATAAAATGCTTAAGTGGTAGGTAGATACAAGATAAAGGTAGAAAACATAGTTTAGTGTTGTAAGAGAGCAAATGTAGATGATCAGGTGTGTGCCTGTAGACTATGTGTTAATCCAAGCTAGACAAGGGCAATAAAACATCCACGTATGCAGAAGATTTCTCTCAGAACAGGGGGGGTGAGGTTCTAAGCCTCACCTCTGTTGATCCCCAATTTCTCACCTGATGGCCCCCCTGCGACTGTGCCTGTCTTAGGTTGTTCCTCCCTTGAGGAATCTTACCCGTCTCTGGCTAACCAGTCATCTTCCGGGGCCATACAGGGAAATGTGAAGTTGGTAAGTGAGAGGGAAGCCTTATTGTTTGAAATGGTTAGCTTTTTATTTCTTTGCATATTATTCCCTGTAGCTTCTATGCCCAGCATTTGTCTTGAGGTATCTTTACCACTTGGAAGAATTATGATACTCGGTAAATTTGATATGAGGCACGAATTCTATTTAAGGGTTGTAATTAGGAAGGAAGAAGAAAAGCTATAGAAGTAGCAGGCGGAAGAAAACCTGGGAAGATTGATTATTTCTTTGACATATCTTCTTGTAGAGTAACTTCAGCATGTACAGGTTTTAAGCTACTACTTAAATTGCGCACACACATTAACATAATAGGAGTATAGTTACATAACCAAAGCATACCTGTAATTACCAGCCATCTCCAGTGAAACCAAGAAAACCAGTTAGGCACCTTAGGCATTTGTGAAAACTTATCTATGATATGGTGGATATTGTCCAACTGAACTTGAACAGTCTGAGAGAAATCAGACAAATTAAAACAACCCATTCCTGGGGACTGTTCACATGCCATATGTTCTTTTAACAGCAAATAGTCTGTAGTTGTAAGACTTTGGAGCGCTACAATTTGCACTTCTCCAAATTCTTGGTTGAGTTCCAACAGTATAGATCCAGTCAAATTTGTTGTTTTACTGTATGCACAGGCCAGCTTAGATATCTCCTTCCTCATTCCCATGGCAAGTCCAGGAACTGGTGGGATGAGTGCATCTACAGCTGTAGCAGTGCGTGGATGTTTGTTGGGGTTTTTTGATGATCATCTTCTGGCATGAGTCTTCCAGAGAGTGCTGATGTTGGAAGTTCTTTTTCATATCGTATCTTAGTTCATTTTCGGGATAGCCCAATTAGGCTTTGATCCTCTGTATAAACACAAACAGACCCTTTGCCTACACTTTTATATGCCCTTTATACCCTTGTGTAGAACTCATTGGAGGTTACCACACAGGAACTGCCCTTTTTTTTTTTTTGCTTTGTTTTTGGTATCACTAATCTACACTTACATGACGAATATTATGTTTACTAGGCTCTCCCCTATACCAGGTCTCCCCTATAAACCCCTTTACAGTCACTGTCCATCAGCATAGCAAAATGTTGTAGAATCACTACTTGCCTTCTCTGTGTTGTATAGCCCTCCCTTTTCTCCTACCCCCCCATGCATGTTAATCTTAATACCCCCCTACTTGTCCCCCCCTTATCCCTCCCTACCCACCCATCCTCCCCAGTCCCTTTCCCTTTGGTACCTGTTAGTCCATTCTTGAGTTCTGTGATTCTGCTGCTATTTTGTTCCTTCAGTTTTTCCTTTGTTCTTATACTCCACAGATAAGTGAAATCATTTGGTATTTCTCTTTCTCCGCTTGGCTTGTTTCACTGAGCATAATACCCTCCAGCTCCATCCATGTTGCTGCAAATGATTGGATTTGCCCTTTTCTTATGGCTGAGTAGTATTCCATTGTGTATATGTACCACATCTTCTTTATCCATTCATCTATCGATGGACATTTAGGTTGCTTCCAATTCTTGGCTATTGTAAATAGTGCTGCGATAAACATAGGGGTGCACTGATCTTTCTCATACTTGATTGCTGCATTCTTAGGGTAAATTCCTAGGAGTGCAATTCCTGGGTCAAATGGTAAGTCTGTTTTGAGCATTTTGATGTACCTCCATACTGCTTTCCCCAATGGTTGAACTAACTTACATTCCCACCAGCAGTGTAGGAGGGTTCCCCTTTCTCCACAGCCTCGCCAACATTTGTTGTTGTTTGTCTTTTGGATGGCAGCCATCCTTACTGGTGTGAGGTGATACCTCATTGTAGTTTTAATTTGCATTTCTCTGATAATTAGCGATGTGGAGCATCTTTTCATGTGTCTGTTGGCCATCTGTATTTCTTTTTTGGAGAACTGTCTGTTCAGTTCCTCTGCCCATTTTTTAATTAGGTTATTTGTTTTTTGTTTGTTGAGACGTGTGAGCTCTTTATATATTCTGGACGTCAAGCCTTTATCGGATGTGTCATTTTCAAATATATTCTCCCATACTGTAGGGATCCTTTTTGTTCTATTGATGGTGTCTTTTGCTGTACAGAAGCTTTTCAGCTTAATATAGTCCCACTTACTCATTTTTGCTGTTGTTTTCCTTGCCCGGGGAGATATGTTCAAGAAGAGGTCACTCATGTTTATGTCTAAGAGGTTTTTGCCTATGTTTTCTTCCAAGAGTTTAATGGTTTCATGGCTTACATTCAGGTCTTTGATCCATTTTGAGTTTACTTTTGTATATGGGGTTAGACAATGGTCCAGCTTCATTCTCCTACATGTAGCTGTCCAGTTTTGCCAGCACCACCTGTTGAAGAGACTGTCATTTCGCCATTGTATGTCCATGGCTCCTTTATCAAATATTAATTGACCATATATGTCTGGGTTAATGTCTGGATTCTCTAGTCTGTTCCATTGGTCTGTGGCTCTGCTCTTGTGCCAGTACCAAATTGTCTTGATTACTATGGCTTTATAGTAGAGCTTGAAGTTGGGGAGTGAGATCCCCCCTACTTTATTCTTCTTTCTCAGCATTGCTTTGGCTATTTGGGGTCTTTGGTGTTTCCATATGAATTTTTGAATTATTTGTTCCAGTTCATTGAAGAATGTTGCTGGTAGTTTCATAGGGATTGCATCAAATCTGTATATTGCTTTGGGCAGGATGGCCATTTTGACGATATTAATTCTTCCTAGTCACGAGCATGGGATGAGTTTCCATCTGTTAGTGTCCCCTTTAATTTCTCTTAAGAGTGACTTGTTGTTTTCCGAGTATAAGTCTTTCACTTCTTTGGTTAGGTTTATTCCTAGGTATTTTATTTTTTTGGATGCAATTGTGAATGGAGTTGTTTTCCTGATTTCTCTTTCTGTTGGTTCATTGTTAGTATATAGGAAAGCCACAGATTTCTGTGTGTTGATTTTGTATCCTGCAACTTTGCTGTATTCCGATATCAGTTCTAGTAGTTTTGGGGTGGAGTCTTTAGGGTTTTTATGTACAGTATCATGTCATCTGCAAATAGTGACAGTTTAACTTCTTCTTTACCAATCTGGATTCTTTGTATTTCTTTATTTTGTCTGATTGCCGTGGCTAGGACCTCCAGTACTATGTTAAATAACAGTGGGGAGAGTGGGCAACCCTGTCTAGTTCCCGATCTCAGAGGAAATGCTTTCAGCTTCTCGCTGTTCAATATAATGTTGGCTGTGGGTTTATCATAGATGGCCTTTATTATGTTGAGGTACTTGCCCTCTATTCCCATTTTGCTGAGAGTTTTTAACATGAATGGATGTTGAACTTTGTCAAATGCTTTTTCAGCATCTATGGAGATGATCATGTGGTTTTTGTCTTTCTTTTTGTTGATGTGGTGGATGATGTTGATGGACTTTCGAATGTTGTACCATCCTTGCATCCCTGGGATGAATCTCACTTGGTCATGGTGTATGATCCTTTTGATGTATTTTTGAATTCGGTTTGCTAATATTTTGTTGAGTATTTTTGCATCTACATTCATCAGGGATATTGGTCTGTAGTTTTCTTTTTTGGTGGGGTCTTTGCCTGGTTTTGGTATTAGGGTGATGTTAGCTTCATAGAATGAGTTTGGGAGTATCCCCTCCTCCTCTATTTTTTGGAAAAATTTAAGGAGAGTGGGTATCATGTCTTCCCTGTATGTCTGATAAAATTCCGAGGTAAATCCATCTGGCCCGGGGGTTTTGTTCTTTGATAGTTTTTTGAATACCGCTTCAATTTCGTTGCTAGTAATTGGTCTGTTTAGGTTTTCTGTTTCTTCCTGGGTCAATCTTGGAAGGTTATATTTTTCTAGGAAGTTGTCCATTTCTCCTAGGTTTCCCAGCTTGTTAGCATATAGGTTTTCATAGTATTCTCCAATAATTCTTTGCATTTCCGTGGGGTCCGTCGTGATTTTTCCTTTCTCGTTTCTGATACTGTTGATTTGTGTTGACTCTCTTTTCTTCTTAATAAGTCTGGCTAGAGGCTTATCTATTTTGTTTATTTTCTCGAAGAACCAGCTCTTGGTTTCATTGATTTTTGCTATTGTTTTATTCTTCTCAATTTTATTTATTTCTTCTCTGATCTTTATTATGTCCCTCCTTCTGCTGACCTTAGGCCTCATCTGTTCTTCTTTTTCCAATTTCGATAATTGTGACATTAGACCATTCATTTGGGATTGCTCTTCCTTTTTAAAATATGCTTGGATTGCTATATACTTTCCTCTTAAGACTGCTTTTGCTGTGTCCCACAGAAGTTGGGGCTTAGTGTTGTTGTTGTCATTTGTTTCCATATATTGCTGGATCTCCATTTTGATTTGGTCATTGATCCATTGATTATTTAGGAGCGTGTTGTTAAGCCTCCATGTGTTTGTGAGCCTCTTTGCTTTCTTTGTACAGTTTATTTCTAGTTTTATGCCTTTGTGGTCTGAAAAGTTGGTTGGTAGGATTTCAATCTTTTGGAATTTTCTGAGGCTCTTTTTGTGGCCTAGTATGTGCAGTTTGCATTCTTATGCTGCCATATCTCATGTCTCTCGGAGCACGTTTTTCTCATCTGTAGACTTCTTTTAATACTGTGAGAAACAGCCAGCCCATGGCTCCCACCACCTCATGGATACTGTGTTTCTTGAAAGACCTCCTTATTATGCTGAGGGCCACCTCTACTGCCTCAGGTGTCACCTCCACCTGTCCCCAGTCCTGGGGTGTGGCTTAGCCCTCTTGGAGGCAAGCCACCTCAGACCACATGCCCACTGGGGGACACTCGAATGTCTCCCCATTCATAGGGGCAGCCTGCTCAAGTACCCGTCCCATGAGGGTATCCTGTTCTGTTCTTTGGTCTACCATGAATCCTGCCAGCAATTCCAGTTGTCTTGCCTGAGGGTTTCAGTCCTGGACAAGTTCACTGTGGATTCAGTGACACTGAGGAATGACAATGGAATGTTCTTGGGGTAAAAGAGTTCATACCTGGCTTTATTCTCCTGGCGACAGATCAAGCACTAGAATCACGTCTGCATCCAACAGTTTGCAGGTCTTTAATCCTTCTCTGTCTCTGCTTCTGTCACTGGGCAGAGCTCTTTATCTAGTGACTCAGTTAGTAATAGCTTATTGCCTGTGATTGGGAAGCAGTAGCCTAGCAGTAGGCCAATTACATCATCAAGTAGTTTAGGGTCAGGTGAGGATCCTGGTCATAGGAACTTCCATTTTTCCCCAGAGTGAGCTAAGCTCAGATACTTGCTAGATTTATGGTGACTATTATTTTTCATAGCACAGAAAGGACACCACCGCCAAAAGAACATTTTCAAAGAATATTCTGGTGATTTCATTGTGCTGTTATTTGATATTTTATTATGCATTTATTTGCTTATTTATTCATTTGTGGGCTCCCCACTAGAATGTAAGCTCCATGAGGCCAGGGTTTCAGTCATTTAGTTCATGGCTCTCTCCACTGGCTACAAGAATCCTGGCACACAGCAGGTACTCATAAATATTTGTTTAGTGAATGCAGAAATGAGTATTTGTTGTCAAAAGAAAATGATTTTGGAGTTCTTGTGGTCCTAGAGGAATTCTGATTAGCCCAAGCAGTGTCCTTAGTGATCTTAGTGGTCTTTGGCTCATTTATTTGTTTATTAAACCAATTTTTACTGAGGACTTACGTGCCAGACCCTATTGTAAGCACTGCAGATACAGAAGCTCACAATATACAATTCCTGAACCTTATGGACTTACCTTCTTAAGGGGGAAACAGAAATCAAACACATAATTACACAGGGGATGAGTTTAATTAAAAGCTAGACAATGATTTTGAAGGCAAAAATAAAGAGGTCATGAGAACCTGTAATATGGGAGCCTAGTCTAGCTTGGAGAGACGAGGAGGGCTTCCCTGGGGAAGTAACACCTAACCTGAGGCCTCAAGGATAAATAGGAGTTGGAGGGCATTGGGAGCAGAGGGAAAGCACAAACAAAGGTCCTGAGGTGGGAGCAGCTTCGTGTTTGAAATAGAGTTTGAAATAGTGTGGCTGTAGCAGAGAGAGAAAAGAGAGCGAGGAACATGAGATTGGAAAGAAAGCAAGCCTTGGGTGAAATTACAGGGTCTGTGAAAGCCATACTGAAGGTGTCTGCTTCTGTCTTGGGAGAAATGCAGTGTCATTGAAGTGTTCCAAGTGTGGTAGTAAGGTGATCAAATTTTAATTTTTTAAATTTTATTAAAATTAATTAGAAATAAAATTATTTTGAAATGGTGAGAGAAGTATATTTTTAGTTTTCTTTGTGTTTCCTTAAAAGAAGGAAAGTAACAGATGCTCTTAAAAGTCAAACAAAAAGTAGAGTAAAATAATAAAGAGGTAATGGTTGGGGCAAAAGGCCTTACCTCTAATTATCCATGCATTGATGCGGTCCTACTCTAGAGGCATTTTTGGCTGAGCCTATTTCTAAAAGTGACACAGACTCCAGAGATTTAAAGAGATTGGTTGGTTTTGTTCTGAATTACATAAGAAATCACTAAAGTGCTAGGCATTCATAATGTGTTTTCCCCCTTTGCTAGACTTGTGTAGTTACTGTCAATGCATGAAATTATTTGATGGATCAATTCTTCCTTCATTTGTACAATGAACATATTGTTTTTATCTCACATATGTCATGCCTTAGTTGCCAGGGCTAGAAATGAGCATAAAAATATTTTCTGTGAGCTATGTAAGCTCAACAAATGTTTGATGAATGGTTAAATGATAAATAGGTTGTTGCCATTCAGGAGTGGATACATAAAAAACACAACGTGGCCCTTGTTGTAAGAGATATAAGAAAGACAGCACTCTGGGAGAAACCAATTCCACATGAGTATAAAAAGGGTAGGAGGAGATTAGGGAAGACTCCAGTAGGAGATAACATTTGATTTGGGCTTTGAATGATCAATAGTAATTCTGAAGCAAGGAGTGTAACATAAACAATGGCCAACATGCAGAATCACCTAAATCTTAGTCATTTTGTGATTTAACCTTTTGTGTACTACATTCCTAAACTTTGCCAAGACCTTTTCCTTACTATACTCTAATTAATATTTTTATTTTAAATAGACTTAATTTAATCTAATTCTGAGTAATAAGAGCTATAAAAGCATGGTTCAACATACTAATTTTAGTTTTTTCTAGTATGTATTTGAAGAAATAAACATACTATTTCTTATGTATGTTTATCCAACATCCATTTCTCCCTTCATTTTTTCTAACAGAACTCCAATGTGTTGGGTCATCCAGTTATCCTTCCACCATGCAATAATATGCTTCAAAGAAAGCTGACCACATTCCCACGTACCTTCAAGAAAGTAGAGCATCATTAGTCTAAGTCAGTCTAAGCTAAGATCTCAAAATCTTATTCTCCTCTCCAGTGATTGGTTCAGGGCAGTCATATGATCCTGTTCTGGTCAATGATAGGTAAGGAGAGGTCTGCTGGGAGAGTTCTGGGAAAGGTTTGTTTATTCTAAAGGAGACATCAGTAGAGGATATTTTGACCATATTTTGAGCCAGCCTGCAAGTAAGGCTCACACATTAAGGATGACAGGGAACACACACATTAAGCATGACACATGGAAAGAATCTTTTCGTTGATGGATCATAGAAACATTCTTTTAACCAGCAGAGAGTTGCTCTACTTCTGGACTTTTTATTGTATGGGAGAGTAGTGAAGAGCCAGATAGGAAATTGTTTAGGCTTTACAGGCCAAGAGGCAAAATTGAAGGATATTAAATAGATATTTCTATAACAAGAGGTGAAACAAATTTCCAACAATTATTTAATGAAATTCAAAATAGAGTGGTTCAGATTTGATTTGTGGGCTGTAGTTTGTCAACCCCTCTTTTAAGGCAATTTTTACTTAAAAATTTTGACTGGTTGAAAATTACTATTCACAAATGATCTGCACTATTCAAGACCAAGGGCATCCTAACTGATACACATTAAACATTAAAATAAAAGTTTCTCACCCTAACCGTCTTAGGTTCACCAAAGGGATGATTAACAGTCTTTAGAAGATAATAGTTTACATTAAGTAAGCACTGCTAGTATTGGTTTTAAATATTTTACATATATATGAATTTAATTCTTACAAAAACCCATCAGGTAGGCATTATTTTCATTGCCATTTTGTGGAAGAGGAAATTATGTCACAGAGCATTTAAATAGTTCTCTGCTAAGTGAGGTGGTTAGTAAGTCTCAACCACTCTGATGCCCACTATGTCTTTCATCCCTATTTATGTGCAAATGAACCATATACATAAACTTGCTTCTGCTTTGAACTTCTCAAACTAACTGGTACATCTCAGGGAAATAAGATATGGAAACAGATGATGCGGCTTAAAAAAAAATTATCATTACATTTCTTTATGGTTAAAGAGCATCTGGAGCAATTTAAGATGTTAGAAGGGGAATAAGATGTTTTACAACATAATATGCCCCAGGATTGCCATACAAGTGGGAAACGTGTTAGTTGAATAATGGCACCATGCCTTCCTTTTTTGGTATGCTTTATCCAGATTTTGAGAACATTACTGTAGTGAGGTTAGCTATTTATTTATTTAGTTTTGAAAATTTTTATTTAATTCTAGCATTCCAGGGAACAATGTAGCACTGCAAATAATAATTCACAATAAAAATGGAGAAATCATATCCTTCATGGGGGAGAGAACAAAGAATAAAAATGTGAATTATTAAAAAGCAAAAAAAAGAAGACTGTAAATAAACCCCCAAAATTATGCATCACAAAAGGGGGGTCAACTCCAAATGGTTCAGTAACCTCATCACCAGCCTAATACTCATTGCAATATTCTCAGTCTCTCCCTTAAGATAATGAGCAGCACACTATGAAAAAAAAGGTGTAAACACGAGCAACAATTTCTCATCTAAATACAAAACAAAATGCAATGATTCACCTTAAGGTTTGCTCTTGAGCCCTAGTCCAGAGAATTTTAATTTACAATCTGTCCCTTCTTTTAGAGGGTCAACCCAGGGGGAAATACAACAAAATTCTGGAAGTTGACTTTCCAACTAGACGATACATTTCACCCTGACCTCCCCCAGTGGTGGTCCCATCTGAAATTGAACCCAGAAAATTAATGCTTCTAATAATTACCCAAATTTAAAGACAATAATTAGTAAACAATGTTGTCATCCTTAAAGCTGTACCATTCCATTAACATTTCTGTGGTTCTCCAATTGCATTATAAATCAAAAGTAATACAAAAAGACAGTGTAATAATGAGAATGCAAAGCCTGCATCAGAAATTCAGACATCAACTCCTCCCTCCCTTTGCCATCCTTCTGTTAATTTACTTTATTATTTCAAGCAGTGTAGCTGCAAACACATCATCATAGTAAATGCCCCTTTTACCTCAGAAAATGATTCTTACTACTTGAGCCAAGAAACCATATAGAACCTAGAGTTTTTTCCCTCTGTCTCCACGTTTGCCCTTTCTTCTTTAGAATTTATTTTGAAATACCAAAGACAAAAAAGAATCTTCCTGGACAGGGAAGAAAGGACTTGAAAGAGCATTATACTTTATTGAGCACATTCTATTTTCCTGCTCCTTCAAGAAATCATTTGCGGCTCTGCTTTTTGGGTGATGTAGCCACTTCATGGAAAAAAGAGAAGCGCTCAGCTTCGTTGAATGTACATGGGTTTCTGGAGCGCTTCCATGTTTGCATAACACACACTCAGCTCAGGGGTTCCCTTTGAGTTCCCCTCACTGGGCAGACCAAACTCATTCAAATGTCCTATTCCCAGCTACCTAAATGCTTATGCAAGGATGCCATTTAGGCATAGGTGCTATCAGTTATGTAGATTTTAAAGCCAGTTTAAAATTTTCAAGAATCTTTTGCATCCTAGTCACACATACCCCACTATGAGAAGTCAAGGCCATTCGTATCCCGTCATCTAGTAGATTTTCGAAAATGAAATCACTTTTTCTTTGCTCAAGGACTTTTTGAAGTCCTTTGAAGCTTGAGGACTATTTTCATTAGTTCCCTTGGTTCATTAGTTCATTCAATAAATAGATATCCCATATTTGTAATATCCTACATGGTCTTCTAAGAATGGGTACACAGTGACGACACCACAGAACTGGCATTTTAGAACAGAAACTCTCCAAAGCCTATCTGAATGAAAGTGTTTCATTGAAAGCCTAAGGAATTCATGTTTGGATATGGCAATTCATCATTGTATTTGGGGCTAGAGACTGCTATTCTGTTAGATATAAAACCACTATTTCACTCTCTCTGAGGCCACATTGTGTCTAAACTTCTCTTCTCCGGCATGTCGGCTCCAGTATATGCATGGTCCCTTCCTGGTATGACGCGCCACAGCTGGGCAGGAGGGTGACATGGCACAGACACGAGGCCAGTGCCCCTTTCTGCACCCGCAGCTGAGCCTGAGGGCTGGAAGATGTTTGCAGGGAAGGGGGCCTGGGAAGCACCCCACACTGTGTCTCCAGCCAGAGTGGCTGCTCATCTGCAACCTTAAATGAATTGCACAGGCTCATGCTCACTCTTTTTGTAGAGTCATTAGTATAGATTATTTATGTTGTTGTAAACAAACCTTCTAAGCCTCTGGCTCCCTGGTTTTCTAGACGCAAAGGACAGGAGAGCTGGCCTTTCCTCACTCCCTCCCTCCTTTCCTCTCTTCTTTCTTTCCTTTCTTAAGGGTACTATGTTCGAAAAGCATTTCTAAAAAAACCTTTCCTTATTAAAAAATTCATATGTGTTCTCTGTAGGAAATTTGGAAAATAGAAAAAAATCGTGAAGAGGAAAATAGAAATTCTTAATATTCTCACTCCTTAGAGACAACTGCCATTAATGGTCTATGTTCATGTTTGCGTGCACAATTAAAATGAGACCTTACTCAACATGTTTCCCAAAATAATAGTATTACTTAAAACTGCAATACCCATATGACATATGCTCATTATGTAATTTCACCCCAACAAAGATGTGTAGGAAGTAGAAAATGAAAATTCCTTCACAAGTGCCCATTTTAGAGATAACCATTAGTAACAGCTCAATGTATATACTACCATATTTTTAAGATAAGTATGTGTGGGTATATATTTTTCCATATAACTACCAATGCATACATTCTTTCATATTCTTTAAACTTCAGTGTAGTAGTCTATCAAATGGATGTACCGTAATTAAATTAAATTGAAAGAGAAAAGTCTCTTTCAATGGACATTTAGGATGTTTCACTTTTTAGGTAATTACAAATGAATTTTCTACAGTTATCCAAATATTTCCTTAAGATATACTTCTGTATCTTGACCAAGAAGAGTCATTTTTAATCAAATAGAAGGGAGACTGTATTGGGTAATTAAGTATCAGATATAAATCAAATAAACAAACAAAAGACAAGACCCACAATATTGGGAAGTTCTTACGTGAGAATTAGAATAAAAAATGTAAGAGGCAGTACCTGAAGATGATAAAAGCAAAGGAAAGAAAATTCACAACTTCTCTTCTAAGGGGCATCAGAAAAGAGAGAGTTGAAAAGCTGATGGCAGAGCAGCCTCTGTTTTCTCAAGGTTCCTGAAACATCTGTGAGGGGGGCGCAGAACTCACTGCCCCACTGCCTAGGCTTCCCAGTACTGATTTGTTGTCTGGTGCGCCAGTCTGCACACTGGCAGAAGTGTGGTTTCTCCTGGGAAAAACCTGGCATTTGAGCATGGGACAGGTCATGCTCTGGAAGATCAGGGCACTTTGAAAGCAGATGGGCTTTGCTTCAAGAAAAATCACATTCTAAGCTGAAAAAGCTACACCTTGGGAAGGGGAATGATTATGTTATAAAAGGATTGTTCACTTTTAGGGTGTTTAAACCAAAGCATTCTTTTAGCTCAGCAAATCCTTAAAACATCTGAAAAATGATTTGACTTTAAATTCACTTGAACAGGATCTATTATGTCTACGTTCAAATATACCACTTGGGGTAGCAGTGGTATTTGGTCACGAATGTATTTTCTCTGTGACAAAAATGGAAGGTAAAATTTTATATGTCTTCCCATCTAGTTTTTATTTGTTACCTAAATTGTCTTAAGACAGTGAGTAAAATTATAATCAGAAATTGGTTGAAATCAATTGTCCTGATTGGACTTTGTAACTTTGTTTAAATGTTGAACAAAGTCTATTAAACAAGGGTTGCAAACATTGTTACCTGATCTTTCCATGCCCGTCTCTGGTTCATTCATGCATACCTGAGGAGAATTATTCTAAGCACGTTGAATCTATATATTTCCTCTGAGTCTCCATGCATTATAGTAAACCTCAAGAAAAGAAATATTAAAAAAAGAAAAGGGGAAAGGAAAAAAGTTCTACTTATTAAGAAATCCCTTTTAGCCAGTAGGGCTCCAAAAGAATCTGGGGACATCGGTAGTTCCTCAACTGCAAAAATATTTCCTAGTCCTGTGAATTCTAAAAATCTCTGTAGTCCAATATGGATCCCAAACACACTGATAGGATTAGAAATAGCACTTTCAATAAAAAATGCATAACAGAGTAGGGCATGAAATAACATCTCTCTCTTTGAAACCATGAAAGTGTACAGTATTGGTCTGGAAGTGTGTATGTGAAATTTAAAGAACCCCTGAAGACATCCATCTAATTTTTTTCTGAGTTTGTTCTCAATTGAAATTCTCCTCTCTCAAAGTCCGTGCTGCCAGCTCCAAACCCCACACTCTCCCTCGCTCCTGTTTCCCTCAATTTCCTTCCCTTTATGACCCTTTTTGGTTGCTCCCCTGATTTACGGCCATTTGTGTGATTGCTCTGCTTTGCTTTATGGCAGTTTATGTCATACTGGTCTTGTCATAAATGACTACCATAAAGTGAGGTAAAATATCATAAAACATTAGTGAGTCCCTGATACTCAAGGTTCTTCAGAATAAGCCCTGACAGGTTCCAACCATAGAAAAACAGATCTGGCCATTGGAAAGATGCAGCACTTGTAAAAATAATAAAAAGTAATAATAATAGTCACTAAGGTTTACTGAACTCTTGGTGTGTGCTAATCACCGGGTTAAGTGGATTTCATACACTATCACATATGATCTTCCTTACTTCTCTGCATGGCAGATAATAGTTTTACTATCATCCCTCCTGTGCAGATAAAGAAATGGAGGCAGAGAAAGGTTCAGCACAGGCACTAAGGGACAGAACTTTGATTCAGTCCACACTGTTCATCCAGAGCCCACTATTTTAACAATTAGGTGTTTAGGGGCTGCAGCTCACCCCGGCCTCCTGTACATGTCTGAATGGATTGGAGTGTGGAGCTGAGCATTTGGTAGGCAGTTCCCATGCCCTGTAAGCCCACGTAGCTTGACACTCCTCTCCTCCTCTGCCCAGCACACAAGCCCCTCCAACACAAGTTCTGCTGCTCTGCATGCCTCTCTGGACCTTGCACATGCTCAGTTCCCAGATACTTGCAACACCTCTTCCTTTCCAGTGTGAACTCCTGCACTTGTCCTTCAGGGTCTCAGCTTTGCCAGCACTTCCCCCAGCCAGAAACCCCAGCGTCCCCTTTGATTCCTCCTCTTCCCAACTTGCAAGTCCTGTCTCTGCTCCTGGGAAAATGCTTCTCCCCCGCCTGCACACTTCTTGGTTTCACCTGCCAGAACTTGGGTAGTGCAAGATGCTCTCATCTCTGTCCTGAAGTGCTGGAGAAGCAGATTCTGCACACACTCCCAACTCCCTCTCCTGTGGTCTCCGTGGGACCAGGAGCATTCAGAAAGCATTCGCTGCAAGAGTAGGCCTGTTTGTCCCACTCGTCACTGTCACTGGCTTCCTTTTGTACTCTGACTCCTGTATCCCCCATAACCTTGTCTCCTACCCTTGGCCCGCCTCACTGGCCTTCCTCTGAAGCAGGAGAATTCTTTTCTAATTTTATGCAAGCTTTTCCCTCTGCCTAAAATTCTCAGCCCCTATCTCTTCCTCGCCTTTGTCTTTACATAAATCTATTCTCCACAGGCAAGTTCACCTACCACCTTTCTTTCTCTACCACTGCAATTGTTTCCTTCCTGTTGCTGGTCATGTTGTTAACCTCAGTGACCTGCTTCCCCATCTAGATTGTAAGCTCCACGAGGATAAGATAACGTGTCTCTCAGGTCTGCAGCAATGTTCTTAGCATTTGGCACAGGGCACAGTGCAGCAGCATGATAGATAGTTGTTGAGTAGTTGTATGTGGCCTTACAGGTATGTCCTCATTCCTAAGTGTGTGTCTTGTTTCTGTTAACTATGTCATAACACGAGCATTCATGTTGTTGTAATAACATAGATGTTAATTTAATATACATTGGTTGGATGAATGAGAGCAACTTTCACAAAACCGGGGAGTTTAGGATTCATATAGTGCATTGCAGTGGATTGGTGTGGAGGAAGTATAAAAAGATCAGGTGATGAATTAAAACAACAGTTTCCATGATCCATTCAGTTCTTCTTAAGAAATAGTTGAGCATTTTGATTAAAGAAGCAAAAGAAAAGAAGAAAAAATAGGAACCAAGAAGAAAAATAGAATCAGTGTATTTTCTCCCTTTTTGTGTCCCTCATCTGCTGTCATTCCCAAAAATCTTTTTAGGTTTCTTTTGTCACATGCACAGTGAAGTGTAAATTATAGTTTCCAATATAGATAGCCTTTTCCAGTGAATTTTAGTAAGGAACAAAATTTCATTGGAGACTGAAATTTGGCATCCCTTTGCCACTTCGTGCTGGGAACTATTTTTTGTCTTTGCAAAATGTGATGAGACATAAATCTTGTTGCTTTTATTTCTAAATGGTGCTACACAAAACTGAAAATGGAGTGGGAAATAGGAGTACCTCCAAACTAGGGCCAGTCTTTGCAATCCTAATTTATAGTACTACAAGGGGAGATTCAAATCAGGGTCCTATATAAAAGGGAGGCTATTTTTAATTGTACTCATTTCCAATCTTCTTCCTCTCCTTGCAGATTTCACCCTGGCACTCTTAGCTCACTAGATTGCCACCAACAGAAAAGCCTGCTACACCCAACAGCTAACATTTTATGTGACACCATTTGGAAGCCTGACAATGCACAGAGTGTACGGAGAGTCTCAGATGGGTTTTGAGGGACATTTGGCTCAGGCTTCCTCATGGGGAGCACTTTTGGCACATGGAGAAGGCCAGTTCTTTACAGGGGGACTGACTGGCCTGTTCATGGCAAGATGCTTAGCATCCCTGGACACCCCCAGCGTTACATGCTAATAAATGCCTCCAGGTCACTGAGAGATAAAAGTATCCCCCACCTTTTGTTCTAAATATCATCCTTGGGGGGCCCTATCTACTTTGGCTAAGAATCACCAAAAGAATCTTAAACGTTTCCTCAGTCATCTCAAGGTGAAGTTTCCATATTTGTGATCATGAAAATAATGTTAAGAACAAGTCTTCTGATGTTCTTAGGTGGCAGTAGGAATAATAGCAGTAGTTACCATCTTCTGAGAATTTATCATGTGCTGGGTGCCTTCCTAGCCCTTTGGTCTTCCATGAAGTTAGTACACGTTATGGTCAGGTCTATTTAATAGTGAGACCCAGTTGTGTGGGACCCATTCCGGGTTGCCGTTGAGCCCCGGACACCGGGCACTGATGAGATCATTGCTGGGCGATTCTGTGTTGCCCCTGCATACCTGCTTCTTTTGTTGCATTTCCTTTTTTTTCTTTTCTCTTCTTTATCCTTCTTTTCCTGCATTCTTTTTTTAATTATTATTTTTCAATGGCTTCTTTCCCCTCTTTCAAAATCATTTACTCTATAGGAATAAATGGAATTTTCTGTATGCTGGTTATAGCATTGAATGATCATAGATTGTCACCAGGTTTAGAGAATATGTTTTGGGATACTCAGACTTACAGTTTCTGCAGAGTCGGTGAAATTCACTTTGTGGTGGTGAATGGTGGACAGGGGCCTCAAATGGATGCCTGGTGATGCTCCAGGGTGGCTGAAACGGTCAGCGAGAGGCTCATGCGACTTAACTGGAGGAGGGGTGGGTTGTACCAAGATGCCGTGGTCGGACTGACAGACAGTGCTTCCAGCGTGGGCTCCAACCGAAGGTCACCGAGCAGGTGGCTGCTGCTTCGTGGGCAGCTCCATGTGGCATCCTTGAGTGAAGGCAGAAGGAGTTTATTTACTAATGTTCAACGTTTTTCCTATGCATCTGTGTGCTGAGGCCTGCTGTGTGCGGAGGGGCAAAGTGCAAGGGTTAGTCAGATAGAACCCAGCTCCCCGGGGCTTTACAGCCAGGTGGAGCAAAGCTGGGACATGAGTAGTGTTGTGCCCTGCAAAGAGCAAGGTGTCTCAGGCTCAGCACTACGAACATGTGGGGTTGGATAGCGTTTTGTTCAGTGGGGGATGCCCTGTGCATTGTAGGACATCCTGTTCCTTCCTAAGGCATGGATTTGGTTCTATCTTTTGTTGATCCACTATGGCTACCCACACCCTTGAGTGAAAATGTTTTCTTAAACAAAAGTAGTTACCTCCCTAAGGGTATTCCTGTTTTTGGCTAGAAGGATATTAGTTTCAAAACCTTTATATTTTGTACATATACACATTAAAAAAAAATAAAAGTACCTTAAACATCAATTTAGAAAGATTGTATTGTGTTAGCATGTTCTTCTGGTCAAGCCCTTTTAGCTATAGAGTTCTCTGAGCTTGAATCAGACTAGTAAATGGGTGCAGAGACAAGGGAGTGAGCAGGTGCTATGAGGCTGGGCAGGGGACTGGAAGGGTAGAAGGGGAGGAGCCAGCCGGTCAGTGGAGGCTGAGAGTAGCCGAGGCAACAGGGCGCCGGCGTGTAGGGTGGAGCCCGGAGGATGCCAGCTTGAGAGGGCGCAGCTCCTGGAGCCCCCACGGCATCCTTGGGGCTCCCCTGGATGTTGTAGGGCGTGTCCTGAGGGCGTGGTGCAGGCAAATCTTGTTTCTCTTACTTTTCTTTGTCTTCTTAAAACAAAGCCTAGCACCTGAGGTAACAGGAGCACAAGCCTGTACCTGCTGCCTGGGAAAGGTATTTATATAACTGTGGGGGAAGGGAGAGAGGAAAGAGGAGAGAAGCTAGCTCCCCTCTGGGGCCAGTCCTTGCTTTGTTGAGGTTGGTGAAACATTTGAAAATTAATCTGTTGAAGGAAACTGGAATTCTCTGGGCCCAGGCCAACCCACAGCCCAGAGGTGGTCTAGAATTGTTGTTGAGAAAGTAAAATGGTTCACAGGAAAAGATTTGCCTCTAAGTCAGTAAGTGGATGATTCATGGGCAAATAATAAAGATTTAGCCAAGACAATGAGAAAACTATTTAAGCACCGAAAAAGACTCATTTCAGCCTCCTGTCTTCAGGGAAGGCTGCTCTGACACCTTCCTCCCCATCCAAGACTGATGTTCTCCCAGTTGTGCCAGGACCTTCTACCATCTACACCTCTGCCCTCTTCCACACTGCACTGGGTCATCGTGGGCTGTGCACCTGCCTGCCTCTTTGCTGGGCTCCCAGGGGCAGGGCCTGTGAGCCCATCTTTGTATCCCCAGCCCCTAACTGGCGGCTTCCATGTAATAGGTGCTCAATGAATTGTTGAATGAGTTAGTGGAGGAATTCACTCCCAAAGTTTACCCCATGTACTTTTTAAGGTGGGGAAGAGAATTCATTTTAACCTGAATATAGGTTTTCTTCCCCAAAGAGCATATTGATAAAGGACAGCTGCTGATTTCTTCTGAGAGAGAAAAATGATAGAACAGCCCTCCACACCATATTTCAAACTTATGTCAACTTTTCTTTTTTTTAAAAAAATGTCCATCCACCCGCACTCATATCATTTTTCAAATTTCATGTCGTCCTTTTTCAGATGCTACTCATCCATCATTTCAGGCAGGGAGTATCCATCATGATAGAAGCTAAATAATTTTCAGAGCTGTCAGGGAGTGGACACCAAAAAGTCCCCATATCATCTGAACAGAGTTGTCCAGGGCTGGCGGTGCCGGTCCTGCTCGGAGAGGAGGGACTGCGTCCTGGCGCCTTTCACATGGGTTCCAAATAGAACAAAGGGAAAAATTCATTCTAAAAGTTAGACCTCAGTTCTCCACATAAAATGTCACACACACGCCCCCATCAATATCATAGTGAGGTAAGAATTTATTTACAAAGCAAGGTTTTAGGTAAAAATAAAGTCCATTTTTTCTAATGACTATGCTCTCTTTAAAAATATTTATAGTTTTCCCTAATTTTAAAAGTAAATTATGTTTATTTGCAAAATATAGAGAAGTGTAAGCAAGAAAATAAAATGTATGAATTATCCCACAGAGATAACCACTGTTTGGTTATTTTTCTTCCAGTCACATACACGTATGCACATACACATAATGTCTGTGAATAACACACATTTATTTGTGTATATATGTGTATATATACGCTATACTTATTTTTGACAGGTTTGATGTTATATTCTCTGTGGAGTTTTATATCCTCCTTTTCCTCCTAAATTGTATCTTAAACAATTTCCTATGTCATTAAGTATTCTTTGAAACATGATTTTTCAAGGCTACATTATATTTGATTTTATGGATATACCATAATTTATTTATTTCTTGTTAGACATGCTGACTGTTCTGGCTTTTTGCAATGTGGCATTTTATTTATTGCGTTTTCCCTGTCTTTCAGCTTTTCTGTGTTTATCATCTATATAATTCTCAAGAATCATAATCTTATCTTTTTATTAGAATGTCAAAGATAGGTAAATGGATTTTGCTCTTATAACTCACAAAGATTCAACCCACAGCAAGCTTTTTGGTTGTCTCTTAAATCAGTAAGAGCTATTATATATGTTCACTTTTATAATATAGATTAAATTCTGTCAATTAAATGAGTGTGCTTGTATTTCTTTCCTGTTTACCGATTTGTTGTGTGTTGATGTACAAGTCCTTGTTTTAGATCAGAGGAGGCTACAAATATGTCCAGAATGGGTACCCAGAATGTTCTTTTGAGGGAGAGAATGAAATGATGGCACAGTTCTTGCTAGGTTAGAAGCTTAGCTGTGCCACATGCTTGCCGACTAGCCTTCCACATCTTTTTTGGCCTGTAAGAGCCTAGCTTTCTCATTCATAAATTTCTAGGGGACAAATTTCTAGGGGACCTAAGACTTAGCAGTTAGGCATGTGGATTACACAGGACAAAGCATACAAATAAAGTACTTATTGTGTGGTGCTGTGCACAGGGAGTCCCTGCCCATCCCAGAGAATGTTGTTTTTATTTAACCCTGGTTTCTGTATTAAAGCCAGGTGAGTATTAGATGTTTCTTCTTGGGGTAAGGATGGAGAAGTGGCAGAGGCCTTGCCTTGTTTGACCAGGTGGTCAGAAATGTAATCCTTTTTGAGTAACCTGGTGTCTGGCTTTTTGTTTTAATTTTTTCACAGGTTTACTGAATGTAATTTACATGCCATAAAATTCCCTTATTTAAGTCTAAAATTCATTGATTTTTTAAGAAGTTTACAGAATTATGCAATTATCACCACAATGCAAATGTTGAGTAGACTCTGACATAAAAGATAAAGGGAGCCTTTTCCAACAAAAATGTAAGCAGTTCTCTTTGTTTAGTTAGAGGAACGTAAATGGTCATGAGTTAAACCTTAGAAGGGTCACCCAGAATCTATGACTGGTCATATATGATGCATATATGTGCTTCTAGTTCAAAAGGGAATTAAGTAAGGCTGAGTGTCTTTTTAAAGAAATTATTTTGACTTAAAAGAAGCAAGAATGGTGCAAAGTATTCCCAGGTAAACACTAGTGGGATTCCCCAAATATTAATATTATACATTTCCTTTTTTCTTCTCATTCTGTCTTTAATGTATCTATGTATTTATCTATAACTAAATCTATATTTATATGTCATGCACATATAGCCTATGTATAAGTCTTTGTTTAGGTAAATGTGTAGCTAGATAGGTACCTATGCATATATATTATATATAAATGACATATTTATAATTTTCTCCAGAAATGTTTATTAGTAAATTATAGACAGGATGTTCCTTTACCTCTAAATACTTCAGTGTATATTTACTAAAAACATATTCTTTTATAATTATCATAATTAGAACACTAAAATTGATATACTACTAATATATAGACTTCTCTCAGTTTTCCCATAATGTCCTTTTTTAGTCAAATAAAATCTAAGCTCAAATGTGAAGCTGATGTCTTGGTAGGTTTAGTTCTCTCAGTGCATCTGAAAAATGGATCAAAGGCTGTGTTAACTCTTGGTGGGATTTACCAACTCACATAGACCCATTTTAAAATCTTCCGTGGCCATGTCAGATTTAAACCTACAACTTGTTTCGTTGGGCCAGGCAAATGATGAATTTCTTTTTGGTATTCTCAGAAGCTGGCACTATGCCTGGCCTATGCGCAGTGCTTGAAAAACATTTGTTAAGCAACTAAACCTAGAAAGAAATCAGATTTAAAAGTAATTTCTGCATCACCTAAGAACAAATGTATTTTAAGCCTAATTCATCTGAGGATTGTATTTTCTAACTGAAAACTAGGCACTTAGGAAGATGTACAAAAATGTCTTTCTGTTAGCTGGGTATCATTGGGTGAATTGTGATGTATCAGAGTAATTGTTATAATAACCACCCCCAATCTCAGCAGCTCCAACACTGAGGACAATGAAATGGTTTTTATCAGAACCAGTCTTTCTGCCAGAATCTGAAACTGGCCTTCAGATTCAAACTGAGGACACATTTGAGAACTGCGGCTGTCAAGACAGGGATTTGAGTGCAGGTGGTTTGTGTGGAAGGCGGCCCCAAGGAGCACCAATAGAGAGGCGAGAATGGGACAGGCATGGTGGACACCAAATTATGGGTGGGTTGTCTAACAAGTCCCGTAATGGGCTCACCCCTACTGTACAACATAGAGGCAGCATAGAGCAGAGTTCTGCCAAGTTTTTCCAACAGAGGTGCATCAGAACTAAGCATCTATCCACACATCCCATCAGTCATTGGTTGAGAGCTGCTCCTGAGGAGGTATTAACTCCCCAGCATGTCCAGGCCACCGCATGAAAAGGGCTAATAGGCTCTGGCAGCCTTCAAACACCCTCTTGTAAGGAGTTCCAGGTGCTCGTAGTTGGGATCTGTTGCATGAGCACACACGGGCTTAGTGCCTACCTAAGGGATGTAATTGGAACACATTGCTTCTGCTCTACTTTCCTTCTTATGATTTGAAACCTGGTTTAAGGTAGTGATGGAAACATTCTTCAAATTCGTATTTGTTGTATAAGAAAATAGATCAGTTAAGAGTCAAGTTTTCCTTCTCTTCCTTTCCCTTTCTTTTCTTAAAATGAAATGAAAAGGTAAAGATCCTTCTCTGGCTAAGGTCCCAGATTCCAGCAGGAAGGGGTGTGAAGATAATTTCATTATGGCTAACTAGTAGTGGAAAGAGTGAAGATAACTCCAATTGCTTGAGGGAAGGAGTAAATTAAATGCTGATGACATTGACCAGGCAGCAAACTGCACTCATTGATTATTTTAATTTTCTCTCTTCTGCACTCAGTTAAACACCCACAGCAGTGGATTTCAAGGTAACTAAAAGATTGTTTAGCACATTTTTAAAAAGAGTCACACATAAGCAGAACAAAAAGATCCTTATCAAACCAAAGAAAGCTATCTGAGCCGATGCACGCACTGTGCATGTGGCTGTTTTGGAGTAAGTACTGCTGTATAGTTATGTATGCTCATCAGAAGTGGTGCATGTGTGTTCTAACAGAAAGGAGAAAATAAGTAGAACATGTGCATAAGAAGGGAGAAGTGGCTTATCCTAACTGATTCTAGCCTTCTCTGCAATTTTAAAACAGTGACATTATGGGGTAGGAGAAAATGAAAACTTGAGGAGAGAATGATAAAATGAAAGGGAGATTTTTATTTCTATAGTTCTAGCCTCTTCAATGCCCACTGGCTTTCTCTGAAAAAAAGAGCTCAACCTGCTTGGAAATTTAGAATTCATAAGCAAAACAAAATGGTTGAAAGATATTTTCAAACTGACTAGCAGGTTGTTGAGTTTTCATGGGGATTATATTAAATAAGAAATAATAAGCAGAGTTAAAAAGTTAATAAGGGTACAGTTTGGGTTGTGGTGAAGAGTCTTTTTAAGAGAAAATAAATCTAACCAGATGCTACTTAAATATACTTTCCTGTTTTCACGAATAAATTTAGGGATTAATTTACTGAAGGGTTAAGACTGTAGTGTGAAAAGTAGTTATGGTAA
Source organism: Manis pentadactyla (assembly GCF_030020395.1). Lineage (NCBI taxonomy): Eukaryota > Metazoa > Chordata > Mammalia > Pholidota > Manidae > Manis > Manis pentadactyla. Next base: position 169,748,422 of record NC_080023.1, read on the forward strand.
CACAAAAGTTTATGCTTCTTGAAGTATAGTGAAGAATTGTTTGGACCATCATGCCGGTCCCTGAAGTCTAAGAAGTAGAGGAATTGTCTGAATGCACCTCTGGCATTAAAGGATTCCGATTAGAAAAACGTTAATGCCAAGAGTTACAGTGAAAAATGATAATGTTCTTGTTCCAGCATTAAGCACTTTCATCCCCCTATGAGACGTGTAAACAGATTCCAAGAGGTCATCCCACTTCTCTATCAGCATCCATTTCTTAAGTCTTCGAAACATTTTGTCAAGGTGGAGACAGCACATTTTAAAATAGGGGGCTCTCTCCATTCCCACAAGAAAGATAAGCCTTGATTGACCTTCCCTTAAGTTTACCAGACTTGGGGCTGCTAAATCTCAAGATTCCATATTGCCTCTGACTCAAGCATGCACCCTGTACAGGAGAAAGTGACTGGAATGAGGATTCGAGTTACAGCACGTGCTGATGAGCTCTGACTGTAACGGGAAGGGACTGAAGGAGGTGCGGGTTCCTGTCTATCCCAAAGCTCATGAAGACTGGCAAATAAAATGCAGACCGCTCTGCTCTAACCATCCCTGGATTGTGATAGACCTAGAGTCACCATTTATTGAGTACTGGTTGTCAGACTTGGACTTGCATGTTCTTAGTCACTGATTGCCTGATTTTTGAAGTATTATTTTTTCATGTACTATTAGACTTAAAAGAACCATGTACTAACTTGGATTGTCATGTAAGAGCCTTAAACACACACACACACACACACAAATACATACACATACTTACATACCCCAATCATCCAACATCACTATGATTTCACTTAAAAGTCTTTTTACCCTTGCAAAAAAGTAGGAAAAATGCCTCATTTAAATAGCCATTCTGAAACAACCAAAATTCTGGCAATGATACAGGAAAAAAAAAGCCAGTCTGCAGATGTAACACTAATACATGATGTTCACAGCAGGAAACTGTGTGCAGGGGGAGAGAAGAATCTGAAATTCTCTTTACTTTTTGATCAATCTTTCTGTAAACCCCAAACCCACCTAAAAAATAAAGCCTATTAATTAAAAAAATTCTGTAAAATGGTGCAGCTGCTTCATAACAAGTTTGCTAGTCCTCAAAAGGCTGACAAGAGAGTTACCATGTGACCTAGCAATTCCACTTCTTTGTATAGACTCAAAAAAATTGAAAATAGGTATTCAAACAAATACTTGCATTGCAAGTGTTCATAGCAGCATGATTCACAATAACCCAGATGCAGAAAACACCCAAATGTCTATTGACAGATGAATAGATAAACAAAATGTGTGACATCCATACCATGGAATATTATTCGGCCATAAAAAGGAATAAAGTTCTGATACATTTGATGTATCAAATCCATAAAGACAGTAAGTAGATCAGTGATTGTAGGGGCTGGAGGAGGTGGGAATGAGGAGTGACTTGCTAACGGGTATGGAATTTCCTTTGAGGATGATGAAAATGTTTTGGAATAGATAGAGATGATAGAGATGGTGGTAACCCAATTTTGTGAATGTAATAAATGTCCTGAAATTGTACATTTAAAAATACTTAATTATATATTATGTGAATTTTACTTAAGGAAAAAAATAGAAAGGAATCCTACAAAAATATCTGACTTGTTAAGCCCTTAATATTGGCAAGTTCATTTAAAACAAGGAAACTTTGAGAAATTGTCACAGCTGAGAAGATCCTAAGGAGACATTAAAACTGTCCTGTGGCATCCTAGATGGGACCCTGAAACACAAAGAGGAAATTAAGTAAAAAACAAGGAAATTTGAATTAAGTATAGACTTTAGTTGATAGTGGTGTATCAATATTGGTTCATTAATTATCACAAATGTGACATAATGTAAGATGTTTAACAAGGAGGAAAACTGGATGCAGGGCATATGGGAATTTTCTGTAAGACTTTAAAAAGTTTTATGTAAATCTAAACTGTTCTAAAATATGAGAAGCAGCTGCACGAGCTCTGCCCCTCCAACCTCTCCAGCCTGTTTTGTAGACCGGGGCCTGCAGGAGGAGCAGCCAGCTCAGCATCAGGACGGTGAGCCGGGGGCAGAGGGAGCTGCCTGTCTCTGCACTACTTATTGACATGGGAATAAGGAAAGAAAACTTTGAAAATACCTTTCTTTTAAATTGAATGTTTTGTTTGATTAGACACTCACTGTTACTGTATGTGTTAGTAGCCTAGGGCTGCCATGACAAGTACCACAAACTAGGCGGCTTAAAATAACAGATTAGTATTGTCTTAACAACTCTGGAGGCCAGACGTCTGCAGCAGAGGCGGCAGGGCCGTGCGCCCTCTGCAGCTCTGGACTGGATCTTCCCTTGCTGCCGCCTCACTTCTAGTGGCGGCCATTGATCCTTGGCCGGCGGCTGTGTCCCTCTAGCCTCCGCCTCCGTCCTCACGTGGTACTCTCCTCATGTGTCTGTCTGCACGTGCTGTGACACCGTCCTGTCGGATGAGGACCCACCTAATGACCTCATCTTAACTTGATTACATCTACAAAGACCTCATTTCTGAATCAGGTCACATTCATAAACACTTGTGGCTAGAACTGCAGCACAGTCTTTTAGGGGGGCAGTGGGGATGCAATTCAACCCAAAGCACTATTTATTTTTCGTTCTGTGGTGTGCCCATTAAGATATTTTCAGAGACTATCAGGGGCCTATTGACTGGCATTTGGGATGAATAATGTGATTTTTTTCCCTCAATTTTCACAATTTAATGAGGTAGGACCCTGTTTATGCTCCCTGACCTTCTCTCCCATTTTGCAGGTGATTAAATTGAGGCATAGGAAATTTTAGTCAGTTTTCCCCAGGTTGCAGAGTTAGGAAAAGATGTATCCAGAATTTAAACCTCAGCTATCTTAAAAAGTTTTTGCTCTTTCTACTAATAACCTTGTGCTTCATCTCATTGTTTCAGGCTAGAAGAGTTTCTAATAAATCAAATTAGGGAATTGCAAGGTAACCAATTGCTGACTGGAGGGGACTTCCTGGAACATTCTTATGTTCCTCTGTACTGGTTTAGTCTTTCCTGCCACTGTCCTTCTTGAACTGAAGGCATGCCTCAAACCCTGGTTTGCAATCCTCTCACCTCCTCCACCATTTTGGCTTTCAAGTTTGATTTACTGATAACCTACTTGTCTAAATGATAAAATCAAGAAAGCTTTTATCAAGTAAGTTTATCATAGAAATGTAACTATTACGTGTATTGTGCAAAATGGTTCTTTTTTTTTAATCCAGGCAAATACATTGGAGTTGTTCATTTGAATACTAAGTACATGGTCTGTTTAAAAATCCACAAGATGAATAACGAATTATAATTCTGGCAAGGCAAAGGCATTCTTGAAAGCCATCATTTTTATAATCCATTGAAGATGCTATGATAGTAGCTCATTGATGGCTGATTTAGAGTGTAACACATGTGCCATTACCTTTCTGGGGGATATATTTCATGCATCCTTACATTACAAGCCATTGCTGACTCCAAAATGGATTGGGTTACATGGCTATCAGGAGAGCTTCCTTGGGATAGATGCTGCCCCTTCACCCTTCACCCCACAATTTACACATGTGCCTCTTCCCCCAGCTGCTCCAAGGACCTGTAATGTGATTACAGCCACACCAATCAACCTACAGAAGCCTGAGAGAATATACCTTGTTGCATGAAACTGAGTTTTGAGGTTGCACAACATTTAATGGCAATAGTTAAATGATAGAGGTAGGGGGAACTCCTGTACTACACTAATAGTGCCTCAAATATCTCTTTAATTATTATGGCATGGTGTGGGACAACTACATGTTTTGATGAGTGCCTTTCTTGTTACCCATCAGTAGTCAGCAGCATTCCAGTATATGCCGCAGAGTCCTACATGCCTTGCAACTCTCCTTCCGAGAGCCTGCTCATGCGAGAGACCAGCTGGAGTGCTGGGGCATTCATGCTCCTAAAACAGTTGCTCAACCAGTGATGGATACGAGTTGCTGGATAAAGACTCCAGCTCCCTTGCTCCTATAGCATTAAAGGAGAATCCCTCTGAGCCATGTGTTCTACTCTGCCTCTTAGTTGCCCAACAGTACTGAGCCCCCCTTGTCCTCAGTGTCGGCAGGCTCGATAAGACAGTGTTACAGCAGCCTTCCCCTCCCTGTCTTAATTCCTTGTCCCACTACCAGCTCTTCCTGGGAGCATGTCCTGAGTTAAGTTACTTGCACTTACATCTTTGTCTTAGGGCTTGCTTTTGGGAGAATACAACCCAAGCACATTAGATAGTGGTTGTATATTTCCATTGCAAGTGACAGAAACCCCAGCTTAAACTGGCTCAAGCAGAAAAAGAATTTATTGGCTCATGTAATTGAACAGTCCAGGCTAATAGCTCTAGCTTCAGGCACTATTGGATCTGTTTCTTTGAACGATGTTACCAGCACTTGATTTCTCTCGTGCCATCTCTCTGCTCTGCTTTCTTCTGCGTTGCCCTCTTTCTCAGGCAGGTGAACTTTCCAATAGTTCGCATCTTCCCAGATTAGGCCAGTGGAAAAGAAAGCATCTCCCTCCAGATAACTCCAGCTGATGGCCTGAAACTAGGCCTGATTGGTGTTCACTGGGTCATGTGCCCATCTTTGAACCAGTCGTTGTGTCCTGAATGCTATGTATGGCTAGACTTGGGCCCCAAAGCCAGCAGGGAAGCTGGTGGTCTAGTCAGCTTAATCCCTGTCACAGGGAGTAAAAGGAGGTGCTCGTGGTTCTCCAAGAAAAACTCCTATTCTTCTACCAGAAGAAGGGGGGGTCAGTGCTATACAGATTCACAACCATGTCTTCTGAATCTTAATGCTTTCCTCTGTGAAAAAGTGCTATCTTTCAAGGATAAAACATCTCCTAGTTCTAGTTAATTTCAAGAAAAATTTAAGTCATGAATGTTTCACAATTTTTGGGGATGTTGAAATTTACAGAAGGAGTGAAGTACCTATGAACATTAAAATAATTGGTTTATGATGCATTAATTATGCTGTTTAAGGTTTTGGTTCTGTTTTCCAATAGGATTATGTGAGATGACAGGGAGCACATAATCAAAGTATGAAAGGATAGAAAATATCATCCATACTTGTTGAGGGACGAGGGGAGCAGAGAGGGGCTGGAGTGGAGGTCCTTTCAGCCAACTGACTTTGTTCTGGTTGAGTTTTCATATAACAGCAAACTTTAGAAGCTAAAATGGTCATTTTTCACTTCTGCCCTTAAAACAATAGTGTATCTTAAGTAACATGACTTTTGAACACATTGCAGAAAACAGAAATGTAAAAGCTTCACAGGGGAGTCAACACCCAGTTTCTCTAAAGGGACGAGGAATAACTATTTTAGGCTCGGTGGGCCAAGAGGCAAAACAGAGGATATGTGGGTGCGTATGTAACAAGAGAGAAAACAAATTTCCACAGTGTTTTTATTGATGAAGTTGAAAATATAGCAATCATAATAGTATCCAAGCTTTTTTAATATGGGTCTACTAATGAGAAAAATAGAATTCTTATTTTGAGGGCGATCATGTTTTCCTTAATTGTGACTCAAAAATAGTGTTCACTATCATTTAATCAATTGCAAATGCTCATTTATAAAAACCAAGCTTGCAGTCTGTGCAAAAACATGTAGTGGGCTGGATTTGACTCACGGGCTGGAGTTTGCTGACCTCTGGCTTAAACAAAAAGGTCTTAGTAGATTCACATAGTTCAAAAATACAGAGGTAGTGCAGGCTTCAAACTGAGCTAATTCAGAGCTCCAGTTTGAGATTATCTCCTTGCTTTGAGATTATCTGTGCTGCTTTTCTGCCTGGGTTGCCTTTATCCGGAGCCTGGATTCCTCTGAGGCTGCCTTCTTATTTATATCCAGTGAGGGAGAATCATTTCTCAGAGCCACTGAGCAAATGTCTTGAGCTTCAGTCTGATTTGGAGCAAACCTGAGCCAGTCATGTGGCAAGGGGGTGGGACCAGAGAACTGCCTGAATCCAAACCTCATAGCTCTTCTGCAGGGAGAGCAAGGTGGACTGGGCGGGCAGTGAAGAAGGGGCTCAACAGCAACATCCACTACAGATAGACTAATTTTTAGAGAGAAAACAGGGAGCAGATGGGCAGTTTTTACAGGGTGAAAGCAATCTTAGGTCTTGCTATTCTGGGATATCTGTAGTATTAAGTTGTATTTTCTCAGAATGAACAGTAGGAACCACTGAAGTACAGTTATGGCAGTATTTTACAGAGGCCCTGTCCTCAGCATCATAGTCTTGCCACTTGAGTTGATTTCTCATTAACAAACCTTAACATTTTCCTGCGTGATTCTGCTAGTCCTGCGTTGTAGCTCTTCACCAATATCGTACATTACTTCCTCCTCAAAAAGGATCCCTGGGAAGATGCGTTGAACATCTTTGTCAGAATGGTTGAGTCATGGGTCATTTTTATTATTTTAGGGCATAAGCATTATTTCCTTTTGTTGATGCCCATACTAGTGCTTTTGATAAAATGGAAGGCTCGCAGAAGATTTTGTAGTCTATGGATCCCCTTGTGCAGTTACTAAATTCATAGACCGCAGGTCCATGTATGGACCAAAATTATCTTAGGCTAAATAGATAATATGTTTATACATTATATATGGCTGTTTTAAAATGTAGGTAGGGGGCTTTGGGAGTCATAAAATACAAATTCATTTCACAAAAGTATCCTTACTTTTAGAGTAGCTTGTTGTTATGTATTTTCTCACTCAGTAGATATTTAAAAGCAAAACCACTGTTGTGTGAAGTTCTGTTAATATTTTTTATGTTAGAAAGGAGTTCTTATATAGTAAAAATGTTGGGAACACACTGCTATGTCCTGGGGACTATGTAAATTACAAGATGAATATGTCAGAGCCTTAGTTCTTAGGAAACTCATAACATAGGAATACAGGAACGCTTTAGAAAGGGCTCACTTGGTTGCAAGTACCAGAAATTCAGTTCAAACTGACCTAGGGAAAACAAGGAATGTACTAGTTTATTTGACCAAAAATCTCAGCAGTAAGTATTTACTTGGCTCATCCATGCATGCCTAGAACCAGAGTCTGCACTGTGTCATCAAGATTTAGTATCTCTCAGTTTCCTGGTTTTGCTTTCCTTTGTGTGGGATCCACTCTGGTATTTTTTCCCTGAGAACAAACAAACCGTCTAGGATTAAACTACGGATGCTCCAAACACCTACTAATTCTAGTGGGAAGAGATATTCACCTTCCCATAGTCCCTTTGAATTAACTCTCATTGGTTCAGGTTTTCATGTAAACCAATTAATATAGCAGGAGGTGTCTCCTTGCATCTGGGAAGATGTTAGCACCGATCGAACCATATGGACTGTTGATGGGGTCTGTGAGATTTTCAAGGGGAAGTGGGGATACCATTATGAAAAGTAGGGGGAATAGGTGCTAGAAAGGCAAAAAGACTTGATACTCACTAGAAACAAATCAACACCCCTGAAGAAAAAAAAAAATAATGAATGACATAAAACAGACTCATTTGTTCATTCATTGTTTTCTTTAATAGTCTTTATTGAAATTTTTTTATTTTAGCAGAGACCATTGATTGCCAGTATCTACTCTTTACCATCCATTCCTTCTTCCTAATGGAGTCATTTACTTTGTTCAACTACGTACCCCGTTTAAGTGGCCGTGTGCTTGAGAGGAGGTTGCCTCACCTCTGATCCCGGGGGCAGGTCTGGACCATCTGAAGTCATCAGGGGCCCATTCCTTTTGCTGTGCATTTGTTTGAGGCATGAGCATAGGCAGCCTTCTGGGCAGTGAAATATGCAGTGGCATCTCTAGGGAGCTTCCTGGAAAGCTGGTCTTGCTCTTAAAAAGACATATAATTAGGAGACATCTTAAAATCTCAAAGGAAGCTACCTAAAAACCTTGCTCACAAGAATGGAATGTTGAAATAACATCGGTTCTTGGATGATGATGTTGAGGAAATGAATGACGCCAGAGTGTCCCCACCTCTAGATTTCTAGTTGTATGAGAAAAGCGCTTTCCTTATTTCAAGTTACAGTGGGTTTTATGTTACTTGCAATGAATACAACTCCTATATCCTGTGGGCTCTGGGCCAGGCATTCAGGATAAAAATGAACAGGATATATGCCCTCTGCTCATGTGATGCTTGAAGTATACTGGGGTAGAAGTTGTTATTTCTCCCAGTTTTTTCAACCTCACCCTCTGTATGAAGTTAGTCAAAGTTCCTAATGGGACTGGGTCAAGAAAAGAAAGAGGACAAACTCAACAGGTTGCACCCAAAGGGGCCCCTACCCAATCCAGTGCTGTGGCCTTGCCAAGAGAATCAGGAGCCCTTGGAGAAAATACCTCTTTTTTTCTGGACACAAAATGTGAAGTGCATGGCCCTCCACTGGTGGGTCAGGACTGCCATCTTCACAGACAAAGAAAACATGTACTTCTCTATTCCCACTTTTAAAACCCCAATTACAGGCACAATGAGGATCTGTGGAACCCCACCAGCACTAACAAAATAAAGCACTTAGCTCATGCAATCTTGTCTTTTTATTTTCAATATCACTTACAATATAAGCTTTTTACAAAATCAAATCCTTTCTCACCAATGATATGATTTTCCCTGAAAAGGCTTTGAAGTATCCTGCCGTTATCACTTCTGTACACAAACATTAGCAGAAGCCCTGCCAGGCAGGAGGACAAAAATAATTGCTCAGGCTTCATTGTAATTTAACCTTTTGCAAATTCCTACTTTAAAAAAGTTCCCCTTGACTTACTGGCATCATATTGAGATAATATATGAGTCAGTCCATTCTTGTTAAGACAGTGAATCTCCATGAATCTTTTCCTCCATGAAAGACTGTCCCAGACCCTTCACCCCTTTTAATTTAGGCTTCTTGCTCTCTTTCTGCACCGTTTGCATGGGTCCCTTTGTCGCCTTAACACTCTTGTCTAATGGTTTCTGTACAATTAAGGCATTATGGAGGTGAATGTTAATACGTCTCTGAAAATTTATAGAGGCTATAGATCTTGATGTTGCAAAAGTATGCGCCAGAAATTGGCTAGGTGCACTGCTCTTCTAGCTGATAGGAGAAACGGAGTTCATTATCTGTCATGTTGGTAGTGGGACTAAGCAGAGACCTGTTAGGAAGGTGTGAAAAGAGAAAGAGAAACCAGCCTGGTGTAAATCAGGAGGAATATAAAGGTTTAAGCTATTTTAGTCTCAGGTTTGGTAGAAGAGTGGTTTCAAATACGGGCTCTGTATTCAAAATTCCTGTGTTTAGATTGTCGTTCAATAATTGCCATTTGCTGTTGTACTATAATCTCTCTGTTATTCAGTTTCTTCATTTGTGAAATAGGTACACTGAGAAACAACCGTAACTCCTTCCTCAGGCTTATCAGGCTCTGCTTGGTCTGGTTTCCGCCTGGGTCTCAGCCTTAACTCGTGCTGTTCACTGTAATTCCTCACTACTGTCTTCTTTCAGCCACGCCAGTGTCACAGCTGCTTCCTAGCTCAGGGCCTTTGGCCATGCTGTCGCTTCCTCTTCCATGAAATACTTTTCTCCCAGATGGTCATAGGGAGGACTGCTTCTCATCCTTCCTAGACCAGGTTAAATTTTATCTTCTCACAGTAGGTCCTGATCATAGCATAGGTTCTCCAAAGACATACCAGAGTAATTTATTTGGGGGATGATCCCAGGAATCAATCCCAGGAAAGGAGTGAGGAAAGGAGAGAGTTGATGAGAGGTGAAATTAATGAGGAATTTACCACTGTAGACACCTTGGACTCAATCCTGCTGGGGCATTTCTGGGAGTCTTGTGTAGGACCTCCTCAGAGTTGTCCCAGTAATGGGACAGGAAGCTGGGATGGTTATCCACCATCTCCTTACTCATTCACTGAGGGTCACTCCTGGAGGGAGTTATCTGGTACTTCTGGTCTCTGCTTCCACTGGCTGAGAATGTCTTTGCATCAAAGAAAGCCTTGCAACAGAGAGAGGCTGATGCCAGAGTTGGGAAACCCTTGGTGTGCAATGAACCTGCCCACTAGGCTGCAGATGGCATCCTGGTTTGGCCAAGAGTATGTGGGTGAGGTTCTGCCTAGCCCCTGTAGTCCTCCATTTTTCTCTATTCCTCTATCCTGTCTGCTTTCGTTATATGTTTGTTGTGGTCTGTGGTTTGTGTCTCCTTAAAAGTCATATGTTGAAGCCTTTATCCCCAAAGTGATGGTCTTTGAGGTGGGGCCTTTAGAAGGTGATTAGGTTTAGTTGAGATCATGAAGGTAGAGCCTCTATGGTAGGATTAGTGTCTTTATAAGAAGAAGAAGAGACCAGGGCTCGCTCTCTCTAACATGTGAAGACACAGCAAGGCAGGAGTGTCTGCAATCCAGGAAGAGGGCTCTCACCAGAGCCTGAGCAGGCTGGTGTTCTCATCCTGGCCTTCTAGCCTCCAAGAAATAAGTGTCTGTTGTGGGGTCCAAGAGCAAGTTTATTTGTTCTTGAATTGTCTATTTACTGGTCAGTGAAAAGGGTAATATTCAAAGTATATAAGCCACATATGGCAGGGGTGTTGGTCATTCAAACATTTGCCCACCCTGTGTTAGAGTAAACTTCTAGCAGTGGAATGGCTATGTCTAAGACATGAGGTGTTCAAAGTAGGTCAGACCTTTGTTAGTAAAATTTTGAGATTCCCAGTAAGTGCAGACAGTACAGGTTGAAAGTATAGTAATGGAGGTAAATTAAATCCTGAGTATCTCAGCAATGAATGACTTGGTAATGAACATGAAGGATCTTTTTGTGAAAAGTTGTATAAGCAAGATGATTTTGAATATTTAAAAATGAATGTGTGTGTGCATGTATGTGTGTGTGTGTTTGGGTTCCACTAAAAGCCCATTTAAAACCTACTTGAGTACTTTTTCATTTGGTTTATAAGTATTCAGAACAGCAGGATAAAATTTCAACTTTTAGCAAGCCTCTGCCCTCCAAGCCAGAATGTATAACTAAAAAAAATTAAAAAAAGAAAACTCCACTTTGACAATGAAACACCTACATTGGGAATATGCAGACGAGTTTCTCCTTAAAAGGTTAACTAGAGACAATAATTACTTTCTCCAGAGAGCACCCAAGTGACATACTGCTGTCTTGATTTCATTGCTGTTTGATGATGTGCATTTCTTGCCACTTATAAATGAAACAAATGAGGTTAGATGGCAAAGATTATGAAAGGAATTAGCAATAATGAGCCTGGTAACAAAAAACATTATTATAGAAAATTGAGTTGACCTTACTTTCATAATTATTCACCTTAATTGTTTTTTGTAGTGTAATTTGAATGAAATTAAATAATACTAATATTCCCCCTGCCACTGACTAGGAATTTCATGTAAAGATTAATAACTTTCAAAACTAAAGGTTTGGCTGCCATCTTTTAGAGGTCACTGTTGCTATTCCAGGAAGCTCCATGTCCTCAACATGATCACTGGCCACCTATGTCAAGACCATAACTTACTTGTCAAATACCTTGGGTCATATGGCTCTTTGGTGTAGGAATCAGAGCATCTGCTTCCAAACTTCATGGGATGCACTGCTCTCCTGATCCTCATTAACTCTCCTCAGTTTTCCCACCAGAATGTGGGTCTCTGTGAATCAGCCATTGGCAACACTTATGTGTAAGGGAACTGGACTTTCTCAGTTAACTGGGTGAACATAGTATGAATTTGAAATTTTAATTTTCTCAGAGAACACCTTTAGGGCATCCCACACATAAAATTGGGATTTAAAAGTGGGCAAATAGAGCACTTTCTACCTTTTCAGTACTTTGGACCTTAGTAGCACTAAGAAGTTTTGAACATTTGCCATGTACCAAGGCACTGAGTTGGGTCATTTACACAGTTATATTACTTAGTTCTTTCTTTAACTTTATGGCGTAAGCACAGTTGTCATTTTTGTTTTGCAGATAAGGAAACTGAGATTTAAAAGATTAATTATATGAGTTGCCAAGGTCCAAGCCAGGCTGATTCAGGATTTGAACCCTTGTATCTGATCCTTGAGCTCTTAGCCAGTAGGATAGAATCAAAGAGAGCCAATAGGCCGAAATGCCGGTGTGGGCACCTGGCAGTTTGTGGTCTACCTCAGCTGTCTAACTTAATCTCTATGCATGTAAGTAACTTCTCTCAGTCTATGAGTTTACACTTGTATAATTGGAATAACACCTAACTTACTGGGTTGCAGTGAATATTAAATGGAGAACGTTGTGAATTGCCTTGAACGTTGATGAACTATAGGAGGACTGAAAAAATGGTTACTTTTCCCCATGACTTATTGGCACCTTCTGGCTAAGGCCTGGGAGGCATTTAGCACAATGCCTGGCCCATTGAAACCAATCACTAAGGTCATTTGCTAACATTTACTGAACATCTGCCATATGCTGGGCTCCATACCCTACACTTTGCAAATGACAGCTCTCTGTTCTTCACATTGTCTCATGCCCTAGGCACTATTTTTGTCTCCATTTTAGTGACAGTGGCTGTGTGATTTCCACCTGGTAAGCAGTGGAGCAAAGTCCAAGCTCCGAGGCAGCCTCATATGTGTCAGCTACCATAGTTCATTGTAATGTTGTTTCTACACTCTGTGAGCCTGTGATTGGCTGGCAATGTCTTCTTTTCATCACACCTGAAGTGGCAGCACTTCTGAACTCCAGTGGCCTTTACTGTCTGTCCAAATAAGCAGGCAAGAAATCATGCCTTCAGGCCCATTACAGCCTCCCATGCTTTCCTGAAGTGTGTAAATCACTTGTGCCTTTGTTCATTTGTTGAGTCAGTCACTTGGTCACTCAGCAAACACCATTGTGTGTCTGTTATGTTCTAGGCACTGTAGGAGGTGCTGAGGATACCAAGGAGAACAGAAGGGACATAGTACTCATTAAGGGCGAAGCCCGATTTCATGGGGACTGAAATCCCCATTTGGAGGGCCTTCCTTTGGAAAAGACATTGGATTGCCTACACAAAATTAAATTAAGGCCCTCAGAAGGGGTCTGTACAAGGGATGGATCTTGAAACTTAGTAGTAAATGCACTACTGGTACCTATTATGGATTTTAGAATTCTAGATTCTAGTGAAACCCAGATATAACAGGGAGGCCTTAAGGCCCTGGTCATCATCAATGGAGAAAGTAAAATCAAAACAGAACATAATTATGACTGCAGATCTTGACGAATTTTGAAAGTCCTTACTGCAGGTTTCCTTGAAGGGGCCAACTGAATAGCCAGTTACTCGAAGTGCCACACATAAAGGTTCCTAAAGCCCTTTTCCCTCAAAATGTGCCAGTCAGTGAAAACGGCATCACCTCTCACTCTGACGTTCCCACAGCCCTCTCCCCTCCTTGCCTAACATTCTCCAGACCCCAGAAACCCTCCCTGGCCACCATACGTAGACCCTGCACAGGTATAGGCTGTTTTCTACTCTCAGGGATTCCATGGAGAGATGAGAATCATTGCACAAGCATACAGGCTTCTGGTGAATTCAGCTCTCTGCTTTCTGTCCTTCCTTACAAGTTCACACTTTTGTGTATCATTTCCCAAACTAGAGCATAAGCTATTTGATGGCAGGGACTAATTTATACTTCTGCAATTTATGGCACAATTAATGTCCCTCTCCCAACTCCACATACTATTTAGAAATGGAGGTAGTAATTTAAAAATAACAATTATAATGAAAAACAAGTGGCAATTCTATTTTTAAAAAAATTATTAGCAAGGTGTAAAATTGCATACTTGATTTAGTTACTAAATTCAGGTGAAGACTCCAGAAATGATGGGGGTAGGGATTGTGGGTTAATGAGATTTAAAAGTAAATAACTTTGGGATGGGAGGAAGTTATATTAATGTTAGTGTAAATATTTGGAAGTTTGGACTGCAGTGGGTATTCTTAACCCAGGAGACACGTGATGATGTCTGGGGACATTTTTGGTTGTCACAACAAGGTGTGGGGGCTGCTGCTGGCATCAAGTGGGTTGAGGAAACTGCTGAATGTTCTGCACCGGACAGACCCACAAAAGAGTTATCCAGCCCAAAATGTCCATAGGTGCTGTCCAGATCATCAGGCAAGAACTGGAGGACTTGGAGAAACAAGTTTTTTACTTAGTAACTAACTAGCCAATTACCTAAATAACTAATCAGTTAACTAACTAACTGGAGGACTTGGAGAAACAAGTTTTTTACTTAGTAACTAACTAGCTAATTACCCAAATAACTAATCAGTTAACTAACTAACTAGTGCTGTGGACCTGCTTTGACTGAATTGACTCAGACTTTTTTCCCCAATTAATAATTGGTTAATTTATTGCTGGGAAAAGCCTATTAATTTGGTTCTTTTATGGAACTGGCCTCTCTGTTCAGTTAAATGGCAACAACGATGCACATCGTGTCTGTCTTTGTGTGCGCATGTGTATGTGCAATGATATTACATGGCAACGTAATGACTTGAAATATTTTTTGTGTGGTTATATATCAGGCATAGTGTTGGATGCTATACATGGGTTATCTGGTTTAATCCTTAGTCCAACACTATGAATGAATCAACCCCATTCAGAGGTGGGAACCTGTGATTTGTCAAAGATTCCAGAAGCCTTGGTAGGTGAGAGGAGCAGATCTCAGTCTAGGTTGTCTCAGCCCCAGAGCCTTGGCTTGTAGCCAGGATCTCTGAAAGGTCACTCACTCCACGCCCTCTTCAATGATTTTTGCTCTACCCAGGAGACACCTGCATTATTATTTTTCGGATTTTTTGAAGTGTAAGTACTTTTAACCTCCCCTCTAGCAGTGATATCCTGAAATCAGGGTTCAATGCATTAGCATGTTATTTTTCTAATAAATTCTGAGGAAACACTGCTTTAAAATCATGTTAAGCTACTTACTGCCAATATCAAAATGAAGTTTTAATGATCAAGTACTATCTAAGTGGAAATTATTGTAATAATTGATGAATCCATGTGAAGGCCACAGAGCATCTTCTAGAAGAGGTCTGAATGGCCACATTGAGGTAATATCAGCAAAACAGAGTGATGATAAAGAAGGATTAAAGGCGCAGGCTTTTAAGGGGCTCCGTGATTAAATGCAATCAAAGGAGAGCTAATGGGTTAACTCACATCTGGTGAGCACAGTTCCACAGTGTGCAGTTTGATACAGGACCATGCAGTGACTTTCAAATAGAGAAACGGGAATTAGTGACATTCTCTCCCCAATTATTAATTTTACAGAAATGCGAACAGCTCAGCAAAGGGATATATTGTCTGTTTGAAGGCTTTCCGTGAACAAATGCATTTGATAGTTGAGATGACACCATGAGTGAAATAGGCCCTGATTTTCAATATGCCCTTGAGTTCTGTTATTTTGTTGTCAGTAGGTTTAATAATTGATTGGGTGGTGGGGGGAAACATGATAGGGTAAGAACAATACCAGCATTATCTCAAGAGTTCTAAAGGATGATTTGTGTCAAATCAGGTGTTTTTTTTTTTTTTTAATTTATATATAGTGCTGTTCACAAGCTAAATTCGCATTGATTCAGCCTCTCTCTTACCCCCATTTAGCTGGGATAAACCCTTATGGCAAATCTTCTATGAATAAAATTGTCAACCTGTCCTAGGAATGACCCAATCTTGTATTTGTAGACTTCAGATGTGAGTGCAGCTGGCATTAGTGTAAGGGACATAACCACCACAATGAAAGGAAAAGAGATGGATTCCTTCGCCTCTGAGCTCTTTCTCGAGAGCAGTGGTTTTCAGTGTGGGGCAATGTTGCTCCTCAGGGGACATCTGGCAATATCTGGAGACATTTTGGGTCCCCACTGGGATTGGTGTGGGGTGCCACTGACATGTAGTGGTTGGAGGCCATGGATGATGCTGTTAAACATCCTACAGAGCACAGGACAGTCCCCACAGCAAAGAAGTATCCGGTCCCAAATGTCCCCAGTGTCGAAGTAGAAAAGCGCTGCTCAAGAGCCGTCTCACTCAGACCTGGAGTGGGAGATGGATTCTGTGTGAAGCTGATAAAGCTAACGCCTCTCCTTCACTGGCACCAGCCCTTCCACCCGGGCAGGCGCCACAGCAGTGATTTCACATAACCGTGTGTTCTTTCCAACTTGCCAATGCGGATGGCTACTGGCAGTTTTTGGGTATGGCTAGGGAAAGACCTGGGAATTCATTTAACTTGGCTTCAGTGGAATACACACATGTGGTTCTCGGTCATCATGTGTGTAGTTGGGTCACTGCTCATTGTACTGGTGTATAAATGGCTTCCGGAGTATTCCTGATGCCAACTTTGCCATCTCCCCAGCATGATGGTGCGAGCTACAGGCTGGAGGCTCTACATGGATCTGCATATTCTCTAGGCACCCGGTCTTTGATGCAAATGGATTGGGAAAGAGGTACAAGGTTTCAAATATATGGAGCCAGAAGCTAGTCTGTGGGAAATTTTTCCAATAATCTAATGTGTAAATTGAAGCAGAGGATTAATTTCTCATTGAGGTCGTGACAAAACAAAATTTCTTCCCTGCCTGGAATGCATTTGATAGTACAGTACATACAATTATAAAAGCACCATACATTTTTATCATCTTTAAAAAGTGATGTTAAGTAAAATTTATCATAATTCTTGAATTGTAGGGCATGAGTCTGTAGCAATAGTAGGAAGGCAAATATATCTGTATAGGGAGTCACATTTTTTATGTATCCCAATTATCAATAATATGAAAACAATTTCAATGAACTGTGTTAGAGAAAGGTATGAATTATATTACCTTTTAAATGGAAAATATAAAAAAAGTTACAGTTACAAGAAAAGGCATCAAATTGCATACACCCTAAAATGTGGAAAAGAGATTTATTGTAGAGTACACCAGGCAGTTAATTAATAAGAACTGTTATGTTATCTTTCTGGATTTTGTGATACTCATGGTATTTTTAGCTTTTTAAAATTTGTAATTTGTTGAGGTTTCTTATTTCATATTCGCTTCAGTACCGAATTTTACATTCTTGTATTATTATTCTTAGGGTCCTGAAATTTTATAAACTCCAGGCCCTACATAACCAGGATCCTCCTTTGCCTCCAGCTTCATCACTGCCTGGAGACAGATGGCTCCTCCATGTATCTCTAGACCTTTCCTGTGAGTCTTGTGAGTGCTAGACGCATATTAAATCACCTCGATGTCAACTTTGAGACACCTGGGATTTCAGAGGCATCTCCAAACTCAGTATGTCCAGAGTCAATTTCATAACACAGATCCCCTACCCCATGCATTCGACCTATGTCCTTCTGGTGTTTTCCATCAGTGAATGGCAAAACACCTATTGAGAATCCTGGAAGAGTAGGGCTCATCCTTGATTACCTATCTGCTCTCCATCCCTCAACCCAATTCATGGTGTTCTGCCAATTTTATGTTTTAAATATCTCCTAAATCCATTTAGTTTTTCCATCTCTATAACCTCCACCACTTCTCTAGTCTAAGCCACCATTATTGCCCTCTTGGACTCTGAGAATCTCCAGCTGTCCATTGGTTTCACTTTCAAACCACTATCCAAAAAGAGTCCAGAGTAATCTTTATAAAACACAAATATAATCACACCAACTCCCTTATGCAAAACCTTCTCGGTGCCAAAGACTTTTAAAATGGCCCCAAAAGACCTACCTCTCCAGCTTCATTTTCATCTCCCACTGCACTGTACCCTCCCTCCCTCTCTGTGCTCTCTCCTGGTAGCAGATCTTGGCACAGGCACTGTCTCTGATGTCGCCTCTATCTGGTGCTCTCCTCTTCATTCCGGGTTTCTGCAGAAGCATCATTTCCTGTGGGAGTCCTTTCTTGACTTCCTGAGCGGTTCAGCCCTCACCCCTCCCCTCACAGGCCTGAGTACAGAGGACACGTTCAGAGCGGCTGTCAGTGTTACAGTCCTACACTGGCATTTGCTTCTCTTTAAGGAGGGTCTCTCCCCCACCAGCTGGTGAGTCCATGAGGGTAGGGATTCGGCATTCACAAAATACGTGCACATACTTGGTGGTTTATAAGTATCTGAATGAGTGAATTAATAAATGGTTTCAGGGACTGAGGTAGTCACAGAAGATAATTTCCAAGACATCTATGGTAAAGACCTTCATCACATGTGACAGTTTTGATGGGCTGGTAGCTCTCAAAGCACAGTGTCGAGCAGGAACCTGAGGCTGCGCTCAGGCTGTGCTGAGTATACCAGGCTCGATGAGCAGATTCGCAGTAGTTGCTGGTGTGGGCCAGGGCGGCCTCCCCTGCAGATCAGCCCTGAAGGGGAGCTTCTCCCAGATCTCATACCTTTCACACCAGACAAGACCACACTGTGGCCAAGACACTGGAGTTTTTGTGGAAAGAGCAAGTGATGGAAAAGGCATTTTTTTTTATATTGTTTGTCTTTTCAGGGCCTATTGTTTTAGGATCATTTTATTTTTTTACTTCCCTCCATTGCTTCTCTTGGCCGGCATGCCACACGGCCATCGTGTGTGGAAGGACTTGGGAATACCTTCCGTTATAAAGGGGCTTCCTTCCAGTGGGAAGCCTCAAAGACCATAACAGGATTCAAGGGAGAGGTGACACAGCATGTATACCTGGAGTCAGAAGGTGTAGTGTGCTGCATGGCGGCCCCATGATATCAGGTTCAAATTCCCTGCACCTGCAAAGGTTGCCTTTATTTGGAAAAAAAGATCTTTGCAGATGTGACCAAGTTAAGGACTTTGAGATGAGGGGATAATCCTGGATTATCCACTTGTAGTCTATCACAGGTGGCCTTGTGTGAGAGAGAGGGAGAGGGCATTGACACATATGCATGTGTGCGGACACACACACACACACACACATGCACAGGCGTGTGAATATGGAGGCAGAGATTGAAGTTACGTGACCACAAGCCATGGGATTGCCAGCAGCCGCCAGAAGAGCCCCTGGAAGAGGTAAGGGAACAGACTGACCTGGGCACTCTGGCAGTGTCCCTGCTGACACCTTGATTCCAGGCATTTGGTTTCTAGACCTGTGAGAGCAAACATTTCTATTGTCTTAAGCTACCAAGGTTCTGGTAATTTGTTACAATTGCCACAGGAAAGTAATACAGAAAAAAATTACGATTTATTCATTGCATTCATTTTTCTGGAACTTTTCATGCACAGGGTGACAGGAGCTTAACAGACAAGATCAGGTTGGCTTATTGAGGAGAGAGGCTGAGGGAGAACCTGTGCTTTTTCCTTCTGTGGGGTTTTTGGTCTAAAGTTTTGGCTGGTTGTGAAAGTGCATTTGCTTAGTGGATTCTGAGGTTAGTAGACACTTCTTAGGAATCTAATGCAACTTAGGGCAGGTGGATTAAGGCTCTGCATATCCTTAATTCTTCCCACAGCAGTGAGACCTCACAAATACAGGGAAAAGTTATTGAACAACTCAAAATCTTAGGATTATAGATGACAAATCAGGTATAATGGTCAGTCCTCACTAGGTAGGTGATATTTGGGCAGAGGTCAGAATAAGGTAGGGATGCAAGCCCTGGGGGAAGTGAGTGCCGGGCAGGGGGAACTGTAGTTACGAAGGCTCTGAGTCAGGAAGTACTCTGGCTCATACAGGAATAGCAAAAGGGCCAAGAAGCTGGGACTCAGCCATTAGGCATTATTTCAGGAAGAAGTATCTTCGATCATTACACTCTATTTCTCTTTATCCTGTTACTACTTTAACCTTAAATTCCACCTTGTCTGGTGTTAGCACTGACTTTCCTGTCAGTATATCTTTGCCCATCCCTTTATTTTCAGTTAAAAAAAATCAGTTTGCCTAAATTGTGTTTCTTGTACATAATAGATATCTAGGATAAGTGATATCCCATTGCTCCTATTTGAGAAGGGAAGAAAATGTGACTTCCATTTTGAAAGATTTCCATCACAATTCCCAATACGAAAATGTCTTGGTACTAAGGAGACACTTCCATTATCTAAACATAATTTACATATACAAAATAATTCATTTCCTTGTAAGTTTAAGTAATTGAGGTATTACTGCACATGTCATTCAACATCTCAAAAATTTAGCATCTCCCTTAATATACCATGAGTTTTAAAAAATAAAGTCACAGCTCCATAGATTCATAAAGACTGCAGTTCAGTTTTATCGAATGTAGGCAAAAATTGTTAATTTACTCAACTAATAACAGTTGTTAGTCTTTATTTATGTGAATAGTCACACTGTCAGCACAGCGTGTGTTCTGAGCTGATCCAGTAGTGCAGGGGGGTTACCTTGATTCAGTGAGACTTTCTCAACTGCACTTACGACCAATATGATGCTCTTGGGAGGGGGCCAGCTGTGGTGCAGACCACAGCCTGTGGCTCTGGGTTGGAAGCATCGAGTTTCAGCCCATGAGGGAATTGAACTCTTGACCTTGGCTTCCTTAGCACCATGTTCTAGCCAATTGTGCTGATTGGTCACACATGGCAAATAATTTGGAGACATGGGAAAAATGTCAGAGCATAGGGTTCTTGATTTTAATGTGTTTGTTTTGATCTGATGGAAAACACCTTAGACTTTGGCGTCAGACAGAGCTTGGTTTGGGTCTCAGCTCCCTCTTTCCATGGTTTAGGTCACCTTGATTTGCTCTCTGAACAATGGGGATCATGATGCCAACTTGGAAAGTTTTTTAAGTGTCTGTGTAAGTAGAATAATTTACATGGGGATTGCTAGCCTAGAGTGCAGCATATCACCAGTGACTGTTCTGTGCATTGGTTGCAGTCATTATAAGGTGAACTCGTGATGCAGGTAACCACAGCACTTTTCCCCCCAGCTGGATTTTCCCCCCTCTTTCTCCACCCCCATCACCTTCCCTGAACAACTAACATGTTCAGGGAGCCATTCAGTTGCAAAGTGAAATACTAATGCTATAAAAATAAATGCTGCACAGAGTAGAGCCACATAATTCAAGTGTTCTCAGCCTGTTCAGCCCGTTGGGTCAAGGTGAATTCAGCACCCCACCTCTCGTGATGTGGACTCAAAGGAGTACAGTACAAGGGCCAAGAGAACAGGTGTTAGAGACTGACTGCTGGGCATTAAGGCCTTGCTTACTAGCTGTGCAGCCTTGGAGCATTTAACTTCTCCAAACCTCGGTTTCTTCATCTGTAAACGAGGGATTTTAACTGTTGTTACTTCAAAAGGTTATTGTGGGGCTTAAAAGGGAAAACATGAGTTAAAAATCTAGCCTGGCATATGGAAAGTGCTCAGAGGTGCTCAATAGGTTTACATTACCAACGTCAGCATTGAAGTGGCAACCAAGTTTCTGCTGCCCGTACCCAGGGGAGAGGGCACACGTCTCATTCACAGCCCGCACACCTTATGATCGGGGCTGCTTTTGAACTTGTCCAAGCTGCTCTGTTTTCAGAGAGACTTTGAGCCCCCATCAACTTATTTACTAAGTTTACAGAATGTAAAACAACTTTACGACAGTGTGTGGACTCTATATACACAAGATAGTAATTTTATTTGTTTCAAAAGTGAGTGTGTTGTTAGTCTCTTAAAAGGCTGATTCTTGGGGTCTCAGCCCAACATCAGCCTTGGTGCTTTTCCAAGGATTTCTTAACCCCAGGCTCTGCCCTTTAATTCCATATCAAATTATCCTGTCTCACCCTGGGTCAGTGGTGCCAACCTCTCATGGAATCCACAGAACCATTTTCCTCATTTCCTCTCTCTGTTTTTCAAATTCAGTCAGTGTTGGCTCCTTCCAGGTGTTATGCATGTTGTGTATTCTCTAGGCTAAGCTATTTTTTTCCCCAAAGAGTTTCCAATTTATTCATTCATTCCACTGCTGAAATTTATTTTTCCTCTGTATCTTTCACAACTCCTATGTTTCACATTCATCACCTTCACCTGTTTATGTGCATTGAGCCTTATGATTCCCCATCCTCATTCATACCATCACTTCCTCTTCCTCACACTGAGCCCTTTCTTTTCATTTTGAGAACAGATTTCTTGGCTTCATTGTCTTTTCCTCAGCAGTGGTAACACTTTAAACATTGTGATTACTTTCGCCTCTGCCATTAAACAGTCTCAAAATATATAATCAGTATGGAGCAGTGATTCTCCATCAGGCATGATTTTGCCCCCCAAGGGACATACATAGATCTGGAAACAGTTTTGGTTGTCACAACTGTGGGGGTGCCTCTGGCATATAGTGGATGGAAGCCAGAGATGCTGCTAAACATTGCTCAATGCACAGGACCGTTCCCACGAGAAAGAATTATCTGGCCCCAAATAGCAATAGCGTTGAGGTTGAAAAAATCTGGCATAGATTATAAAGAGTATTGATCTTAAAAAGCTGAAACAAAATAAAACAGGAATCATAGGACAGTTAATAATAAGATGATCGTAACTAACCTTTATTGGTCAATTTTTATGTGGCAGGCACTGTGCCAATAGCTTTCCTGCCTTCTGTTATTTAAGTTTCATAATTACTCAGTAAGGTAGGAACTATAATAACACTGGTAGTGACACTGAGGCCTAGAGAGGTTAACTAATGTAGTCAAGGTCACACAGCCAATTAAGGATGAAGCTAGGGCACAAGCCCAGATAGCTGATAGGAATGGCTTGTTTAGTTTGAACCACCGTGATGAGCGCTGATGCTCCTCACACTGCAGAGCAAGGATGCTTAATCTGGCGTCTCTTGGGTAGGCTGCAGGAGGTCTTTGAAACCACTGGAAACATAGATAATATTTTCATGAATGAATTTTTTCCTGGGATGAGAAGATAAGGCTCAAAAGTTCAAATCCTTCCAAAGGAATTTGCAGCAAGCAACACATGGGAAATCCATGAATATCTTATTCTTGACTTTCAGTGAAAGGAGAGGATTTGGGGCCCTGGATCAGGCTACCTTCCTAGAAAGCGATGATTCTTTGCTAATGAGCTCGAAAACTCTGACTCAGCTATGGACTCCCACTGGTTGAACTTGATAAATTATTAGTGTTGGACTTTCAAGGACTGTTAAACAAAGAACGCAATGCAAATTTTCATGGAATGAGGGTGATCTCAGGTGATTTAGTTATACATTTGGAAGATGTAATGGCTTTAGGTACTAACTGGTTTCACAGTATTGGCATATTTGACAGTTATATCAGGTATCTGGGTCATAAGACAGGGTTTGCCTGGGCTTCACTGATACTGTCCTCTCTGATTCTAATGTCCCTGAGTTCCTGGCTTACCCAATACCCAGGACCCAATATCCACATGGCTTACCCAAAACCCAGTATCCATGTTAATACCTTCAATCTGGTTACCTTCAGATAAGGAATCGTATCAGTGATTCCTTTAATTTTCTAATCAATTTTTTCTAGTGTTTAGGGGATTTTAAATGTCCATCTGATGTCCATCAATTTTGATACACTTTTTATAAGCTGTAATCATTTGTTGAATAGCTCTTTTCTTTATTGATCATCATTTGGGCTGTGAAGGATGATGGAAACTGCTTTTCCAATCTCCATTCCTCTTATTTACTTTTCTTTTCTTAATGCATTGGCCAGGACTTTCAGAACAGTGTTAAATAACAGTGATGGGCATGCTTGTTATATTGCTAGGTTTAATAGCAATTCTTCTAAATTTTCAACATTAAGAATGGTGTTCACTGTAAGTGCCCCATTAAAGAGTTTGCTATCTATTTTTCTAAGTTTCTCTTATTAAAAAAACCATGAAGGATTATTGAATTTTATCCATTTTGCATCTATTAAGGACATCAAATGGCTTTTAAAATTGTATTTCTAAGTTGATTGCATTTTTCTGCTTTGATCCATGATGCTCTAGTTTCTCAGTTTAGTTCTCAGAATAATCGTATTTACAGCATTTTGAGGTGGGAGATATTATTGCCCAAGTACATCCTACAGCTACAATCAACATGCTTTTGGAAATACAGTGGCTGAGATGTAATAATTACTCAAATTATTATGAACATGACCTATTTAGACATAAGGTATGGAAGAAAAAGTATTTATCATTTTCTGTAAATATATCTGTCTCCAGATGTACATATTCACAGGGAGTCTGAACAAAAAAGCATTACAGAATGCTCCCTGAGGTCTTCAGGGCCATCAATCAACTGGACCCCAGCAGCAGTGGGTCTTCTTCAGTAGTCTATCTTTAGTCCTTGAGTCTGCCCCTGGCCAAAAAAGGAGCAAGAGAGTTATTTTCTTTTATAATAAAGTTAATTTTTCCAGTATCTGAGTGCAGGAGTCCTGTTTTTGCATGGCTCTGCTATGCACAAATTTCTGCTATGTTTTAGTTACTTAACACCAGTCCCAAGCTCGATGATTCAGTTTTTTAGTTAGCATGGTATAGTAACTGTGAGTACTTGCGTCAAGCACAAACTTCATTGCTTGCTCTTCAGCCCGCGGATCATTGCGTAAATGGCAGGTGGGCACGTCCTTCCTCAGTCTGTTAGGGCCTGTTCCCTGCCCAACTGTGTCCAGTCTACACACGGACAGGAAAGCACAGGGTTGTGTTGGCTCCTTGTCTCCCAGTGACAAACCCATGTGATATTTATAAAAGTGAGCCATCAAAAGAGGGAATAAGTCTAACAAAGATAAAAGTGCTGCAAAGAAATGAAAAGTGACACTGAAAGTGAAATTCGTGTTGAATTCAGTAGAGTTATTGGAGAAATAGTTGACTAGGGGAATGTTGACAAACTCTAGATGTGCAGTTGGAGCTACTTGGTGGGGCAAACTTATCAATGAGTGAAGAAAGTGGTCACAACAATAAGGTGTTGCAGGGGATGTGATGCTGGCAGCATACTTCATGGTTAGGAGCTCTCGGAGATATTTCATGACACCGAAAGCCCTAAGATCAAAGCTTTGGGAGCTGGTCCAAACTTAGAATTAAATATGACAATTCTCCAAGTTATACAAAAGATGCTCTTTTTGTATCATAAGTTACACAATGAGAAGACTAGCAGTATTTTAAACTACTTGATAAGTTTTTGCAAAGTAATACATGCCTTAATTTTCATTGTTTCTAATAATTAAAGTAGAGCATACTAAATAAATTCTAGTTTTACTGTATTTTTTATTTCCCTTTGCATGTATAAGCAACAGTAAGACAGTTTTAATGTTTTGATAAACATTTTTAAAGGTCATGGAATGACTTGAACTTTTTCCAATGATTATTAATATGATTTTGCACTGTTTAGTTTAAACAGTTATTTTTATAGTCCCACATTACTCTGCAAAGTGAGGACTACCTGTACAATTTGCTCACTAAAGAAGGTTTGGAAACTAGACCAAGTGAAAACATTTACACATAACCCCACCCCTCAAAGGCACTAACACACCTAGAATGTATTTCTTTCCAATAGACTTTGATGAATATA
The DNA here is from genome assembly GCF_030020395.1 of Manis pentadactyla. Taxonomy (NCBI): domain Eukaryota; kingdom Metazoa; phylum Chordata; class Mammalia; order Pholidota; family Manidae; genus Manis; species Manis pentadactyla. Next base: position 169,773,824 of record NC_080023.1, read on the forward strand.
TACCTATAGTTCCACACAGTTGTGATTATGCTTCTTAAAGAATTTTCTTTGCTTTCTGAAATAGACTTTATTTTTAGAGCAGTTTTAGGTTCAGCACAAAATTGAGCAGAAGGTACAGAAATTTCCCACATACCCCTGACCCCACACAACCACAGCCTTCCCCATTATCAGCATCCCACACCAGAGCGGTACAATTGCTATGGCTGATGACACATCATTATCACTCAAAGCCCACAGTTTGCATCAGGGTGCACTCTTGGTGTTGTACATTCTATATGTTTGGACAAATATATAATGACATGTATCATACAGATAGTTTCCTGCCTTAAAAATCCTCAGAGCTCTGCCCGTTCATCCCTCCCTTCCCCCAAGCCCATGGCAAGCACTGATCTTTTTATTGTCCCCATAGTTTTGCTCTTTCCTGTTTTTAATCTTAGAGTTGATTTCAGAAGTACAACTGTTAGGTCATAAGTCTCAAACTGAGAACCAGTGTATTGAATCCATTCCACAGAGCAATTTTGTTTTTCCAGTGCACTTAGTAAGTCTACTTTATTTTTAGTGGAGCCAATAGGATAGTTCACATACAAGTATGAATTTCCTATTTTTCTTGAAAAATCAGGAGATCTGTCAACACTGAGTTCACATTCCCCCATGTTGTCAGGAAGCTGGACATGAGTGACCACTGTCCCTTTAGAGGGATAGTGTTCACGTGTCCCTGTGAACATTTCCGTTTGGTTTACTCCTGGGTATATGAGTATCAAATGACTTTTAAAAAGGGATGAACCACAGTTTTACATATAATACCAAAGAAAACTTTAAAACCTGTAAGCCACTCAGTTGAATAAATTTAAGAAGTTAAATAAGCTCTAATGTATCTACTTGATGAATTATTTTGCAGACAAAACAATTGTTAATCAAGCCTTTATCTTAATATGGAAAAAAAATCCATATTTAAACCAATCAGTATATTTCATAACTTTGGTTGGTAGCATCTGAAACAGCACCCACAGTACCACCTCCTGAGATTCACTCCTTTGTGTAATTCTCTCCCCTTCAGTGTGGGCCGGCTTATGACTTAGTACTAATGAATACACTGGGCAAAAGTGATGGGTTGTCACTTCCAAGATTAGGATCATAGACAGTGAATTTGCTCTTTTTGCTCTTTCTGTTAAAGCCAGCTGCCTTGTGAACTGCCCCCTGCGGCAAAGAGCAGAAAAGGCCAGTGAAGAGTTGAGGCCCTCAGTGCAAGGACCCAAGAGGCACTGAATCTTGCCCGTGCCACTGAGTGAAGCTGGAAGTGGTTCTTGCTCCAGTTAAACCTGGAGGTGACTGCAGCCTTGCCAATACCTTGATTGTAGCCTGAGTTGGATGACATGGTTAAGCCATGCTCAGATCCTTGACCCACTGAAACTTTGAGGTAATAAATGCATGATGTTTATTAGCTGCTATATATATATAGCTGCTACATTTGGGGACATAATTTGTTATATAGCAGTAGATAGCTAATACATCCTTGGTAATGAGTTGGTTTAGGAATCTGCGTGTGGGCAGTTTGAGACAATGGTAGGCAGACCCTTGACTTTTCTTCCATGGTTAGGGGTGGGTAAGAGGGGACAGAAAGAGAGAGAGACAGAGAAATTCCCTGACTGATAGGAAACATACTGTGTTCTGGAGCTGTCTTCATCATCTTGTGGTTTTTATGGAGAGACCCTCCTTTTAAAAGAAAGCTAATGCAAATCAGAAAGCAAAGCTGTGTGGTGAAGGGATACCAGGGTGACATCACTGGAGCACCTTCATTCCACTGTCTGGACCAGACCTCTCCACTTAACTTAATGTGAGCCCATGGATTCCCCTTTTCTTAAGCCAGTTACTATTTTTTTTGCAACCCAAAGAGTTTGACCTGATACAAACTGTGATTAGCTAATGACCAGCATCTAAAGGAGGACTTACTTGTCGCTCTGAAACACTGAGCCTCAACAGACACAACTTGAAGTATCTGTTTGCAGCTTTACAGGAATGAGGAAAAGGTATTTGTAAGTTTGTGAGCACAGGTTAAAAAAGTAATTGGAAACTAAGTAAGTAAAAAACCATCTTCAATCAAAGAAACATTTTGTAAGCTGAAATATTGTTCATTTTTATGGTGGTGAATGTATATCTTCATATAGAAAACTTCACTATCATTAGGAAGTGTCACACAAAATAACAAACACACCTTTTTCAATCTGGTTATAAATATGCGGAATGGAGTTTATTTCACCAAAGCATTTCATGCTTCCAACTGATAATATATCAATAAAAGCTCTCACTCCAAGATGTCATTAAAGCCACATCTGCTCATTTCTATTTATTATGAGCAAAAACCAAAATGAAAAAAGTGGATTTGAATCATATTTCCTATGAGTTCATCATATGCTGGCATATAACACTTGTGAATTTTATTCAATTCATTTAAAATGATTTCTCACATGCAGCCAGAAAGTTAAGGGCAGTAGAGAATTCAAAATGATTAGCTGGTATCCAGGATTTCTCAGGCGACATATTTAAAATCACAACAAAGTGTATTTTCCTTAAGGAACTGTATCTTAGAAAAATTATCTCTAATGAACCAGACTTTTCCCTAATAAATTCAGTTCGTTTGTATTTTGAAATCGGTAGACGAAAGTGACCTTCTTAAGATAAGGTGTTTTGTTTTTTTCTTTCTTAAGAATAGGTCAGATATAGGCCAAGATCTATGGTGCTCATTTCAGATGCCCTCAGAATTCATTCTTTTTCTTATTTATTTTTTAACTGTGTGTGATTACAAAAAGTCAGGTGGTCTAAAGTGAGAACAGATGTAAATCTTCACCCAGAATTTGAACAAAATTTTCAGATGAAGAGGTATCAGAAAAAAAAAAAAGAAACAGAAGATCCAATAATATCTAAAACAAAACAGGGTAAAGAAAGGCTTGTGCCTTTTTAAAAATTCCTCGATTGTCCTTGGGAGTGGAAATACTACAAATGCCATTTTCTTTGTAATGATTCTGCCCTTTGAGGGTGACCTTCTAGGAATCAGGTATCTTAGAAGCTAACCTGTTCGCCTATAATTTTAGCTAAATCCGAGAAGAGGGTTACAGACCTGGGGACTGCTAGCAGATTATATCTGTGACTCAGTCTGAATGAATCTGACCACCACCACCAGTAACAATCCCCTGTCAGCCAGACATTCATGTAAGTCTGTGGGATAGATACTTGGACCCAGCCACTCACACTCCATTCCCCCTCGTCTTCCAAGAGGTTGGAAAGCTCCGTAGCATAATTCCCCGACTCCTCTGCAGTCAGAGTTCTGGGTTACGGTCAGGCTGTATTCATCAGTTGCCCTCATAGGATATCTGTAGGGTGGGAGCCAGGTGGAGATTCCTCTTGTGAGCATGGTGGCTGACAAGCAAGCGCTCACACGGTGATTCCGTATCAGCCCGGTACTAGGTTCCAGAGTTGGCCGCCAGTTTGGCAGGGATGACAGCAGAAGTGATAACAATGACATGACCTGCAAAACAGTGTCGTGACCTTCAGGCTAATAGTTCCTCTTCCAATCCTTCCAACGATTTGATAGGCCACTTCTAAGTCCCTTACATAAGGCTACAATTCTTAACCCTCCTTGCGTCCGTGTTCTTGCCTCATGACATGCCAACAGAGTAACCAACACACCCCAGTTTGTCCAGGACAGTCCTAATTTTAACACTGAAAATCCGCACCCTGGTAAACCCCTCAGGCTCTGGAGAACTAGAATGGTCGGTCACCCTAAGATCCAGCCGCTCTGGGTAGGGCATTCCGTGTACCCCAGCCTTTCCCTGTGGGCTCACTATGTACCTTGCTTTGGTCAGTGGGATGCTAGCAAACACCCCCCAGGAAGAAGCCCTTTTGCTCATCAGCCTCTGCTGGGAAGATGCCCAGGCTGTCCCGCTGGAGAATTACACATTGGGCCCAGGTGCACCAGCCAATAGCAGGACAAGGAATGAGCTTAGCATGATCAGAAGAGCTGTCCAGCCAAGCCAAGCCTGTCTCTGACCTACAGACCCATGATTTAAATAGACACTCATTGTTTTAAGTGTGTGTGTGTGTATTTCAATATCATCATAATACTAGATAATTGGTGTATACCTAATACCCAGTTAACTCATTTTATGCTTGAAATATCTAAAGTGAGTTCTATTGCCAGTACAGAATTTGCACTGATATGGAATTTGGCACACATTTGCTCCTTTAAGTGTCCCAATCACCCGATGAGTAGGTACGATTGTTGCTCCCATCTTACCAGTGAGGTTCGTGGATGGTAAGTAATCATCCAAGTCCACACAACTGGGAAATGTCAGCTGGGAAGCAAACCAGTTCTGCTGGACTGCCAAACCTACATTCTTACCTATCATACCACAGTGATAGACACATGAAGTCACATGTAGGGGAAAAGAAATATTAGCATATTTCCACTGGAAAGAATCTAGAAGAAGACAGGTTTATAAGCTCTACACTGGATGGGAGTTGTCAGGAAGTGCAGGTTTCATGTAGAACATCTGAAGCTGTAAGGATGCTTGTGTATTCCAGAGCTGAGTTGCTTGAGGGCTGTGTATAACCTCTTCCTCCACTAAGGTTGGGTTTGGCCTTATCTTCAGATTTACTCATTTCTTCCATGACAGCATATTAAATGACAATCTCAAATAAAGACCCACTCATCTTAACAAAGGGAACACACCTCATTCTCAGGCCTTTATTTGATTTATAACCAGATATCTTTTAACATGTGGGTCCAACAAACGGGAGATCACTGAGTAGCTTGAACAATGAACTTGTTAGTTAACAGAATTAACAGTGTGTTGTTTCACTGCAATGACAGTAATAAAACAGGAGACGTGAAGCCGATATAGTCACAACTGAATCGTAATGGATGAGATATTTACAGCAAAGCTGTTAAAACATTGAATAAAATATGGGAAGAGCAAAAGCAGATGTGTTTTTATTCTTCTGAGTTGAAGCTTGTAAGGTAGAAAGAGAGTTTGAGTAATAATCACAGGTTCTGATTCACAATGCATTAATAAATATTCATGTGGTACCAGCCGCTGAAACTTTTCAGATACAGAAATAAAGTGAGAAAGCCTGCTCTTGCCTTACACTTTGCTAAGTTTAGATTTCCAGACACACATGTCAATATCTCCATTAGGTTCTTGTAAAAGTTCTCTTTTATTTTCTCCGGTGTTCCAGGTCTTGCTGGTGAAATACTCATCTTTCGTTTCCCCCTGACCCCCACCATCACAGTATTTCCTCTGATCAAACCAGAAGAAAGTAGAAAGAAATGATGGTCTATTAATAAAGAAGAGACCTATAATTTAAGTGGAAGATAGCGGTGGAAGGAAATGAGCATTTCTCTTTTGAATTAGACACAGGTAAATGAGCTTTATATCCCACTGGAAATCCACAGTTCCAAATGAATTTGAATGGTGGGATGCTTGACTTTGCAAGATCAAGCAAAACGCATTTATGTGCTTTCCCTCTGCTTCTTCTGTTATTATCTTGTCTTTGTTTTCAAAGGGGCAGAAGAGATTTTGAGAGCGCAGGAGGCGGCCACGTGACCCAGATCTGAAACAACTTGGGAAGTGTGTCTGGGGTGCTACGTCCAGGTTGTTTCCTGGCATTTCAGAAAAACAGTGTTGGGAAGCCAGGGAGATACTTGGCACAGACCTAGCTTGGATTTTTGGGGGTGGGGAGAAGGAGGAAAGGGAGACGAGTGCATTTCGGGGTCCTGGGCACCTCTGCCTGGGGCTCCCTCTTCCCCCGCGTGAACGCCGCGGTTCGGGCCGGAGGCCCCTTGGTGGATGACCGGGAGCCCCGCAGGTAGCACAACACGGCTCCTTGAGGTTGCTGTGACACCCTTTGTTCCCCGGTTCCCGGCTCTTCGTGGCGTGTGCGTGTACCTGGGCTTGCATGTGGAAGCGTAGGGCTTTGGGCTACGTTCTCATTGTCCCCGTTTTATTAATGCTCATGTCTTTTTGTCTCTTCCCACATCACTGCATCTTCTCCTATTTTCACGGAATCTTACATTTGGACCCCATTCTTGGCTTTCCCTCAGATTATCTCTTGCTGTTTCCTGCCTCCCCTCCTCCACCCTGCCCTTATTATTATTATTTTTTTCCTTTCAACTCATGCTCTCCCCACAGGCTTACAGTGCATTTTTTATTTTCTTGCTCTGCTGTGTCTTCTCTGAAAATCTGAATGTGATGTCCTGGGCACTTGTGTGTGGCACAGAGCTGTAGGAAGCAAGAGGTCAGAGGGGGTGGCTTCCACACTGGCAGGCGGGTAAAGTGGGGCTTAGTGGAGAATCCCATTCTTACCAAAGACACCCCCTTCCTCGTCAAGAGCACCATTCCCTGAAGAACTTTCCCTGTGCACAAATCATGGACCAAACAGGCCTCTCAGGGGTTGAGGCACTTGGACCTCTCAATTTTGGAGGTTCCCAGTGTGTTAGACAATGAGAACATACCTAAGGAGGATGGAAGATCAAGCAAAACCGTGATATATTTTAAATATGTACGTTTACTGAATTAACACTCCTTGCACAAATCTAAGGCTCATAACTGTGTTAATGTGTAGGAAAATTAGCATATTTATAAACAGTATTTATGCTGATGGGCTTGCAGATGAGACTCTTAACAAAAGTCAACCACACAAGGTGATACTCCGGAGAGCATGAGATATTTGAAAGCTATTATCGGTTGGTTCATTGGTTAAATCCTGAAGGAGTTAGTAGGTTCCCTGATCATACCCTAATTCTCTTGTTGCTCTGTGTATGACTAACAGGGAATTTATTCTTCATGGATATGAGTTTTGGAAGACACTTTCCCCCTAGTAACTTCAGTGGAGGAATTAATTATTACTTTGCAATCATCTTTTCTGGAAGACTTTTTGGAATGTGCTTCTTGTCTCTTTTCCCTTCAGATTTTTCCCCCTTGAAGTTGGACAGCCTAAATGTTAACTTTACTGGAGCTGAGCACACGGTAACACTTAACCTGGGTGAAAAATGAGTGCTTGCCAGTGACTTTTATATCTATATTAAGACTCTGCTGGTTATGTAGCACAGTTAAATATAATATGTTCAAATGCAGAGTATGGTAGATTCAGGCGTCAATGATATGCTTCCTTTGAAAATGCAAGGATTGCAAAAAGTGAACCAGGTATGGCTACTTAGAAATCTGTGACAATAAGAAAAATACAGTTGTTACCTTTTAAGGCATCACCCTGTACTGTGCTGTACTCTGTGTTGGGATTCTTTATTCATTGGCTAATAAGGATTTTCGCCTGTAAGAAGGAGTTCGTTTTTTTCCTAGGCAAAATTGGTAAATGAAAGAGCCAGACTCTCATAGTTTTATTAAACAACACATTTGGTAAATTGAATAAATAAACGATTCAATATTGTTGGCATAAACCGGGCTATAATTTTGTTTAAATCTTCAGCATACTATGCTCCTAGGATGTCATTCTTAAAAGAAGGCTCTTTCTTTATGAATGAAATTTATTTTCAGGAAATGAGCCTTTGCTGAGTTTGGGGCTTATTCTAGATTGCACAGCAAGCCTGAATTAAGGCTGTGTAATAGGTTCTAATCCCATGGTCTGACAATTGGACTATTTCCCCTTAGCTTCCTCAAGGATTAATTTCTCATTATAAATAAATGCATTCTACACCCTGGGCTGACCACACCAATGCTGAACACATTTCTCAGTAGATACAGAGGAACTTCTGCATCTTCCCAAAAGCAATGCAAGGGACATTTGCAGTAGGTGGAGGAAGGGTCCAGAGAGGAAACGCAGAGGGTCTGCTGCATCGGGGTTTCCTGGCCAAGCTTGTCTGTATAGCTCTGGTTAACATGCACACAGCTACCAATCAAAACAGGGCCCATGGCTAACAGTGAACCTGGCAACCTGGCCAGTCAGATCCAAGTCTACTGTGTTGCCAAGGTAACTAATACAAATAATTAATTCACAGTCCCAAAACCAGAATGATCACAGTGGGGAAATACATACAAAATGCAGTATTTTCATGTTTAAAGAGGCGGGGAGGGGGAACCCCCTAGGTTGACCACAGGTAGCAGGAACTGGTATCTGTTTCTCCCTTGTATGTCCCACCCACTGATCACGACAGACTGCAGAATGCGTATGTGTACGTGTACCTGTTGGTCCACACTCAAAGAAAATATATGCATCCCTTCTGGAACTTATTAGTGAACCTAGTGTGGAAGAATGATGGCAGATAATGGGTTCAGTAGAAAGACCTGAAGGCACATGGGGAAATTTAGCATCTGACATGCTTTCTGACAGCTGGTTCCACAGGTGGCTTCTGGGCTCACTTAACTCAACGGATGGTCCCTCCTTTCAGCACGTTGTTGAAATAACGCTGCCCGCCAAGGTGTTAAAAGCCACCCCAGGAATGACCACCTCTGGGTGCGCTGCTCTGCCTGCTTTGTCGCGCGCCCCTGTAGCATGGTGCCTGAGGGATTTTGAAAATGTGAGTCAGATCAGGTCCCTCCCTGGCTTTCAGTTTTGGGCTGAGTAGCAGTGTTCCCCCTGGGGGACAAGGTCCTGCCTGAGCCCGCCCCCCCTCACTCCGACCCCCTTTCTTGGCCTCTCCCTGCTCTTCTGCTTCCTTGCTCTTTCTTTTTGGCTCCTGAACGTGCCAAGTTCATTCCACCAAATGCATTTCTTAGGGCTGCTGCAACAAGTACTGCAAACGGTGTTTAAGACCAGGAGTCTGTTTTCTCATAGCTCTGGAGGTGAGGAGCCTGAGATGAGGGTGTAGCAGGCCATGCTGCCTTTGAAGGCTTTCAGGGGAGAGTCATCTCCGTGCCTCTCTCCAAGCTTCTGCTGTGCAGGCAGTCCTTGGCGATACTTGGCTTAAGACACATCACTCCAGTCTCTGCCTCTGTTGGCCTTCTCCCTGTGTCTCTGTGTCCCTTCTTATAAGAACACCAGTTGTAGGATTAAGGCCACCTAATTGAGTATGACCTCATGTTAACTTGATTACATCTTCAAAGACCCTATTTCCAAATAAGGTCATATGCCAGGTACAAGGCATTAGGACTTCAGCATCTCTTTTGCAGGAAGGCTAGTCAACCCGTAAGACCCCTTCATAACTTCTATATTAGCTCTCTCTGCGGCTGGCGCCTTCCCGTCTTCCGGGGGTCAGCTCAAAAGCTACCCACTCAGGAGCCTTCCTAACAGCCCCCTCTGAGCTGCCCACTCCACCACTCCTCGACCTCACTGGACTTTGTTTCATAGACATCACGTGAAGTGGAGTCACCCTCCTTCTCTCTGGAATATAAACCCCCACCAGAGGTTGCTATGCATGTCTTGTTCACTCCTCTGTTCCCAGAGCATAGGCCAATATCTGAAACAAAATAGGTACTCAGTAACAATCCGTTTAATAAAAATCCCAGTCAGAAATGTGGCAGACAGGGGAAGCTGTGGGTGAAATGGCTGAGGGCCACATAGCATACTTCTGATCAATGACAAGTATTCATCTGGTCACTTAACAAATACTCATTGAACATCTATTATGTGCTCTGTTCTCAGTTACAACAGCAACCAAGTTAGGGGAAAATCATTATCCTCATGGGACCCGGCGCTGAGGAGAGCAGACCCCCCATAAGACCAGCCGCTGCCGTAAGTCGAGTGCCTGCTGCTGTCGGGACCAGTGCCGAGCAATGTCAGTCCACCCAAAACTGTAGGCAGCAGCTCCTGTTGTTAATTTTCCTTTTTCCTGGTGAGGAAACAATTTCAAAGCAGTTAAATAAATTCCCTAGATTCCCCCAGCCGGAGAGGAGGAGAGAGAGCAAAGACTCCTCCCTAGCTGTCGGGCGTGGGCCCCTACCCTCTGCCCCGCTTCGTCATGCGGCTCTGGAGGAAAGCGTGACCTGGTGAAGGATGTGTGACGCCGGCTGCATGTGTGTTGCTGTGACCGGCTCCACCTGCCCCGTGAGGAAGCGCCGCGCCCCGGGTGGTGGGGCGGGAGGGAGACGCTGCGAGCTGCTCCAGGTGTTCAGGAGCACTACCTCCGAGGCACTCTTCTCAAGCTGGGGGGTTTGGGGGAGACGGGGCAGGGGTGTCCTTTTCAACCAAGGTCAGATCCCTGGGCTCTCAGACTCTCAGGTGTGCAAGCATCACCCGCGTCTGAGTGGTTCCGAACCGTTCTGAATCAGCAGGTCTGCCCTTGGAAGACCCAGTGGCCTCCTGGGGCTCCTTGTTTTCTCACTCATTTCTGTATTCACCACACAGCGGGATGTGCCTGAGACTGTGGGGGCTCTGTAGCCTCAGTCACCCCCTTTGTGTCCCCTGAAAGGGACATCTGTTGCTGTCGTTGCTCCTTCTTAATGAGAGGATGCAACCTTGACGTGACTCACAAGCTCTGTGTTTTCTCCTTAATCACCAAAGTCGAATAGTTTTTTAAGGGAAAAACTCATGAAATCGATCATCCTTGTCCCAAATTAAAATCTTTCTCTTAGGAGTTACAATCCTCTACCATTGTGGTATTTTATCTTCCAAAAAACAACACTATTGCGTCTGTCCGAGAGATGGCTGCAGGTGGCCAGGTGGGCCAAGGTTTGAGGGCGAGCAGGGGACGATGACGGTACAGTGGCCGTGATGTGTCCCGGCTCCTGGTGACAGGTATGATTCCTGGCCCGGCAGAGGCTGGGGACGGTTTTCTCATCCTCTAGAAATAAAATGTGGGCATCATTTTGAATGTGCGCAAACTCAGGAGAAGGCCTCTGCTACTTTCTGTCCGCCCTCAGCCACCTGGTTCCTTCGGTGCTGGGCACGGAATCCTGTGACAGTGAATATATTCAGAAACCTCTTGGTGAGAAATTCTTCTGTTTTCTTTCTACAGTGCTGAGCATCTTCCCCATTTGAGTCTTTTGAAACACCACTAATAGTCTGATATATGGTCCCATTTCATATACTTTTCCTGCCTGTTATGTGTTTTTTAGGAGGTGTCCCTGGTAATGAGGGTGACAGTGACAGCTGATACTGACTGAGTGTTGGGTGCTCATGGTGTCTCCATCACCCACATGCGATGCTAAGTAGGTTCTTTACAGAAATGATTTTCTTTGATTTTTCACAGTAGTCCTATAAGGTAGCCTGTCTTACCATCCCCTCTTTTACAGACCATGAAATTGAGGCTCAGAAAGAGGTTGGAGTACTTGGCCTAAACACACAGAGCTAGTGAGAATCAGAACAGGGTTTTGAATCCAAGAGTCTAGCAACTCTAACATATATCAGCTCAAGTACTACACACATTGTTTGATAAAGTACTCAAGGTGGGATTTCCTAAAGTGAGGTTCAGGCCTGGGTGACAGAAGTCCAAGAACCCTCTGAAATTTTATGCAGGAAGTTGGATGGTGTCTAATTTACTTTGTTAATTTCTCAGTGGCAAGCAATTTAATCATGTACCCCAACATTTTTTTTTTTTTGATAATTATTTTTTATTGAAGGGTAGTTGACGCACAGTATTACATTACATTAGTTTCAAGTGGACAACACAGTGATAAAACATTTATATACATAATTCTAGGTTCCAGCTATCACCCTACCAAGCTGTTACAATACTTGACTATATTCCTTATGCTATACATTACATCCCGGTTACTTATTTATTTTACCATTGGAAGTGTGTAATTTTTTTTTTTTTTTGTGAGGGCATCTCTCATATTTATTGATCAAATGGTTGTTAACAACAATAAAATTCTGTATAGGGGAGTCAATGCTCAATGCACAATCATTAATCCACCCCAAGCCTAATTTTCGTCAGTCTCCAATCTTCTGAGGCATAACAAGTTCTTACATGGAGAACAAATTCTTACATAATGAATAAGTTACATGGTGAACATTACAAGGGCAGTCATCACAGAAGCTTTCGGTTTTGCTCATGCATTATGAACTCTAAACAGTCAGTTCAAATATGAATACTCATTTGGTTTTTATACTTGATTTATATGTGGATACCACATTTCTCTCTTTATTATTATTATTTTTAATAAAATGCTGAAGTGGTAGGTAGATACAAGATAAAGGTAGAAAACATAGTTTAGTGTTGTAAGAGAGCAAGTGTAGATGATCAGGTGTGTGCCTGTAGACTATGTGTTAATCCGAGCTAGACAAGGGCAATAAAACATCCACGTATGCAGAAGATTTCTCTCAGAACGGGGGGGTGAGGTTCTAAGCCTCACCTCTGTTGATCCCCAATTTCTCACCTGATGGCCCCCCTGCAACTGTGCCTGTCTTAGGTGGTTCCTCCCTTGAGGAATCTTACCCGTCTCTGGCTAACCAGTCATCTTCCGGGGCCATACAGGGAAATGTAAAGTTGGTAAGTGAGAGAGAAGCCTCATTGTTTGAAATGGTTAGCTTTTTATTTCTTTGCATATTTATGCCCTGTAGCTTCTATGCCCAGCATTTGTCTTGGGGTATCTTTACCACTTGGAAGAATTATGATACTCGGTAAATTTGATATGAGGCACGAATTCTATTTAAGGGTTGTAATTAGGAAGGAAGAAGAAAAGCTATAGAAGTAGCAGGCGGAAGAAAACATGGGAAGATTGATTATTTCTTTGACATATCTTCTTTTTTTTTTTTTTTTTAGATAATTATTTTTTATTGAAGGGTAGTTGACACACAGTATTACATTACTTTAGTTTCAGGTGTACAACACAGTGATTCAACATTTATATACATGATAATTCTAGGTACCAGCTATCACCATACCAAGTTGTTACAATATTTTGACTATATTCCTTATGCTATACATTACATCCCGGTTACTTATTTATTTTACAATTGGAAGTGTGTACTTTTTTTTTGGTTGTTGTTGTTAGGGCATCTCTCATATTTATTGATCAAATGGTTGTTAACAACAATAAAATTCTGTATACGGGAGTCAATGCTCAATGCACAATCATTAATCCACCCCAAGCCTAATTTTCGTCAGTCTCCAATCTTCTGAAGCATAACGAACAAGTTCTTACATGGAGAACAAATTCTTACATAGTGAATAAGTTACATGGTGATCAGTACAAGGGCAGTCATCACAGAAACTTTTGGTTTTGCTCATGCATTATGAACTATAAACAGTCAGTTCAAATATGAATACTCATTTGGTTTTTATACTTGATTTATATGTGGATACCACATTTCTCTCTTTATTATTTTTAATAAAATGCTAAAGTGGTAGGTAGATACAACATAAAGGTAGAAAACATAGTTTAGTGTTGTAAGAGAGCAAATGTAGATGATCAGGTGTGTGCCTGTAGACTATGTGTTAATCCAAGCTAGACAAGGGCAATAAAACATCCACATATGCAGAAGATTTCTCTCAGAACAGGGAGGGTGAGGTTCTAAGCCTCACCTCTGTTGATCCCCAATTTCTCACCTGATGACCCCCCTGCGACTGTGCCTGTCTTAGGTTGTTCCTCCCTTGAGGAATCTTACCCGTCTCTGGCTAACCAGTCATCTTCCGGGGCCATACAGGGAAATGTTAAGTTGGTAAGTGAGAGAGAAGCCTTATTGTTTGAAATGGTTAGCTTTTTATTTCTTTGCATATTTATGCCCTGTGGCTTCTATGCCCAGCATTTGTCTTGAGGTATCTTTACCACTTGGAGGAGTTATGATACTCGGTAAATTTGATATGAGGCACGAATTCTATTTAAGGGTTGTAATTAGGAAGGAAGAAGAAAAGCTATAGAAGTAGCAGGCGGGAGAAAACATGGGAAGATTGATTATTTCTTTGACATATCTTCTTGTAGAGTAACTTCAGCATGTATAGGTTTTAAGCTACTACTTAAATTGCACACACACATTAACATAATAGGAGTATAGTTACATAACCAAAGCATATCTGTAATTACCAGCCATTTCCAGTGAAACCAAGAAATCCAGTTAGGCACCTTAGGCATTTGTGAAAACTTATCTATGATATGGTGGATATTGTCCAACTGAACTTGAACAGTCTGAGAGAAATCAGACAAATTAAAACAACCCATTCCTGGGGAATGTTCACATCCCTTGTGTTCTTTTAACAGTAAATAGTCTGTTGTTGTAAGATTTTGGAGCGCTACAATTTGCACTTCTCCTAATTCTTGGTTGAGTTCCAACAGTATAGATCCAGTCAAATTTGTTGTTTTACTGTATGCACAGGCCAGCTTAGATATCTCCTTCTTCATTCCCATGGCATGTCCAGGAGCTGGTGGGATGAGTGTGCATCTACAGCTGTAGCAGTGCGTGGATCTTTGTTGGGGTTTTTTGATGATCATCTTCTGGCATGAGTCTTCCAGAGAGTGCTGATGTTGGAAGTTCTCTTTCATATCGTATCTTAGTTCATTTTCGGGGTAGCCCAATTAGGCTTTGATATTCTGTATAAACGCAAACAGACCCTTTGCCTACACTTTTATATGCCCTTTATACACTTGTGTAGAACTCATTGGAGGTTACCACACAGGAACTGCCCTTTTTTTTTGTTTTGTTTTGTTTTTGGTATCACTGATCTATATTTACATGATGAATATTATGTTTACTAGGCTCTCCCCTATACCAGGTCTCCCCCATAAACCCCTTTACAGTCACTGTCCATCAGCATAGCAAAATGTTGTGGAATCCCTACTTGCCTTCTCTGTGTTGTACAGCCCTCCCTTTTCTCCTACCCCCCCATGCATGTTAATCTTAATACCCCCCCACTTCTCCCCCCCCTTGTCCCTCCCCACCCACCCATCCTCCCCAGTCCCTTTCCCTTTGGTACCTGTTAGTCCATTCTTGAGATCTGTGATTCTGCTGCTGTTTCGTTCCCTCAGTTTTTCCTTTGTTCTTATACTCCACAGATAAGTGAAATCATTTGGTATTTCTCTTTCTCCGCTTGGCTTGTTTCACTGAGCATAATACCCTCCAGCTCCATCCATGTTGCTGCAAATGATTGGATTTGCCCTTTTCTTATGGCTGAGTAGTATTCCATTGTGTATATGTACCACATCTTCTTTATCCATTCATCTATCGATGGACATTTAGGTTGCTTCCAATTCTTGGCTATTGTAAATAGTGCTGCGATACACATAGGGGTGCACTGATCTTTCTCATACTTGATTGCTGCATTCTTAGGGTAAATTCCTAGGAGTGCAATTCCTGGGTCAAATGGTAAGTCTGTTTTGAGCATTTTGATGTACCTCCATACTGCTTTCCACAATGGTTGAACTAACTTACATTCCCACCAGCAGTGTAGGAGGGTTCCCCTTTCTCCACAGCCTCGCCAACATTTGTTGTTGTTTGTCTTTTGGATGGCAGCCATCCTTACTGGTGTGAGGTGATACCTCATTGTAGTTTTAATTTGCATTTCTCTGATAATTAGCGATGTGGAGCATCTTTTCATGTGTCTGTTGGCCATCTGTATTTCTTTTTTGGAGAACTGTCTGTTCAGTTCCTCTGCCCATTTTTTAATTGGGTTATTTGTTTTTTGTTTGTTGAGGCGTGTGAGCTCTTTATATATTCTGGACGTCAAGCCTTTATCGGATGTGTCATTTTCAAATATATTCTCCCATACTGTAGGGATCCTTTTTGTTCTATTGATGGTGTCTTTTGCTGTACAGAAGCTTTTCAGCTTAATATAGTCCCACTTACTCATTTTTGCTGTTGTTTTCCTTGCCCGGGGAGATATGTTCAAGAAGAGGTCACTCATGTTTATGTCTAAGAGGTTTTTGCCTATGTTTTCTTCCAAGAGTTTAATGGTTTCATGACTTACATTCAGGTCTTTGATCCATTTTGAGTTTACTTTTGTATATGGGGTTAGACAATGGTCCAGCTTCATTCTCCTGCATGTAGCTGTCCAGTTTTGCCAGCACCACCTGTTGAAGAGACTGTCATTTCGCCATTGTATGTCCATGGCTCCTTTATCAAATATTAATTGACCATATACGTCTGGGTGAATGTCTGGATTCTCTAGTCTGTTCCATTGGTCTGTGGCTCTGCTCTTGTGCCAGTACCAAATTGTCTTGATTACTATGGCTTTATAGTAGAGCTTGAAGTTGGGGAGTGAGATCCCCCCTACTTTATTCTTCTTTCTCTGGATTGCTTTGGCTATTTGGGGTCTTTGGTGTTTCCATATGAATTTTTGAATTATTTGTTCCAGTTCATTGAAGAATGTTGCTGGTAGTTTCATAGGGATTGCATCAAATCTGTATATTGCTTTGGGCAGGATGGCCATTTTGACGATATTAATTCTTCCTAGCCACGAGCATGGGATGAGTTTCCATCTGTTAGTGTCCCCTTTAATTTCTCTTAAGAGTGTCTTCTAGTTTTCAGAGTATGTCTTTCACTTCTTTGCTTAGGTTTATGCCTAGCTATTTTATTTTTTTTGATGCAATTGTGAATGGAGTTGTTTTCCTGATTTCTCCTTCTGTTGGTTCATTGTTAGTATATAGGAAAGCCACAGATTTCTGTGTGTTCATTTTGTATCCTGCAACTTTGCTGCATTCTGATATCAGTTCTAGTAGTTTTGGGGTGGAGTCTTTAGGGTTTTTTATGTACAGTATCGTGTCATCTGCAAATAGTGACAGTTTCACTTCTTCTTTACCAATCTGGATTCCTTGTATTTCTTTGTTTTGTCTGATTGCCGTGGCTAGGGCCTCCAGTACTATGTTAAATAACAGTGGAGAGAGTGGGCATCCCTGTCTAGTTCCCGATCTCAGAGGAAATGCTTTCAGCTTCTCGCTGTTCAATATAATGTTGGCTGTGGGTTTATCATAGATGGCCTTTATTATGTTGAGGTACTTGGCCTCTATTCCCATTTTGCTGAGAGTTTTTAACATGAATGGATGTTGAACTTTGTCAAATGCTTTTTCAGCATCTATGGAGATGATCATGTGGTTTTTGTCTTTCTTTTTGTTGATGTGGTGGATGATGTTGATGGACTTTCGAATGTTGTACCATCCTTGCATCCCTGGGATGAATCCCACTTGGTCATGGTGTATGATCCTTTTGATGTATTTTTGAATTCGGTTTGCTAATATTTTGTTGAGTATTTTTGCATCTACGTTCATCAGGCATATTGGTGTGTAGTTTCCTTTTTTGGTGGGGTCTTTGCCTGGTTTTGGTATTAGGGTGATGTTAGCTTCATAGAATGAGTTTGGGAGTATCCCCTCCTCCTCTATTTTTTGGAAAACTTTAAGGAGAATGGGTATTATGTCTTCCCTGTATGTCTGATAAAATTCCGAGGTAAATCCATCTGGCCCGGGGGTTTTGTTCTTTGGTAGTTTTTTGATTACCGCTTCAATTTTGTTGCTGGTAATTGGTCTGTTTAGATTTTCTGTTTCTTCCTGGGTCAATCTTGGAAGGTTGTATTTTTCTAGGAAGTTGTCCATTTCTCCTAGGTTTCCCAGCTTGTTAGCATATAGGATTTCATAGTATTCTCCAATTATTCTTTGCATTTCCGTGGGTTCCGTCGTGATTTTTCCTTTCTCGTTTCTGATACTGTTGATTTGTGTTGACTCTCTTTTCTTCTTAATAAGTCTGGCTAGAGGCTTATCTATTTTGTTTATTTTCTCGAAGAACCAGCTCTTGGTTTCATTGATTTTTGCTATTGTTTTATTCTTCTCAATTTTATTTATTTCTTCTCTGATCTTTATTATGTCCCTCCTTCTGCTGACCTTAGGCCTCATCTGTTCTTCTTTTTCCAATTTCGATAGTTGTGACACTAGACCATTCATTTGGGATTGCTCTTCCTTTTTTAAATATGCTTGGATTGCTATATACTTTCCTCTTAAGACTGCTTTTGCTGTGTCCCACAGAAGTTGGGGCTTAGTGTTGTTGTTGTCATTTGTTTCCATATATTGCTGGATCTCCATTTTGATTTGGTCATTGATCCATTGATTATTTAGGAGCGTGTTGTTAAGCCTCCATGTGTTTGTGAGCCTCTTTGCTTTCTTTGTACAGTTTATTTCTAGTTTTATGCCTTTGTGGTCTGAAAAGTTGGTTGGTGGGATTTCAATCTTTTGGAATTTTCTGAGGCTCTTTTTGTGGCCTAGTATGTGGTCTATTCTGGAGAATGTTCCATGTGCACTTGAGAAGAATGTATATCCCACTGCTTTTGGATGTAGAGTTCTATAGATGTCTATTAGGTCCATCTGCTCTACTGTGTTGTTCAGTGCTTCCGTGTCCTTACTTATTTTCTGCCCAGTGGATCTATCCTTTGGGGTGAGTGGTGTGTTGAAGTCTCCTAGAATGAATGCATTGCAGTCTATATCCCCCTTTAGTTCTGTTAGTATTTGTTTCACATATGCTGGTGCTCCTGTGTTGGGTGCATATATATTTAGAATGGTTATATCCTCTTGTTTGACTGAGCCCTTTATCATTATGTAGTGTCCTTCTTTATCTCTTGTTACTTTCTTTGTTTTGAAGTCTATTTTGTCTGATATTAGTACTGCAACCCCTGCTTTCTTCTCACTGTTGTTTGCTTGAAATATGTTTTTCCATCCCTTGACTTTTAGTCTGTACATGTCTTTGGGTTTGAGGTGAGTTTCTTGTAAGCAGCATATAGATGGGTCTTGCTTTTTTATCCATTCTGTTACTCTGTGTCTTTTGATTGGTGCATTCAACCCATTAACATTTAGGGTGACTATTGAAAGATATGTACTTATTGCCATTGCAGGCTTTAAATTCGTGGTTACCAAAGGTTCAAGGTTAGCCTCTTTAGTATCTTACTGCCTAACTTAGCTCGCTTATTGAGCTGTTATATACACTGTCTGGAGATTCTTTTCTTCTCTCCCTTCTTGTTCCTCCTCCTCGATTCTTCATATGTTGGGTGTTTTGTGCTGTGCTCTTTCTAGGAGTGCTCCCCTCTAGAGCAGTCCCTGTAAGATGTTCTGTAGAGGTGGTTTGTGGGAAGCAAATTCCCTCAGCTTTTGTTTGTCTGGGAATTGTTTAATCCCACCGTCATATTTGAATGATAGTCGTGCTGGATACAGTATCCTTGGTTCAAGGCCCTTCTGTTTCATTGTATTAAATATATTATGCCATTCTCTTCTGGCCTGTAGGGTTTCTGTTGAGAAATCTGACGTTAGCCTGATGGGTTTCCCTTTATAGGTGACCTTTTTCTCTCTAGCTGCCTTTAACACTCTTTCCTTGTCCTTGATCTTTGCCATTTTAATTATTATGTGTCTTGGTGTTGTCCTTCTTGTATCCTTTCTGTTGGGGGTTCTGTGTATTTCCGTGGTCTGTTGGATTATTTCCTCCCCCAGTTTGGGGAAGTTTTCAGCAATTATTTCTTCGGAGATACTTTCCATCTCTTTTCCTCTCTCTTCTTCTTCTGGGACCCCTATAATACGGATATTGTTCCTTTTGGATTGGTCACACAGTTCTCTTAATATTGTTTCATTCCTGGAGATCCTTTTGTCTCTCTCTCTGTCAGCTTCTATGCGTTCCTGTTCTCTGATTTCAATTCCATCAATGGCCTCTTGCATTCTATCCATTCTGCTTATAAACCCTTCCAGAGTTTGTTTCATTTCTGCAATCTCCTTTCAGGCATCTGTGATCTCCCTCCGGACTTCATCCCATTTCTCTTGCGTATTTCTCTGCATCTCTGTCAGCATGTTTATGATTCTTATTTTGAATTCTTTTTCAGGGAGACTGGTTAGGTCTGTCTCCTTCTCTGGTGTTGTCTCTGTGATCTTTGTCCGGCTGTAGCTTTGCCTTTTCATGGTGATAGGAATAGTTTGCAGAGCTGGGATGAGTGACAGCTGGAAGGACTTCCTTTCTTGTTGGTTTGTGGCCCTCCTCTCCTGGGAGAACAGCGGCCTCTAGTGGCTTGTGCTGCGCAGCTGCGCGCAGACAGGGTTTCTGCTTCCTGCCCGGCTGCTATGGAGTTAATCTCCGCTGTTGCTGTGGGCGTGGCCTGGCTCGGGCAGCTGCTCCAAAATGGTGGAGTCGCGTTGGAGCAGGAGCTGCTGGGAGGCTATTTATCTCCGTAAGGGGCCTCCCTGCTCCCTGCAGCCCAGGGGTTAGGGTGCCCAGAGGTCCCTGGATTCCCTACCTCTGGATTAAGTGACCCGCCCTGCCCCTTTAAGACTTCCAAAAAACACCCGCCAAAACAAAACAACGACCACCAAAAAAAAAAAAGAAAAAAATTTTTAAATTAAAAAGAAAAAAAATTTTATTAAAAAAAAAAAGGTGGTCGCTCGTTTTTCTTTATTCTCCGGTGCCAGCCTCAGGCCTCTGCTCACCGGTCTTTCTGCCCTGTTTCCCTAGTATTGGGGTCCCTATCCCTTTAAGACTTCCAAAAAGCGCTCGCCAAAACAAAACAGCAAAAAAGCAAAAAAAAAAATGGTTGCGCGCTTTTCTTATGTCCTCCGGCGCCCGGCCTCCAGTGCCTGCTCACTGTTCTTGCTGCCCTGTTTTCCCAGTATCGAGGGCCCTGCACTCTGGCCCGGATGCCTGGGGATGGGTGCTCGGCAGTCCTGGGCTCCGTCTCCCTCCCGCTCTGCCTGCTCTTCTCCCGCCGGGAGCTGGGGGGAGGGGCGCTCGGCTCCCGCCGGGCCGGGGCTTGTATCTTACCCCCTTCGCGAGGCGCTGGGTTCTCGCAGGTGCGGATGTGGTCTGGATATTGTCCTGTGTCCTCTGGTCTTTATTCTAGGAAGGGTTGTCTTTGTTATATTTTCATAGATATATGTGGTTTGGGGAGGAGATTTCCGCTCCTCTACTCACGCCGCCATCTTCCGCCCCTCTCTCATGTACCCCAACTTTAAAATAATTTGAGCATGCACTCACAATACTTGTTTGATTCTTTTTCTAATTACATCTTTGCACTAAAGTACTGATAACTTACTGTCCACTGTAAAGCATATATAAAAATTAGGATTTTATATGGACAAGATAAAACTGAAATAAATGACTTGTAATCTAATTATTTTGTTCATTAATAGTACAGAAATCCTCTTTGCTCTCACTAAAGAAAATTAGTATTGAACATGAGCTGCATGCTTAGCTTTACATGGTTCATGACTTGTGCTGGCTTCATATTCTTATTTAAAAATATATCAAGCACCTCCTTGGGATGAAGTCCATTGATCCAGTTACCTTATGCTGTGTACCCAAGTATCCCCAGATTTAGTGGCTTAAGCCAGCAGTTTTATTTTGCTCATAGTTTCTGGGTCAGGAATTAGGAAAGGGCTAAGCTGGGTGGCTCTCCTTTGGAGCCCCTTAATGTGGTGCTGTTGTATGAAGACTCAGAGGGGTGGGTGTCCCATGGGTCCCCTTCCCTGGCTGACACTCAGCTGGGGCTGCTGAGCAGAACACATTCACGTGGCCTCTCTGCCGTGACAGTCGCAGTGTAGCTGAGCTTCTTACCTGGCTGCTTGCTTCCCCCAGAACAAGCGTCCCAAGGGAATCCAACAGGGAGGCCACATGGCCTTTCCTAACTCAGTGTCGGGAGTCCCAGTGTTCCTTCCTTTCTCCATGAACTGTCTGTCAAAGCAGCTCTAAACCTGCCCAGATTCCAGAAGTAGGCATTAGACTATACCTCTTAACGATCAAATAACAAGGTTGCATAGTAAGCCAGCTTGTGGGATGGATGATATTGATGGGGCTATCCTGGGAAAATGCAGTCTGTCTCATTCATCATCACGGGCTCGGTCACTTATTAATAGATATTTGTGGAACCCCTTCCATGTGTCAGGCCCAGAATACGGGCAAAGCAGTGCTGGAAGAAATAATGTCTCTGTCCTTCTGGAGCCTATATTCTGTACAGAAAATATACCAATGTATATTCCAATCTATATTTTAAATAATCTTGATAACTTTATGAGGTTTTGGTTTGATTTCTTGACAGAGCTGAGTTATCATCCATTTTTTTTACATGGCAATGTAACTGACAGTAAGCTCATACCGGGAGCCGGAGCAGGGGTGGCTCTACCATTTTCTTGTTGTCTTCACACATTTGCAATGTTGGAATTTCCCTCAACTCAGACTTGTTTGCAGGAATTTGTAAGCCACAGGTCCATTTTGTGAGAGCTGCCATGGCCAAGTGTAGAACGAGCAGTCTGTGAACCCGCATTACCTGGCACATATAAATTGCTAGAAACCTCTAGAAGCTGTGGGCTAGAGGGGCTAAGAACGCTGTTGCCCCCGCCTCCCCCTGGGTTATAGATTTCCCCTTTTCTCTCAGGATTCCTGCAAGGCCACATGTAATCAGCACAAGCAGAGTAAGACAAGTGTCAAATTGCTTACTCAAATATAACAAAGTTAATTTCTTTCTTATTTTTAGTATGAAAATAAGTATAAACAGAAGGTATGGTATCTCTTTTTCTTCCTGTTTTCCACTTTGGAGGCCACCTGCCGGTCTGGACAAAATCAGAAAACACTTTCCTGTCTGTCACTAGTTAAAGAGGTGATGCTTCTAGAAAGGGCACAGTCCCCAGTAGCGAAACAGCCCCCACACCTCCTCTCTTTCCCTTGAGTGAAGACGCAAAAGGAGCTGAAATAAGTTGTATCTGGTAGGAAGTAGCCTGACAAACAACATTGTTTAAATTAAAGCCAATGCAGAAGAGAAGCTTGTGATAATTTAAATAGAGGAGGGGGATTGTTTTTAATTCCAATTGCTTGTCTGCTTTGGGTGGAGACTGTTTGCTTTCAAGGCTCTTATAAATGCTTTTGTCCTTACATTAGAGTATCTCAGGCCTTCCTCTCTGGAAGCCCTAGTACTCTTGGTGTCTGAGGAATCTATAAAGAGTGATTAGCCATCTTGTAAATGGAGCTGGAATGTGAGATAGTCTTGTTCTTTTCTTGCCAGGGGCCACTTGCTTTTATTCGTAAGTTGATGCATCAGTGACCAGGCTTATTGGTCCCAGAATCCATGTTAAGACACACACACGACAGAGATTTTTCAGCTGTGCTATGAACTTGGACCAGGCTTATCTCAATTTTGTTAAATAATTCAAATATGAATAGCAATAAAAATATTAACAGCAATGCTAATATTAATTCTAATAGCTAAGAGCTATTCAGTGTCTACTTCTTGCCAGATACTTTGCTAGGTGGTCACATGGATTTAAATCCTTACTCCCTGTGAGGCATATACTCTTATTTTTTTAACATCAGTGAAAGAAACTTCTCTGAGGTTCAGAGAAATTAAACAACTTGAACAACGGAGGCTGAGCACAGGAGGGGCCCACTGAGTCTGAGTCAAGGGTTGCAAGGTTCATGATGTCTATGTATATATTATTAGACGTCGTGTGGGCCTGCTCCAGCTTTGTAATCAACCTATGTTAATGCCAGGGATTGAAGGCAGGATTCCAACATGACCCTCAGTGGCTCTTGCCATGGGTAATCCCTTCCCCTTGAATGTGGGAAGAAGTATCACTACTATAGAAGAGGATTTTGCCAAAGTAAATTTAAGATGAATAATCAATTGACTTAAGATAGGGAAATTGCCCTGGGTGGGCCTGACCTAAGTAGGTGAGCCCTTGAGCAACAGTGGGCTCTTTCTGAAGAAAGAGATTTAAAGAATGGGTGGAATTTGACATGAGGGAGCATCTCCATTGCTCGGCTGTGACAATGGGAGGAGCCAGGTGGCATCAACTGTAGGCAGCCTCGGTGAGCTGTGAGTGGCCCCCTGCCAATAAATAGCCAGCAAGAAAACAGGGACTTTAGTTTCTACAGTCTTAAGGAACTGAATGTTGTCAATAATCTAAATAAGCCAGGACATGGCTGCTTCCTCAGAGCCTCCATACACAAATGCTGGTTGGGCAGTACCTGGTTTTAACCTCATATGATCCTGAGCAGAAAACCCAGCCATGCCATGCCTGGACTTCTGGCCTACAGAACTGAGAGCTTGTTAATGAGTGGGGTTGTAAGCTGCTAAATGAATGGTAATGTGTCACACGACAGTATAAAACTAATATACCATTATTAGTGCCTTTTCTATACTGTAGATTCACTGAAGTGCCACCAGAGTGTTTCTTTTAGTTTTTAAAAGCCTTCCCTTCCCTTCGTGTGTTACCTTGTACATGTGGTAAGTGTGGTAGGGAAGCTGTGAATCTGGTCAGGGCTGCAGGTGCTGGAGCCTGAGTGCCTGGGTTTAAACCTGGCACCGTATCTTACTGGCCATACATCCCTGGGCAAATTACGTACCTGTCCTTTGTGAAATGGAAATGAAAGAATCCTGCTAGCTCACGAGGCTGGGGTGAGGATGAAATGGCATTTGCATGTGAGTTTATGGAGCATAGTAAGAACTCAGTAATATGCCCATTATTATTATTGTGCGTTTCATGAATTAGCAAATTAATTTTAACCGCTTTGGAGAGAGACCCTACAAAACGTCCCAGGCATGTTTCTTCTTGTCTAAGATGTGTTTATGGGATTGTAACTCTGGGGGGAAAGTAAGTTCCCAGCCTGGGGCAAATTAGCTTTGAAGCCAGAATCAGTCAAAGGGAGAAATAAAGTGTGAGAAACTCTCTTATTGCAGTACAAGCAGTCGTCCCCTTCTGCTTGCCTGTGTCTCTCGCCCCCCAAACCTCTCTGGTCCAGATATACCCTGGCTCCCCCAACTCCTTGTAATTGCCTCTTGGTATGGAGATGGACTACTTCTCTGCACCCCTTGGAAACACCTATTGATATGGAGACACACTAAGGCCAGGGGAGAGATTCTGGAAATACCGCAACTTCACCCACAAGAATCCTTTGTAAGCTTTTCTGGGCCATTTGAGAATAAATTATTGAAGTATCTATACTATAGTGATACCTTCTGGCGCCATGAAGAATTTGGGCCCCTATCCTAAAGGGTCCCATTCTGTATAAATTTTTAAAAATTCCTTTGGGAAGAAAATTTGTGCTCTTTAAACAAACCAACTCTTTGAACATATTGGAATATCTTGGTGCCTGCTATAAGAATCATTTCTTTCTTTGCTGCTATTAGATACCCCTTCGGGCTGGCCCTGTGCTGTATCTGACCATTGCTTCTGGCTTCCCCACGTGTGCCTTGGGCTGATGTGGGTAAAACTGTAATATTTCCAGAATATCTCACCTGGCTTTAGTGTATCTGCATACCAACAGGCATTTTCAGGGATGGATAAAGGTAGTTCATCTCCATATTAATGGGTAGTTACCTGGGCGACAGAAGGCTTATCTGAACCTGAGAGGTTAGGGGGAGGTCTTGCTTGCTTCTGCTGGAGCAGGAAAGAGACAGCCCTGGACTGAAGTCTGTAAGCAATAAATGGGTTTTAAACTTTATTTCTCCTTTTGACTGATTTTGGTTTTAGAGGTATTTTGCCCCAGGATTTTCTCTTCCTGGAATTACAGCTGAGAAACCTGCAGCTGTCTATCAGGTGTGCCAGGTGTCAGTTTGCCTCTATAGGCCCAGGACCCGGTTCTAACTTAGGGGTGGCGTCAACTGGCACCCTCCTTCCCCAGCTTTCAGCTGGGTGAGCTGGCGAGAAATCGGAGGGAAGAGAGTGGGGCCGGGGCATTTGCTTCCCAGGCACCTGGCCTGTGGGGTTGTCTTGGCTGGTTGTTTCCTTGATGGCCAGTATTTCTCTTAAGGAAGCTTTTTTCACACACAGCTTTTCCTTCTTCTGGATTCTGAAAACTTCTTCCTGTTGTATCAGGTCTGTGGGGGGGAACAGCTCCTAAGACCCCGTATGTCATGCTCTTTTATAAATGGTACCTTTACCAAGCTGTCTGAATCATCCTAATTTGAGAGTGCCATCTGATTAAGCTCTGACTGATACACTGAAATTGCTAGATTTTTACTAATAAGTAAGAGTCCTTAGATTCTCATTGTCGCTGTCTCATTAGCAACATGGTTGGTTTGGCGGCATCTATTTTGGCTGTTCCGAGGACCCTTTCTTTTGCTTTTCACTGGGTTTTGGGTTATATTTAGATGATGGAAGTTGGCAGAGAAGTGACCTCTGTGTGGCAGAGGTATTGAGTGGCATGTCATGCTGTCAGGGCATCCCATTCAACTGCATCTTATTTTGAAGCAAGCTTAGGTCTGAATCCAGTGAAACAAGAGCCGGCATGATGAAGGAGCAAACCGTCAAATAAGACAATTTTTAAAGGTTATTTGTATATGTCTCTAGCCAAACAGGCTTGTCCCTCGAATTCCATTTCCTGCAGATTATTTTGGGAACCTCCAGAAATGGAGAGTGCATTCAGCTCTGATATGAAACACTTCTGTTTTGCATATTGACGTGCATTTTAACAAGAAAAAGGGCAGTGATGGGACAGCACTGCTTGTTGGTGTGACAGCCAACATTTACCTGATACTTCTTGATACACTGCATTTTAAAATAATTTAGTAAAATAATTGTCATGGTTGAATTTTTTTTTATTTTTGGACCCAGAGTTCCCCCTTGTGACTCTGAGACTAGGTAACTTTCAGAAGCTTAAATTTCCTATAGATGGAAATTTATTTTTAAGTTGTGGGTGACAAAGTTTGATTAAAATCACAAACTCTTTTACAATACATTGACAAAAGCTGGTGAACCCAATTGCTGTTGGCATATTCTTTGAGCAGCATCTGTTCACCAAGTGATATTAGAATAGCAGGAAATGAATGGTTGAGTTTTTTAGTATAACCTTCTTACTTGTAAATCACATATCTTCTGAGGATGTTGGCGGGGGCCCTGAGAGAAAGGTTAGTATTTAAACATGGTCATCACAATAGTAACAACCATGTAGCTTTACCTCATAATTCCTTATCTACCAACAGTATGACCATATTTTTGCAAAAAAGAGAAAACAGTTTATATTTAGAATGGTTTACTATTTTCACTGATGAGAAAAGAGGGATGTGCTTGAAGGGCATGGCACTTAGATCAAAAGAAGGAAAGAGATGCCCACACCTAGCCGTTAAAATATCAACAAAAACAAAATCCCAGTTCAATTTGAGAAACAGTTATTGATCACCTACTATGTGCTAGGTGCTCTGTTCAGTATTGCTTCTCACAGAATTAAAGAAGATGGGTACCATGTTTTATAGTAACCTGCTTAGCATCTTCCAGGAAAGAAGGAACGGAAAATTATCTGTACAAGAAATCTGCTGTCTTCTCTTTCTCAGCAACCACTCCTTTTTCGGTTCTCAGGCCGTGAGATGTGGAGAGGCTGACTGCACTTCCACTCCTAATTCCAGGGTTGGGCGTGTGACCAGACTGAGTAGTTTCAGGTCATCTGATCCAGAGTATTACATTAATATTCAATCTTACACTTCAGAGGAACCAGAGGAAGACTAGTTCTTATCCTCTGTACTTGCACCTAACAGGATTTCTAGGTAATGTAATTCTGCAATTTCTAGGGACTACCACATAGAGAAAGCTTGCCTGAAAATGAAGCCAAGCATAGTGGGCATCAGAGTTTAGAGCCTGACAGAGATCAAGCCGGTAGGGTAACATCTGTGTCCCTGCATCAAGCTATGCTAAGGACTACCAGCAGCTAGAAGCTGAAAAAGACATGGGATGGGTTCTCTTCGAGGGTCTTACAAAGGAAGGCTATCTCGCTGCACCTTCATTTCAGCTCCGAAAGGCTCATTTTGAACTCTGACCTCCAGAACTTTATGATAATAAATTTGTGTTGTTTCAAGCCACTAAGTATAAGATAATTTGTTACAGCAGTGCTATAAAACTAATACAAAGTGATCTTGAGACGGGACCCAAGGCTCGGATGAGGGAACAGAGACAGGAGCATCGTTTTTCCCTGATGACACCGTGGAGCTCTAACACTGGCTCTGAAGTTGCTACTTCTGGACTTAGTTTATGCAAGAGAGAAATAATCTTCCATCTTACTTAAAACATTCCTATTTTGAGCTTTGGAGGTCTGTGCCACTGTTTTACGTTTTCCTAGTTTCTGTATTTGTCTGGCTTCCATTTATTATAGAGTCAAACTAACGGCCAGAGTTGCTGCTGTTTCCCCCGTGATCCAGAGTCCATCCTTTGAAACACTTCCTTATCTAACTCTCACACACCAAGCCAGTTAGTTCTCCGGCACCAAATCAACTTAGGGCCAGGTACCAGACAACTAGGGGCAGCCTCTTTGCCGCAGTGCCCACCAGAATTATTCAAATTAACCAATCCTAAACTGGTTGCCTTGTCCTGGCCTGACTTTCCTGCAGAAATCCCAGTAAAGGACGTGGCCTAGGCCTTCCCTCACTGCTTTCTGCTCCCTGACTGACACTGGTGCTTCCCACTGTGGCCCCGCATGGTGTGCTGTGCCTCTCACTTCTCGGGGAACTGTGAGTAACATTAAACTTTTCTTTCAGTGGCATTGACCTCTCCAGGTCATCACCCAGTCACCTTTATAAATTAAAATCTGGGCATAGATCAGCCACCGGACCAAATTCTAAGTGATATAAGAACAGTGCACACACACACAGAAAAACCCCCATAACTTCAGACAAGGATGATTTGAAAGAACTAAGTAGGATGAAGTGATAAAGTATAATCAGATAGGGGTGGGGTCAAGGATCCTTTTGTGTCAGTGACCTTTGACCTGAAATCTGGATGATGAAGTGGGGCCATTTGTGTGAAGAGTGGGGCTTGTTTGGATATTTCAGGCAGGAGGAAGAGCCAGGCAAAGGTGTGGAGCAGGTGGGAGCTTTGTGAATTGGAAGGCCAGTATGGGTACAACATCAAAAGAAATGGAGACGGATGAGGTCAGACACTGCTGGGCAAAGGTAAGGAAGTTGGCCTCTATTCTAGGAGCTGTGGGAAGCCATTGGGGTGTTGTAAATGGAAGTTGTTGGCTCCAATATGCATTTTTTTTTTTTTTAGATAATTATTTTGTATTGAAGGGTAGTTGACGCATAGTATTACATTACATTAGTTTCAAGTGTACAACACAGTGATAAAACATTTATATACATAATTCTAGGTTCCAGCTATCCCCCTACCAAGCTGTTACAATATCTTGACTATATTCCTTATGCTATACATTACATCCCGGTTACTTATTTATTTTACCATTGGAAGTCTGTCCTTTTTTTTTTTTTTTTTTTTTCTGTGAGGGCATCTCTCATATTTATTGATCAAATGGTTGTTAACGACAATAAAATTCTGTATAGGGGAGTCAATGCTCAATGCACAATCATTAATCCACCCCAAGCCTAATTTTCGTCAGTCTCCAATCTTCTGAGGCATAACAAACAAGTTCTTACATGGAGAACAAATTCTTACATAATGAATAAGTTACATAGTGCACAGTACAAGGGCAGTCATCAGAGAAACTTTCGGTTTTGCTCATACATTATGAACTATAAACAGTCAGTTCAAATATGAATACTCATTTGGTTTTTATACTTGATTTATATGTGGATACCACATTTCTCTCTTTATTATTATTATTTGTAATAAAATGCTGAAGTGGTAGGTACATACAAGATAAAGGTAGAAAACATAGTTTAGTGTTGTAAGAGAGCAAGTGTAGATGATCAGGTGTGTGCCTGTAGACTATGTGTTAATCCAAGCTAGACAAGGGCAATAAAACATCCACGTATGCAGAAGATTTCTCTCAGAACGGGGGGGTGAGGTTCTAAGCCTCACCTCTGTTGATCCCCAATTTCTCACCTGATGACCCCCCTGCGACTGTGCCTGTCTTAGGTTGTTCCTCCCTTGAGGAATCTTACCCGTCTCTGGCTAACCAGTCATCTTCCGGGGCCATACAGGGAAATGTAAAGTTGGTAAGTGAGAGAGAAGCCTTATTGCTTGAAAAGGTTAGCTTTTTACTTCTTTGCATATTTATGCCCTGTAGCTTCTATGCCCAGCATTTGTCTTGAGGTATCTTTACCACTTGGAAGAATTATGATACTCGGTAAATTTGATATGAGGCACGAATTCTATTTAAGGGTTGTAATTAGGAAGGAAGAAGAAAAGCTATAGAAGTAGCAGGCGGAAGAAAACATGGGAAGATTGATTATTTCTTTGACATATCTTCTTGTAGAGTAACTTCAGCATGTATAGGTTTTAAGCTACTACTTAAATTGCGCACACACATTAACATAATAGGAGTATAGTTACATAACCAAAGCATACCTGTAATTACCAGCCATCTCCAGTGAAACCAAGAAAACCAGTTAGGCACCTTAGGCATTTGTGAAAACTTATCTATGATATGGTGGATATTGTCCAACTGAACTTGAACAGTCTGAGAGAAATCAGACAAATTAAAACAACCCATTCCTGGGGAATGTTCACATCCCTTGTGTTCTTTTAACAGTAAATAGTCTGTCGTTGTAAGATTTTGGAGCGCTACAATTTGCACTTCTCCTAATTCTTGGTTGAGTTCCAACAGTATAGATCCAGTCCAATTTGTTGTTTTACTGTATGCAAAGGCCAGCTTAGATATCTCCTTCATTCCCATGGCAAGTCCAGGAGCTGGTGGGATGAGTGCATCTACAGCTGCAGCAGTGCGTGGATCTTTGTTGGGGTTTTTTGATGATCATCTTCTGGCATGAGTCTTCCAGAGAGTGCTGATGTTGGAAGTTCTCTTTCATATCGTATCTTAGTTCATTTTCGGGGTAGCCCAATTAGGCTTTGATATTCTGTATAAACGCAAACAGACCTTTTGCCTACACTTTTATATGCCCTTTATACCCTTGTGTAGAACTCATTGGAGGTTACCACACAGTAACTGTCCTTTTTTTGTTTTGTTTTGTTTTGTTTTGTTTTGTTTTTGGTATCACTAATCTACACTTACATAACAAATATTATGTTTACTAGGCTCTCCCCTATACCAGGTCCCCCCTATAAACCCCTTTACAGTCACTGGCCATCAGCATAGCAAAATGTTGTAGAATCACTACTTGCCTTCTCTGTGTTGTACAGCCCTCCCTTTTCTCCTACCCCCCATGCATGCTAATCTTAATACCCCCCTACTTCTCCCCCCCTTATCCCTCCCTACCCACCCATCCTCCCCAGTCCCTTTCCCTTTGGTACCTGTTAGTCCATTCTTGAGATCTGTGATTCTGCTGCTGTTTCGTTCCTTCAGTTTTTCCTTTGTTCTTATATTCCACAGATAAGTGAAATCATTTGGTATTTCTCTTTCTCCGCTTGGCTTGTTTCACTGAGCATAATACCCTCCAGCTCCATCCATGTTGCTGCAAATGATTGGATTTGCCCTTTTCTTATGGCTGAGTAGTATTCCATTGTGTATATGTACCACATCTTCTTTATCCATTCATCTATCGATGGACATTTAGGTTGCTTCCAATTCTTGGCTATTGTAAATAGTGCTGCGATAAACATAGGGGTGCACTGATCTTTCTCATACTTGATTGCTGCATTCTTAGGGTAAATTCCTAGGAGTGCAATTCCTGGGTCAAATGGTAAGTCTGTTTTGAGCATTTTGATGTACCTCCATACTGCTTTCCACAATGGTTGAACTAACTTACATTCCCACCAGCAGTGTAGGAGGGTTCCCCTTTCTCCACAGCCTCGCCAACATTTGTTGTTGTTTGTCTTTTGGATGGCAGCCATCCTTACTGGTGTGAGGTGATACCTCATTGTAGTTTTAATTTGCATTTCTCTGATAATTAGCGATGTGGAGCATCTTTTCATGTGTCTGTTGGCCATCTGTATTTCTTTTTTGGAGAACTGTCTGTTCAGTTCCTCTGCCCATTTTTTAATTAGGTTATTTGTTTTTTGTTTGTTGAGACGTGTGAGCTCTTTATATATTCTGGACGTCAAGCCTTTATCGGATGTGTCATTTTCAAATATATTCTCCCATACTGTAGGGATCCTTTTTGTTCTATTGATGGTGTCTTTTGCTGTACAGAAGCTTTTCAGCTTAATATAGTCCCACTTACTCATTTTTGCTGTTGTTTTCCTTGCCCGGGGAGATATGTTCAAGAAGAGGTCACTCATGTTTATGTCTAAGAGGTTTTTGCCTATGTTTTCTTCCAAGAGTTTAATGGTTTCATGACTTACATTCAGGTCTTTGATCCATTTTGAGTTTACTTTTGTATATGGGGTTAGACAATGGTCCAGTTTTATTCTCCTACATGTAGCTGTCCAGTTTTGCCAGCACCACCTGTTGAAGAGACTGTCATTTCGCCATTGTATGTCCATGGCTCCTTTATCAAATATTAATTGACCATATATGTCTGGGTTAATGTCTGGATTCTCTAGTCTGTTCCATTGGTCTGTGGCTCTGCTCTTGTGCCAGTACCAAATTGTTTTGATTACTATGGCTTTATAGTAGAACTTGAAGTTGGGGAGTGAGATCCCCCCTACTTTATTCTTCTTTCTCAGGATTGCTTTGGCTATTCGGGGTCTTTGGTGTTTCCATATGAATTTTTGAATTATTTGTTCCAGTTCATTGAAGAATGTTGCTGGTAGTTTCATAGGGATTGCATCAAATCTGTATATTGCTTTGGGCAGGATGGCCATTTTGACGATATTAATTCTTCCTAGCCACGAGCATGGGATGAGTTTCCATCTGTTAGTGTCCCCTTTAATTTCTCTTAAGAGTGACTTGTAGTTTTCAGAGTATAAGTCTTTCACTTCTTTGGTTAGGTTTATTCCTAGCTATTTTATTTTTTTTGATGCAATTGTGAATGGAGTTGTTTTCCTGATTTCTCTTTCTGTTGGTTCATTGTTAGTATATAGGAAAGCCACAGATTTCTGTGTGTTGATTTTGTATCCTGCAACTTTGCTGTATTCTGATATCAGTTCTAGTAGTTTTGGGGTGGAGTCTTTGGGTTTTTTATGTACAGTATCATGTCATCTGCAAATAGTGACAGTTTAACTTCTTCTTTACCAATCTGGATTCCTTGTATTTCTTTGTTTTGTCTGATTGCCATGGCTAGGGCCTCCAGTACTATGTTAAATAACAGTGGAGAGAGTGGGCATCCCTGTCTAGTTCCCGATCTCAGAGGAAATGCTTTCAGCTTCTCGCTGTTCAATATAATGTTGGCTGTGGGTTTATCATAGATGGCCTTTATTATGTTGAGGTACTTGCCCTCTATTCCCATTTTGCTGAGAGTTTTTATCATGAATGGATGTTGAACTTTGTCAAATGCTTTTTCAGCATCTATGGAGATGATCATGTGGTTTTTGTCTTTCTTTTTGTTGATGTGGTGGATGATGTTGATGGACTTTCGAATGTTGTACCATCCTTGCATCCCTGGGATGAATCCCACTTGGTCATGGTGTATGATCCTTTTGATGTATTTTTGAATTCGGTTTGCTAATATTTTGTTGAGTATTTTTGCATCTACGTTCATCAGGGATATTGGTGTGTAGTTTTCTTTTTTGGTGGCGTCTTTGCCTGGTTTTGGTATTAGGGTGATGTTAGCTTGATAGAATGAGTTTGGGAGTATCCCCTCCTCCTCTATTTTTTGGAAAACTTTAAGGAGAATGGGTATTATGTCTTCCCTGTATGTCTGATAAAATTCCGAGGTAAATCCATCTGGCCCGGGGGTTTTGTTCTTTGGTAGTTTTTTGATTACCGCTTCAATTTGTTGCTGGTAATTGGTCTGTTTAGATTTTCTGTTTCTTCCTGGGTCAATCTTGGAAGGTTGTATTTTTCTAGGAAGTTGTCCTTTTCTCCTAGGTTTCCCAGCTTGTTAGCATATAGGTTTTCATAGTATTCTCTAATAATTCTTTGTATTTCTGTGGGGTCCGTCGTGATTTTTCCTTTCTCGTTTCTGATACTGTTGATTTGTGTTGACTCTCTTTTCTTCTTAATAAGTCTGGCTAGAGGTTTATCGATTTTGTTTATTTTCTCGAAGAACCAGCTCTTGGTTTCATTGATTTTTGCTATTGTTTTATTCTTCTCAATTTTATTTATTTCTTCTCTGATCTTTATTATGTCCCTCCTTTTGCTGACCTTAGGCCTCATCTGTTCTTCTTTTTCCAATTTCGATAATTGTGACATTAGACCATTCATTTGGGATTGCTCTTCCTTTTTTAAATATGCTTGGATTGCTATATACTTTCCTCTTAAGACTGCTTTTTCTGTGTCCCACAGAAGTTGGGGCTTAGTGTTGTTGTTGTCATGTGTTTCCATATATTGCTGGGTCTCCATTTTGATTTGGTCATTGATCCATTGATTATTTAGGAGCGTGTTGTTAAGCCTCCATGTGTTTGTGAGCCTCCTTGCTTTCTTTGTACAGTTTATTTCTAGTTTTATGCCTTGTGGTCTGAAAAGTTGGTTGGTAGGATTTCAATCTTTTGGAATTTTCTGAGGCTCTTTTTGTGGCCTAGTATGTGGTCTATTCTGGAGAATGTTCCAGGTGCACTTGAGAAGAATGTATATCCCACTGCTTTTGGATGTAGAGTTCTATAGATGTCTATTAGGTCCATCTGCTCTACTGTGTTGTTCAGTGCTTCCGTGTCCTTACTTATTTTCTGCCCAGTGGATCTATCCTTTGGGGTGAGTGGTGTGTTGAAGTCTCCTAGAATGAATGCATTGCAGTCTATATCCCCCTTTAGTTCTGTTAGTATTTGTTTCACATATGCTGCTGCTCCTGTGTTGGGTGCATATATATTTAGAATGGTTATATCCTCTTGTTTGACTGAGCCCTTTATCATTATGTAGTGTCCTTCTTTATCTCTTGTTACTTTCTTTGTTTTGAAGTCTATTTTGTCTGATATTAGTACTGCAACCCCTGCTTTCTTCTCACTGTTGTTTGCTTGAAATATGTTTTTCCATCCCTTGACTTTTAGTCTGTACATGTCTTTGGGTTTGAGGTGAGTTTCTTGTAAGCAGCATATAGATGGGTCTTGCTTTTTTATCCATTCTGTTACTCTGTGTCTTTTGATTGGTGCATTCAACCCATTAACATTTAGGGTGACTATTGAAAGATATGTACTTATTGCCATTGCAGGCTTTAAATTCGTGGTTACCAAAGGTTCAAGGTTAGCCTCTTTAGTATCTTACTGCCTAACTTAGCTCGCTTATTGAGCTGTTATATACACTGTCTGGAGATTCTTTTCTTCTCTCCCTTCTTGTTCCTCCTCCTCGATTCTTCATATGTTGGGTGTTTTTTTGCTGTGCTCTTTCTAGGAGTGCTCCCCTCTAGAGCAGTCCCTGTAAGATGTTCTGTAGAGGTGGTTTGTGGGAAGCAAATTCCCTCAGCTTTTGTTTGTCTGGGAATTGTTTAATCCCACCGTCATATTTGAATGATAGTCGTGCTGGATACAGTATCCTTGGTTCAAGGCCCTTCTGTTTCATTGTATTAAATATATTATGCCATTCTCTTCTGGCCTGTAGGGTTTCTGTTGAGAAATCTGACGTTAGCCTGATGGGTTTCCCTTTATAGGTGACCTTTTTCTCTCTAGCTGCCTTTAACACTCTTTCCTTGTCCTTGATCTTTGCCATTTTAATTATTATGTGTCTTGGTGTTGTCCTTCTTGTATCCTTTCTGTTGGGGGTTCTGTGTATTTCCGTGGTCTGTTGGATTATTTCCTCCCCCAGTTTGGGGAAGTTTTCAGCAATTATTTCTTCGGAGATACTTTCCATCTCTTTTCCTCTCTCTTCTTCTTCTGGGACCCCTATAATACGGATATTGTTCCTTTTGGATTGGTCACACAGTTCTCTTAATATTGTTTCATTCCTGGAGATCCTTTTGTCTCTCTCTATGTCAGCTTCTATGCGTTCCTGTTCTCTGATTTCAATTCCATCAATGGCCTCTTGCATTCTATCCATTCTGCTTATAAACCCTTCCAGAATTTGTTTCATTTCTGCGATCTCCTTTCTGGCATCTGTGATCTCCTTCCGGACTTCATCCCATTTCTCTTGCGTATTTCTCTGCATCTCCGTCAGCATGTTTATGATTCTTATTTTGAATTCTTTGTCAGGAAGACTGGTTAGGTCTGTCTCCTTCTCTGGTGTTGTCTCTGTGATCTTTGTCTGCCTGTAGCTTTGCCTTTTCATGGTGATAGGAATAGTCTGCAGAACTGGGACGAGTGACGGCTGGAAGGACTTCCTTTCTTGTTGGTTTGTGGCCCTCCTCTCCTGGGAGAACAGCGACCTCTAGTGGCTTGTGCTGCGCAGCTGCGCGCAGACAGGGTTTCTGCTTCCTGCCCGGCTGCTATGGAGTTAATCTCCGCTGTTGCTGTGGGCGTGGCCTGGCTCGGGCAGCTACTCCAAAATGGTGGAGTCGCGTTGGAGCAGGAGCGGCTGGGAGGCTATTTATCTCCGTAAGGGGCCTCCCTGCTCCCTGCAGCCCAGGGGTTAGGGTGCCCAGAGATCCCCGGATTCCCTACCTCAGGACTAAGTGACCCGCCCTGCCCCTTTAAGACTTCCAAAAAGCACCCGCCAAAACAAAACAACGACCACCAAAAAAAAAAGAAAATAATTTTAAATTAAATTAAAAAAAAATTTTTTTTTTAAGTTAAAAAAAAAAAGGTGGGCGCTCATTTTTCTTTATTCTCCGGTGCCAGCCTCAGGCCTCTGCTCACCGGTCTTGCTGCCCTGTTTCCCTAATATTGGGGTCCCTATCCCTTTAAGACTTCCAAAAAATCGCTCGCCAAAACAAAACAGCAAAAAAGCAAAAAAAAAAAAAATGTTCGCGCGCTTTTCTTATGTCCTCTGTCGCCCAGCCTCCAGTGCCTGCTCACTGGTCTTGCTGCCCTGTTTTCCTAGTATCGAGCGCCCTGCACTCTGGCCCGGATGGCTGGGGCTGGGTGCTCGGCAGTCCTGGGCTCCGTCTCCCTCCCGCTCTGCCTGCTCTTCTCCCGCCGGGAGCTGGGGGGAGGGGCGCTCGGCTCCCGCGGGGCCGGGGCTTGTATCTCACCCCCTTCGCGAGGCGCTGGGTTCTCTCAGGTGCGGATGTGGTCTGGATATTGTCCTGTGTCCTCTGGTCTTTATTCTAGGAAGGGTTGTCTTTGTTATATTTTCATAGATATATGTGGTTTTGGGAGGAGATTTCTGCTGCTCTACTTACGCCGCCATCTTCCGCCCCTCTCCTCCAATATGCATTTTAAAGATATCTCTGTGGATATTGCTATCTTGAGAGTGTGAAAAGCTGACCTACCATATTACGTGGTCCAATTCTGTCATGTCAGCTTTCGTTGGTCCCTCTTGGGGCCTGAAAAATTGTATTCTAGCTGATTACTTAAGTTCATGAGACTATGATCTGTGGCTCCAGATCTTGGTTGCCTTTTTTTTTGTGGTTTCCACATGAGATACAGCTTTCTTTGAGGCTGATATATATAAGTACTTGTAAGTATTTTATGGATCAATGAAATATTAATGGACCTGGAGATACTTCAAGTTTATTTATAAAGCAAGGTTATCCATAGGTCAAATACCATTATAGCAAATGCAATTGTAATGAATATCTTTGATGAATTTGGTTTTATAGGCCCAACCCATGACCTATTTATTTCAAAAATTTTGTGCTCTAGGCCATAATTCCTTCAGTGAAATTCTGAAGTCCAGAAAAAGCCACTTGAAAACTAAAGTTGGTTTATTTAAATTTTTTATTAAGTCATTTAATGGCCAAAATTAAAACTGACATAGATATATATATAATTTATATATTATACATATATATACACACAGATATATATATTTGTTGTTGATCCTGCTGAATGGGAATACTCATATTTCCCCGCAGGAGTATTGGGTTTGATTACAGGGATATCCTCTAGCCCCTTTGAGAGTGTTGCTTAATACATCTGCACCGGATCATGTAAGATCTACGTAATACCTGAATTCAAAATATATTGGACCTAAAATGTTCCAGGTGGAGGATTATGGACCTGCGCAACCCCACATGACCATTTCTTCAGAATGCTTAACAAGAGCTTGAATTAGAGCTGATAATATCAGAAAGTCTATGGAACTCTATGAGACTATCGGTAGAGAACTTGCACAAATGTTACAGAATTGCCTGTCTCACTAATTTTACAAAACATTTGTATCTCAAGCATCTATTTTGCTTGTGGATGGGGTGGGGAATTTTATCCCCCTCTTAACATTTTATCCTCTGTCCTTCTGTGAGGTCAGGGATGAGGATGATTGCTTTCACCACTGTATCCCCGGTATATATAACCCAGCCTGATAAATAGTCACTGCTCAATAAATATTTGCCGAATGCAATTATTAAGTCATGTGAGGAGCCTGGGATCAGATTTTAGGTGACCTACCCAAATTCTGGAGTTAGTGGGCTGGAAGTCAGGTCTCCCAACACCTATTCCAATATTTTTTCTCTGTATGCTGTCACTGCCTTGCTAAAATGAAAAAAAAAATGGAAGCCCTTTCTGGGGTTATCAAAGGGACTAGAACTTAAGGAAGAAGAATGCAAGGGGTCTTTGTTTCAGCTGGGCAAAGCTAACCAGTCTATGTCAATAGCCAGGGGCCTTGTTTGTAGATAAAAGAAGACTCTGATCAGTTCTAATCTAAGAGCATCACTGGCAGAGAGAGATGGTAAAAGCAAAACATTCACTTTGAAAAGTGAAACCTATTAAATTCAAAGCATTATAATTTCCCATTGTGAGACTGGGGTACCAGCGATTAAATTCTATTGTGTGTCTACAGTCCTTGTTACCGATGATGTTTCATATTATTAACTGAGATTCTAAGAATATCAGCTCTCCATAGCTGAAGTGCTGCTCTGCTCTCATGTGAAACAATTTGCATACATCTAAGGATTCGTCCTTGATTTGTCTCTTCCTCTTCTTCCCTGTATTTAGTATCCTATTTAGGAGCTAGTCCTGTAGAGTACTCCTCCACACAGATTCTGTGTATGTTCACTTCACACGGGCAATGCGGCATCTGAGCTAGTCTGTGTGCTGTCCATTCTTTACCTGGGAGAAGTGCTGCACTCTTCAAGGTGGAAGGTGTCTTAGGTTGTGTTCTGCAGCAGCAGACCCAGAGACAAGGATTCCTGTGAAAGCAGTTTATTCAAAAGTGCTCCCAGGGAAGCCCAGAGGGGAGTGGGAAATGAACCAGGAAGGGAAGGAGGAGCAAGCATTCAGTCTCAGTGAGTCCTGAGAAAGGTGACTGGGGCTTGACTCACAGGAGAGTGCTGGAGTGTAGACCACGCCTCGGACAGCCCCAGGCAGGGGCCAGGAAGTTGGGGTGTTGATACTCCTGGTCCTCATCAGTCGTAAGTAAGTGCTGCCAGCAGAGGTCACACATTCTCGGACAGCTCAGGCTGTGAGGATGCTGGAAAAGGAGTGTCTCACGACTGCCCCAGGAAGAAAGCATGATGGTTACTTTCATTCTACTGGAAGGAAACTGGCATAGGGTGGTTATGTGAATTGCCCATGACCATACAGCGAGCAGTGGTAGAGACAAGATGTGACCGTGGAGGTCTATCTCGAGTCTGTCTTCTTATCCACGGCTTCAGATGATGCTATAGGATCTCACACTCAAAGGGCTGGGCTGCTCCAGGGTGCCTCAGGAAGTCTACAAAATTACTGGCTTGTAATTTTGCAGAGTGTCAAGGTTGAAAGTCAAGGAAAGACCAAGGGACTGTTCCAGACTGAAGAAGACAGAGGCATAAGAACTAAATGCAAAGGGTGATTCTGAATATAATCCTTTTATTACAAAAGGTATTGTTAGGGCAGTTGGAGAGACGTGAATGGGATCTGAGCATTTGGCGGCAGGAATATATCATGTTAGTTTCCTGATTTTGATGGCTGGTCTGCTTCTGTAAGAGAATGTCCTCGTTTGTAGGAAATACACACTCAAGTTTTTGAGGCATCAGGTCAGCAGCTTACTCTTACAGAGCAGGGGGAAAATGGTTCTTTTTCCATACTTGCAACTTCACTGCATTTTTGAGAAGGCCTAAAAAATTGTTTTAAATCCTCAAGCAACACTTAGTGAATGATTATCTTAATTACAATTCTTAGCTTTGAATTTCATAATAGGTATTTAGTAAGAACATAGTCTTAAAAGCCAGGCTTTTACAGGAAAGCACCATTATTCTGGGTATTTCTCAAACTGGGCTTTTATATCTTGGGAACCAAGGCTTGGTGGGCAGACCACAAAGTGAAACTTAGAGTGGGAAAGGAGAGGATATGAATTCAGAGAAATTTCTAATCATACAGGATGGGAAAAAACCCTCTGGGGCCAGAAGGAGAACCCCAGAAGTGTCGCCAGGATAGGGGATGGCAAGAATTCTGACAGGAGCATCCTGGTTCCAGGTTTGAGGTCACCTAGAACTTTGGGTCTAGAACACAACTCATTAGTTTGAAGTTTGGGAAGACTGCAAGCCCTTTAGGAAATAACTGGGGTACACAGGTGCCTCTGACATGGCTTGGGCAGGAGAATACCATTGGTCAGCCTGGGCAGTCTCACAGGGCCCCCTATACCCCAGCATGGTGGGGAAATAGTCAACCACTGTACCAGGGGGATGTGAAAGTATATGAACCATTTTCCTAGAATAAGACTGGGTTCAGGAAAAGAAAGTTTAGGTGATTGGGACTTCATGCCCAGAGGCAATGGTGATCCATGGTCATCCACATGTGGTGCCAACACAGAGCCCAAAAGAAAGGTTCACCTCCATATTGGTGGACACCAGCCCAGAATGCCCATTGAGCAGGGAAGCCATACTACATGACAATAGTGTGAGGATAGAGGTCGATGCCCGAAGACCAAGAGCAGAAGGAATCAATCTAGAAGGGGAGCTTGAGGAATGGCTCACCTTTGCAGAACGACAAGACATAACCTTTCCATGATATCCCAGTGCATCTTTGGAAGCAGGCAACAAATGAAGATGTAGCCAAAAGGGGAGCGATGCCCTTAATTGCTAATTGAAGGTATTTCTGTTATTAGTAGTAATGAAACTTGAGGTCAAAAGGATTATATGTTAGAGTCAATGACATTCTGCTTCCACCTGCCCCCTTTTTACACCCCGGAGTCAGTTATAAATGTCAACTCCTTTGCAGAAATGGTGAAGATGGTGAAAGTAATTAGAAGGCTTGAGGGGGAGGCTTAGGGCCTCCTTTGGTAACATGTTAGGAGGAGACTTTTCTAGGAGAACTGACACCTGGCTAAAGAGAAGAAACCAGGGATGGAAGAGCATGAGAGAAAAGTGCGACTGAAAGCAGAAGTAGCCCAGGCAAAGCCCTTGAAATGTCGTTAAGTTTGACATGTTTTAGGTCACAAAAGGCGGCCAGTGGGGCTGGAGCTTAGAAAGCCAGGGGCAGAGAGACCAAGGGTAAGATGAGGAAGGAGGGGTGCAGGGGCCAGACAAGAAGGGCCTGGCAGGCCGTAGTATGAGGTGGACTTTGTGTAAGTGCAATGGGCATCCACGAAATAACTTTAAGGATGAGCACAGTGTGATTTAATTTGTGTCTTAAAGTGATCGTTATGGCTTGTGGGGTAGAAAATGGAAACCGGCAGAACAGGAACAAGGCTACTGCAGTGAATAACCAGAGGTGGAGAGAAGTGAGTGGATTCAGGATATAATTTGGAGGTGAAACTACCAGAACTTGCTAATGGATTGGCTGTGGGAAAGGCAAGGAGAGAAATTAGTGATGATTCCCAAGGTCTTGGCTTGAATAAGCCATAGATGTGGTGGTGGGTGACGATGTCACTGACTAAAGTGGGAAGGCCGGGCAGGGGAGGTTTTGGTTGGTCGGGCTTGCCGTCCATGGCCAATGCTCGGCTTGCCACTGACATCTCAATCAGTCCTAGAGACATGGCTCTGTTAAATGATAGTCTCCCCTTCCAGCATCAAGGACAGTGGCAAGGCACACAATATGTCTCACATAAAAACCATTTCCAAGGCCATGTGTTTCCAGTATAAAGTTTTTATTTAGTTGGTAATTTATTATTGGCACTGTTTATATTTGCACTTGGATGCCTTGCTATAATTAAAATAACTCCTGAATTTATCACCTGAGCCCTAAATTAAAGACCTACTAAAGGCTTTACATGATGAAAAAATTCTCTCCCATATTCTGTTCTTTTCCATATGAACAACCATATACATTTTTTCAATACATGTAGTATTTGACATTAGTAAAAAAAAGTGTAAGAGAAATATTCCATGTTTAAAGCAGAGCTGAAAAGACTAAGAAAATTCCATATTGCATAAAAAGAAAGATTGCCACCAAAGTGAAAAGAAATCAATGGGACAACTTCAGAGACCCATTTTAATCTGTTGTTGACATTGTTTTCTGGTGGTAATTTTCTCAAAATGTTAACAGTATTGAGCTTACCTATTGATTCTATTATTTTGACCTTGCATTAGTGTGGGCTAATCTTACATACCATAAAATTTCATTTCACAGCTAAAATTATTGTATGACTCTGGGGAAACCACCAACCAGGTCAGGAGCATCCCCCCACCCCCCACCTCAGGATTTTGATGAGCATGTAAGCAGCAATAATGAGTTATGTTGACTTCCAATATACTTTCATGGTGTTTACAGTTTATTAAATGGTTTAAGCAGGGTCATCATATAACTGATCAACATATTGACTGCAATACTCAAGCCTGGACGAATTGAAGGCCACAGGCAGCCAACATGATTGGTCAGCTTGAATTTGAGTCAATAGCATAAATACATATTTGGCTACAGAATTGATGCCAACTTCTTATGCATTACTCTGAAAATCTCGCTAAATAAATAGCTACAAAGTATACCACTGGATTTTACGGTAATATATACCATGGTAATTACTGTAATTACCCAGTAACCCTCCTAGCTATGCAACCCCCACCCCCAGATCTGCAAAGGAAAGAATCTAAATGGAATGAATAAAGTAGAATTAGGGAGAGTCGATGCGGAAAAAGAGTGAATGAAAAACCAAAAGCTCTTAAATGGTTTTCCTGGGAAAAGAATAGATTTATTGTTGGCTCGAGGTAGGGCAAATTTGGCAGCTGTATTTTCAAAAGGTTTATGAAATGTAGTCACAACACGTCATTAGCGTCCACCCGTCCCCACCCTCCCCTCCCACAAATCTCCATAGGAGGTCAAGACACCTGTGGGCAGCAGTCCTGACCCCACC
Organism: Manis pentadactyla; assembly: GCF_030020395.1. Classification (NCBI taxonomy): domain Eukaryota; kingdom Metazoa; phylum Chordata; class Mammalia; order Pholidota; family Manidae; genus Manis; species Manis pentadactyla. The sequence goes on from NC_080023.1 coordinate 169,816,763, forward strand.
CCTTGCCTTTGATGCTGTAGTTACTCAGTCTTCCTGCAAAGAAATTTCAGGATTTACTGGCACAATGCTAATGGATTTGCCCACAAATACTTAGAGGAGTATTGCTAGAGGAGTTAATTTGCCTCTTAATGATTTAATTATATGCTCCAGCTCTGCTGTACAAGAATAACAATATTCCTTTCCTGCTGCTGCTGGGGGTGCTGATTTTGGAGACTTTTGGGAATGACATTTGCTCTCCTTTACTGAGAAGGGAGTTGAGTCACTGGGGTAGAACGGCGCATTTTCCCATGCCACAAAATAACCTTTCCCATTCATCTGAGGGGGTCTGTTAGGGTGTTAGACGTGATGACCATTGTAAGATGTGTTGTGATGTTTATTTGCAGTAGCTTGATTGGGCCTGTGAGTGGTATTAGCCTTTATTGTCCTCTGAGCGCAGTGAGGTCACCTGAGTAGCCTGATATGGAGAGGAAGTAGAGAGCTAGGGGTCCAGCTGAGGTCTTCTCTAAAGCCCAGTGTGTTTTGTTTATTGTTTGAGCTCACCTTCCTGTGGCCTTAAAGGCCTTGCTGTGTAGTATGGCCTGGGTTCTTTGGAAGCAGAGTTAGAGGCTCAAGATGTTTATTGGGATGAACACCTATGAAAAGCAGGAGAGGAAGCAGAATTGGGCCGAGGCAGAATTTGAGCTGACACACAGGCCCAGTGGAGCTTTGGCCTGTCCTGTGGGGAGCTCGGCTGCTATTGGCCATCCCAGTGCCCCGCACTGGGCAGGAATGGTGAGTCTTTCACTCCACCAGTTGCTCCGAGGGGGTGATCTAGGGGGAGCTGGCATTTCACAGCTGTGACAGCTCCTGAATTCAGGAAGAGATGGCTGGGCAGCAGGGTTTCCCAGGAAGGAACCTGTGGGTGGTGCACATCCGTGTCTACAACACACTGCTTCCAGGTGTCTGGACAGAAACACCAGTCACTCAAGAGAGACACGGAAGAGGAAGAGCGAGACAGCAGCAGCGTGATGTCTGAGCTCATATCCCAAATTCACCTCTTCCCAGCTCGAGTCCTGTGGTTAGTGGAACCTTGAGATCAATCAAATCTGTAAATTAGGCAGACAGGCAGAATTTTATTGACTTATGATGAAGACTAGGAATAATTTCTATGAAGTATCTTTGCTCAATGCGAGATACTGTTATGATCTCTGGAATAAAAAACCTGTATTCTCCGCAATAGCTGAATATGCCTCCCCCTGGTTGCTAGCATTCTCTTTCTGCTCCTGGCTCTCCGGAGCACTACGAGTACCCCTGTAGCCATAGCTGGATTGTCCTCTAGGACCTTCACTGGAAGTCCCATCCTGGAAAGGCTGGGAATGAAAGAGGGGACCCTGACCCTGGGGTCTGGAATGGTTGTGCCATTAATGCAATAGTCCCTCCCTGAAACACTGCAGAGCCCAGCTCCCAGCATGAAGATTTCTCTCGTTAGCTCTGGGCTGCGAGGGAAGCCAGGTGCCAAGGCAGCTGGGGAGAGCTTGAGGCCAGAGGGGACTGTGCCCCTGCCTCTCACGCTCAGGATCCAGATGGGGGCAGAAGGATACTTGCGAATGTCTACCCAGTGCTGTTTGTGCACCACCCTTCCAGGCAGGCTGCTTGCATGGATTTCTCACTCAGTTTTCGCTACAGTGATTTGAGGAAGGTATTATCCCTGGTCATATTTTAGTGAGAAAACAGACTTTAAAAAGATGAGGGAACTTCTCCAGCACCCCCAGCTAGTGAGTGTTGGAGCTCAGAGTTGAGCCGGGGCAGTCTGACAGCTCAGAGTGAGAGCAGATGGGGACTGTGGGGAGAGTTTAGCACATGCACTTCTGCGGAATCTGTGAGGTCTTAAAATCCCTATGTGGGTCTCACTGCAGCGGGACACGGCTCCTTTACTTCACTGAGAGAAAGTCTCATTTCCCTACTCATTCAGTTGCTGCTGGCTCTAAGTTCATCTTTCTACAGATCAGATTCCTCCAAGATTCTGTTGTAGGTGCATGCATGTTTGACCTACATATGAGAAATAAAGTTTGTGATTGCAGAATCTCAGATGGAAAACTTCACTGGCAGTCTGCAATGTGAACTACCGTCCCCTCTGATGACTGCCAGTTTTTACATTTCTCTGTTTCCAAATGCGGTAATTATTAGCTTTACTGAGGTGATGTTTATCAGTTGAAAAGTACTCAAGTTTCAAGTAAGGTCATCACTGGATGTAAATTCTGAAGTCAGATTTTCCTTGGTTTAAAGATCCCAGTTCTACTATTTGTGAGCTATATGACCTGACTTTGGTCAATATTTTAAAGTTTTTTTTAAGAATTGGTCAGTGAGGTAATGCATTTAAATGACTGGAACAAAGCAAGTGCTCAACAAATTCTTATTACTATTATTACATAGTTTTCTATGAAGGATGAGAGAACAGATTTGTATTTTAATTAATTAGCAGGATGGTTTTTGTTATTATTTGTTTGGCTTTTTTCCCCTGCAGGTCATGAGCAAAGGGCATAAGGAACAGGAATGATTACTAATGCACTATCTTTTTCAACTCCTGAAAGGTTATTTTCAAAAGGAAATGCTTTGAGGTCTTTGAGGCACAGGGGTAGGGGAGAGCTGAAGAATTTTTGGACCTTAAAAGAGGCCCAGGTGGACTCGATTTCTCAGTGGAAACAAAGGGACTTCCTTCCTCAGTGGGGAAGAGACACCGAGTGATAAGCCAAGCACCTTCTTTGAAAATTTCCCCATGTATTTGTCCCTAGAGGAGTGTGCCTTGGGGAGATTTATTATTCAAAGCTTTTAGCCTTGAACTTAATTTTAAAAATATGTATTTCTCTAGAAACAAAGTAGCTCCATTTAAAAGTCACAGGTGCTCCCAAGCTCTGCTCAGAAGATTACCTCAGGTTTCATTTAATACCAGTCTCAGGTTAGGAGACAAATTATTTATTTCGTCATTCTGAGAGCAGATTGTCCTTCTTATATGTTGCATTTCTGCCCACCATTCCATCTTGCAGGTGGGTTGCACACTTAAGAGATGAAATATTTAAGTCAGAGACAGCACCTTCCTGGCAACTTGATCTATCCTATGCTTGGGTGTGTTGGTGGGAGCTCCCTTGGGGCTACTCTGGGTTCTGGACTGGAGTTTCATAGTATATGTAGTGGTGAAGTTAACATGTACCCATAGGGGAGTGGGAAAGTGAGACGAGGAAGGGAGACATGTTATCAAGGAAGTTAACTACCCTAGACAACTGGAGCTTTCTCCTGCTGGGGAACCTAGGGCCACAGAGCAGAAGATGCACCTGAGTCATGTAGGCCACAGCCCAAGGAGCTGGAGTGCTGATATACCAGGTCCCATCAGTCATGGGTGGAGGGCTACTCCCAGGGGCCATTGGTTCTCTGGCACTTCAGGCCTGCCATGTGGTGGACACGGTGGGCTTGGCAGTCAGAGAAGGCCCTCAGGCACAAAGGAGATCAGGCCAGCATGCCTTGAAGTGGAAGGGCTGAGAAGAGACGGGTGGGTGCCAGTGATAATGCCCACAAGGGCTATCACTGGGTTTGAGTCTTTGACTTCTAGTTTGTTTTAAGTCTATGAAGGCCCCGTGCTTGGTGCTCAGGAGATGCAGATGATAAATATAAGTTCTGCCTTTAGGATGGTCACAATTTAGTGAGGGAGTTTAGGGAGACAAGCAAGTAACAAATAATTTCGAGCCAGTGAGATTAGTATTATGTTACGATATATTTAACTATTGGGTATCATTTGTGCCAAGCTATACTCTAAGTAGTTACCTAGATTAATCTGTTAGATCTCTACAGAAGTCCCACAGGGTGGATGCTTTTATTATCTCTTTTAGAGATGAGGAACCAAATTTCAAAGTTTTCAGCCAGTCTGTGGGAGTCACATTTTGCACACAGGCTGTCTGGCTCCAGAACCCTGTCCTTATCTGCTACGCTGTATATATCAGGGCTTCTCAGCTTTGTCAATAGTAACATACTGAGCTGGATAATTCTTCGACATGGGGGATGTCCTGGAGATTGTTTAGCAACATTCCCAGCTTCTACCTGCTGGAAACCAGTAGCACCTCCCACTAGTCTGTCTGCATCTTCTAGGCTGTGACAACCGAAAGTGTCCCCAGACTTTGCCGCATGGCCACTGGGGTGCAAATGGCCCAGTTGAGAACCACTGCTGTCTATTATAGAGCAATCAGTATTTCCTGGGAAGTGTTCATAGAATACGTATGAAAATTCTTTCCTTCTCTATCTCTTACTCTTCCTACCTACAAAGTAAGCAGAGAAGTAGCATTTTGGAGCTGTTCACGCCTGTAAATCAACAGGCAAGTGTCTTTCAGTGCAGACAAAATGGAAATAGGAATCAAGTTATTGAAAAGTAAGGTTTTTTGGTGCATCTGAGTTGTGAATTAGACACTGTTGCTCTTTGCACTCTGTCCCATGCCCTTTGATCAGGCTGTTTTCATGGTCATTTAGTTTAAATGTTGTCTTGCAACTTGATTAAGTGAGAAATGAGTGAAAAGACCATGAGATGAGAGTGACAGGGACTTCATATGGAACTGTTTGTCCTATTATTTTCCATTTTCCTTGGGCTATTTTATTTGTGATTTCTTAGAGTTTGGAACCTCCCTCACCCCAGGAAACAAATTCCTCTTCTTTCTGTCACAAGCCTGGAGATTCCAAACCTTATTTTTCAGATCCTTCAAGCCCCATGTTAACTACCTGGCTTCTTAGAGCCAGTCAGGTTTGAAAACTGATCCTTGAGTTTTTGGGGCTTTTCATGTGACGACAATAGCCATAACTTTGACATTAACGTGTCCTTGTCTCCTTTCTTCTGACAAAAACACTCTTGAATTCAGCCTCTTCCAAATATGGCATTATAGTTAATCTATAAGATCAGAGAAGCATCATTTTGGTGTTGAAAGCCTGAAGAATTAACTTTTCCAATTGGTCAATAAGTATAACCCCATGATGTGGAAGCATTCTTTACAACAAAGCATTTTCATGTGCCTTTGGATAATTTGTTGAATAGTACTTTGTTAATCTGTTTATAATTGCCTATGGCCAATGCTTCTGATGGTCCCTGTCCCTGTTCATAAAATAAATGATCACCCTGATGGCTTAAATTCTTTTTGTGTGCTCTTGGTGGGAGCTGAAATGGCTCCATGGTCCAGAGTGTCGGTTCTGGGTCAGACAGACCTGAATTTGAATCCAGGCTCCAACACTGCTAGATTGGGAGATTAGGCAAGTGTGGCAGGCAGGGTACTGGCTTCCCCAAAGATGCTGGTGTCCCGATTCCTGAAACCTGTGAATGTGTTACCTTGCCTGGCAAAAGGGACTTCAAGATATGATTAAATTAAAGATCTTGAGGTGTAATATTAGCCTGGATTATCTGGGTGGGCCCAATACCATCCAAGAGGGAATCAGAGTCAGAGAGAAAGACTGGAAGATGCTGTCCTATTGGCTTTGAAGACGGAGGGAGAGGCCACAGGCCAAGGAATGTAAGCAGACCCTAGAAGCTGGACAAGGAAAGGAACAGGATTCTTCTCTAGAGCCCACAAAGGAATGCAGCTCTGCAGGCAACTTGATTCTAGCCCAGGATGACCTCCAGAACTGTAAAATAATGAACTTGTGTTGTTTTAAGCCATTAAGTTTTTATTAATTTGTTACAGCAATAATGGGAAACTAGTACAGCAAGAAATGTAGTCTCTCTAAACCACTGGTCATGAACGAAGTAGAATAATCATAATATTCTTCCAATGGGCTGTTGTGAGGTATAAAGGAGAGTCATGCTTGGCACTGGCCTGGAGTAGAGTACATGCTTAAAGGTACTGAGTTAGTCACAGGCTTTTGACTTTGTCCTGTTGTTGCATCGCCACCATTCTGCCCGCTGTTAAGCTTCCAGAATACCCGTCTGTGATGGTTAATTTTATGTGTGAATGGGCGAGGCTATGGTGCTCAGTTGTTGGGTCAAATACTAGTCTAGATGTTGCTGTGAATTGCTAACATCTGTAATTATGCAAAAGATTAGCATTTACAGTAAGTTGACTCTAAGTAAAGCAGATTATTCTCCGTAATGAGCGTGGTCCTCATCCAATCAGTTGAAGGCCCTAAGAGCAAAGGCTGAGGTTTCCAGGAGTAGAAGCCACTTCGTGTCAAGTCTACAGCGTAGAAACTCTGCCCGAGTTTTCCACCTGCTGGCACGCCTTGCGGATTCAGACTCCAGACTGCAACATCAGCTCTTGATGAATTTCCTGAATTTCCTGCCAGCCTGGCCTACAGATTTTGCAATTGCCAGCCCCTACAGCTAGGTGAGAAAAAGTCTTAAAATAAATCTCTCTTTCTCTTTATATCCCATTGGTTCTGTTTCTGAAGAACCATATCTAGTACACCACCCAAGCCAAATGAGACACACCAAAAGATTTCAGAGCTTGGAAAAGGAAGAGGTAGTATGACAAGCACATCATGTTGAACTTCCGTTCTCGTTTGCTAAGAACTTTGCGTTTCCTCATTGACATTTAAAGGAACTGCACCTCAATTGTTTCTGTTCTGTCACCTTTAAACCAAAAGTGTGTCATTAGGATTAGGGTGATAATAGAATCACTGAAGACAAAATATCACAGCAAAAGAATTGGTTTGGTTTTGTGACATTCTTTATAATGGAGTTTGACCTTGAACTTAAAGTAGAGTTGCCCTTCAACAAGGATGATTGTTGTTGCCATACCAGTTTGTATGTAGCTCCTTAGAGCTCCCTGAGCCCCTCTGAATGCCCTGTACACTGCCCTGGCCACCTGAGCCCCTGCTGTAGAACTCCCTAGTGTCTGAGCTGCTAAAGTGTTATCGGCTGCACAGGGCAGTCCCTGTTCTGATTGGCTGGGGCTGGTGCTACATAGGATGTTTATCTTGGTATTGCTTCTGCCTAAAAGTAATAGTTAATGAACAAAATACAGTGAAGAATTGTACAGTTGTTCAAATTGTAAACATCTATAAATGTGCAATTTCCACATATGTTATCAGTTTAAAAAAACAGGTGAAAATCTTTGTATTTCATTTCTTTTGTTGGGGAAAATTTTAAATATTCATTTCGAAGCCACTGTTCTTAGGATTAATGTACTGTGTCTCTTGTTTACTTTTTTCTCTAACAGACAGGAGACAAGTGTGACTATTTTCAACAGGACAAATATTTAGATTTTTCTCCTCTGAAGATAAGTTTCAGTGTCTCACTTGCTGATTCACATTTAATTCTTCTGTATAATTTTTTTTTGTTAGTGGCTTTGGAAGAAAAGACTAACTCATTCAGACTGTTGGACTTTCTTCCCCCAGTTTCATAGAGAAAGTCATTTGCCAAACACAAGGATTTGATCTCTAAACAACTTGCAATCCCTAGGAGGCCTTTAAAGGGATTTGGACTGTCAAACACTGACTCAGGATTTGTTCTGGTAGTTGTTAAAAATTACGTAAATGTAAGTTTGTTTTCTTTTTTTAAACTTCAATCAACCAAAGACTCTGTAGTAGGAGAACAGAAGATTTGGCCCTACTATTGATTAGTTGTCATAGGTGCTGTTCCAAAGAAAGTTAATCAACGAGGTGTTGACAGTATCGGCAGTGTTTCACATCTTTCTCGGGAACTGTGGCTTACAACTGTACAGTTGTTCCTTCCTGCCAGGAAGCAACAGACATGAACTTTTTTGTTTCACACCAAATTTTCTAGAAGCCTGTGGACCATTCCTGTCCCTAAATGAAGTGCCACAGTGCAGTTAGGCCAGAGAGGGAATATATTTCCTAAAACGCATTCTAGACTAAGCCTCCTGATGGTAAAGGCCATGCCCGTCTTGTTAGCCCAAATTCCCAGCACCTAGCACAGTGCCCTATAAAAATAGAAGATTTCAATATATGCCAAGGTTATGTTCTAGGAAAATATGCACAGAATGATTTGGTCTCTCCTGTATGTTAAAGTTACATTACAGGAAAATGCAATTCATAGTAAAGAAAAAAACTATCAGTGAGAATTATTTAGTCCTTGATAGATGCTGAGGGTACATAAGAAGAAAAGTTTAAAAAGTTTAAAAGAAAGAATTTATACACAAGAATTACTTTCAGGGGAATGTAATGGAAAATGAAAGAACGTGAGCCACATTCCTAGGTCTTGAAATTGTAACATAACAATCTGCGAATACTGCGCTATATGTGCTGAATAATACTTGAGATAAGTTATACAAATAGTTTTTAAAAAGATGTTATATAATCATTCCTTCTTCAAAAGGTGAACTCTGTACTCCTGCTTGGGGGGATCATAGGAGCCAGTAAGCTGCCACATCAAAGGCAGAAACCATGGGGAGAGACCAAGGAGAGTCGCAGAAGGAGAACGTTGTGCAGGCAGAGTGGGCAGGCGGAAGGGAAGCCCACAGCCATCTCTCTCTTGCCGGTGTTGACACTGGGGTGACTGGATGCAGAAGGACAGAGAGCAGTCGCAGTCCCCTGGGGGCCAAGTTTTGCTGCCTCATTGTTATTCTTTGGGGCAGTAAGGAAGGGGTAAAGTTTGGGCTATACTCCACTATGAATCTCGACTTCCGGGATTTTCAAGAGAGCATGCCTTCATTCTCTTGCAACCCAAAGTATCACTTACCAAAAATGTGAAATATTGGATTAACATGAAACATATATATATCCTTAAAAAGTTAGTTCTATAAGTACAAGATGATAAGCAAGAGATATTTAGGATGATCCCCCGCATCTATTGCATTAATTAACAAGGAAATGAGAGTTTTCCAGTTCATCCTCACAACTCCACCTTCTTGAAGATTCCTCCTAATTTTATATCTGATGTGGTTTTTGAAAGTTGGTTCAATCTCCTGTTCCCCTCTTTATTTGTCGAAAATTCTCTCCTGTTCTTCAGGTTTTCAGTGTTAATTTTACATTTTCCAACATGCTGATAAGTTAATTGCTTAATCTTTACCCCCTTCAGTGTCCTGAGAGTGAGGCCCTGCTCAGCTCTGTGCCCCAGGTGCCCCGGCCCCTCACCCCAGCTCAGTTCTGGTCTATCTTTTGCAGGCTCAGGAAGGAGGTGGGGGCACCACTTCACAGAATAACTACAAATGACATGAATATGTAAATGCTGACTTTTTACAATTAAATGGAAAGATAAGTATTTTAACATGAAAGGTCCCTATTTCCAGAGATAAAATATTATCATTTTATATTAAAAAATTAAAAGCAATTTTAATTTGCTTTCTGCATGGGCAAGGGCTATCTAAACTAAAAAAAAAACAAAAAACCAACCAGTGATTGAAATTGCAAAGGACTCATTAACAATTTAAGTAAGATTTTTGTACTTTAAAAAGTAACATAAACCTTAGTAAAAGGTACACTGTAAACGTGGATATATATGTACAACATATAGGACACACAGATGTAAATATATTTACTACTGAAGAGTTCATGAAATCCAATTTTAAAACCTAAAACCTATGGAGAAGAATGGGTACAAGACCAAATACCCATCCATATAAAGTGAAATATAAATGACAATAAACATTTGACAGTGTTCAGCTCTATTAAGAAATAGATTTATATTAAATCAAGATCTACCTATTTATAAACAAACAAAATAAAAAAATATACTCAGTGTTGCAGAAGGTGTGGTGAATCTGCCCCAGGTGGGCAAGATATGGGCAATTTCTATTTCTCACCATCTCCCCAAGATGAAATACTATTTTCTTTTCTCTTTTCTGATTCAGCCCTTGTGGGGACTAGTTTACCATAAGCTGTATGACTTTCATGTTAAATTTATTTTTTTGTCCTTTTTTGTCACTGTGCCTTGGATGAAGCCAGTACATCTTGCCCTGACATTTTTCTCTAAACTTGACTCTTACGAAGAGGAGATTCTGGTTCTTTATGCAAACTGGTCTGCTTCCTACCTGTAGTTCTGCCTACTGAGGGAGGAGGCTGTCTTAGAGGGTGACTGATTTGTCCCAGTTTCCTTGGATTTTCCCAATTTTAGCACTGAAAATCTCTGTGAAAAACCTTCAGTCCCAGGCAAACTGGGACAACTGGTCACCCTACTGCCATGTGAAATTAAACAAAATTCTGTTGCACCGTTTCCCCAGTGTGTTAGTTTCCTAAGGCTGCCATAATGAAGTATCATAAGCAGGGTGGCTTAAAACAACAGAAATTAATTTTATAACAGCTCTGGAGGCTACAAGTGTGAAATCAAGGTGTTAGGAGGGCTGTGCTCTCTCCGATGGCTGTAGGGAATGATCTTTCTTTTTCTCTTCAAGCTTCTGGTGATGGCCAGCAATCTTTGGTGTTCCTTGGCTCGGTAGATACCTTAGTCCAGTCTTTCCCTATGTGGTCACATCTTCTCCCTGTGTGTCTTCACATAGTCTTCCCTCTGTGCTATGTCTGTATCCAAATTTCCCTTTTTTATAAGGACACCAGTCATATTGAATTAGAGCTCATCTTAACTTGGTTAAATGTGCAAAGATCCTATACTTCCAAGTAAGATCATGTTCTGAGGTACTGAAGGTCAGGACTTCAACATATATTTCTGGAGGGCACACTGTGACTCACAACACTCAGTCTAGCATTCTTGGGTTCTGGTACCATAAACTCTTTAGTGTGAGTTATGGAAGACTGTTAAGCTCAGGGGTGAGACATTTTTACTTCCTCCAGCGGGCATCAATGAGTCATTGATGGCTTCTGGACAAAGGAGTGACATGCTGTAAGTGCCATTTTAATAACATTAACATGGAAATAGTACACATGATGGATGGGCTCACGATGGGAGCTGGTCATTAGCACCGTTGAAAGTTGGTTCAATCTCCTGTTCCCCTCTTTATTTGTCGAAAATTCTCTCCTGTTCTTCAGGTTTTCAGTGTTAATTTTACATTTTCCAACATGCTGATAAGTTAATTGCTTAATCTTTACCCCCTTCAGTGTCCTGAGAGTGAGGGGCAGGCGCCCATCGCATCGCTGCCTCCTGCTGGGATGAGCCTTTGCTCAGGAGCTGTCACACACCTTCTCACACGAGCAAAGGCATGTGAGACCAAGAGTGCACGGATCTCTCTCCAGTGATCACAGCTAGGTCCTTGTTGAGCTGTTGCTAAGGAACCCCATTCTGCCTACCCTCTTGTGAAAGACTCCTTATCAAATAATACATAAGAATTCCATTTCTTACTGTTTCCTCATGTTCAACCCTTATGCTTAAGTCTTTCTGACTGTCTTGGATGTCTGAGTGTCAGTGTTCCCTTCTTACTCCACAGCCCATTCCCTTGTGTACACCCAACCACATTTCAGCCTTGACCGTCTCTGACTTCAAGTTTGGACATACTTTCTACTTGCTTATTTGGTCTTTGAGATGCACTGACATTTGTCTCCATGATCAGACTGCTTTGACTTTGATCTTGGCATCTGTACTTGATCTCAAGATTAAAACTCCTAGTATTGACCCAATGGTGGCTGTGATTCACTTGTCACAGCCTTTAGTCTATGTATTACCATAGCCATTCTGCCTTGGCAATGTGATTCTGAGTATTAGGCTCTGTAAAGGAGCTTAATTCCCTGGGTCCCCAAGAAAGATCAGTCAGGAAGCTCTTAGAGTAATGACAGTGGGGCGGTTGAGTTCCCCAGTACTTACAATTCTACTGTCTTACTTAGATGATCTGCCCTGTTCATAGCATAGAAGATTTAGCCCTGGAAGTCTGCTCTCACACCCCAGCTGGTTGGACAAAGAGTGGGCACCAAACAAGAAGGTCAGATCAGATAGTTTCTCTCCTCACATTTAGAATGATACAGAGAATGGACTAGTTAAACTGGTGTGGTACGCAAACTGGAGATTCTCATAAACTCAGTCTTAAGCTGATATTTTGGAATATCTTGAATAAACTATAAGTACGTTGAATGTAGGAGTCTGTTTTCAGAGAATAAAGAATGAGATATCCATTCATTTGACAAGTACGGATTGAGGAATAGCAGCCTCTGAGGTTCTAGACTTTGGGGATATGAGAGTGAATGGTCTCACCTCCTGGGATTTGTTTTATAGAGGTGGGAGAGAGACAATAACCAGTAACACTCTTGAAATTATGTTATTGAGTTAAGGGCTATGAAGAAACGATAATAGAATAAGACACAGAAAATAATGGAGGGGTTTTTATTTTAGGTAAGATAGTCAAAGAAGGCCTCTACAGAAAGGTCCTATTTGAGCAGAGACTTAAATGAAGAAGCAAGCCCCACAGATATCGTGTAAGAACACTGTAGGCAGAGGAACAAGTGCAAAGGCCAGGAGTTGTAAGTGTCCTCAGAACAGCAAGAAGACTTGTGTGGCCAGAGAAAAGCAAGAGAGGGAGAAAGGGGATGATGAAGTCAGAGACCAGATTAGGTGGATCCTGATCCTGGTAAGGACCTGAGATTTTATTCCAACAGGATAGGGAGACCATGGACTAACATGGCCAGGTTTATGTTTGAAAGGAATCACTCTTGCTGCCATGTGGAGGACAGGTGGTGGTGGTAGGGGGAGGGAGAGATGGAAGAGAAAGGAGAGGAGAAGACAGAGATTGACTCACTTCTGTATCCTACCTGCAAGTTCTACTTGTGTTTCCTTTGGTCTGAGAAATTTTGGTCTGAATACTTAAAACATTTACTTCTTTACTTGGTCCAACTGAGTTGATTTCTATTCCTTGAAATCCAACTTCCCCGTGATTAAGACAGAGTTCCTGAAAGCCTGAAATATGGTAGAAGTAACAGATACAGGGAGGAAGGGATGGCTAAAGTCTTATAATGGTAATACATTTATGGGACTTAATCATGGATTATTTTAACTGTAGGTGGTGAAAATATAATTCAGTGTATGACAAGACCCATTCTACAATGGTAGTTCTCAAATGAGAATGATTCTGCCCCCCCCGGGGACATTTGGCAGGGTCTGGAGATATTTTTGGTTTGCGAGGAGGTATTGCTATGCTCATGGTCATGGATGCTGCTGCACATCCCCCAGTGGCAACAGAGAATTTTCCAGCCCCAAATGTCAACAGTGCTGAGGCGGAGAAACACCGCTGCAGAGTACTGTGGAAGTAAACATAATGCGCTCAGTCACAAGCATGGTTATTTATCAGGAAGTATGTTCCTGAACTTTGAGGATACTTCCTCCAAGTTGAAGGAAGGAGAAAGGATAAGGAAAATCACGCTCACCTGTTTAGATATATGGCTCCTTGCGGTGAATCAGCTGCCATGGGCCCTCCTCTCTGGCCCACATGCCTGTCTTGAAGCAGTGATCTACCCTGTAAGAGGATCAGTTTCTCAGATGGAGGAGGGCTTGCCCAGGTACACAATACATTTTGAGAATGGGCATCTTGCAAACGCATCATTTTCTAGTTCTCAACCCTTGTTCTTGCTGTAATTTTGCAGATAAGCATCACACATTGCCAAATTACCATCCAAGGTTGTTGCAGAAGATGTGTGCAAATAGAACGTAGTCAGACTGATGCTCAATATTTATCATTAATCTCCAGAAATGACCGAAGAAAAACTCCTTCTAAGACTGACTGACTTAACAATAATTTTCACTTTCTGCCACATTGAAGTCTTAACATCCTTGCAAATTCAATTCAGTAAATAAATGTTTGTTAAACTGAATTACAAATCAATCTATTTTGATTCTTGATGAAAAAGGAGGAGGAGAGGGCCTGGCTGGTTCTTTCTGGTTGGGGTGTGGGTGACCAGGAGGCCAGCATTCCAGGCACAGTCCTTTGCTCTCCTGGTCCCAGAACTCCATTTCATCTGTGGCCTTGGGAGGAGTTGACAGTGTCCCACCACCTTTATAAATCCTCTTGGCAGGGGAGGAGGCTGTCACCCGGCCGTTATTTTGGGGTGGTAGATGTAACAAATCCTTTTTACATGTTATTATCGTCACTCTTTCCCCGCCTCTCTCTGAATTATAGTCATATATTCAGCAAATATGTATTGAGTACTCTCCTGATACTTGGGAGACAGCAGAGAACACAACAGGCAGAACTTCCTGATCTTCTGGAGTTTGCAGGCTAACCAGCAAGGCAGAGAACAAACCAGATGCTCGAGTGAAATATTTTATTAAAGAGTGATATGCTAAGAAGTGCAGGAGGAAGGTGCAGGAAGTGTGTATGTGAAGAAGACTGTATTTCCAGACAGGTTGGCCAGGAGGAGCTGTGCTAAGAAGTGGCCTTTAAAGAAAGGCTGGAAGGAAGTGAGGAGCAAGACCTGAGGTTGCCTGAGAGAAGCAAGTGCCAGGACAGGACAGCACATGGCAGGGCTCTCAGAAGGAACCTTGGTGGGTGTCTTAGAAACTGCGCCTGGTTGTTGTGCTTGGAGTAAGTGAAGGGGGGACTGTTCCTGGGGAACCCAGTCATCCCAGCTTCATAGGGCAGGTGGGGGATTGGCTTTTACGAACAAGTGACATGAAGGCCAGAAGAAGCTTCTGATGAGAAAGGTGCCTCGAAGTGAACTGTGCTCCGACAGGATTATTCTGACTGCTGCGAGGGTAACACACTGTGGGGAGCAGGCAGGGGAGTGCATTGTCATAATTCAGGAGGGAGATTGGGGCCTTGGACTAGGGGGGTAGGAATGGATGCGGTTGTTTCTGGACAATACTTTTTCCTTTGCTCCCTCTTGTTTCTTCATTTCCAGCAATGCTACTAATTTCCGATTACCACTGACATTTCCTGTGCCTTCATGAGGTTCTTCCTTGTCTGTTCCTCCAGTTTCATTATTACCGAACAGCATGGCTGTGATAGACTGCTGATCTTCATCTTCATATTGATTAATGTCATTTTCACACCTCACCTGTGTCTCCTGCATCTTCAGCGGAGTTTTCGTGTGATGAGTCGCTTGCAGATGACGGCTTTCCATGACAGGAGTCACCTTCGGGGTAGCAAGTGTTGGGACCAGACTCCGGTGGAACGTTAGCTCCGTGCTGCTCTGTGCTCTCTGTCATGGAACAGGGTTTGATGGGGGTTTTCGAGTCTGACCACTGTCGAAATAATTACAAAGCTGTGTTCTCTTATTTATTTGCTAATTAACTGGGAATTGTGTTATTGTTTTACATGGGAAATGTAATTCCAGCAGTCACTCCTTTGACATGAAAAGATAATGTGCTATTTTGTGATTATACCTGAGGACCTGGTTCCTTGAGCCTGGGTTCCAGACTGATGCAGGGGGAAACCTCACTCTAGTTAGCCCCAAACTGGCTACCGGACATCTCTTATTTAAGGCAGGGGTTGCAAATTCAGTTGCCTCCCTGGCCTGGACAGCTGATGTAAGTGGGTGAATAGGCAGGTAAGAAACAGTACGAGGGACAATGCCAAGTCGGAGTCTACGGTGGTGGCCCAAAGCCAGCATGATTGCTTGTCCTGTCACGCCATGGTCCCGGTATTGACCAGCTTCCTTAAGAGAAGCAGATCATCTGGGTTATTATGGATATTCTGATTTTTAATTTCTTTTCACTTTCTGAGCAACAAAATAGGTCTTTGCACCAGATCAAAGCCAGGGTCTCTGGTTTGTAACTTGGAGTTTACAGGACTCTTTCACATTTCTGATAATTACTATGCTGCCTTTACTTGCTCTCAGTGATGAGGACCACAAAGGGTTCTGTAGAGTTGAGGCTTGTCATAACTAACAGTAGGGAATCTTAGGTTTACTCTACCCATTTTTGAACACCTAGCCTCTGAGTGGACGTGGCCTGAAGGGGCTTCTAAGTTCTTGGTTCTGTGCTACAGTTCCCACCAGCTGGTTGATGGTGTTGGTAGAATTTGAACTCAGGCCTTGAGCACCAAATCCTGTGCTCTTTCTTTTTCACTCCCAGGTGTTTCAAAAATATCTGAGTCTAGACTTAGACCCTAGATGGACCAGCATAGACTTACTGACTGTCAGTTTAGGCAGGTTAGTTAGCCTGCACAAGCCCTGGTCCCCCACCTATATATGGGTTAATAATAAGATGATGACTACTACTTTTTTTAATTTTTGGGGTAAAAGGGTTATACCCAACTTTATTTCCACAATGGCAAGTCAATCACTAGAATCCTATCCACTCAGAGCGAGTCTGCATGCAGCAAGCCAGTCTCTGCCTCTGGGCCTCTCTACCCCTGTAGCCATCTCAGTCTCTCTCCTCAGTGCTGACACCACTCCAGTCTAGTCTCTGCTCTCCTGCAGCCTTGCAGCTGTGCCACTATGTCACCTAGAGCACTAGGCAGAGCTCTTTTTCCTTTTTCTTTCTTTGATATCATTAATGTACAATTACTTGAGCAACATTATGGTTACTAGACTCCCCCTATTAACAAGTCCCCCCCACATACCCCATTACAGTCACTGTCCATCAGCACAGTAAGATGCTATAGAATCATTACTTGTCTTCTCTGTATATACTGCCTTCCCCATGTCCCCACCCCCCTACATTATGTGTGCTAATCGTAATACCCTGTTTTCCCCCTTATCCCTCCCTTCCCACCCATCCTCCTCAGTCCCTTTCCCTTTGGTAACTGTTAGTCCATTCTTGGATTCTGTGACTCTGCTGCTGTTCTGTTCCTTCAGTTTTTGCTTTGTTCTTAATACTCCACATATGAGTGAAATCATCTGATACTTGTCTTTGTCCGCCTGGCTTATTTCACAGAACATAATAACCTCTAGCTCCATCCATGTTGTTGCAAATGGTAGGATTTCTTTTCTTCTTATGGCTAAATAATATTCCATTGTGTATATGTACCACATCTTCTTTATCCATTCATCTAATGATGGACACTTACATTGCTTCCATTTCTTGGCTATTGGAAATAGTGCTGCAATAAACATAGGGGTGCATATGTCTTTTTCAAACTGGGCTCCTGCATTCTTAAGGTAAATTCCTAGGGGTGGAATTCCTGGGTCAAATGGTATTTATATTTTTAGTTTTTTGAGGAACCTCCATACTACTTTCCACAATGGTTGAACTAATTTACATTCCCACCAGCAGTGTAGGAGGGTTCTCCTTTCTCCACAACCTCACCAACATCTGCTGTTGTTGTCTTTTGGATGGTGGCAATCCTTACTGGTATGAGGTGTTATCTCATTGGGTTTTAATTTGCATTTCTCTGATGATTAACTATGTGGATTTCATGTGTCTGTTGGCCATCTGAATTTCTTGTTTGGAGAACTGTCTGTTCAGCTCCTCTGCCCATTTTTTAATTGGATTATTTGCTTTTTGTTTGTTGAGGTGCATGAGCTCTTTATATAATTCGGATGTCAACCCCTTATCAGATGTCATTTATGAATATATTTTCCCACACTGTAGGATGCCTTTTTGTTCTACCAATGGTGTCCTTTGCCGTACAGAAGCTTTTCAGCTTGACATAGTCACACTTGTTCATTTTTGTTTTTGTTTCTCTTGCCTGGGGAGATATGTTCATGAAGAAGTTGCTCATGTTTATGTCCAAGAGATTTTTACCTATATTTTTTTCTAGGAGTTTTATGGTTTCATAACTTACATTCAGGTCTTTGATCCTTTTTTTTTTCTTTTTCTTTGATCCATTTTGAGTTTACTTTTGTGTTTGGGGTTAGACAATGATCCAGTTTCATTCTCTTACATGTAGCTGTCCAGTTTTGCCAACACCAGTTATTGAAGAGACTGTTATTTCCCCATTGTATGTCCATGGCACCTTTATAGTATATTAATTGACCATATATGCTTGGGTTTATATCTGGGCTCTCTATTCTATTCCACTGGTCTGTGACTCTGTTCTTGTGCCAGTACCAAATTGTCTTGATTACTGTGGCTTTGCAGTAGAACTTGAAGTCAGGGAGCATAATTCCCCCTGCTTATTCTTCCTTCTCAGGATTGCTTTGACTATTTGGGGTCTTTTGTTGTTCCATATGGATTTTAGAACTATTTGCTCTAGTTCATTGAAAAATGCTGTTGGTATTTTGATAGGAATTGCATTGAATCTATAGATTGCTTTAGACAGGATTACTATTTTGACAATATTAATTCTTCTTAGCCAAGAGCATGGAATGAATGTCCATTTATTAGTGTCCTCTTTAATTTCTCTCATGGGTGTCTTCTAGTTTTCAGGGTACAGGTCTTTCACTTCCTTGGTTAGGTTTATTCCTAGGTATTTTATTCTTTTTGATGCAATTGTGAATGGCATTGTTTTCCTGATTTCTCTTTCTGCCAGTTCATAGGCAGAGCTCTTTTTATAGAGTCAACATATTGCCACCACGTGTGGAGTGAGTGAGTCAACCAGGACCAGGTGAGAATCCTGGCCACAGGAACCTTCACTTTATCCACATAAGAGTCAGGGCATACCGGCTCTCTTAGCAGTTTGTGATTTTTTTTATTTTTTATTTTTATTTTTTTGAGAGGGCATCTCTCATATTTATTGATCAAATGGTTGTTAACAACAATAAAATTCTGTGTAGGGGACTCAATGCACAGTCATTAATCAACCCCAAGCCTATATCTCAACAGTCTCCAATCTTCTGAAGCATAACAAACAAGTTCTTACATGGTGAACAAGGTCTTATTTAGTGAATAAGTTCTTACATGGTGAACAGTGCAAGGGCAGTCATATCACAGAAACTTTCGGTTTTGATCACGCATCATGAACTATAAACAATCAAGTCAGATATGATTATTCATTTGATTTTTATACTTGATTTATATGTGAATCCCACATTTCACCCTTATTATTATTATTATTTTTTAATAAAATGCTGAAGTGGTAGGTAGATGCAAGATAAAGGTAGAAAACATAATTTAGTGCTGTAAGAGGGCAAATGTAGATTATCAGGTCTGTGCCTGTAGACTATATGTTAATCCAAGCTAGACAAGAGCAATAAAACATCCACGGATGCAGAAGATTTCTCTCAAAACAGCGGGGGTGAGGTTCTAAGCCTCACCTCTGTTGTTCCCCAATTTCTCACCTGATGGCCCCCCTGTGACTGTGCCTTTCTTAGGTTGTTCCTCCCTTGAGGAATCTTACCCGTCTCTGGCTAACCAGTCATCTTCCAGGGCCATACAGGGAGATGTAAAGTTGGTAAGTGAGAGAGAAGCAATATTCTTTGAAAAGGTTAGCTTTTTACTTCTTTGCATATTTATGCCCTGTGGCTTCTATGCCCAGCATTTGTCTTGAGGTATCTTTACCACTTGGAAGAATTATGATACTCGGTAATTTTCTATATGAGGCACAAATTCTACTAAAGGGTTGTAATTAGGAAGGAAGAAGAAAAGCTATAGAAGTAGCAGATGGAAGAAAACATGGGAAGGTTGATTACTTCTTTGACATATCTTCTTGTTGAGTAACATAAGCATGTATAGGTTTTAAACTACTAATTAAATTGCGCACATACATTAACATAATAGGAATACAGCTACATAACAAAAGCAGACCTACAATTACCAGCCATATCCAGTGAAACCAAGAAAACCAGTTAGGCACCCTAGGCATTTGTGAAAACTTATCAGTGATATGATGGATATTGTCTAACTGAATTTGAATAGTTTGATAAAAATCAGACAGATTAGAACAACACATTCCTGGGAACTGTTCACCTCCCATGTGTTCTTTTAACAGTAGATAGTCTATAGTCGCACGATTTTGGAGCACTGCAACTTGCACTTCTCCTAATTCTTGGTTGAGTTCCGACAGTATAGATCCAGTCAAATTTGTTGTTTTACTGTATGCACAGGCCAGCTTAGATATCTCCTTCCTCATTCCCATGGCAAGTCCAGGAACTGGTGGGATGACTGCAGCTACAACTGCAGCAGCGCCAGGATCTTTGTTGAAGTTTTTTGATGTTCATCTTCTGGAATGACTCTTCCAGAGGATGTTGATGTTGGAAGTTCTTCTTCATATCGTATCTTAATTCGTTTTCTGTGTAGCCAAATTAGGCTTTGATCCTCTGTATAAACACAAACAAACCCTTTGCCCACACTTTGATATGACCTTTATACCATTGTGAAGAACTTATTGGAGATCACCACACAGGAACTGCTTTTTTTTTTAAGAGAAAAGAATATTATCAGAAAAATGTACGTCCATAGCTGATCATCTGACAACCTTTGAAAGATCAAAATTAAGGATATGTAAAGCATGCATTGATCGTTGATTTGCAGTTAGTTTTATCCTATCAGGGAGTAATCCCCCTTTTCTTTCTGTTTTTTTTTTTTTGTTTGTTATCATTAATCTACAATTACATGAAGAATATTATGTTTACTAGGCTCTCCCCTATACCAAGTCCCCCCCACAAACCCCATTACAGTCACTGTCCATCAGCATAGCAAAATGTTATAGAATCACTACTTGTCTTCTCTGTGTTGCACAGCCCTCCCCTTTCTCCCACCCCCCACATTATGTGTGCTAATCATAATACCCCCTTTCTTCTTCTTCCCCCCACTTATCCCTCCCTACCCACCCATACTCCCCAGTCCCTTTCCCTTTGGTACCTGTTAGTCCATTCTTGGGTTCTGTGATTCTGCTGCTGTTTTCTTCCTTCAGTTTTTCCTTTGTTCTTATACTCCACAGATGAGTGAAATCATTTGGTATTTCTCTTTCTCCGCTTGGCTTATTTCACTGAGCATAATACCCTCTAGCTCCATCCATGTTGTTGCAAATGGTAGGATTTCTTTTCTTCTTATGGCTGAATAATATTCCATTGTGTATATATACCACATCTTCTTTATCCATTCATCTCTGAGGGACACTTAGGTTGCTTCCAATTCTTGGCTATTGTAAATAGTGCTGCGATAAACATAGGGGTACATCTGTCTTTTTCAAACTGGAGTGCTGCATTCTTAGGGTAAATTCCTAGGAGTGGAATTCCTGGGTCAAATGGTAAGTCTATTTTGAGCATTTTGAGGAACCTCCATACTGCTTTCCACAATGGTTGAACTAATTTACATTCCCACCAGCAGTGTAGGAGGGTTCCCCTTTCTCCACAAGCTTGCCAACATTTGTTGTTGTTTGTCTTTTGGATGGTGGCCATCCTTACTGGTGTGAGGTGATATCTCATTGTGGTTTTAATTTGCATTTCTCTGATGACTAGCGATGTGGAGCATCTTTTCATGTGTCTGTTGGCCTTCTGAATTTCTTTTTTGGAGAACTGTTCAGTTCCTCTGCCCATTTTTTAATTGGATTATTTCTTTTTTGTTTGTTGAGGTGGGTGAGCTCTTTATATATTTTGGATGTCAAGCCTTTATCGGATCTGGATGACTACTACTTTTACTATTTCAAAACATCTACTTTTCTCATAAATGTATTTACTGATTCATATTTGCTAACTGAATTTTTATAGGACATTATATGCTCTACTTGCTCTGTGTTTATTCTTTTTCTTTTTTACCTTTGACTTTGATTAGTGAATTGGATTACTTGGTTTCTATTTCCCTTCATATTTTCACAGTTACTTATCTTACTTACATTTTTCTGATGTTTGTCTTTCAATTTGAACTCACACATATGAAGATGTATTTTTTTTCCAGCTGCACCTTGACTTAACTATTATTTGAAGAGAGAAACTTCAGCATGTGTGCTCTGTGCTCCAGCACTACCTCTTGCCCTGCCATGTAATGGTCTTTAGGGATTTCTGTTCCATATTCTTACTAAAAATATTAAGGAAATCATTAATTACTTAAATTTGACCTTATGCTTTGCTGTTTCTTGCTTTCTACTCTTTCTTGTATTCACCTCCCTCTAGTACAGATTCTTGGGTAATGTTTCCCATGGTGCATCTTCAAGGCAGTCAAGGAGGATCTGGATGGTAAAGTTTCTGATTTCTTGCGTGTTAGAAAAAAACTGAGCTCTATTTTAATTAGGCTCAAGGTTCTAAGTTTGTAGTAATTTCCCTTCTAG
Source organism: Manis pentadactyla (assembly GCF_030020395.1). NCBI lineage: Eukaryota > Metazoa > Chordata > Mammalia > Pholidota > Manidae > Manis > Manis pentadactyla. The sequence continues at coordinate 169,838,623 of NC_080023.1, forward strand.
GTCCATTGTCTTCTAGTCTACAGTGTTATCCGTGAAATCTATTAGGATTCAGAATTTTAATCTTTTTAGATAAACTGTTTTAGCTCTATATTTTCAGATTATTATGTTTTTGTCATTTGTTTTGAAATGTCATCAAAATGTATATAAAGGCGGGTCTTTTAGTAGTAGTAGTTTTTATCTTCTTTATGTTTAAAGAGCCATTCTATTTAAACATATTTTTCTTTCTTCAGTTCTAGGAGATGTTGTTATTTAACTATTATTAGTTTTAGTTTTTTCTTTCCCTGTAATTCCTTCTTGAGGAATAATGGAGCTTCTGGATCTCCGTTCTTCAGGCTCTACCTTGTGGTTATATTGTCTTCTCCTCTTCTGTCTGCGTCGAGTCTCCCTCTGCCTCTTTCTTGCAAGGACACGTGTGATGGCATTTCAGACCCACTGGGATGGTCCCAGATAGACTCCCCATTTCAAGTTCCTTAATTGACCCATACCTGCAAAGCCCGTTGTTCCCGTGGAAGGCAGCACACAGGTTCCAGGGACCAGGGCCTAATGTCCCTGGCTGCCGTTACCAGCCTCTTGCAGGGTCTCCTGCTCCTCCTAAGTGTGGCCATGGGGGCTGGAGCTGTGTGTTGTCTTCCCCTCGTCAGCCTTCCTCTGTCTTCTCACTATCCGCCCCCCTTCCCAGACCTCCACCTCTCCCAGCAGCTTACCTTTTCCCTTCTCCATTTTTACCCCCTTCTCCCCTCCTCCTACATTTCCTCCTCCTCACAGGTTTCCTCCCATCTAATATCTCTGCAGCTTTCAAATCCATCCTGTCAGGAATTCTGCAACATTTCTGGTTTGCTGGTACTATTTTTTCTTCTTGCTTTCTAGTATCATGATTCATTGAATTGCAAAAAAAAAAAAAAAAAAAAATCAATTTCTGGAATTGTGTTGTTTTCAGAGGGAGGAAGATTATGCTTTACCATTTTAACCCCTGAAAATACCTCTTTATTTGCTGTATTTCTTTAGGCTATGCACTTCCCATGGAAAAGATTCTGCTGTATTTATTCTTATTTACTTAGTGCCCGGCACAGGATGTTGCTCTTACATGTTCATTAAATGAATGTCATCCTAGATTTTGTGAAATGAATTGTGTTAGGTTGTTTTAACTGATTACCTAAATTGATTAGACTGTGATTTCCCAGGCACGAAAAGAGTTCTCAGAAATCCAGTGATTGTTTGGGTAGTAATTTGAGAACAATACTCAAGTTTCTATTAGTCCCAGTGGGTTGAATGTGAGAGTGTCCTTGACCCTTTCTCAGAGGAGCAGACTGGAGGTGGGTAGCAGCATTGTGACTTTTGTTATGCAGCTGTTCACTTTCAAAACTTAATTTAAGACAATGAAAAAAATGTACCTTGAAATCATTTTGTCTTCCTATTTATTTAATGTGATTTACTCTAAATGCATTTCATATCATCATAATGTATCAGCGCTCATCCGCCACCTGTTATTTTGTAGGGGAAATAAACACGACCTCTCCCATCAGACGAGCTAATTACACTGACACACTCACTCCTCCCCAGAGACTCCGTAACTAAAATGCTGCAAAGCTCTGATTCAAACAAGCAGGCTGCAGACAAGAGCTATGCAGTGGTACATTTTCTTTGGAAGAATAAAAAACTCAACACAGCCTTGATCTTGGAGGCCAGGATGGCTTGATTTTATCAAGTGGAGGCCCATCTGGGGTCAAATAACGTCTGTAGGAGAACTGAGCTTGAGCCCGTCTCAAGACACTGGCATTGTCTTCTAACCTTGGTGCTTCTGAGCATCATGTGGTCATGTTCTTTTTCTGCTTCCCTAACTTCCCCCTCCTCTCAGGTCTCTGCCTGGAGTTGGCTGCACACACAGGCCCTCGGCATCGCGCAGTCTGCAGCCACAGGGTGGGCAACAGCCACCGGCAGTTGTAGCCCCTCCCTTAGGGAACTGAGGTGGACGTGTGTCGGGGGGCCATTCTGGGTGTCTTAGGTCAGATTCCCTAAAAGCAGAACCTGAGGTGAGGGCTCCTGTGCGGGGGCTGTATTGAGAATGTGCTCCCAGAAGAATCATATAAAGAGATGGGAGAAGCAGAAGAGGGAAGGGGAAGAAGGTGAGCAGGTGTGGCCTCAGGCGCAGCCCAGCCTCTGCCTGACCCCAGGAGGTGGGGGAGCTCTGCAGCGTGAAGCACTCACAGCTCTTCCCAGCTGGTGGCAGAAAGATGGGGCTTTCATATTCCTGTTCTAGCTGGTTACTGGCGGAGAGCCTGTTGGGTGAGGCATAAACTCCCAGAAATTTCTGGTTCTCTTCCACGTGGCAGAGCAGCCCCCACAGCCTACAGCAGCTCCCTCAAAAAGGCATCGCAGGTATGGGCAAAGGTCACAGAAACTCGAGGGGGCCACGGGGCAGGGCCCACAGAGATACGAGAGGTGCACGGCGTCTGCTGTCTGGGGTTAAGAGCACCAGGGATTCTGTGTCTGCAAAGTGGGAGCTGGGGGAGGTGGGTGCCCCTCTCACTCACACACCCAGGCTATGGAATGCATTAGGCACTTTACACACAGTGCCAACAGCCTATATATACACTTTTTACAGAAGTCCGTATTTGAAACCTGAAATAAAAATCGGTTTTAACGGTTATTTATTCAACAAATATTTACTAGGTTCTCTTCTGGATGCTGGGGTTGTTACAGTGAACAAACACAAAAATACCTCCCCTTGTCATAAAAGTAGGAAGACAGTAAGCAATAAATAAGATATAGAGTATCTTATGTTCACAAGTCCCATAGAGACAGTAAGGCGGGGGAGGAGCAGTAGGGCACATGGTGGCTGGTGCGGGGGTGGGGTGGGGGCCGTCACTGTTCATTTAAGTAGGGTGGTTAGGGGAGGCTTCACTGAGGAAGTGCCGTTTGGACAAAGCCCTGAAGGAGGTGAGGGAATTTGCCGTGGAGTTTCATGGGGGACTGGGATTTGCAGGGAGGGGCTGACCGGGGCAAAGATCCTAAGGCAGAGGGGTGCCTAGTGTGAGAAACAAGCAGCACAGTGTGGCCAAGAGTGTGTGACAGGGGAAGCAACAGGCAACGGGCCAGAGAGGAGCATGGGGCAGGTGGCGTGGCGCTGGTAGGAAGCTGAAAGGATGATGGCTTTGTTTAACAATCATAAAAATCTTCATTATATTTTTTTAAATGTATAATTTGATTCTCTCACTTTAGTACAACCCCCGCTATTAGTTTGGGAAGAGGGCAAGCCTGTGAAACAGAGAGACCCCAAAATAAAGCTTCAACAGCAGCATGGAGGTGGGTGGGTGGCCCAGGGGGCAGGCCAGCTCCGCTCCGCAGTGTCCTTGGGGCCCAGGTTCCTTCCATCTCCTCGCTCCCCCAGCCTCCGCAGCGTTGCCCTCATCTGCTCCTTGGCCTTGGTTAACTAGCTCCGGCTCACAGCAAGAAAGCATGAGGGAAAACGAAGTCACTCACGTGATCTGGAAGTCACACGTACTGTGCTTCTCATACCCAACTGACCACACTTAAAGACATGGTCACGTGTGGAGGTGCAGAAAAGCCTCGTAAGCCCAGGGCCACGGTGGTTTATTACTGACGTGAAGTGGAGAATGGGCCCTAGGGTGATTAGCATTCTTTGCCGTACCTGATTTGCCATACCTGAATGGAAAATTCTTTCCATTTATTTTTAACAAAATAAATTATATTTAATATGGAGTGGAAGTAGGGCCACTTACTGCACAGTTATAGGGAGCTGCATTCACAACTGGTGGTGTGCAGTGGGGCAGCCCTGGGAGTATTTGAACATACTTGATAAAACACACGGTGACGACCCCTGCGAAAGGAACCCAGGGTTACGGAAGTCTTAAAACAGTCCTCGCTTTGGTCATGTAGCATTGCAGGTCCACAAGTCAAATGTCAGCACCCTTGGAAAAGTGGTGTTTGCAAACTGATGTCTTGGGAGGTGGATGGATAAACCCACAAACCAATTTATTCATTTACAGCAGGCAACATAGCCAGCACAATAACTCAGCCAGTCTCTTTCCTGGTATTGACTTACCTGAGAAACCAAATTAATTATCAGAAGGTTGCTCTGCTAAGTATGGAATTAGAAAGAAAGGAAATTGGATGGTCTTAAGGGATTGCTCTTACAGGCTTAGATAAGTCCTGATAAATTGCCCTTAAAGAAAAAGGAATATTCTGCTTGCTGAGAACCTGGCTCAGCCCTAAGCACCTTCTCCTTGAACTCTGTTGCTGACCCAAGTTGATCATCCCAGGCTTTCGGTGTTCATTTGTCATTATATTACCTGATTTTTTAAAAACCTAAATTGTATTTTACATCAGTGCAGTTTTAAGTGTGCTGTGTTCTGGCTGTGTCAGGGAGGGTATCTCAGTCTCAGGGATACATCGTAATCTTTCATCAGAGATAATTTCCTCCTTTTAATCTTTCTCTTTATTCTTTGCTCTGTCTCACTTTAGGTGCCCCCCCCCTTTTTTCTCATCACCACAGCATATGTCTTAAAAATCTGAAAATAATATGCAGATAAAACCACACTGTTCCTTCATCACAGTGGTTAGGAGCTAAATCTGGCTCCTTCCTCTTTGTGGCTGTATAGGATCTTAAGCACACTCACCTTGCCTCAGTTTCCTTATTTGTAAAATGGGGATAATAATAACACCCATGACCACAGAGTTCTTGTGATGATTAATTGAGTGGTAAGGATAGCTTAGAATAGAAGTTCTCAAGGTGTGGTCTGAGAATTCCTAAGGATCCTAGGTCTCTACAAAGCCAGAAGTATTTTCGTATTAATACTAAGAGGGTATCTGCCCTTTTCACTGAGTTGATGTTGCACTGATGGTACCGGAGCCATGGTGGGTCGGCCTGCTGAAGCCTCAGTATGCATCAAGGTGGTGACATTAGCTATGTCAGCCGTCCCGGTCTTTAATACAACTTGCTCGCAGGGGAAAAAATAAGCCAGATACCAGTTTCACTTAGCGGTGTCCTTGATGAAGTGGTAATATGTCTTAATTTGATTAAATCTTCACATATTTAATATTCTGTGCGATGAAATAGGAAGTATATATATATATAAAGCATTCTACTATTTAAGGAGTTGGGATGGTTGTCTCTAAGGAAAAACATTTGTTTTTGATTAAGTTGGTTGTGGAGTAGCCATTGTTCTCACCAAACACCCTTTTTACTTGGAATAATGACTGACAAATCGAGGTTTTTTCAAACCTCAGCATCTGGCAGGCTTTTTCTTTTAAGTGAACAAAACCGGCTGTTACTGCAAGCCAACAACTAATGGTATTTGTTGCCAATGATGAAATTCTTATTTTCATGTAAAAATTTGACGTTTGGAAACCTTGAATCCACCTCTCTGAGCTTGACAGCTTTCCCATACTTATCTACTTTCTGATGGGAACGCTGGGATATGAAGTGCACCAACCCCGGGAATATGTTGGTAGGTCTGCTTTCCTAGTGACTGATGTATGATGTTCAAAGTTATGCATGTGTAAAAGATCCATTCAAATGGCAAGATAGACCAAATGGATTTTAAGGTAGCAGAGAATGAAAAGTTTATTGATATGGTTTTAGATTCCGCATTGTAATCAACCTTTAAGAAACTGTTACTTGCTGAGTTTGGGTGTACTGTCAACAGGAGAATATCCATATTTATCTGAGAACCGTCTTAAAATACTCTTCTCTTTTCCATGTATGATACTGGGTTTTCCTCATATACTTACACTAACCAGGACAACACATCACAAAAAACTGAGTGCAGGGTTAGATGTTAGAACATAACTGTTTTCTACAGACAGACATTAAAGATGCACATCTCACTATGAAATTCTTTTTGAAACTATAGTTACAGTTTTATGATCATACGGGATTTATATTAACATGTAATGAGTTTATTATTTATTACTATTATTTACTGTTATTTTAACATGAATTCATAAAAGATATTTTTTAAGTTTCTTAGTTTTAATTTCTCTTGTGGTAAATATTGATCACTATAAGCCATATAAACAAAACTTCTTTGGGAAGCCAAATCATTTTTAAGAATGTAAAGGCTTCCTGAAATCTAAAGTTTGAGAATCACTGGTTTAGAACATTGCTTAGCACAAGTAAAAGAAAGATAATCTTTAACTCTTTTATTATCTAGTAATTCACAGAGCTGTACTGCTTATCCCCCAAATTATGCATAATAATCATCATTATAACTTTCACTGAAGATTTATTTTGTGCCAGACATTGTGCTATTTGCTTTTTCTGTGTTACCTGATACGACTTTTAATGAAATGTGATTAGATATGTATAATTGTTAACTTTTTTTTAATGATGAGGAAAATGAGATACAGAGAGGTTAGGTAATATGACCAAGGTCACACAGCTTTGAAGTTGAAGAAATGAGATGCCAGGCAGTCTGATTCCAGAGATTCTACCCCTAATTATTTTTTTCCTAAAAAGTTACATTTATATTACTCCTTTCATTTAAAAAGCTCTGAGTCCCCCACCCACTTGATTGTATGAACAGCGTTCATTCCCCCAACCCAAGAAATATACCCAGTGCTTTCTAGGGACCCCCCGAAAATGCCCTTCTTGAGACCACAACCGATTCCATCAGCAGCCATCCTCGATGCTCCTCTCTTGTCCACTTGCTCATTAGTGTCTGCTGGCTACCCCACCAGCTGAAGGAGTTGTCACTCTGCTAATGTGCCCATTGTGTGTAAGCCAGACTGCCTCATTACCTTGGGGATGCCAGCAAATGCTGGGTGCTATCAGGACCAGCTACATAATTTGTGGGGCCCAGTGTGAAATGAAAATGTGGGATCTCCTCTTCAAACAGGGGTAAAATGTCATGAGGCCATAGCAGAGCACTGGCCAGGCAGGGAGGCCCATGTTACTGCACAAGTCACGTGCCTACGGAGTCAGCCCCGGGTTCTGTGTGGAGGAGGGAAATACCCTACTTCTCAGAATCTGTCTTACCCCATGCTCCTTGGGCATGAAGCCAGGGGCCAGCAGCCCATGGCTTCACACATTTCCTCATGCACATAGGTCCTGCAGCTTCTGTTCTTCGTCTTAGCCAGAGATGGTCAGCTCTAGTCCACAGGGTCAGGAGGTGCTGACAGCATCCATCTGCTCCAGCATCCTCTCCTTCCTCTGCTTCCAGTAGCAAAAATAAAGCCCTCATGCTCATCTGTGATTGTGAACATTAGAGAGGGGCCTGGGGGGTGCTGGGCAAGGTGCTGTCCACTCTCAATGGTGGTACATGGACCGTGACATTCCTTTGGCATGCCAGGAGTGAAGAAATTTACTATGTCAAGAAAATTAAAAATTGTATTTTCTAAAAAGCATGAAGAACATGATATATTCATTAGGATTCCTTCACTTATAGATTATGGAAATATCAAACTGTCTTAAGCCAAAGACAGACATTTATTAACCAAACCATGGGAAGGATGGAGCAGAATGGTTTCAGGCATAAACAGATTCAGGGCTGTGACTCAGTCTGAACTCTTAATTTAGAGACTTACCCCTGCCTTTCTGATTGGCCTAGGTTCGGGACTCAGCCATCCCTGGACCATCCGCTGTGGCCAGGGGAGATGATATGATCATTGACCCTGACTGTGTCCACTGCAGTGCTGTGACTGACACCTGTCGCCACAAGATGGGAGAGTTTGGGGAGGAGCCATTTGCCCCAAGAAGGGGTAGCTGTTCTGGGTAGAAGCTTATGGCTAAGCCATGGTTCCCCCAAAATAGGCCTTTGCAGAAATGTGAACCTGAATGTTGGCAAATATTTAGCATAATGAGGGCAAGGGGGTGGGATGTCATTTGAGAATATCTGTTGTTTATTTAGAAATGGCATCAGGTAAGGGCTGATGTTCTACGTTAGCAAGATTTGGGAATTCAGACAAAGACAGGTAAAAGCAGTGGTACCCTCCTATCCCTTGAAAGACATATAGACTAATCCAGTGGATCACATTCCTGTTTTGTTTTAGGATTTGGAGGTTCCTTCCAGTGATTATTAGTGCCAGGGTAATAAGACAGGTCATATTTCCAAACTAACAGTTGCAGAATAAATTTTTCTAAGGTAAAGATAAAAACAAACCATGACCTGGGAATTTTATCAGTCAGATTGCTGCTATATTGCATGATTCATTTATTGCATAAATACACCTCATGATGAAAAAGCAAATATGCAAAGGTCACTCATATAAGTTATGAAAATTGGCTCTCCTCCATGAACTGGTTGCCAGCAAATGATGTCCCTGGTGAAGAATTAACATCTATTTATATATGTCCATTGTTTTGCACCAAAGGTAGTGTTTAGCAGGAAGTCTGTATGTATTTTCCCAACCTCCAAAATGGAAGGAGCAGGTGATATTGAGTCTCCTGGGATATGGGGAGGGTCAGTTTCTTAAGGGTGGGTAGGACCAATGAGAAGCCTGATTTGCTGTGGTTCAGTGATGCCTTAAAATTCTTTGTAAGGCTGACCTATTTCTCATTCCTTGAGCCTATAGTCTGAAAGGTCATTAATCTGGGCTCAGCTCATGATGCGGAGACTTAAGACTTCTATTTCTTAAATGCCAAAGGTGTGTCAGATTGCCTTTAGAAATGTTGGCATCTCTGTTCAGGCGTGCAGTGGCTGGTACAGAAGTGCATCAGCAATTTCCTTTCTCAGGGAAACATTCACCTACCCAGAAGAGCCACCTGTGTTTTTTTGGTTTTGTTTCTGGTCCTTTGGATCTCTGCCATGGATTAAAAAGACAAACCAATCTCCCACGCACACTTTCTTTTTGTCAAATACAGGGACAAACAGGTATGTGTTTGCTGAAAGGTTGACAGCATCAAATGCACTTCCTGGGAATAAAGTTCGAGGAAAACATGAAAGTGCCAATTGACTCTTGTCACTCTCTTCAGTGTCTCCCCGTTTGCTTTTGGATGAAGTCCGAGCTCTTTGTTGTCACCTGCAAGGCCCTTTTTGGTCCTCTCTTAATTCTTTGTACTTCTCCACTCTTAATTCTTGCTTCTCCCCAAACTTACCTTTGACCTTTAAGAACCTTGATTCACTTTGGGGCCTTTGTAAATGCCGTTCTCCACCCTCTTACCAGCTTTTCAGGTAGCAGTTCAGAGACTCCTTCCCTTGGAGGTCTTACCTGGCTCCCCAGGCCTGAGGTAGCATCTCTTCTTGATGTTCCTATAGCAACTGGCGCTTGCTGCAAGAACACACTCCCGCTGAATTTAATTGCCTGTTTACTTGTCTTTCTCCACCTGTCATTGCCTTTTCTTCTTTCTTTTACACTTTCTCCCTCATCTCCTCTTCCTTCTTCGTCATTTGAATACAAAATGTACAAAATTAAAATACCACAGATAAAGAAGGCAGCGCCGGATCTCTTTCACTTGTTTCTCTAGATCCATGCCACGGCCACCTGCTCAGTGCCCTGGGAGGCTCACTGCGGGGTCTGCACCGCTGGGCCCTTTGCCCCCCAGTGTCCTGTTGGGCTGGGCATTAAGGGCACCAGTGAAGATCCAAGGGTGGAAGAGAAGGAGCAGGGCATCGTTCCCTGCCTGCCTTCTCTGCCACGTGTCTGCAGGCTGGTTGTCACTCTAGCAAAGGCTGCAGGTCCTTCCCGTGTTCTCCATGCTGTCACCTCCCTGGGACCTGGTGGCACCTTTCCTTCTCCTCCCTTTAGCCTGGGGTTAGTAATGGTTCCCACTGTCACTGTTGCCGACGTCCAGCTCTCTACCATTTTGCTTTTCTAAAATGCTGCCCCACCTGTGTAAGCAGTCCCTTTCTTCACTGCTCCTTGCACTGCACTCGGCATGTGCGCCTCTTGCTGCTGAGACCCTGACCGACCAGGATCAGCGCTTCCAGTCCTGGTCCCTGCTGCTTTCCCTGGAGGTCACCCCGGTTATAACTATGTCTTGTTCCCCTGCACCTCTAGGTTCTAGCACAGCACATCACACACATAGAAGGGGTTCAATAAATACTGGCTAAATGCTTTGTTGGGTCTTGAGCTCCCAGGAGAAGATGGGTCAAAAGTTGCTAATTGCAGGCAAACATGCTTTCTCTCTGCACATGAAAAAGATGAGATCGGATCCCAGTTATTAGACTGGAAAACTTCTTCAGTGCCGTGGCAGCAGATAGCCACTGTGTTCCACCAAAAGACTCGGGATGGGTGTGAGAGTTGCCCACTGTACGCCATCAGAAGCTGAAAGAACATTCTTCCCCTTTGAAACCAGATCAGCTTTTGGAAGCTTCCACTCCAACACCCATCCATCTATAACTGCTCTCCAAGGACATGAGTAAGATGCAATTCATGACATGATAAGCCTCAGGAGTTTACTCTAAAGACGTGATTGCCCAGAAGGCAATGAGAGCTGTCTGCAGTTTCTTGTTTCAAGAATATTCCTATCCTAAAGAAAGGCAGGAGATAAGTTCCAACATCTCACTGGAAATTCTGGCTTGTGAGTTATACAGAAAATAGAAATTTTGTATATCTGTAATTTTTCCTGGCTGGGACTTCATTTTCCCAATTAGAGTGCTCAAATATAGAGCACCAAGCCCCACGGGAAGCCCGCTTACCTGTCAGGCCAGTGGTAACACGGTAAGCTGACAGCCTTTGTCCGACCACACGGTTTCAGTCGTGTGCCTGTTTCAAAACCAGGCTGGGACTTTGTACAACAGGCCATCATCATGGCTGCCATGAGTGGCGTCCTTCCCATGTACTTTGCCCACCGTTTCACCCCGTCCTTGAGGGGAAGTCCCCTTAGCATCCCCTTCCACGGTGCAGACCCTGAGCCTCAGCAAGAGGAAGGAACTTCTCCGGCTGAGTGGCAGAAGCGGTGCCTCCTTGCGGCCCAGGGTCTTTGCTGCTGGGCCTGCGGCCTTCCGAGCCCTCTCCATCCGTGGGGGGAGGCGACCACGACGAGCGCTGGGCTGCGCCTCCACCTTGGCACCCCCTGCTCCTCTGGACTCATCTCGTTGTGTTGCATTGATTTGCACTCAAAGGTCATACAGTTCGGCGTGAGCCATATTTGGCTGACCCATTGACCTCCCCTCCAAGGTCCTTAAATTTGTGAAATTTTACCGAGTCACACCTCAGGGTTACTCATTTACATCTTTGATTACATGTAATCCTCTCTAAAATAGGTCCCTGTGTAGGACAACACTGAAGGGAGCCACTCACTGCCAAGCCATGTGCTGCCAGGACCCCCCTGCCGACTGCCCTTTCGATTCATGGAGCAGACATTCCAGATGGCAGGGCTCCCCCATCCAGACTCGGCTTAGTCACTCTCACCAGACTTCCCCTTTCACCCTGATTTTTCTCTCCCCTCGAAGTGCCCTTGTTTTCCCCACTGCATCGGCTGGTTCCATTAGGGCTCAGGTGTTCTGACTTAGAAACCTTCCTTCCACTGGTTTGGTGCAGTTCACCACATTCCACAACGTGAGCAGAACGTTCTGACCCTGATCTCTGACGGAGGACGTCCGTGTGCTGTGTGTCCCTATGCTCTGCCTGCTACCTGCCCGTGGCATCCCTGCCCAGTCGTGACCAACAAAAGCCTCTCCAGATACTGTGAGATGTCCCTGTTTGAGAACCACTGGTGTAGTGAATGCCAGGTGGACCTGCATCGGTACGGGAAGCATGGGCGTGGCAGACCCCAAGGTAAGGTTTTCCCTTCCACATTCTATGCCCGTAGGAGCTTAGAGTCTTGGCCCATTCATTTCTACATGGGTAGTGTTTCAGGCTGCGATAGAATCTTGTAGAGACATTGTCCCTGGCTGTCATGTGATCATAGTTCAGTGTATTGTTTTACTTGATCTTTATAGTAACTTCACCAGACAGTTACTAGTGTGATCCTATTTTACAGATAAAGAAACTTAGGAAAATCACATGTCAAGGTCATAGAGAAATAGTGGGTGGCACTGCCGAGTCGTGAAGCTGTGACTTTTTGATTTCAGACACTGGGTGGTTGATCGCTAGTGCTTTTCTGGCAATGGGAGAGGGTTCTGTGACTCCCCTACTTGATGAGGAAGCGCAGTTAATAAAATGAGTGGTGAAACTGAGATCCTAGACAACACCTTCAGGAAGCTGGCTCCCCTCCAGTCAGTAAGCCAAGGACAGTTACCCGGACTGTTGTCACTCCCAGAAAACTGTCTGGAAGAGGCCAGCTAACGATCCTTCCTTCCGCACGTCTACCACCAGCCTAACTTCTCAGTCCCATGTTCCATTTAAGGAGCAGGAGGGCTTTGCACACTGTTCCATTGCTGTTAGACAAGCACTGCCGTGTAGTTTAGCTATTGTCACACCATTATCTTGTTTGATAAGTTGTATGAGGGCAGGACAGTGTCTGAACTGCTTGCCACTTTATTCTCAGCCCTTAGGGTTCTTAGTGAGCATTCACTGAATGAATGAATCAGTAAGTTTGTGGATACATCCATATTGAAAAAGAGTAGATTAATTTTTATACTTTTCTCTGAAGTTTTGTCATGAACAGGAATTCGCAGTGGGCTTTAAGATGAACAAGCTTAATGTCATTTGTAGGTAATTGATGCAAAATATAAAAATGTCCGGGAGGTAAGTCTTGGTTCCCAGCATATGTGTCTTGGATGAGAGCAGAGAATAATATGGTGTTTCTTTAAAAAGAAAATATTATACTCAGTATGGTTTGGGAGTACATTCACTCATCGTGAAATAACACTGATACTCCTAGTGGAAAAGATTTGCCCACTGAATTCTCTTGAGGGCTTCTGCTTGGGTTGAGCAGGAAGTTCGCTTGGTGCTAGTATGTCTCTAACATCACTTTATCACCTGTTAATCTGCCTTTTTAACAAAGGAAGAGCACATTTCAGGTTCAGACCCTTTAGCTGCCAAGTTAAGATAGATTTAATAGCATTTTTGTGTTTATATTGTGATATATTTAAGGTGGTTATCTATTTAAGGCAAATGATACTTGGTGTTTTACATTTATGGTTTTCATGTAACATTTCCATTAAAATAAATTTAACTGAGCAAAAATATAAGGAAAGCTGATTGAAAGAAAAGTATTTCATGTCTTTATAACAGTTGTTACACAGATATGGCAAAACTGTATGAGATACGCAAGTGGATGGATTTTGAGAAAGATTGTCATAATTAAAAAGAAAGGTAGAACTGGTTTTAAATCCTGAATTTATGCCTTGCTGGTAAGATGGGCTTCAGGAAGTTGTTGAGCTTTTCCATGTCTTGGTTCTCGCCAGCTAGGAATGGGGATGGAACTTACATCATAGTTCTGTTATGAGATTGTAATGAGGTAATATGTGTAGAACACTTGGCTTATTACCTGGCCTGTAGGAAGCACACAAAACATGGTGGCCACTTGTTATGATTACATCTTATTTCTCCATGAGCTGCTACCATTACTAGATGAGTTACAGGCAAACCCTGGGTTTATAGGGAACTGAAAAATAAGTCATCTCTTATTCCTAAAATGGTCTGGCTTCATTATGCCAGCCCTAGAAAGGCCTGAATAGACAACAGCTTCTGTTAGTTAATTGCTGTCAGAGGGATGGGCAGTTGACTAGCTCCTCTAAAATTATTGTTTTTGGCCAATGTTTTTCAACATTTTCCTGGTACATAAATACCGATCCCATACAAGAAGTCACTTCCTTTAGTTCCTTTGGTGTATATTTCACAAATGGTTTGTTTTGGCACATTCTCTGGGAAGTTGCATTACAATAGCTACAGGTGGCTTATGAAGATTTTGTTTCTGTTGAGGAGGGCACCTGGTTAAGCTGCATCTGCCTTAAACATTTTCAGGCTGCAAAGATTTGGGAAATACTAGATTCTCTTGGGTCTTCACTGTCTATTCTATGTCTTGGGGCAGCAGATCCAAAACTAATTTCTAGGTAAAATCTGTGAATTCTCGCTTCAGAACTGGATTGTCCTTGCTTCTTCCTGTCGCCTCCTTCCCCTCACTGTCTCCTTCTCAGCTTCTCTGATACTCTAAGAATAAAGTCTGATCACCAGCATTATGAAGGAACCAACTGGGGAAAGAGAGAATTTTAAAGTGCAATCAACAAGGAAGGTGTCAGAGGGTGCGGAAGTTTGGAGAGAGGGAGGGAGGTGGTGCTTGGGAGAGGCACCTGGATCCCGGGGCACATTCGTCACCTTTATGGGGCCAACAGAAGGAGGGTGGAGGCAGAGGATTGTTTAGTGGTTGGATACATCTCCTTGGGGGAAAGAAATCCCTCCCTGTGGTGTCCTCCTGGTGGACCATATCCGTTGTTAGCACAGACATTTGATTGTTGTTGCAGGGACCCAGTATGACTTTGGCTTAAACAAGAAAGCCGTTCATTTTCTCTCTAAACCTGGGGCTGGTGTGGCCATCCCACAGTATCTGTCATCCGTACTCCTCCTTTCCTGTGGTTCCTCCTTTGCTAGGGCAACTTCCTTATCTGTCTGGATCAAAATGGCTCACCACTGTGTTGGCATTTCTGCCGGGGGGAGAGGCAAACGAGGAGCAAGATCATGAGCTAGAATTTGCACATGTCCCTTCTGTCGTGGCTCTCGACAGGTGTTCCCCAAGTACCTCCACCCACCACCGGCGCCAGGAAACAAGGCAGGTGGGTTTTCTACCTCCAGCAGAGATGGCCAGGTAGCATTTTTCAGGGAGTGTGATCTTAATTCCTTGCCAAAGAAAAACAATATATGTTCATTGTTATGCGTGCAGGACTATGGTGAGTGCTGAGGTGACTGTCACACCCAGGCAGGCCAGGTCTTCCCCCCATCGAACATACAATCTACTAAGAAGTAGCAATGAGCCAGAAAATAAGCAAATTTAATGAGTGGTTACAAATTGTGGCAAGTATTTGGAAGGGAAAAATCTGAATGCTTATATGGAAAATAACTGGAAAGCATATTCTTTTGGCAGATGGCAACTGAGGCTGTCAGAGGATATGTCATTATAAAGCTATCCCTGAGAAGGAGCAAGCCAAATGAAATGGGGTGGGTAGGAACAACCTGAAATAAGAAATAAATGAATCCCAGTGCATGGGAATATTACACAGCAGTGAAAAAAGTGAGGGTTACAGCTACATGCAACAATGTGGATGGATCTGTGAAGCATACAGCTGAGTGATAAAAACAAAGCGGCCAAGACTACATACACTAGGGGCTCATTTTTATAAAACTCAAGCACAAGCAAGACTAAGCAACATACTTAGAGATGCATACATATGTGATAACACCAAATACAAAGAAGTTAGGAGAATAATAAACACAAAATGCAGAAAAATGTATACATGAGAGGGAGAGGGATTGAGGGAAAGAATAATGAATAAAGTAATGTTCTAGTTGTAAAGTTAGGTGGCAGATTCATGGATGCTAGTTTTGTTATGCTTTCTAAATTATGTATGTGTTAAATATCTTTTTAATATATCAAATATTGCCTAATGCAACACATTTTAAAACCACAGAGAAGGGAACAGAACCTCAGTAGGCCGTGTAAGTTGGCAAGTGGGCTGAGAGGGTCTGCAGTGAACAGCAAAATCCTTTCCCTGCAGGCAGGGGGCGCCACCACTCAGCCCCCAGCTCACGGATGCTTCACAGACTTGCTGGCCTAATGCATCCAGAGCTGGAGATTTTTCTTGAGAAGCCTGATGACTGTATTTTTATAAGCAATATGCCAATTTTTAAATGTTCACAATCATTCCAAATTTTTTAAAACTCTATGAGACAAACAATAGCTTTTGGGGAACATACTGATTCCCTGAAATAGAGTATGTGGAGGTGAGCACAGATTGTGTCCTCTTGCAAAGAAAAACACCTCAATTTCTTTCTACCCTCTTTTCCTGGCCTGAAGGCAGGCAGGAAGGAAACCTGTCCTCGTCCTCCCTGCACCCCCAGAGCTATTTCCAAGCCTGCGGTTCCTCCGCATCTCTCACCTGCGTGCTTTCACCTCTAAGTTTGGAATGTGTGAAGGTGGTGTGAGTGCCGCTGAGATGGGGGAGCTTTAGCTCTGCCTGGCGTCCGCCCTGCTGTCTCCCAGGCCCAGCTTCACAGAGGATTTGCAACCCCCTTGTCCCCCTACGACCCCTGGGAGGAAAGGGCTGCGTTGAGCTAAGACCACTGCGGCGGGAGATCTCTTTTATGTTGCACTCTGTTGAGACTGAATGCTTCCCAGAGAGGAATTTATTGTTTTTTTTCTTTAGGAAAGAAGTTTCAACCATAAGGCATTTCTATTAACACCCGCCCACGACGTGGTTGGCTATTCGTTCTCTCATTAATGGACTGGCTCTCAACTGGAGGCCAGCTTACCTCCCAGGGGACACTTGGCAATGTCTGGAGACATCTTTGGTCGTTACAACTGGAGTGGGGGCGCTTCTAGTGGGAGGAGGCAGGGATGCAGCTAAACATTCCACAGTGAACAGGGCAGCCCCCCCACCCCAACTCCCCAACAAAGCTTGATCCAGCCCCAGATCTGAAGGGTCAGTAGTGCTAAGGTTGAGAAACCCTGCTCCCTCTCCCCCCAGACCCCCAAAACTCCAAGGTAACCCCCCGCAGCCTGCCATTCCCTATGAATTATGACAGGTTGTGTTTTGGGGAGGGGGTTTGGTATAACCAGTGTGAATTTGTAAGGCATGCCCTTTAGCTAGAGCGGGGATTTGTGGCCACTATTTTGGTTTTTATTAAAGCGTAATGTTCAGGAGCAGAAGAGGAGATTTGTTATTCTAAAGACAGCTGCACACCAAAGCATGCTATTGTATAATCTGGCATTTTCACCACCAGGGAGCTATGGTGCATTACTCACAAGTGACAGAACCATCGAGCTGCTTCTCCCAAGGGGCTAGTGCATCCGTTTAAAGGGAGCAGGCGCTATGCAGATTTGCCCCCGCCCCACCTCCGCACAGAAAGCTGGGTGAAGGTGAGGATCCTTCTGTCGTGAGGATGAATCTGGCCATGATTCCATGCCCACCCTCCAGCTCCTCAAAAAGGGTCAAGTCTAATTGTGTTCTAGTAGCAGGACTATAGACGGGAGGCAGGGGCTTGGATTTTATTCTAGGCTTCCAACTGGATACATGTCATTCAGGAAGTCCTGGCTCTCTGTGCCTCTGTTTCCTCGAAGATCCAGGCATTGTAGGGCTAGGAGCTTGGACTTGGGGTTTGGTCAATCACTGGTTCAATGCCTTGTGGCATGTCTCCTTGGGTCAGAGCCTCTCTCAGAGCCCCAGTTGCTCATCTGAGAAGTGGGGAGAGACATGCTGTCTCATAGGGTCTCTGTGAGGGTAAAAGAGACAAGGATTATCCAGCACTCAGCACTTGCCAGGCCTGTAGCAAGGATCCAATAAATGTTTGCTGCCGTGCAGCATTCTAGTGTTCAGATGTCAAATGAAGTCAGCACGTGCCTTCCTCTTATACGTCTCTGAACAGTGGTGAACTAAAGTGAGATTGTAGATGGAAAAGCATGTGGAAAATTTCTAATGCTATGTCAGTGTAAATTGATACCAGTGCAAATGTAATGAAATCAATGTAAATATCAATGTAAATAGTTATAGTGTTTATTGTGCTGATCCTAAGAAAATAGAGCAATTATTATCCACCATAATTATAACTGGTTATGTGTGAAGGAAATTAGAATTGCTTCAGTTTAAACCTTCCATTTTCCAAATAAAAGAAGAAGCTGTTGTTAATCGGTGGAAGTTCCATTCATCCCAGCCTGGTGCTCTGTTCACTCCCCGTGAGGTTAACATTGGAATTTGGCAACCCAGTTGGAGCATGCCTGCCTTAGATGGAGTGTCTCTAGTGTACAATCACAAACCTCAGTCTCTTCATCTCTAAAATGGGCCTGATTGCAAAACCTAACTCTGAGGGCAGAGGTGAAGAATGAGATCATGCAAGTAAAATGTCTGGCTCATGAAAAGTCCTCTGGAAATGGTAACAACTGTTGTTCTTATTAATGATAACAAATGAGATGATGTATGTGCAAGCACCTCTCCCAGAATCTGACTTAAGTGGGGGGCCAGTACATACATGCTCACTTATCTGTTGCTAATAAGAGTACCTTAGTGTTCTGAGGAGCATTGGTGGGGACAGTCAGTCTCCCTGAAGAATTCACCGTCACACTCTCTGGTTCCTGCCCATCAGAGGGAAGGTCTTGGGCAGACTAGCATCCTTTTGTAGCTTCAGAAACAAGGAAAGGTGTCCAGCTGACAGAGAATTCTGACGGGGCAGAGTCCCACAAGCCAAAGGCCTTGATGCTCCTTCTGTTTTGGACTTTGAGGACTTGTGAGCATTTAGGGTGAGTTGGATCTCAGCCCACATATTCAGATGGCCCTAGAACAGTGGTTGTCAAACTCAGAGTCAGGTTGTCAAACCAGAGCCTGTCACTGGAGGGCTTGTGAAAGCACAGGTTGCTGGCCCCACCCCCTCAGTGGGTCTGGGGTGGAGCCCTGTATCCCCGTGGTTTGAGCTTCCAGCAAGATTCCAGGGGATGCTGAAGCTGCCAGTCCAGGGCCGCACTTGAGAGCCTCCATCCTGCAGTACTTATCGATGTCTAGGGCTTGATGGTTCTCTGCTGCACAGTAGGGTGGTTAGCAGCATCTCTGAGCTTTCTGCTTGCCACATGCTGGTGACCACCAAAAACGTCTCTGAACATTGCCTAATGTCCTCTGTGGGGCGAAACCGCTACTCTAGAGTAGATGGCCTAGAATCCAATCACATAGAGGTAATGGTGTAATAGTGGTCTGACCACAGGCATGTTGCTGTGCCTCTCTAAACCTTAGCTTCCTCAGCTGAGCCCTGGGTATGAGAATGCTGCCCTCCGAAGGTCTAAGTGAGGCCTAAGAACAGAGTAGAGCATTTAGCACAGTGCCCGGGACAGAGCAGCTGTTAGTACGTATTACCACTTTTAGAAGTTTTCCTACTTCTTATCTTATCACATCTTATCTACTAAGTGAATTGTTTTTGTCCATCCACAAATTCTCACCTAGAAAACATCAACTTGGCTAATGGTTGAAGTGGAGAGTTTGAAAACTCTCATCTCAGGCCAAGCAACTTCTAGAAACCATCTCCGAAAACATGAGACAAAGAACTCCAGAGCAGTCGGTTCCCTCCGGAGCCCTGAACTCATGTCCAACTGTTATCTGAGTGAGTAGCTCTGAATCTTTAGATAGGAAGTGACTGCTTACAATAGCCTGTTCGAGCTTTGTGAACCCATCTCCTATTTGTTTATCTAACACTGGTACAAGAAGAATCTTTACATTTTTTATCACTTAAAATGATGATCTCATCATTCACATTTTCTTTTCCAACTTCGCTCTAGAAGTGAACTTTAGAATCTGGAATACTGCTGCATTTTGAGTTCCCAAACAACTGCTGTTAAAGAATGATATATTCTGGCACATACAAGGGATCACAGATTTTTCTTTGGCTGTCAGCTCTTGAAATTACCCAGCAATCCCAAAATGAATTTCCACTAATCTGACAGTTTTGCCTTCCTGACATGATGTACTGTATATTCAGTGGTCACCAGGGACTATGTAATTGCAGTTAAGCCTGTGCTGTTCATTGTGGCATTTAAAACAGAGCAGTGTGCATGTGGTTAAACTTTCAGACTGTCCAGGGCCAGATGGGTGGGTGGGACTAAATGTTATTTGGAAACTTTCTACCTGGGAACACTTACACTGAATTAAGTTTTATTGGCTAGCAGCTTTAATTCATTCAACTTTCAAGAGTTATAAATATTAGAATCAAAATTAAAACCAAATCCCCTTATGGGGTAGAAAGGACTGGAATATCAGACAAAACTCATGTAGAGTTAAATATGGATCAAAAACTCAACAAAGGAAAAATCCATTGAGACAATACATATCACTTTTTGAGCACTTACCATGTGCTTGGCATTTTTTAGGTGGTATCTCATTTTGCTCTTAAAGCATTGCGAAGAGGCAATTTTTGCCCCCATTTTACAGATGTGGTACTGAGACTTAGAGAAGGTAAGTAGCTTCCCAGCGACTGTGGGTGTTGGGCAGAGCCAGTATTTTAACCCAAGTCTGTCCAATAACAATTGATATTTTTACAGTACTACACTAAACTTTCCTGCAGATGTTAGGCATTAAGTTTAAACTATTTGCTTTACAGGTGTGTAAACTGAGGTCCAGATACTTTTGAAGTGATTTGCTCAGAATTAAGTTACCTCAGACTCAGGAAATTAGTCTGGGGTTATTCACAAGTATTATTAATAGTAATGTAACATTTTGCAACTTACTAAGTGCTATAACATACATTATTTCATATTTAACTTTGATTTTTAAAACAGTTTTGTTCTATGAACTAATAATTGAAAGAGAAAAAAAATTTTGGCCAGGGCTTTTGTTTTTTAAATAGTTGAATCTAATGATACATATCTGCAATGTAGACAGAAAAATGCTATTGTAAGATGCCTGTGAACACATAAGAAATAAAAACATAAATGGATCAATACTCAGCAAATACTATGAAGCTTCTAATATGTGCCAGACATCATTCCAGGTTCAGGAAATAGAGCAGTAAATAAAAACAGTAAATAATTCGCCATTCCAAGAGAGCTTATAGGCAAAGGCAATTCATTAACTAGACGCATAAGCAAAATATGTGGAATGTCAGATGTTAAGTGGGAAACAGTGGAATAAAATGGGGGTGAGGAAAAGGGAGCATCGGGGGAAGGGATTAAACTTATGAAGTAGAGGTGATATTTGAACCAAGACAGAAAAGATATCAGGAGCAAGGTGTTTGAATAACTGGGGAAGAGCATTCCAGGCAGAGGGAACAGCAAATGCAAAGGCTCCAAGAAGCAGATCTGCAATGTGTTGTGTTTAAGGAATAATGAGGAGGCCAAATGGATGAGAAGTTTGAGTATTTTCGTTATTGTTCTCACAGTACATTAAAAAAAACTGAGGTCTAATTGTGTACATATTAAAGGACACAGTTTGATAAGTTTTAGTTTATAGGTGTATGCTCATGAAACCATCATTACACTCAGGGTGACTCCATCATCCCCAGAAATTTCTGTGTTTCCCTTTGTGCTCTCTCTTGTTTTTCCTTTGTCCCCTTGCCCTCAGCCCCATGCACCTGATCTGCTCCTTGTCATGACAGCTTAGTTTGCATTTTATAGAATTTAATATGTATAGAGCCATGCAGCATGAACTCTTTTTTTTTTTTTTTTGGTTTGGCTTCTCTAACTTATATTAACTTTGGGATTCGTTCATATTGTGTTGTGTATCAATAATTCATTTCTTTTCATTGCCAAGTAGTCTTTGAATGTATGGATATTCCATAATTTATTTGTCCAATCATTTGTTTGGGCCATTTCCAGTTTGGGGGGACCACTGACAAAGCTCTGTGAGCATTCATGCACAAGTCTTTGTGTGGACATATGCTTTCACTTCTCTTGAGTAGACACCTAAGATTGGGATGGATGGAGCATTTGGGAAATAGATATTTAGCTTTTTCAGAAACTGCCAAACTGTTCTTCAAAGTGCTTGCACGATTTTCCATTCCTGCTCTCGTGTTTGAGGTTCCTGGCGGGTCTATATCACGTCATTGGCACTTGGTCTGGTCAGCTTTATAATTTTAGATTTGTAAATAGTTACATAGTAGCACCTCACTAAAGTTTTAATTTGTATTTTCCAAATGACTAGCAGTGTTGATGATTTTTCATGTGCATATTTACCATCCTTCCATATGTCTTCTTTGGTGAAGTGTCTGTTCAAATCTTTTGCCGATTTTTTTTTTGTTTTGGTCTGTTTATTTTCTGATTATTGAGTTTTGAGCATTTTTTATGTAATCTGGGTACAAGTCTTTTATCACATATATGATTTGCAAATAGTTTCCATCAAAGGCTTGTCTTTTCATTCTCTGAGCATCACCATTTGCTTAATTTTGATCGAGGCCCACTTACCTTTTTTTCCCTTTATGGATTGAGCTTCGGTGTTGTATCTAAGAAATCTTTGCCTTTGATTATTTTAAAAGTTGATTTTCTTTTTTTTTTTTTTTTAATAATAATTATTTTTTATTGAAGGGTAGTTGACGCACAGTATTACATTACATTAGTTTCAAGTGTACAACACAGTGGTAGAACATTTATATACATAATTCTAGGTTCCAGCTATCACCCTACCAAGCTGTTACAATATCTTGACTATATTCCTTATGCTATACATTACATCCTGGTTACTTATTTTACCATTGGAAGTCTGTCCTTTTTTTTTTTTTTTTTTTTTTTTTTTTTTTTTTTTTTTTGTGAGGGCATCTCTCATATTTATTGATCAAATGGTTGTTAACGACAATAAAATTCTGTATAGGGGAGTCAATGCTCAATGCACAATCATTAATCCACCCCAAGCCTAATTTTCGTCAGTCTCCAATCTTCTGAGGCATAACAAACAAGTTCTTACATGTAGAACAAATTCTTACATAATGAATAAGTTACATAGTGAACAGTACAAGGGCAGTCATCACAGAAACTTTCGGTTTTGCTCATGCATTATGAACTCTAAACAGTCAGTTCAAATATGAATACTCATTTGGTTTTTATACTTGATTTATATGTGGATACCACATTTCTCTCTTTATTATTATTATTTTTAATAAAATGCTGAAGTGGTAGGTAGATGCAAGATAAAGGTAGAAAACATAGTTTAGTGTTGTAAGAGAGCAAATGTAGATGATCAGGTGTGTGCCTGTAGACTATGTGTTAATCCAAGCTAGACCAGGGCAATAAAACATCCACGTATGCAGAAGATTTCTCTCAGAACAGGGGGGGTGAGGTTCTAAGCCTCACCTCTGTTGATCCCCAATTTCTCACCTGATGGCCCCCCTGCGACTGTGCCTGTCTTAGGTTGTTCCTCCCTTGAGGAATCTTACCCGTCTCTGGCTAACCAGTCATCTTCCGGGGCCATACAGGGAAATGTGAAGTTGGTAAGTGAGAGGGAAGCCTTATTGTTTGAAAAGGTTAGCTTTTTACTTGTTTGCATATTTATGCCCTGTGGCTTCTATGCCCAGCATTTGTCTTGAGGTATCTTTACCACTTGGAAGATTTATGATACTCGGTAAATTTGATATGAGGCACGAATTCTATTTAAGGGTTGTAATTAGGAAGGAAGAAGAAAAGCTATAGAAGTAGCAGGCGGCAGAAAACATGGGAAGATTGATTATTTCTTTGACATATCTTCTTGTAGAGTAACTTCAGCTTGTATAGGTTTTAAACTACTACTTAAATTGTGCACACACATTAACATAATAGGAGTATAGTTACATAACCAAAGCATATCTGTAATTACCAGCCATCTCCAGTGAAACCAAGAAAACCAGTTAGGCACCTTAGGCATTTGTGAAAACTTATCTATGATATGGTGGATATTGTCCAACTGAACTTGAACAGTCTGAGAGAAATCAGACAAATTAAAACAACCCATTCCTGGGGACTGTTCACATGCCATATGTTCTTTTAACAGTAAATAGTCTGTAGTTGTAAGACTTTGGAGCGCTACAATTTGCACTTCTCCAAATTCTTGGTTGAGTTCCAACAGTATAGATCCAGTCAAATTTGTTGTTTTACTGTATGCACAGGCCAGCTTAGATATCTCCTTCCTCATTCCCACGGCAAGTCCAGGAGCTGGTGGGATGAGTGCATCTACAGCTGCAGCAGTGCGTGGATCTTTGTTGGGGTTTTTTGATGATCATCTTCTGGCATGAGTCTTCCAGAGAGTGCAGATGTTGGAAGTTCTTTTTCATATCGTATCTTAGTTCATTTTCGGGGTAGCCCAATTAGGCTTTGATCCTCTGTATAAACACAAACAGACCCTTTGCCTAGACTTTTATATGCCCTTTGTACCTTGTGTAGAACTCGTTGGAGGTTACCACACAGGAACTGCCCTTTTTTTTTTTTTTTGCTTTGTTTTTGGTATCACTAATCTACACTTACATGACGAATATTATGTTTACTAGGCTCTCCCCTATACCAGGTCTCCCCTATAAACCCCTTTACAGTCACTGTCCATCAGCATAGCAAAATGTTGTAGAATCCCTACTTGCCTTCTCTGTGTTGTACAGCCCTCCCTTTTCTCCTACCCCCCCATGCATGTTAATCTTAATACCCCCCTACTTCTCCCCCTCTTATCCCTCCCTACCCACCCATCCTCCCCAGTCCCTTTCCCTTTGGTACCTGTTAGTCCATTCTTGAGTTCTGTGATTCTGCTGCTGTTTTGTTCCTTCAGTTTTTCCTTTGTTCTTATATTCCACAGATAAGTGAAATCATTTGGTATTTCTCTTTCTCCGCTTGGCTTGTTTCACTGAGCATAATACCCTCCAGCTCCATCCATGTTGCTGCAAATGGTAGGATTTGCCCTTTTCTTATGGCTGAGTAGTATTCCATTGTGTATATGTACCACATCTTCTTTATCCATTCATCTATCGTTGGACATTTAGGTTGCTTCCAATTCTTGGCTATTGTAAATAGTGCTGCAATAAACATAGGGGTGCATCTGTCTTTCTCAAACTTGATTGCTGCGTTCTTAGGGTAAATTCCTAGGAGTGGAATTCCTGGGTCAAATGGTAAGTCTGTTTTGAGCATTTTGATGTACCTCCATACTGCTTTCCACAATGGTTGAACTAACTTACATTCCCACCAGCAGTGTAGGAGGGTTCCCCTTTCTCCACAGCCTCGCCAACATTTGTTGTTGTTTGTCTTTTGGATGGCAGCCATCCTTACTGGTGTGAGGTGATACCTCATTGTAGTTTTAATTTGCATTTCTCTGATAATTAGCGATGTGGAGCATCTTTTCATGTGTCTGTTGGCCATCTGTATTTCTTTTTTGGAGAACTGTCTGTTCAGTTCCTCTGCCCATTTTTTAATTGGGTTATTTGTTTTTTGTTTGTTGAGGCGTGTGAGCTCCTTATATATTCTGGACGTCAAGCCTTTATCGGATGTGTCATTTTCAAATATATTCTCCCATACTGTAGGGATCCTTCTTGTTCTATTGATGGTGTCTTTTGCTGTACAGAAGCTTTTCAGCTTAATATAGTCCCACTTACTCATTTTTGCTTTTGTTTTCCTTGCCCGGGGAGATATGTTCAAGAAGAGGTCACCAATGTTTATGTCTAAGAGGTTTTTGCCTATGTTTTCTTCCAAGAGTTTAATGGTTTCATGGCTTACATTCAGGTCTTTGATCCATTTTGAGTTTACTTTTGTATATGGGGTTAGACAATGGTCCAGTTTCATTCTCCTACACGTAGCTGTCCAGTTTTGCCAGCACCACCTGTTGAAGAGACTGTCATTTCGCCATTGTATGTCCATGGCTCCTTTATCAAATATTAATTGACCATATATGTCTGGGTTAATGTCTGGATTCTCTAGTCTGTTCCATTGGTCTGTGGCTCTGCTCTTGTGCCAGTACCAAATTGTCTTGATTACTATGGCTTTATAGTAGAGCTTGAAGTTGGGGAGTGAGATCCCCCCTACTTTATTCTTCTTTCTCAGGATTGCTTTTGCTATTCGGGGTCTTTGGTGTTTCCATATGAATTTTTGAATTATTTGTTCCAGTTCATTGAAGAATGTTGCTGGTAGTTTCATAGGGATTGCATCAAATCTGTATATTGCTTTGGGCAGGATGGCCATTTTGACGATATTAATTCTTCCTAGCCACGAGCATGGGATGAGTTTCCATCTGTTAGTGTCCCCTTTAATTTCTCTTAAGAGTGACTTGTAGTTTTCAGAGTATAAGTCTTTCACTTCTTTGGTTAGGTTTATTCCTAGGTATTTTATTTTTTTTGATGCAATTGTGAATGGAGTTGTTTTCCTGATTTCTCTTTCTGTTGGTTCATTGTTAGTATATAGGAAAGCCACAGATTTCTGTGTGTTGATTTTGTATCCTGCAACTTTGCTGTATTCCGATATCAGTTCTAGTAGTTTTGGGGTGGAGTCTTTAGGGTTTTTTATGTACAGTATCATGTCATCTGCAAATAGTGACAGTTTAACTTCTTCTTTACCAATCTGGATTCCTTGTATTTCTTTATTTTGTCTGATTGCCGTGGCTAGGACCTCCAGTACTATGTTAAATAACAGTGGAGAGAGTGGGCATCCCTGTCTAGTTCCCGATATCAGAGGAAATGCTTTCAGCTTCTCGCTGTTCAATATAATGTTGGCTGTCGGTTTATCATAGATGGCCTTTATTATGTTGAGGTACTTGCCCTCTATTCCCATTTTGCTGAGAGTTTTTAACATGAATGGACGTTGAACTTTGTCAAATGCTTTTTCAGCATCTATGGAGATGATCATGTGGTTTTTGTATTTCTTTCTGTTGATGTGGTGGATGATGTTGATGGACTTTCGAATGTTGTACCATCCTTGCATCCCTGGGATGAATCCCACTTGGTCATGGTGTATGATCCTTTTGATGTATTTTTGAATTCGGTTTGCTAATATTTTGTTGAGTATTTTTGCATCTACGTTCATCAGGGATATTGGTGTGTAGTTTTCTTTTTTGGTGGGGTCTTTGCCTTGTTTTGGTATTAGGGTGATGTTAGCTTGATAGAATGAGTTTGGGAGTATCCCCTCCTCCTCTATTTTTTGGAAAACTTTAAGGAGAATGGGTATTATGTCTTCCCTGTATGTCTGATAAAATTCCGAGGTAAATCCATCTGGCCCGGGGGTTTTGTTCTTTGGTAGTTTTTTGATTACCGCTTCAATTTCGTTGCTGGTAATTGGTCTGTTTAGATTTTCTGTTTCTTCCTGGGTCAATCTTGGAAGGTTGTATTTTTCTAGGAAGTTGTCCATTTCTCCTAGGTTTCCCAGCTTGTTAGCATATAGGTTTTCATAGTATTCTCCAATAATTCTTTGCATTTCCTTGGGGTCCGTCGTGATTTTTCCTTTCTCGTTTCTGATACTGTTGATTTGTGTTGACTCTCTTTTCTTCTTAATAAGTCTGGCTAGAGGCTTATCTATTTTGTTTATTTTCTCGAAGAACCAGCTCTTGGTTTCATTGATTTTTGCTATTGTTTTATTCTTCTCAATTTTATTTATTTCTTCTCTGATCTTTATTATGTCCCTCCTTCTGCTGACCTTAGGCCTCATCTGTTCTTCTTTTTCCAATTTCGATAATTGTGACATTAGACCATTCATTTGGGATTGCTCTTCCTTTTTTAAATATGCTTGGATTGCTATATACTTTCCTCTTAAGACTGCTTTTGCTGTGTCCCACAGAAGTTGGGGCTTAGTGTTGTTGTTGTCATTTGTTTCCATATATTGCTGGATCTCCATTTTGATCTGGTCATTGATCCATTGATTATTTAGGAGCGTGTTGTTAAGCCTCCATGTGTTTGTGAGCCTCTTTGCTTTCTTTGTACAGTTTATTTCTAGTTTTATGCCTTTGTGGTCTGAAAAGTTGGTTGGTGGGATTTCAATCTTTTGGAATTTTCTGAGGCTCTTTTTGTGGCCTAGTATGTGGTCTATTCTGGAGAATGTTCCATGTGCACTTGAGAAGAATGTATATCCCACTGCTTTTGGATGTAGAGTTCTATAGATGTCTATTAGGTCCATCTGCTCTACTGTGTTGTTCAGTGCTTCCGTGTCCTTACTTATTTTCTGCCCAGTGGATCTATCCTTTGGGGTGAGTGGTGTGTTGAAGTCTCCTAGAATGAATGCATTGCAGTCTATATCCCCCTTTAGTTCTGTTAGTATTTGTTTCACATATGCTGTTGCTCCTGTGTTGGGTGCATATATATTTAGAATAGTTATATCCTCTTGTTTGACTGAGCCCTTTATCATTATGTAGTGTCCTTCTTTATCTCTTGTTACTTTCTTTGTTTTGAAGTCTATTTTGTCTGATATTAGTACTGCAACCCCTGCTTTCTTCTCACTGTTGTTTGCTTGAAATATGTTTTTCCATCCCTTGACTTTTAGTCTGTACATGTCTTTGGGTTTGAGGTGAGTTTCTTGTAAGCAGCATATAGATGGGTCTTGCTTTTTTATCCATTCTGTTACTCTGTGTCTTTTGATTGGTGCATTCAACCCATTAACATTTAGGGTGACTATTGAAAGATATGTACTTATTGCCATTGCAGGCTTTAAATTCGTGGTTACCAAAGTTTCAAGGTTAGCCTCTTTAGTATCTTACTGCCTAACTTAGCTCGCTTATTGAGCCGTTATATACACTGTCTGGAGATTCTTTTCTTCTCTCCCTTCTTGTTCCTCCTCCTCGAGTCTTCATATGTTGGGTGTTTTGTGCTGTGCTCTTTCTAGGAGTGCTCCCCTCTAGAGCAGTCCCTGTAAGATGTTCTGTAGAGGTGGTTTGTGGAAAGCAAATTCCCTCAGCTTCTGTTTTTCTGGGAATTGTTTAATCCCACCGTCATATTTGAATGATAGTCGTGCTGGATACAGTATCCTTGGTTCAAGGCCCTTCTGTTTCATTGTATTAAATATATCATGCCATTCTCTTCTGGCCTGTAGGGTTTCTGTTGAGAAATCTGACGTTAGCCTGATGGGTTTCCCTTTATAGGTGACCTTTTTCTCTCTAGCTGCCTTTAACACTCTTTCCTTATCCTTGATCTTTGCCATTTTAATTATTATGTGTCTTGGTTTTGCCCTTCTTGGATCCTTTCTGTTGGGGGTTCTGTGTATTTCCGTGGTCTGTTCGATTACTTCCTCCCCCAGTGTGGGGAAGTTTTCAGCAATTATTTCTTCTAAGATACTTTCCATCTCTTTTCCTCTCTCTTCTTCTTCTGGGACCCCTATAATACGGATATTGTTCCTTTTGGATTGGTCACACAGTTCTCTTAATATTGTTTCATTCCTGGAGATCCTTTTGTCTCTCTCTATGTCAGCTTCTATGCGTTCCTGTTCTCTGGTTTCAATTCCATCAATGGCGTCTTGCATTCTATCCATTCTGCTTATAATCCCTTCCAGAGTTTGTTTCATTTCTGCGATCTCCTTTCTGGCATCTGTGATCTCCCTCCGGACTTCATCCCATTTCTCTTGCGTATTTCTCTGCATCTCTGTCAGCATGTTTATGATTCTTATTTTGAATTCTTTGTCAGGAAGACTGGTTAGGTCTGTCTCCTTCTCTGGTGTTGTCTCTGTGATCTTTGTCTGCCTGTAGCTTTGCCTTTTCATGGTGATAGGAATAGTCTGCAGAACTGGGACGAGTGACGGCTGGAAGGACTTCCTTTCTTGTTGGTTTGTGGCTCTCCTCTCCTGGGAGAACAGCGGCCTCTAGTGGCTTGTGCTGCGCAGCTGCGCGCAGACAGGGTTCCTGCTTCCTGCCCGGCTGCTATGGAGTTAATCTCCGCTGTTGCTGTGGGCGTGGCCTGGCTCGGGCAGCTGCTCCAAAATGGTGGAGTCGCGTTGGAGCAGGAGCTGCTGGGAGGCTATTTATCTCCGTAAGGGGCCTCCCTGCTCCCTGCAGCCCAGGGGTTAGGGTGCCCAGAGATCCCGGATTCCCTACCTCTGGATTAAGTGTCCCGCCCTGCCCCTTTAAGACTTCCAAAAAGCACCCGCCAAAACAAAACAACGCCCATCCAAAAAAAAAAAAGGAAAAAAAAAATTTTTTTTAATTAAAAAAAAAAAAGTTTTTAATTAAAAAAAAAAAAAATGGTGGTCGTTCGTTTTTCTTTATTCTCCGGTGCCAGCCTCAGGCCTCTGCTCACTGGTCTTGCTGCCCTGTTTCCCTAGTATTGGGGTCCCTATCCCTTTAAGACTTCCAAAAGCGCTCGCCAAAACAAAGCAGCAAAAAAGCAAAAAAAAAAAAAAAAAAAAAAATGGTTGCGCGCTTTTCTTATGTCCTCTGTCGCCCAGCCTCCAGTGCCTGCTCACTGTTCTTGCTGCCCTGTTTTCCCAGTATCGAGGGCCCTGCGCTCTGGCCCGGATGGCGGGGGCTGGGTGTTTGGCAGCCCTGGGCTCCGTCTCCCTCCCGCTCTGCCTGCTCTTCTCCCGCCGGGAGCTGGGGGGAGGGGCGCTCGGCTCCTGCGGGGCCGGGGCTTGTATCTCACCCCCTTCACGAGGCGCTGGGTTCTCTCAGGTGCGGATGTGGTCTGGATATTGTCCTGTGTCCTCTGGTCTTTATTCTAGGAAGGGTTGTCTTTGTTATATTTTCATAGATATATGTTGTTTTGGGAGGAGATTTCCGCTGCTCTACTCACGCCGCCATCTTCCGCCCCTCTCCTGATTTTCTTATCAAGTAAAATAAAATGTCCCTTCAAGTTCCTTTAAGTATATCCTTATATTACTTGGGCAACCAAGCTATTTATCAGTAAGTGACCGTTTATAATGGTTTGTTGATTAAGGAATAAAAATATCACTCTCACAACCCTTAACCTACTTCCAAGACCTTGTCCCTTTTCTACAAGCATATCCAGGACCTGTGGCCAAAGTGGAGGAGTGGGGAGCCGTGGCAGGTGGGCGAGCACTTTGGTGGGTCTGCCAGCAGGAGACCTGGATGTTCTCTGCATCGCCACTGATCAGAAGCACAGCTCTGGGCAAGCTGGGTTTCCTTTTTCAGGCTTAGGTTTCCAGTTGCAAAAATACAGAGTCGTACCAGCTCTTCCTGTGGTCTCTTCTAGTCCTAACACTCTGTAAACAGGATTAGCAGTGAAGTGAACATCTCAACAGGGCCTGGGCTAGAGGAAGGGAACAGATGTGTGTAAGGTACTCACACATTACCCTACTTGTAGTTTGTAGGATTCAAAAGAGGCTCACCCATCTTCCTTCCTGCACCCATGGCTCTAGTAGGGACTATGACCAATCCTGGCCAATTGGGGTGCTCTGTCCTGCAGCTCCAGGGGCTCAGGGAGGAGTAGCTGACCCAGGCAGGCTGAATTGCCTTCCTGCCTAGAGGAGTCATTGAGGAAGGAGGAGCTCTTCCGTATGGTGTTCATGAACTGGCAGTAATCATAGCTCACTTTCATTGAGTGCTTAGTATTGGCCAGGCACTGCTTGAAGAACATGCTTTTACACCATTATCTTTTAATTTGCCCAACACTGTCTTATATGTACTTTTATTTGTCCCCAGTTCACAGATGGGAAGACAGGCATGGGAAGTAAAGGAATATGCCTGAGGCCACACCGACTGCAGGTGGTAGAGCTGGGGCTTGTCTGTCTGCAGAGCTCAGCACTGGGAGACTGTACACTGCCTGGTAGCATGTAAACTTGGAGCTGCCAGCAGTCGTGCATGTAAATGTAGAGACTGAACCCCAGTGAGAATGAGGCCGGCAGGGAAGAAGACAGAACCAAGAGATGGGCAAGGACTCAGTGTCCCAGTGAGAGGGTTAGAAGCCCTGGACCTATCTTTATCTAATGCCCAGGTTTAGCCATTGGACATGCCAATGATAGGAACCAAATTTACCCTTTTTGGTGTAAATAGGTTTGATTTAAATATTTTTACTTTTTTGAGGGAGATCAGAAAGATTCCTGGTTAATATACATGACCTCAGGGAAGACACTTCTTTTCTCTGGGACTCAACTTTATCTATAAAATAAGAGTTCATCAGTACTCATTGGCTTAATGTTATATATAACATTTTCCAGCCTTTGTCAGCCTCATCTAGGCTTTTGTTTTTATACAGCAGAACCAGTTGAGGAAAGAAGACAAAACGCAGTGGACTCTTTCTATCCTAAGTTCAGATCCTACCTTATCTTGTTCATTTTCTGTCGCTCACCACTCAAATATTCACTCCATGAAGGCAGGCAGTTTTGTTTGATTTTCTCACTGCTGTCACCTTAATATCTCAAACTGTGTCTGAGCCAGAGTGTGATCTCAAAATATGTATTCATTTATAAAGAAGTATATATATATATGTACATATGTATAAAATGAATAAATAAAAATTCATATATTTTTATGGATAACCAGCTGGTTTGGACACAGTTTTCAGTTGCTAGTTCTTACTCTGGTGGGAAAGTGGTTAGGGATGCCCTCTGTCTCTGCTTCATAATTCCCGGTTTTTGGCTTCACAGACATAAACAGATGGAATACGCTGAATAGTCTCGGCATAAAACACAGGCTTCTAATGCTTCTTAGACCCTGTGATATATTATCACTTCTAAACTCACAGTAAGCAGTGAAGTTTTTGTGATGGATGGATTTCCAGTTTGAAATGATGTAGAGAGCGCTGTATCTTGACTTCCTTCCTATTTTACTTATATTTCAGTATCTTAGCAGAGCTATTACATGGAATTGATCCCCCAGCTTTAGGAAACATGGTGTTGCTGACACTTCTGTGCTGCTATATAACATGCCATTATTTGTCATTTTGTCATGACATCCAGCCCAAGCTTCTCTCTTGTTAATAAACCTTAGTTTTGTTTTGGGCGGCAGTCAGACCCAGGCAATAATAATTACAGCAGCTGTAACTTAATTTTCCTTGTTATGTTCCAGGCACTGTTCTAAGCCAGCAACATGGACTTAACTTACTTAGTATATGAAGGCAGCGGATTGGGATTCGGCTCAGCCAGCCGTGCTGTGACTGCCCTCTGCCCCCATGCAGGTAAGGTGCCCATGGTGTCCCCTCCAGCCAAGGGCGCTGTGGGGTGGAGTGGACTGGATAAGAAAGTGTGCTCTGTGCCAACTCTGTGACCTTGGGCAGTTTGCTTAATGTCTGAGTGGGTGTGGTTTTTTTGTTTTTCAGTCTCTGGAATGGGGGTACTAATGCTACCCCCCCCTCAGGGGCTGTGTTGTTACGATTAGATGAGCTGATGCATGTGGCACACTCGGATGCCTAGACCAGCAGATCTCAAATGAGGCAACACCGACCCCCAGGGCTGGTGGCACTGGCTGGAGACATTTCTGGTTTTCACGCCTGGTGTGGGGCTGGAGGGTGGGTGCTACCCGCAGCTACTGGGTGGGGACCGGGGACACTGCTGAACATTCCGCGGTGTGCAGGACAGATGCCACAGCAAAGGATGACGTGGCCCAGGGCGCCGACAGCACAGGACAGGAATCCTGGCCTCGGCCATAGGCAACGCTCAGAAAATCTGAGCTGTTTGAGATCCCCTGGCACATAAGCTCCAGGAGGGCAGGGAGACTCTTCTGCTCTGGTCACTGTACCATCCCCAGTGCTTAGATCGGCTGCTCAGTAAATATGTGTCACGTGAGTTGAGTGGTACATAGGATGGTTCTGGGAAAATTTTGGATGTATGACTATTCTGTCTGCCTTCTCTGGTTCCTTCCTGCCTTGGTCTCTGCCATGCGTTGTGCACTGACAGCGGCAGCCATCGTGTGTCACCGCGGCACCCATTGTGCTGGTGGCAGAGGGAAAGGGCAGAAGGACTCTGGTCTCTGATGGCATTGTCGGCCATGACATCGGCCTGGACTACCTGAGGCCAAATTTTTGTAAAAAAAATCATCCTTATGTATTAATCCACTGCTAGGTAGGTTTCTCAAACTTAGGTATGCAGGAATAAACATTCCTAACTGATAACCAGGAACACAGCATCCTCTCTTAGGCTCATGACATGGTTTTAGTGTCTCAAACCCATTAAATGAATTAAACCCATTGATTAATTCACTTCAAATATCTCTGATTTTTATCAAATATAATGAAATCAAATTTTATATATGGCAAGTATGTTCCAGTATGTAAGTGCTGATACTAAGTGATCTAACTAAAGTGAAAATACCGGATTTTTTTTTTTAAATGCTTGGCAACTAACTTATCCTGGCATGAATTTAGGAGGTTATCCTAATAAAAAATGATTCATTTATTTTGTTGAATGCCAAAAATAGGCCCAACTGGAGCAGGGCTATGGTTAACAGGGAAGAAAGTGACTGAATCTTCAGCCTACAGACTGGAAGGAAATATTGAACGCTAATTTCTAGGATAGTGAATGTCAGGAAGAAGCACAGAGGTCTGACATGATAATCAACAGGAGTCTCTGAGCTGCTCAGGGAACCAGGAGGGACTTCCTCGGGGGAAGGGAGGTCCATGTAGAGGTAGGAAGAGGCAGGGTAGTGCAGTGGCTGTATACAGGCTCTAGAGTCAGCCTGCAAAGGCTTGAGTTCCCCTGTCACTTGCTCCTAACTGTGTGATCTTGAGCAATTAATTGCCACAGGGCTCAGTACCCTCACTTATTGGAAAGGAGGCAAAAATAATACTGACCTCCTAGGTTATTGTGAGAATCAAAGTGATAATACATGTAAAATAATGATCAGCCTCTAATACGGTAAGCCTTCAATAAGTGTTAGCTCTTGCCATTATTAAATATTAGTTGAGGGAAAGGGGAAAAAGAGGGGCAGGCAGAAGGTTATGATTTGGCAGAACTCGTTCTTCTCTCGGATGTCACATGACTCTGCAAACTAGGGCCTTTGGATGCTCCTGGATTGTCCAAATGCTTGAACAAACCCAGCATACTTTTGAGCAAAATGTGGGCCCCAACTCTATGATCTGTGACTCTCTCTTTTAGATGGGTGAGCCTCTTCACGGCTAAAATTAGAAACTACCCAAATGTCTATCAACTGGTGAGTGGATGGGTAAAACGTAGTGTATCCACACCATGAAATATTATTTGGTAACAAAAAGGAAGTAAGTCCTGATACATGCTCCAACTTGGAGGAGTCACAAGAGCGTCATGCTGAGTAGAGGAAGCCAGACGCAAGAGACTAACTACATGTTGTGTGATTCAGTTTATATGAAACATCCAGAAAATGCAATCCGACAAGGCAGAAAGTGGGTTTCTGTTACCTAGGGTTGGGGAAAAAAGATGAACTGTAAGAGTTCACGAGGTACTTTTGGGGTGATGAAACCTTCTATCATTGGATTATGGTGATAGTTGCACAACTTAATAAATTTAATCAAAATCATTAAAATGGGTAAGTTTTATGTTATATAAATTATAACTCAGTAAGCTTATTCTTTAAAAGATGCTTTGTGGCTGAGTTAAATATGACTTTCAAGCTCTTAAATTTTCATAGCAGGAAGTTAATCCTTACTTTGAAACATTTGGTACTAAAGGCACTGAAACTTTGGAGAAGCCAAATGCAACATGAGCAGTTTAAACTGAGAAGTAGCCTTGATGAGTTTACTAGGAGCACTTAATATTTGAAAGGAATGTTTGACATTTTGAACCACGTCTATTCTAAGATCTCTGGCATCTCCCCATGTTACATACTATGGACACCATTATCTCATCTACCAGCAGAAATCTCCTCTCTGAGGTATTTTTATAAAGCTTGATCAAAAGAAATCCACGTTGCTGGGTTTTGTCATTAGCCATATTTGAAGACATTAGCTGTTAGGTTGCTTGTTAGGCTGTTAGGTCCCTGAAATACAGATCTATGTGAAAATTTCTTTTAGCCTGTGAAAAACTTGTACTTCTAGTGCATTTTCTCCTATGTACTTCTATACACTTTCTCCTCTGGTGAAGGGTGAAATACATAGTCAATGTGTCTTCCTTTTTTGCCT
This sequence comes from Manis pentadactyla, assembly GCF_030020395.1. NCBI lineage: Eukaryota > Metazoa > Chordata > Mammalia > Pholidota > Manidae > Manis > Manis pentadactyla. The sequence continues at coordinate 169,874,044 of NC_080023.1, forward strand.
TTGCCGTGAGGAAGTTAAATTCAGTGGTCGTCATAGCTATAGTTCTGTTGTATGGTGATGACTGTGTTATAGCTACTTTAACTGTTCCCACCCACCCCATGATTCTATATGTAACTGTCCCACTTTTATGCTTAAGTTTAGTGAGCTTCCTGATATTTTAGGCAGTGGGTGGATTACAAATAAAAATAATGAATACATAATTTTGTACTTTATATCCTTCTGTGCTTTTGAAATTAATCAACATGGGCAACACCAGTTGTTGCTGTCACATGCACATACATATGTACATGCATATATTTGTTTTGATGTATAGATATACAGATACAAATATAAACATGAATTCTCAGCTGAAAAATGTGAGTGTATAGTGAAAATTTGTGGCTAGATTTAAATCTCTAGACCCTGGTCTTTAGAAAGGAAGCATTAATGCAAGGTAAATTTTACCAGGAGGAACTAGGCAATATTTCTTCTGTTGTAAACCATATGGCATTATAAGGGAATTAACTTCAGATTACTTAAAGATACTTGTAGTTGGGGTTCTGTGGTTCAGAAACAATTGTTTCATTTAAAATTATTTATCATGATCTCAATAAAACTTTAAGGATATCTAATGCCTAAGGAATCAGACTAAAGATGCCACGTGAAATTTCAAAATACAATACTAAGATATTCCACTGTAGCCTTCTGGCAGCAGATACACGAGCTACAGTTCTGTCTTTGAAAATCGTTCTTGCCATCTCATGAAGAACATTGTGAAATTGAACTTGCAATTAGAAAATAAGCTTCAGTTGTTCCCATCCTCCCCATAAACTGCTCCACACAACCGAATTGAGGGTCATGAAGAAACAGAAGGAAGAGAATGCTGCACGATTTCAAAGATGCCTGGTAGGAATATTTCTTAATTGAGCCATGCTTTCGAGCTGTGTGGAAGTGTTCTTATTAAAAATTAAATAAGAACAGCAGAGAAGAACATGGAAGGCTCTGCGAGATTAGAGCTTCATGAGATTTACTTAAAAGGCTCTCATTAGGCACTGGGGTTATGTAGCATATGAAAACCTCACCTATACGAAATATATGGTGCTCTGGCTTTTAGCCCCTTTTCTTAAGAAACACAAAACATTGGTGCTTAATACAAGAAGAGGAAAAGGATGTTTTCACTGTGTTGTTTGAAATAAGGTCTGTTCTTCAGATTGCTCAATAATTAGTTCCTGTCATTCTTTCTTTCCCTCCCTCCCTCCTTCACTGCTTCTCTCAATGCAGGTTAGTATGGGTCCTAGCTGGTTTTGTTCTTTACTTTTTTTATTATTTTTTCAAAATTAGTTTTCTGTCTTGGATGAATGGAAGGGTTTTCAGCAGTGCTTCTCAAACCTTAATGTTTCCAGGAATCACCTGGGAGCTTTTTAAAATGCAAATTTGATTCAGCAAGGATCACTGGAGGGTGGGGCGTGAGATGCTGCATTTCTAATCAGCTCCCAGGAAATGCCGGTGCTGCTGGTCCATGGACCACTGTAGAGAAGCAAAGAGCTATAGTAGTCCCTAAACTAAATCAGATTAATCAGATTCCTTTAGGGGATGGACCAACTGGGGGGAAAAACAGGGTTAAAAAAAAAGGGTTAACAAAAAGAATTTCATCAAACACAAATATAAATCTCCTACTTATCCGCATTGACTTAGTTTGATGATTTATCATTTTTGAATGAGTGATGCTTGTGATGTAACCTCTGTCACGTCATTGTAATGCAACTTGTTTTTAGCAAATAATTGGAGTTCAAAGAAATGTGTCTTTGAGACACTGAATATAGCACACAAACATGCACACCCAAGAATGCTGCCAGTCAGAGCCACCTGCTCTTCTATGCATTTCCCCCAAGGATACAAAGAACTTTACCATTAAGCATAACAGTTTTGGTATAGTCAGAGCAGGGAGTAGAGAACTGATACATAAGAGAAACGTCAATCTTATGAAGCTCCACCTATGCCATCATCAGCTACCTTATTTTGGGACCTCAGGTTCAGGAGAAATTTCCTCGTCAATAAGGTCAAATGAGAGATTCATTTGGAAGTATTTTGCAAACTGTAGAGTGTTAGATAAATGCTTATTTGCTTTTGTTTTTCCTGTTTGGATTTTATTTTCTTGAATTTTATTTCACTTAAAGTATTGTTTTGAGTTGTCGCTTTTTCATGAAATTCGTGCTAGTTGTATTGCAAATTGGCAATATGCACCAAAACTAAAAATTGGAAGTGATATATGCCAATCTAACAAATCCACTGCTTGAAACGAGCTGCAGAAATACTGAGGCAAATGTGGGAAGAGATTTGCATAAGGATATTCATTGCATTATTGCTTGGATAGAAAAAAATCTGCAAACACCTAAATGCCTTTTGATGGGACTGACTCAGTGTGCGATCATTCATCCACCAAACAAGATATTCTGTAGCTGAGACCCCACAATGAGGTACATCTGAGGTGGGGGCATAGCAGGATATCCCGAATATAAATCCAGTTATGTTTAAATAGAAAAAGGAAAGAAAAAAAAGCATTCTAAATTTGAGTTGTCTATCTATCAAGCTTTCTTTTATTAACCTGATAAAAAGTCTTGACAAAAATCCACTAAAAGGTTAACAGCAGTGATCACTGGAGGAAGAACTATAAGGAATAGTCCATTTCTATTTTCAATATTATTGTCCTTTTTCTTGGTGCAATTCTGAAAACAGAACATAGGTAAAAATAAAGGACAGAATAGGTAATCGGAGGATTTAGATTTGCATCCCTTTTTGGATTGGCCGAGTGACTTTGGGCGTTATTTAATGGCTGAGCATTTATGTCCTCAAATATACAGTAAGGGTTGTGGATAATCACTTTGTCATTTTATTGTTTGGAAGACTGAGTGAAATGTGTAAAGCGATGTTCTCTCCATAAAGGACCAAGAATGTTCCAGTTTCTGTTGCTGTAAACATCACTGAATGTTCGCAGAGCCCCCTGCATTCCCTGCTCAACATACCTCAAATGGGGGAGGGGCAGCCCAAAGAAGCTTACAGGCGCCTGGCCTGCTGCTCCTCCTCGCCCCTGACCTCCTCCTAGACACCTCTCAGGTCTCCAGTGGCATCCCCTAAAAATGTCAGAAAGCCTTCTGTCATCCAGTTTTATGCTTTCATATAAGCGTAAGCCAACGTGTTCTTTCTCCTAGGGATATTTGCTCGTATATCTTACTTTGCCGTATCTGCCAAAGGATATTGTGATTTTGTCCCACATGAAAGGAATCTCAGCCCTGAGGTGACAAACCAGGAGGGATTCAGGCACGCAGGATTCTTCCTGGGGTCTCCAGAAGTACATAGAGCAGTGTTTCCCACTTGTGAGTCACTTACAGTCAGTGTTGCTCATCCGTGTGCATGTCTATTATTTTTAACTTGGCTTACTGTCTAACTCTATCTTAACTAACTTAAAAGTCTACTGTAAAAGGAAATTGAAATGGAAAACCCATATAAAAGATATGCATTGGTAAAGAAATAAATGTGTAACTAATAAAATCTTGAAGTGTTCGTCTGTGTCTCTCATTAAATAGTGTATGTAGGAGGGGATCATTTACCATCCTTTGGACAACAAAGGCAAAAAACATCTCCATCTCACGCTAATGAGCTGCTCATAGTATTTCTCAGCGGACATGGAGCATGGCAACAGAGCACTCCTGATGGTTCAGAGTGGCACAGTCTCTTTCCAGAAGGGTGAACAGCATGCCCCATATCTTCCTGCATCCCCAGTGCTTAGTACCTGGTACAAAAAAAAGTACTTAATTAATACTGAGTGACTCAATGAATGAATGAATGCAGTGCTCCTCATTCAATACTGGTGGCTTTAAAAACAGATTTCCTTTTAAGACAGAAATAATTTTCAGCTGTCGTATGTCAAAGCCTTTTGTTCATTTTGGAATATCACATTTTTTAAAGAGCTAAGTCCAATTCCCCCATTATCACAAATCCTGAGTTTGCACAAAGGACAAGAGAATTGAGGCTACCTTTAGGCTGCTGGTAGAATTTGTAAATGGGAAGAATTATCCATACATCCTATATATATTTTCAATAATGTCAGCACTAGATGCCTTTTGTTCTTATTTAATTGTTGTAGAGTTTGCCCGCCTAAAGTGCCATGTAGAAGTTGTCAGTTATATAAAATCAAAGGACTTGAAACCTGGAATCTTAAGAGCTGTCTAATTTAAGACCATTGAAACTCACATGATATTGTTAATTCCTATCATATCTCCCTCAGTGGGTTTTTGCTAGGTCTAAGTGATCACAGGCAAAGACCAGGGAGAAATGAAAAAGAAATATGTACGTGTATGCATAAATGTACACACACACATGCACACACACACTTCTATGTATCATTCCAGACAATTCCAGTTTGCAATGAATGTGCAGAATACTAAGCTGTGAGTTACCAAGTATTCCAAATTCTGGGTATTATAATTCTTTTCTTAGTATAACTGACATAATTATTGTTTTCAATGAAATCAGAGATTTTCTTTATGCAATCTATTTTTAAGAAAGAGATAGATATGTGCAAGCTTACAGCACACATGCACACCTATCATATAATTATATTCTTTCTGAATCTTTACACTCTTGGCTGTGATTTCCTTTATGTCTTATTGGGGGTTTCATCCAGCAATTGAATGACTGGAGGAAAAGAAATAGAAATTTTTTGTCATAAACATCAATGTGGTTGGATTACACCGACCTTCTATACCAGTAGGATTTTTTTTTTCATGCTTTATGTTCCATATTTTCAGATTCCTGCTGTCTCCTCATATGTATAGGTTGCAGATATTCAGCTTGCAGTTTCTCTTAAACAATGAAATGTTTGGAGAGGACATTTAGGAGTGAGTGTTTTCTGCCTATTTTCAGTAAGACAGACTCAGAATTTGACTTGAGGAATCCCAGCTCCCCCCACACTCTCAGCTCAAGTGTTTAGGTGTGATATACCCCAACTGGGATTATCCTAAAATATAGGACTCCCAATGAAATTTGAATTTCAGCTAAACATTGCGTCCTTCTTTAGTACAACCGTCTCCCAAATATTGCATGGGATATAGTATAGCTGAAATTCAAATGTCACTGGGCACCCTATGTTTTCATTTGCTGAACTCTGTTCCTCAGCATCAGGCCTAGGCTAACACTGGTCTCAGTCAGATCAGCATGTCCCATGGCTGTTGAGAGCCAAGACTAGAACTTCTGTTGGATGCCTGAGGGAGAGGGGGACACACTTCCCTTCCTCTGGATTTCAGGCCGAGGATATGATTAGCTGAAGCTGTGGCCGCAGACACATGGAGCCATGGCGGGGCATCCAACGTGGAGGGGCGGCGCACAGTGGTAACGATAACAATGCCTATGTTCTAGGCACTATTCCAAGTGCAACCTATTAGCTCATTATTCTGTCGTTTTGTGCTTGACTGTAAAGGTGAAGGTCAGGGTAGGATTTATTAGGTTGAATCATAGTGGTTTTCTGGCTCAACCTCGCCGTTTTCCCTCACGACCAGGTGTGATGGCTAAGTGATGACATCAGGGGCCTGGGCCCTGTTGCTTTTGTTCATGTACAGTCCTCAGCTCGTGGTTTCCATGCTCATGGTCACAAGGAGGCTGTGACTCCCCCAGGCATCCTTGTACCTTGTCAGGATAGGAGGGAAAATGTCAAATGAACTCCCAGGGAGATTTGTCTTCTGTTCAGGAAGCCCTTCCCAATACGTTGGGCAAGAAACTACCTTTTAAATTTTGTGTTTGCTACAGTTTTTGTCCCACTTTATCGATGAAGCACCCGGAGCACAGAGAAGGTAGGTAACTTGCTCAAGGTCACACAGTATGTTAGTCAAAAATTTCCAGAGAAACAGAATTAATAGGATGACTATTTTAAGGAATTGGTCCATGTGATTGTGGGGCTCAGTCTGAAGCATGCAGAGCCAGGCCAGCGGGCTGGAGACCCAGGGAAGAGTTGTTGCAGCTGCAGTCTGATGGCCGTCCAGAGGCCAAGGGGGTTAATGGTGAGCGAATGGTGGACTAGTGAAAGTGTCTGGGCCACAGCGACATTGCCAGGATTTGATCCGAGTTTCACAAGTACTAACTGGAATGGTTAGTTTTCAGTGTCAACTTGGCTAGGCCACAGTACCCAGATGTTTGGTCAAATACCAGTCTAAATGTTGCTATGAAGGTATTTGTTAGATGTGCTTAACATTTAAGTAAGTAAGTAGACTTTGGGTGAAACTGGTTACCCTCCATAATATGGGTGGGCCTCACCCAATCAACTGAAGGCCTTAAGAGAGAGAAGACTGCATGTGGTTGCCCATGGAAGAGGGAATTCTGCCTCCAGCTTTTTTTGATGAAAAAGTATTACACAAAGGAAAGGCATTTGTCATCTTTCATAGGCCAACTGAATAGTAGCTCTTGAGTCACAGTCTATATGAGTCACTTTATTTTATTTTTTATTTTAAAATAACACATAGGTACTGTAAACCACACATAAGAATTGTATAGGTTAATGCAATAATATAATCTGAAGCCCCTTCAACTACTCTGTTCAAGAACTAGAACTTTACTGGTTACCCCAGAAATCCCTTCATGTATTGTATTCCAATCCCAATTCACTCTCTCATCCCCAAAGTAACCATGATCTCGACTAGGGATTGGCCTACCACCCATTTTTTGTAAATAAAGCTTTATTGGCACACAGCCATACTCATTCATTTGTTTACTGTCTGTGGCTGCTTTTGTACTACAAAGGAACTGTTGAGTAGTGACAGAGACTTCAAAGCCTAAAGTAATATTTACTGCAGGAAAATTTGCCAACTTCTCATTTTGGCTTTCCCAGTGGGAATTTCCTTGAGTCTTTAAAATACTTTTATCACTCAAGTGTTCATTCCTAGCCTTTGCCTTATTTTGTTTGTTTGTTTGTTTGGTGTGTCTTTAATCTGTCGGAACACCCTCTTATCCCTTTATGTTCATTGCAGTTTATTTGTGGAAGACCCAGGCCATCTAACCTGTAGTTTCCTCCAGTCAGGATTGTGGAATTGCATCATCTTGGTGCAGCTTGGCATGTTCCTCTGTCTTCTGTACTTCCAGCAAATTAACAGCTCAAGGCAGAGACTTGATCAGACTTGGGTTTGATCTCTCTTGCAAGATGCTTGGCAGTGGTGTGTTCATTCATCAGGTCGTCTCTTTTTCTGTGATGGCACATAGACTGTTGATAGATGTCACATAGAGTGTTGACACAGCCTAATGCATGATGCCTGGTCTTGTAAAATGTTCATATGCTGATTGAATCAATTCCTTTTTATGTGTGGAATACTTTGAGAAGGAGGTGCTTCACCTCATCTTTCATTTGAGTTCCTGGAGGCTTCTGGAAGTTCATAGAGGAAAGACAGGATGAATGCTTCATTCCTTTTTTATTTTAAATGAGTTTTTGGGATACTAAATTGGTTCTCTCTTATCTTTCAAAGGAGTCCATTTAGTTTTTTGATTATTATTACTGCTACTATTATTATTAATGTTATTATAACATAATGAGATATATGATAGGTTTCAATCCACGCCAATTACTATCTTACTGAAGCTCAAATTATTCCATTTTTACCAACCTTTTCAGATTAGCTCCTGAGTCCTCCTGATATGATCCAGTAGGTCTTTCACTTTTTGGTATAAGATGTTCTAAACTCATTTTCTACATTTTTCTGCCCCAGGTCTGGAAGAAGCCTCCCTTCCTTATCCCTTACCCCTACCTTTTAAAATGGTACTTCAAGGCTACAACCTGTGTCCTAGGGATGCTGCTTTTACTTGGTTGGTCATTGGTTTTAGGTTTTTACAGTATACAGAACTAAGAAGAAGATACCTTATCAAATACTATTGACATTGCTAACTCAAATTCAGGACTACGGGATTTTGCTGAACCTCTTCTATATTATATCTGTATTTCCTTCTCTCTCTTGCTGAGAATTTTGGTTCTTAAGGCCATAGGGGATGAAAATTAGAATGTCTCATAATTACTAATTTGCTTTAAATCAGATTATTTAAGTCATGTTACAATGACATTAATAATAATAATAATAGTAATAATAATAAAACCAAAAATGGTCTCCTTTGGAGTATAATGGAGAACCAATTTAGTATCCCAGAAAACTGACTTAAGGATGGAATATTCATCCTGCCTTTCCCATAGAACCATCTTGGAATAATAGTACTAATGCTGTTATCACCAATATGTTTATTTAAAACTGCTGAAATGATTTTTCACATGTTTTCCCCATTCAACATCCTCTCCTATGTTTTCTGATTGTTGTACTATATCAGCTCAGACCATGTGGTCAATGCATACTATATTATCTCCTTTAACCTCCTTTTAGTCTTAAACCTATAAGTAATTCTTTATTTACTGTCCATCACCAGTCCTCTTGTAGATGACTCTGGTCATTTTGATTGTCTAAAGCTCATTTTCTGGTAGATTCTTCAAGAGACACTGACTTTCTTCTGGTTTGCCCCATTTCTTTCCTCTGCTTTGTCTACACACACTCTGATTCATTCAGAACTTGTGCCTCTTGTCCCCACAAATGGAAGCACTTGAACTTTGTGGCTTGTAGAAGTTCTGATTTTTGCCAAGTTCTTGCATGTTAACAATAGTTTGTGCTCTTTATACATGGAAGTCAGTTTTGCTGGATATAAAATCCTTGGCTCACACTTTCTTTCTCTGAATATCTTGAGTATGGTGCTTCATTTTCTTCTGGCATAAAAAATCCAATGGCAATAATTTTCTTTCTTTTACAAATAATTTTTTTCTTTTTGCCTAAATGTTGAAATGATATTCCTTTTTGCTTTAAAGTCCAACAGGTTCTGTTTGAATATATCTTATCATTTAAGGTTGAATTCTCAGGTACATGGCATACCCTTTTAATATTTGATTTCAAATAGGTGTTTCTTTAAATTTCAGGAAGGTTTTCTTAAATTATATATTTTGTCATTTGTTCTGTTCCCTGGTGCTGGTCTTCTTCTTTAGGGACTCCTCTCTTCAATCTATTTTGGGTCATCTCTGCCTATCTTTAATATTTGCCCTCTATTTTGAATTTTTATCTCCATTTGCTTCTTTTTAATTTAAAAACATTTCATTTTAAGCATTGTATTTATTTGAAGGCATTATATATTATGCTGATTCTTGTATTTATTGCTTTAATCTTATATTTTTGCTAGCTTTGATTTCATTTTTTATATGTATGTTTTTTTAATTGGTAAATATTTGTGTTCTTTCACCTCATTTCTGAGTTACCTATTTCTGATTTGTGCTGTTGTTTTCATATCATGCATAATTTTGTGTCATACAGTAGGCTACACTTTTGACCTGTTTTGTGGGCATGTCTTTCTGGCATGCTTTCATCTCTGTAAGAATATTGTTGGTTCTTCGCTCTCTTTTTATTCTGGTAATATTGCAAGGAATTTGACCTCAATACTTTCATGTTGCCATTTTTATATGAAATTTATTTTCCTTGAACTTTTCAAAGGAAATGTGGTTCAGGATAATTTTTCTAATCTCCCAGAGCTTCCTCATCTGTTATTTTCATGTACATCACAAGTGTGGTGGCTTACTTTTTGAGATTTTGCTGGCTCTTGTTTCAGCCCCCTCCCGACACACACACACGTTTTTCTGAATCTTCAATTTTGATTCTCTTCCCAGGAGTTTCTCCTCAGTGTGGGGCCCAGTCCTGGGAGGGAATTTTGGCTGGTTGCCGTTAAGGGTTCATGTGGCTCAGATGGCTCAGGGCACATGGGCCTCTTGCACTCGCTGGTGCTTAGTGGTCATGGCATTGCCAGTTTTGTCTGCTGCTCAAACTGATCTCCTGTGCTTTCCAGCGAGTTCCTGATGACTGTTTAGAGTTCCTCTTACCCTCAGGTCAATAGATACTCCATTTCTCTCCTTTGCTGCTTCTGTGCAGAGTCTGACCCACTGAGGACTCAGGGCTCTTGTCCCTGACCTCCCACTTAAAATGTGGGGTTTCTAGAGATGTCTTGTTACCTGCTTTTGTTATGTATGTTTCTCATGGTTTTGCTATTTAGTTGCTCTATTTTTATGTAAGGATTTTAAGATATTAGAATATTATACTGTCACTGCTACCAGTATCTTGCCCAAATCTCCTTTGAATTATTATCTATGATGTATAAAAATTACCACCAGTTTAATGGCTTAAAAAATCTGTGCATTATCTCACATTTCTGTAGGTCAGAAATCTGGATGGGCTCAAACGGGTTCTTTGATTAAGGTCTCGCAAAACTGAAATCAAGATGCTACCTAGGCTGGGGTCTTACCTGAAATGCTGGAGGAAGAATTCTCTATAAGTTCATTCAGGTTGGTGGCAAAACTCAGTTCCCTGTGGTTGTAGGAATAGTTACAGCTGCTTTCTTGCTCACTGTTAGGCAGCGGTCACTGTGAGTCTCAGGGGCCACTCTCTGGTCTTCTTGTTGCTCCTACCATCAGTATACATATACAACGGAATATTCAGCTTTAAAAAGAAGGAAGTCTTGCTCTTTGCAACAAAACGGATGAACTTGGAGGACATTATGCTAAATTAAATAAGCCAGTCACGGAAGGACAAATACTGCATGATCTCACTGATACAAGGCATCTAAAATAGTCAAACTCACAGATGCAGGGATTACAATAGTGGATGTTAGAAGCTGGGAGGTGGGAGAAATGAAGAGCTGTTAGTCAATGGGTATGAAGTTTCTGTCATGCTAGATGAATAAGTCTAGAGGTCTGCTGTGCAGCATGGTGCCTAGCTAGCAATACAGTATTGTGCGCTTCCAGGTTTGTAAAGAGGGTGTATCTCATGTTAAATGTTCTTAAAAAAAAAAAAAAAACAAGGGGCACAAGAGACTCTGGGGGTTTCCTATTACAGATTATTGATTGTGGTAATGGTATCATGGGTGTTGGCATCTGTCCAAATTCATTAAATTATACACACTAAATTTGTGTAGTTTTGTATCTATCAATTATACCTTAATCAAGTTGTTTAAAAAAGTTAGTAAGGGTGTTTTGAATCCCCTTGTACTTTGAAACACTTTGACTTCCCATCCCATTCTCAGCCATGGAAAACTCTCTTCTTTTAAAGAAGATGTGATTGGATTAGGTGATTAGGTCCCCTTTCCATCTTAAGGTTGATTGATCATTAGCCTTAATTGTATCTGCAAAATCCCTTTGCCATGTAAGATGACGGTACCACAGGAGTAACACAGATGAAAGTCATGGGGGCTTATAATTCTACCTACCAGATCCTCTGTCATTCATTTATTTTTAATTCCAGCAGTTTAATGAACTCCTGCTATGTTCTGGGTCTTTGGGATACAGCAGTGAGCAAGACATATATGATCCTGGCCCTAAAAGTAGAAAATTAATGTTGAGTGTTTAATGAATGGATGGATGGATGGATATTAGATGTAGAAAGGTCTAAATGCACATTCAGAGCAAAGCAACAGAAGACTAAGACTCAATATTATTGAGTATATTTTAAAGGTCCATGTATCATCTTGAGGGGGAATGTTGCTCAACTTCTGATGAGAAGCCTAATACATCAATATCTCTGTTATCATTGACTGATGACCTCGCATAATAAAAGATCTTGACTTGCGTATATGTTAACAATTAATGGAATGTGTAATGCATCACACAGAGTATATGGAAGGTAATAAAGAGGTGTAAATGAGAATTACACAGGTTAGTTAGTGTCATTAATGGTTCTTTTGTTCTGCTAGAGCAGCAGTATCTTATTCAGGAGACAGGGTTGCTGTTCTGGTTGCCAAAATGACTTATACATGCCAGTTCATACATGAGTGGTTCTTTAAGGGTATTCACCAGTGCAAAAGCTTCTCGTTCAGGTGTATTGACCACACTGTCTTATTCTAACATCCCCCTTTTCTTAACCCTTTCAGGGGTGTTAGCTTTGAGGAGACCTGTGTACTGTGTCAGAGTATGGTTTCACTCCCATAATTATTTGTACACTCTTGTCATGGTTCTTTATTTCCCAGAAGGTTTCTAATCCTGTATCCAGCCCCTAATGAAACAGAATCATAGAGATCAGTTTTACAATAGATGTTACTACACAGAGGACCCTATTTATTTATTCAGAAATATATGTCATAAAGATTGAATGAGAGGCTAATATTCAGAGCTGGGAAAAGCAATATTGTATATTAAGAAGAATTGGCATTTGTTAGCATAAGTAAGACTCTGAGTCTTGATTATAAGTGTCAGTGTGTTAAAAAACATTGACTAAACTCAGTGTGAAATTATGTCTTTAATGCAAATATATTTGGGGAAATGCAAACACATTTATCCATGCACTAATTCATTCACTCAACAGCAATTTATTGAGTGCCTAGCATGTGTCAAGTGCTTTTCTAAGTGAAAGGGATGCAGTGGGAAACACGCAGAAAATCACATTGCCCTTTGAGAGCTTATATTCCACCAGAGGGAATTAGAAAACACACCAAATAAATAAAGACATACCGTTGTCACTTACTGATAGAAATGACTTTAATGTCAGCAGAGAAGTTTGGCTGAAACAAACCTGGAGGGTATACAATAGAAATATTAAGAGATTTGCGAGTATTCATATTTGAACTGACTGTTTATAGTTCATAATGCATGAGCAAAACTGAAGGTTTCTGTGATGGCTGCCCTTGTACTGTTCACCATGTAAGAACTTACTCACTATGTAAGAATTTGTTCTCCATGTAAGAACTTGTTTGTTATGCCTCAGAAGATTGGAGACTGACGAAAATTAGGCTTGGGGTGGATTAATGATTGTGCATTGAGCATTGACTCCCCTATACAGAATTTTATTGTCGTTAACAACCATTTGATCGATAAATATGAGAGATGCCCTCACACACACATACAAAATGTATACACTTCCAATGGTAAAATAATAAGTAACCGGGATGTAATGAATATAGTCAAGATATTGTAACAGCTTGGTATGGTGATAGCTGGTACCCAGAATTGTCATGTATATAAATGTTGAATCACTATGCTGTACACCTGAAACTACTGTAATGTAATACCGTGTGTCAACTACCCTTCAATAAAAAAAAATAATTATCTACAAAAAAAAAGAAAAAAAAAAAAGAGATTTGCCCTGTTTGTATATGTATTTGTTCTTTCCTCTGTGGACATTGGTAAAAACGGTTTCATTTTGGTTGGCTGACACACTTTTCGTCTTCACTTCAAGGTATAAAGCCATCATTTGGCTGAATCTGTTTACATTTTTACTCAGTAAATGTTTCTTGAATCCATGAATATTGCTGAGTTTAATTTTAACTCAAAATAATTATTACAGTTGAGTTTTATAAATATTTTTGAATTATGTACCTGTAATTATCTGCCAAATTCAGTGAATGATAATAATTTCAGCACTTCTACTAATAACTGCTGCCATTTAATCTTTAGGTCTTGGCTTCATTGTCACCTACAGTATTTAGAGAGGTTTCCTTGACCATTCCATCTGCCAGGTACATAAACTGTTATCTAATGCTGTATCCCTTTAGTTTCCTTGATATTTATTTTCTCAATGCACGTACACACTTTTATTTTTACATATAATTGCTTGTAATTCGAAGACACATGCTAATTTTGTGTATAATTGTTTCCTTACTAGACTTTAAACTCCAGAAAGGAGTGTATTTTACCAGCGCATTCCCTTCAGGATGACTGTAATGGAATAGTTCTCCCTCTTTTGTTTCTTCCCTTCCTTCCATTTTCTTCTATCCATTCACTCATTATTTTACCTATTCTGCAAACAATTATAGAACTAACAATAATGATAACTAGTTTATTTATTGAGAGTTTATGATGTCCAAAGACACCGTGGGTACAGAATAATGATAATGCTAAAAAATAAAGGAAAACTAATTTGTATCGAGTGCCTACTCTGTAGTGGGCACTGTGTGAGGCTCCTTGCATACATTTTTCTCTAGTCCTACAACAACCTTGCACAATTCAGCAGGGATGTGTCTGAGATTCGGAGAGGCAGGTAGAGTGCCAAAGATCACACAGACAGAAACAGGTAAAGGTGCCGGTATGAAAAATTTCTCCAAGTCCCAGCCTGTGATCCTCAGCCACTCTTTGCTGTCTCAAAGTAAACTAGCAGTTGAAAATAATTTGGGTTATGAGCATTAAATGTTGAGCTAGATAGGTAGAGTATTGAGGTATAAATCGACATTGCTCTTGTGAGTATCAATACAACCTTTGATCTTACATTCTTTTATATATATAATATATATATATATATATATTTGGGTGTACAGCCTTATAATTCAACATCTGTATACACTACAAAATAATCACCACCACGAGTCTGATTACCATCCATCACCATATAGTTGACCCTGCCTTAACCCATTTTGCCCATCCCTGAACTCCTTCCCCTCTGGTAACCACTAATCTCTCCTATATATTTATGAGTTTGATTGTGTTTGTTTTGTTTGTTTAGATTCCATGTGTGAGTGAAATTATATAATATTTGTCTTTCTCAATCTGACTTATTTTGCTTAGCCTGGCACCCTCAGTGTCCATCCATGCTGCCACAAATGGCAAGATTTCATTCTTTCTTCTGTCTGAGTAGTATTCCAATGTATAAATATACCATAACTTCTTTATCCATTCATCTATCAGTGGACACTTATGTTGTTTCCCTATCTTGGCTATTGGAAATAATGCTCCAGTGAACGTAGGGGTGCATATACTTTTTGAATTAGTGTTTTTGTATTCTTTGGATACATACCCAGAAGTGGAATATCTGGGTCATATGATAGTTCTATTCCTAATTTTTTAAGGAAACTCCATGCTGTTTTCCATGCTGGCTGTGCCAATTTACATTCCCATCAACAGTGTATGAGGGTTCCCTTTTCTCCATATGCTCTCTCAACACTTGTTATTATCTTTTTGATAACAGCCATTCTAACAGGTGTGAGGTGATATCTCATGATCATACCTTCTTGTAGCCTTAAAAACAGGAACATCATCCAATCACTGGGTTTTCCCAGTCATCAAATTTAGAGGGCTAACTATTCCAAGAAGAGTTAGGGAATAACACTTTGGGGCCCCGCTGAATACAAGAGTTGTGCTTGCCTCCCACATTAAGTCATTAGAGACCACTTCTTCACCTCCAGCTCACCTTCCCTTTCTTGCAGCAATAGGCAGGTTTCTGTTTGGGGAAACTCCTCTCCTGGTTTCAGTGCATGTGTCCTGGATCAGGCTAATGCCTCAGCTCCAGGTGCAGAGCATTTCTCAGGCCTAAGCTGACCATGACATTGCATTTCATCAGTGCAAGGATGAGTTCAAATCCAGGGTGAGCTGAGCTGACCCAGTCATAGTAAATCCCGAGGCCTTTAGCACCAGGACAGAGACTTTTTACTACTCTGGATTTTTCCATGGGAAGGTAGCATCTGGAAGGACTGCAGGTATTTGTCTCTGGGAAGAGGTGAGGGCTTTGAAGGTCCCCAGGGTGCCCTGAAGGGAGAACCGTATTCTAAAGCCATATCCTAGGAGGAGTTGCAAGCCCCCCTCTGTGCCCCCGCATGCTGCCCACAGTCACCCTCCTGAAGTCCTTCCCTCTGACTCCCATTTGAGCTGGGTGACTGCCGCAACCCTGTAATTCTTCTTGCCTCCTCTCTGCATTCTGTTTAGAGATGCCAACAGCAACTGACTGGTTTTTCATTAGTTCTTTGGGTACATTTCCCGTTTCTCAAGGATCTCTCATCACAGGTTATTTGCCAGTAATTACCACAGACTGAAGACTTGAAGGAGCTTCCTCTCAGCATTGAGTGATGGGATTTCTTAATATGACTGCTTTTTACTTTTGGAGGGGGAAAATTAAATTAAATGTGCTGTTCCATACTAGGCTTATTTAGTCTGCAAAGACACTGGAATAATTTTGTTAAAATGAGCAGCCTTCTTGACCATTCTGTCCAGCCATGTGAAAATGAAAAGGCCTCTGTGTATTTATCATTCTCCTAAGAGTAATTGCACAAAGAGGGTTATAAATGCACTGAAAGGACAGATATAAAAATAAAGACCAGTGGTATTGAGGATAAGCCATACACTAAATTTTACCTTGATCAGGGATCGGCAGACTAGGGCCTTTGGGTCAAATGCAGCCTGATGCCTCTTTTTGTAAATAAAGATTTATTGGAACACAGCCACACTCATTTGTTTACATATTTTTTTTACAGCTGTTTTTGTGCTACAACAGCAGAATTGAGTAGTTGAATCAGAGACTGTACAGCCTGCAATGTCTGAAATATTTACTCTCTGGCCCTTTACAGAAGGAGTTTGACCATCTTGGTGAATAACCTTGATGAACAGATGAGGGTAAGCATTTTTTGGTAAGCATCTGGTAGGATTTCCATATATCCAATTTTTTGCACACGGAAACACTGTTTACCTGCACAATTTTGCCATTTTTTTACAGACTTATCGGTAAAATACACATAAAGGAAAAAAAGGTTAGTTTACAAGTTAGGGATCCATTAATACTCTCATTCATACCTCTTCTCAGTTTAAAAACAAACCAAGATCAATCACAAAAGAACTAAAATCAAATGGTTCTTTTCTGTACTCCATCTCGTTCTCCATTTCTGATGCTTCACAAGACCACTAATTCTAACAACACAAGTTGGAGATAACCAAGGGCCATCATTGAAGACACAGTGTATTTTAATTTCCTTAAAGTGATTTTCCCTCAACTGAAAGATGCTAAAGTAATTTTTCAGGCTAAAACCTCTTTAGCCCCTGGTATCTGGCACTCAGCAATCAGCCTAACAATCATGCTGAAAACTTACCACTTCACGACTATTTGTGTCAAAAACATGGATGGTTCAAGCGAAGATCAGTTTCACAATTAGACAACTGGTATGTTTGACATTTGTCTACTGTTACATTTGGAAATTGACTTGAAGATGCCAAAAATGAGCATTTTCTGTTTTTTAAAGATGGCAAATATTGGAAGATTGCCTTAACGCTCAGGTTATTTGTAGTGTGACATTAAGAGGATTCAGGAGCCTTGTGCTCAGCTGGGAGAAAGATACAGTATTCCTCATCAGCAGTGATGAAAAATAATACCACATGGAAAAAATTGTCTTTTTTTACATTGTTCAAAGAGTTAAGACTGATACTTGGAGTGTGGAATTATCTTCCTGGGGCAGGTCAATAAATGACAGCAGTTTTAGTGATGGCTAATACTTGTTGAGCTTTTACTATGTGCCAGAATTGTGCCCATGGTTTGCATAGCTTTCCATTAAATATTCCCCCAAACTCTTTAAGTTGGCTGATATTTATGCCCATTTTACAGATGAGGGAGTGGTGAACCTGAAATTTAGCCCAAGTCTGTCTGTAGCCAGAGGTTTGAACTGCAGGTGGTTTTGTACTCCCCTCCCTTCCAGGGGATACTTAGCAGTGTCTGGAGACATTTGTGATTGCAGTTGGGTCAGGGAGGTGTGCACGCAGGTAGGAGTAAAGGCAAGGGGCACCGCTGACCATCTTGCAATGCAGAGGGCAGCTCCCCACAAGTTATGGTCACCCAGCCCCAAATGTCAGTAGTGCCAAGGTTGAGGGAACCTGCTCTAGAATTTGCACAGTTAATAAAATCTTCTAAGTCTCTAGATTTAGAAGGTATCACCAGGGTTCTAGCTTCCTCTTAATCCCAGGGAAGCAATTTATGACTCCATCCACCCATCTTCATTGAATTAACTCTTTTCCTCTCTTAGAAAAAGTCTTCGATAACAAGCAGTGTCTCCCCAGTAGCCGCTGGTTCCATGTTCTGCATACAGTTGTTGTGCCATCTCTTATCCTTCCTCCATGTGAAAGTCCCCTTCACAGACTTTTGGTATGAATGACACAGGGAACTACCTTTTGAGAACAGAAATATCATCGCTGTGATTCAGTCGGCTGTGCTCCTTTATGCTTCTGTTATCCCATGTTGAAGGTCTTAACCTGTCAATAGGATTTCCTGCTAGCAAAAATGAAGATGCATGGCAAGAAATGAGAACTCAGAGGCCAGTTCTCCCCAAACTCAGCTCGTGGTTCTGACAGGGTAGATGGTCTCCCATACAGTACAACAGGCTATGTTGGTGTCTTTTCCCTTTCACTGGAGCTTATCTTTCCCTGGCCTCAATCTTATTATCCACAGTCTGCCTACAAGCCTCACATCATAGGAACATCTGACTTACCCAGGGCCATGCCAAGCATCATGGCCTTAGTGGGCTTCTTTGAGCTGCTCCTTCAGTGGGGCTTCATTCTAAATCTCTGATCTCAAGCCAGATTAGAATGTCAGAGCTGATGATCGACAGCGCGTCCAGCTCATTTCCCATTCCATATCCAAGTCTATTCAAAGCATGGCAGTTTTTACAGCGTGGAGGCTTCCAGGAAAGAAGCTATTACAAAACAGAGTTGTTTTTCTTTTAAATCTTTCCAACTTTAACCCCCTTACTTGCTAGTCATGAGGCAACTTGATGTTTCTCTCAGTTCTGACAAGAGCACTTAGCGCGGCCTCTGCAGCAGATCAACATAAAGAGCGCCATGCTGTGGCTGTGGCCCAGGGCCAGGCCCTGCGGGGGGGAATCCGCAGAAACATAAGGGAAGTCTTTGCCCTCTGGGGTTTTGTGCTGTGGTTGGGGAAATGGGACATATGCACACACATGGAAAATGAAATAACCATAACCAGAGGTAAACAATAATACAAAGCAGTAATCCAAGAGATGGTGAGAGGTATGTCGCCTTTTTTCCTTTTTTAAAGGTTTGGGCTCATTTTTTTAGGAGGGAGAAAGTTTGCTAGGCCCTGGAGTGTTCTGAAGTGTTTGTGTAGAAGATGGGATCTGAGGAAGAAAACATATGCTCAGGGAAATTAGCAAGGGTGGGAACTGTATATGTTAAAGGCTGGAGAGAAAACATGTAGGATGGGTTCAAGGTGCCATGTGCTGACCAGCTGTGGTATAGGGACCATCAAGGAGTGTGTGGAGGCGAGTGTAATGGGGTAGCCTCAAATGTCACGTGGTAACATTTGAACTTTATTCTATAGGCAATGGGGAGCCATGGAAGCTTGTATCCAAATTAAAACAGCTTCCTAACTACCTCAGCTTTCACTCATGGCCCCATCCAAACCACTTCCTGAAAGGCAGACAGACTTTTTCTTCTAAAACAGAAACTGATCATATTATTACCTCACATCATGTGATTTCCTATTGCACTTAAATGAAACCCACATTCCATACTGCAGCTTCTGTGGTCTTGTGTGGTCTGGCCCCCACTTCATTTTAGGCATTTATGCCCCCAAATCACAATGCCTTAGCCACACTGTCTTTCTAGAATCTTATTTCTACCACCGGAACCCTCTACTTGCTAGGTCTCTGGCTTGGCTGTCTCCTCTGGATTTTTCAGTGGTCAATTCCTACTCCATGTTCAACTCTTACCTCAGATTCCATCTCCTTGAAGTATTCTGGTATGATTCTGGTGTTTTTTCTTCTTAATTCTTATCAATATCTAAAATTATTGGTTTTTTTTGCTTCCTTACTAGGAACTCTGTCTTGTTTACTCCTAGATTATCATGAGTTCATCCTAATGCTTAGTATGGTACATGGCATAAGTAATTTTCAATAAATATTTGTTGAAGGGATGGAAATGTTATAATATTAATTCATCGATCAAATATTTATTGAGATCCTTTTTACTAGTGACTGAGGATACAGTGCTGAATGAAACAGAGATATTCCCTACCACTGTGGTGCCTACAGAGAAGGGGGCCAGCACTTAGTAAATGATATCAAGTATGGTGACTACTGCATGGGAGGAGATGCAGGTTGCTTAGATGGTGTATAATGAGGGAAGGTCTCCTAGGTGGGGGAATGATGGAGGACTTCTCCGACACCCACAGTATGAGGAGTTAGTGAAGGCAAGGATGTAGGCTTAGAGAAGACTGTTCCAGGCCAAAGGAATTCATGTATGGGGGCAGTGTAGTAAGAGAACATGGACATACCCCCCAAACCAGAAGATGGCAGGGATGGCTGGCATGGCTCAGGGGTGGAGATGGCAATATCACAGAGGCCATCAGGGACCACATTTTGAAAGAAGCCATAAAAAGGATTTTTAAATTTTATGCTGAGTATGAAAAATCCATTGAAGAGGCTTGCAATTAGATCGGGGTTGTTCAAAGATCTCTGTCTCTTGAGTGGCTTGTGGATAGAAAGAGAGGAATATATGGGGTGACCTATTTGGAGGGCAGTTGCAATAGTCCCGACAAAAAATTACTAAGGTGGTGGTGATGGAAGAAAATATTCAGATTTGGGAGAAATGTGGAGGTAGAATTTTTCTTGGAGATTATTTGGATGTGGGTGATGAGAGAGTGGGAGAAAAGGTGTTTTGCCTTTCTGCCTGGGCTACAGTTCCTAGGAAACAGCGGGGCAGGTAGTGTCGTTGACTCAGATCAGCACTTTGCCAGAGGGAAGGTGGTTTCAGTTTTGGATATGTTGAATCAAGATATTTTGAGATACTTGATAGTTACCATTTACAGAGATGTCAAACCGGAACATAATAATCAAGGATGGGGTGGTGGTGGTCAACTCTATGAGGTGACAGTAGGAATGGTGAACAAAAGACACAAGATATGTTTTCATTTCTAAGTGCTTTTAAATAACCCTCTGTATATACAGTCCCCTCCCC
The DNA here is from genome assembly GCF_030020395.1 of Manis pentadactyla. Taxonomy (NCBI): domain Eukaryota; kingdom Metazoa; phylum Chordata; class Mammalia; order Pholidota; family Manidae; genus Manis; species Manis pentadactyla. Next base: position 169,894,778 of record NC_080023.1, read on the forward strand.
CACAAAAGCATAGCTGCCACCATAGATGTTAAAAATGTGGATAAAATCCTGATCTTGAGTAGGCTCCTGGCAGAAAGAAGGAAATTCTGAAGAGAGCCTGATTCACTGTTCATGTTTGCACCAAATTACTGTATTTAAAGGGAGAAAATAAGATTTTACAAATTATGAAAAACATCTCAAGTGTCCTTTTTAAACTGTAATAGATTCTGTACTCCAAAGAACATTTTTACACTGCAGAAATTAGTATAAATGTTGCTCTATTTTACAGCATCGGGAGATGTGGAAATGTGGCTACCAGAACACTATTAAAACTCTGAACAAATTGGGAGGATGTTTCTGGCTATCTGAAAGAAGTGACGGATCTTTTTTTTTTGATTTGGAAATGTTAAGGCAGGAAGGAAAGCTGTAGAAATGGCTTAAACAGCTCTGTGGTGCATGTGGCAGGAAGTTCAGTATGGGTTTTTTTTTTCATGGGGAAATTAGGGAGAAAGGTGACTTTTATTGCTGAAATTAATTTTATTGCCATGCTAACTAACCATCTTCCTCCTCGCTCCCTGGTGTCACACAGAGATGAAAAGGTACCAAGAAATGCCTTTTCAGACGCCGCGGCTTCTCTAGCGGGTAGGGATGGTGGCAGCTGAATGTTAGGTTTGTAAATATATTCCAGAAAACGACAAACCTGCAAACAGATACACAAAGAATGAGGAATCTGATTAAGAAATGAGCATTTATATTTTTACTGGGTTTTACTTTTAACATAAAACATCTTGAAAAAAGTTTTATGATTTAGCATTTATGAATGACTAGTTTTAAGAGAATTGTAATATTTTTTTAGGGTATTTCAGCTCTATGAGTTATTTCTTGTAGATTCAGATAATGACATTATAAATCTTTCTGTGGAGGCAATTACTAAGGCAGAAATAGCCTATTCCCCATTGGCTTTTAGGTTCAGCTTACTGACATATTACAAGCAGGCTTACTGTGGTCATTAAAAACTGATCTGGGATTTATTGTACCTCTTTAAACTCTCAGTACTTTGAAAAGTATTGAGCAGAAAGGAATACAAAGTGAAGTTACAAAGAGGGCCAGCAAGGCAATCAGGAGAAAAGCAGATTTAATTTATCCATCCAAAGCCACCACAAGTATCATGAAAATATCTGAAACTAGAGCATGAGGTTTTTAACAGAGGCAAGGACATGCTTGCTAAGTGTGGATTTCCATCTTGAATAGTTTCAGAGATGGTGTTAGAAATTGAGAGTTAAAGGAACATTGGTGGAAGATACTGAAGAAAAGGTGCAGTGGGTTTTTTGGCCTTTACTGAGAAGCAGCCCACCTGGAGAAAGAGCATTAGAGAAGAAGAGCAGCCTCTGGAAGGCACACCCCTTCAGCAACCAAGGCCACTGACGGTATGGGTGGAAATGAGCAAGCGCCTCCCCATAGATGATCTGGATTCCCTCCTTGTCTTACTCACTGAGAGTCGCTGGTCTTGATCCTCCTGCTTCTGCCCAGATGACACTGATCCTTTTCTGGGAAAAAATATCCCCAGCAGTGTTCTAATCAGATGTGTTAGAGCAGCACAAAGGCATGAAAGTGAGAGAAATCATAATTGGAGATGAGGCAAAGCAAGGAGGAAGACTTCCCATCTAAAGACTTCCCCACTAAACCACGAAGACCTAGGCAGGCCTCTGGGAGCGCCCCAGGGCATTCCTTCTCTGCAGAGGGGCGTATTGAACTGTGTGGGACCCGTGCTGTCTTTTCAGTGAGAATACAGAGGCTTGAAAATGTTTACATCACCTTGCCCAAAAAACAAGTTCCTTTGGAGTTTATTTTACCTTGAGGTTTTCTTAGTGGTCAGAGCCTGGTAAATTGTTCATCACCTTTAAGGCAATACTTTACTGAAAACAAAAACAAACAAAACAAACCCCCCTACCACATCTCCATACTGTTCTGTTTGCCTAAATACTTTGGTTCCTGTGGCTTGCTCTATTACTCAGTCTTACCTCAGATGCCACTGCCTTAGTGAGTCTTCCTGAGGCCTCATACTCACATTCCCATCCTGGTCACTTCAGTACATTACCCTTTTTGTTTCTTCGCAGAGGCAGCAAACTTCTTCTGTAAAGGGCAAGACAGCAAATATGTTAGGCTTTGTGGAGTACACTATTGTGTATCCCAACTACTTAGAACTCTACTGTGGCACAAAAGCAGCCATACATGTATAAACAGTGTTCTAATAAAACTTTATTTACAGGAACAGCCTGTGGGCCATAGTTTGCCAACCCCTGCTTTAAGGGAACCTAATGTCTGAAATTTGTGTGTGCGTCTATTTATGTTCCAGATTTTTGTGTGTCTCTGTCCATTAGAATTTGAGATTCATGAGGTCAACAGTATAGCCCCTTGAGTTCACACTATGTCCTGAGCACAGAAAGGCTAGTACATATTAGGTGTTCAATAAATGTATGCTGAGTAAATGAACCAAAAAAATCTCTCTTAAGTGGCAGTTGTGTTTTTTTACTCTACTGTTTTGAATTACAAAGCAAATCCATACTCTCTTTGGGAAATAGTATAAGGTAATTTTAAAAAATGGAGACCTTTGATTTATTTGTAAAACAAAATGTTGGAGTTAAAGTATTAACTTGGGGTTTGCCTTATGGTTTGGTTCAAACCTTTAGTTCAGATCTCATCCAGACTAGATTGAATCTGATTTAAAATCTTCACTTCACCATACATCGTTGTTTGACAGATTTCATGCAAATGTTATAGCTCATGGAACTGGGTTCACTGTCACTTGACTCCATAATCCATGGTGCAGTCAAGGGCACTCAGCACCATAGAATGATCTGAATTCTGGTGGACTTGGTCACTTCTTACAGAGTTATTTTTCCTCGTTGTCTGCATCATCTGCCAGCCAGTGCAGAGGTTTGACTGTGGGGCCTAACATGACCAATCAGATGGGGTGGTTCTGTTTACTGACACTTTGAGATATTAAAATTCTTCCCAGAGTTTCACATATATTCTTTATTCCTGATCCTGGTACATTTGGAGCTCTTATTGTATGCGTTTCCAGTCAGGCTTCCAGTGTATGTGTACTGGTTATGGAGGGTGGGCAGAGTTGTTTGAAGGGGGTGTCATGCCAACAGAATTAATTTGCACAGCTCCTTGGCTGAAAATCTTCATGTAAATGCAGCTATTTGTACTACTGTGTGATTTCCATTTGTGAACTGGTTGGGAAACCAACATTTGGCATTTTTTTCACAGCAGGTTTACCAGACTCCCAATTTAGGTGTCACTGAAGAGTCTTGGGTTAGGTTTTAGCAGAAATCACATGAAATACAGTCAGGTGCTTCCCTTTTCTTGGATTCAGTTAAGAAGACAAAATTCATTCGAGTGGCAGGGAGAATTTTTACAAAGCCTCAGTGATACAAAATGCTCAGGTTTTGGTGCTCTCTAAGACTCCACTTGTAATCGCGGAAGGCTTTTGTGGATTTGAGCCCTCCTGAACAGCTCTTTCGGCTAGCACCATACTCACTGATTTGCACTTAAGCACTCATAAGATTTTGCTATTGTTGGTACACATTGCATTCATTTTTTTAAAAACTGACTTCAGACATTTAGGAAGTCATTGACAGGTCACAGTGAATGAAGAATGAAAGAAGGTCTTCAATGTGAGCTCAGTTTAGGCACGATTGTGCTAGTCATATGTTGATTTTATCTTGCTATCCTCTGTTGCAGGGTTAGGGGGAAGTGAGGCAGACCCCTCTTTCCCCATGCCAGGTATTCTGGTAAGACTTTTAATTACTGATCATTTACTCTACAAAATGTGACCCAGGATGGATCCCTCACAATAGGAACCACTATTTGTCACCCTGCTGGGTCCTGGCATGAACTCCTAACTAGCTCAACTGCTTAGAATCTTTCCTGGAACTGCCAAGTAGACACTGAGGACCAGAACCCCTTGTTCTGCTGGGGCAGATGAGCCTCAGTAGCGGTGCCTACAGAGGGAGTATGGGGTCATCTCCTTTCCCATGTTGGAGAATGTATCCAAGCAAAGGTAAGCAGGCCTAAAATGGAGGAGAAGAGGGACTCAGATGCCATTGTTTGAACTTCTGGACCAGCCTTACCTGAAGGTAACCCTGTCCCTGGACTTCTTAACTACATGAGCCAATCAGTCACCCTCTTTTTTAACTTAACCTTCTGATTAGGGTTTTCTGTCACTTGCAGTCAAAAGTAACTGGCTAATATGGCTATTTCCTGTCATTCTTAACTTTAATCTGCCCCCCTAACCTACAATTCTATGACATACATTATAACGCTAAGAAATATCTCTAAGCAATTTAGCAGTTGAATGAATGTTCTGTAATTTTATTCTTACATGCTTATTTTGGGGATCTGTATAAAATATTAAAGCATCGTTTAATTGCCAACAAAATCTAGTGTTGCTATAAAACAGCTCCTTAATTAGAGTGATATGCCAGCATCTTCTTGAGATACTGATTCATTTGATTTATCTGGAGAAGACCAGGTCTGTACTTAAAACAAAATCAAAACCTGCCAGGTATGCTCGGTTGAGAACTGCAGCTTTATAGGTTCGATTATTTATTTATTAAAAGTGTATTTATTGACTCCTGGGCTTGGACCTTACAAATTATTTTTACTGAAGTCTCTTTTGATGGACAAAAGTCTCTGAAAGAACTGTTTGGGTCATGTGCCCACTGTAAAATACTCACTGTGGCCAGAGGGGAAGAAAACTCTATTTGGTGTGAACTAGGTCACCCATCTTTGGAACAAAGAGAAGATGTGGCCCACCTCACCCCCAGTGTGAATTGTGTAGGATGTAGCTGTCAGGTGGAGGAGAGCTGTTTCCAAAGAATGGGATATTGGGGAAACAAAGTAATACAACTCAAGAATAGCCAGATGGAAGAGGGGCAAAGGGAAAGATATGCAGGAAGGGAGACAGAGTTTCCACGCCTTTTCCAGGTATGCCGCCCTCCCAGTATCTCCATGTGCTCACCAACCTGAAAGTGCTCTGAACCCCTTTAGTCAGGGTTTTATGGAGACTCCCACAGGTGGGCATTGTTGATTAAATCACTGGGCATTGGTACTTGAACTCAGCCTCCAGTCCCTCTCCCCAGTCCTGGAAGCTGGGGGATGGGGCTGAAATTTTCAACCCTCTGATCACATGACTTGTTTCCTTGGCAACCAGTGCCTCCATCCTTAAGGACTTTCTGAAAGTCCCCTTATTAACACAAACAGGTGTGGTTGAAAGGGGCTTGTTAGGAGTAACAAAAGAAATTCTTTATATCTTTATTGCTGCGGTTACTACTTATGAAATTCCAAGGGTTTTGGGTGCTGTGTGCTAGGAACAGAAACAATGAGCAAATATATATTTCTTATTTATTATAAACCCCAATATCACAGCTTGTAGTGTAAGCTCAAAACCTAGGTTTGGCCTACCATAGTCATCTCAGACTTCTGAGGCTGTAATGCTGCAGAAATGAACAGTGTAGACCCCTGATTGCATCAGCCAGTAAGGCACAGAGTCTTATGTGAGATCATTCTTGGATTCTCAGGAATGGTAGAGCTGCCTTCTACTCCTTGAAACAATTTTGGTTTTGTCATTAGTATAATCACTGATGAATCATCAGGAGTCCAGTGGCTCAGGGCCTCTTGCTTTCAGGAATTATCTTTTTAGATGTAGGAAGGTAGGATACTCAGCCTCTCCATGGAGTTGGTCGCTTAACCTCACCTGCTGGTATGTCATTGCTGTGAAATTCTCAGATATTTTCATGCTAGCTTTTGTTTAGTTTTTTTAAAATTTGGTTTTTGTTTGTTTGGAACATATATTATTTAATATACATTCATACTGAGTCTTTTTATTTAACCAGATACTTCAGTATTTTGGATGGAATTTCCATTAACATTGCCTAAAATACCTTTTCCTGCAAAATGTATCTAGTTTTTTATTCATGTCCATTATAAATTAGGAAAGATATTCCAGTATGGGGTGGAGAAATGTCCCCCTGCTCACAACCAATAGATTTCACAGACAACTTCTATAAGGAGATCGAAAAGCAAGCAATCCCACGGGGTCCCAAAGAACTGTGCTCGCGGGTGGGGGAAGGATGCTGTGCGTTTGCAGAACCTCCTCTGTTCTCTGTCTCACTTATGCCACCTTCTCTCTTCCTCTAGATATGGTAGCGATTTCTTTGTGGACTCACCCTCTTAGCATTTTGAAGTTAAATGTCCTGAGGTCCTTCCTTTTCAAGTTAGTGGGAAAATACCTCCTAGGTGTTCTGCTCGGTTCAATCCGCCCCATATTCCTTGAATGCCAACTTTACATTTTCTCTTGTACCCTTTTCAATTGTCAATATGTAACTAGGCTTTCTTAAGATGTGGGAAAGTCCTGCTCTGAAGCAGACAGTGCAAGGGGAGTAAATGGAGTGGTGACCCAGGTCATTTTTTAAATTTTAATATGACTCTTCTATGTCAATTATTTAAGAGAAAAGAGAACTGAGAGAGAGACTCTAACTAAGCCACTAGGCCAGCACACAGTATCTCAGCGTCCTAAATCACGTTTTCAGAATTATCATGTTATTCACTTTATTCTACAAATATTCATTTGCTGCCATTTGCCCAGCACGTTTCGTTTGGCGCCAGTTTGTGCAAGAGTAGTGGCATCTTGGCTCTCACGGCGCTGGTCATCCAGCCGGGGAGACGGAGCAAAACCTGGTGGACACGCATCAAGGAAATGGTGTGTGATGTGCTTACTGCTGTGAAGGCAGCAGACAGCAGCTGAGGGGGAAGGCCGGCAGAAGGTGAGGGGGTGGTCAGAGAAAGCCAGCGGGGCGCGACCTTGACACCGAGACCCCTCCGTGGGGTAGGGAAGAGCAAAGGACTGCAGACGATGGAAGAACATGTCAAAGGCAACCCTCCGAATGACAGCGGGAATAAAGTGGAACTTCCGCAAGCATTTTATTCAACAGCAGTTGCCATCATGCGACTCTGAGTGGTTCAGAAAGTGGCAAGAGGTCTGGAAACTGGTCCTGGCGGCGCCCTCCGGGTGCCAGGATGTGTGCACGCGTGTGCGCTCAGGCAGTTTTGTTTTCCCACTTCCTCGTTTTCCTACTGCCGCCGCGCAGCTGCCTCACCTGAATGCCAGTCGCCAAATGAGGCAGCCGCTCCGGATTCTTCGGGGAAACAAAGGGGACGGTCGCCATAGTAACAGAGGCCGGGGAGAACGGCTCCTCCTGCTCTCCGGAGTCCCTCGCCAGGAGAGCCCGTGGAGGATGCTCAGCCACGGAGGGTCCTCCCAGCTGTGGGGCCTGCAGGGCCTTTCTCAGGTGCTCACCCAGTTTGCCAGCCCTATTCCTTGTAGCTGTTTAGGAAAATAGGCCCTTAGTTACCATGCATGGAAGAGACAGATGAAACACTTTAGATGTTTGTGGACTAGATACAATCCCTTTGAAATTATTTTGCATTTCTTCACCCCTGCTGGCCCTTTCTCCCTCCATCAATTTCCATGCACAGAAAATAGCATCTACTTGTATTTGAGACATGGTACCCGGACTCCACTTACCAGGCCAAGTTGTAGTTCTCTCTGCATTACTGTATTATAAGTAGTTGCCCGAAGTTCTATGACATATTGCTGTTTCCGCCATAGGGGAGAGTGAATTTTTGAAATATTCATTATGTTCTGATCAATTTTAACAGATCATGATATCTGTAAGAAGATGATACTTGACAGCAAATGAATTGAAGCTGTTTTAATTGGACTGAAGTTCTCTGGTGAGAATTTAATGTTTGTTTTTTGTTTTTTTTATTGACACTTCCAGGAATCTGTCCAAAAGAGAACTTATGAACTGCCATCTTCACCTATCTTTGCATACTTAGAAATTACTCCGATTTCCAAGTGAAACTAAAGTCTTACTTTATATAGTCTCTCTATTCTAGTCCTTGGTCACCTTGGGTGCTTTTCTGGAATTCTAGGGACTACTTCTTGGTCCATTATCACCTATGTTTTCAGTTGTATTTGGAGGCACAGTAAAGAGATGAGTTAAGAGCATAGCACTGGTAGTTGGGTGGGACTGCTAGCTAATGCTGCCTCCAACATGTGCTCTTTGGGGTCAAATTGCGGCCAAGTTACACACCTGAGTAGCTTCAGTTGTTGCATCTATAGAATGGGTATAAAAGTAGTTATCTATTTCCCGGGTTATGTGAGGATGACATGAGTCAGGGTGTCTGAAGTGTGCAGTGCAAGCATAATAATACCTGTTGCCAAGATGGTGACGATGGTGGTGAGAACACTTATCTGCTAGCAGGATTTGGGCTCCCCACAGTTTGTGGTCAGCATCTCTTTCTTCTTTTCCCTTTTCCAAATAGCCTGTGGCAACAATAGACATATAGAGATAAATGATGAAAAACATTGTTCAATAGAATTAATTCCATTAATTAAGCAGTTTATTTCTCCTTCATCCCAATTATCTTTCATATATATACATGTATACACACACATACAGGTCATATATATGACATATATGTATCGTACATATCAGAAAGCAACCAAAAGAAAGAAGGGTAATTTAATTATAGGAAGCAGACTCAGTTAGGGACAGTAGACCCACCACAGTCTCAACTTTGGTTTTGATGGAAAGTTAAGAAGAAGTGCAATAATTTGTAGCCACATTCCAGTGTTTTATGCTTCAATTATCAAAGTGTTTGTTTATTTCTTATCACTACCAATCTTTGGGCCTCTGTTGTTGAAAACAGATGAGAACTCTGCACTCCATGTGGAACTCCTCAAGATACTTTCTAATACTGCTTTGCTTAGCACTTTTGAATTACTGGTTCTATAGAGAGTATTCTTCAGCATGATGCCTGTATGTGCACAAGTAAATATGACTGTACAGAAAATATTCTCAATATAGTGTCTTATGCTTTGGAAGTGCGTCATTATCTGGTAGATCTTAAGTACAAGGATTCTCTTTCAAAAACCTTCTCTTCTCAGTGCTGACATTGGTAAAAACTCTAATTGGGAAAGAAGACGGTGTAGTATAATAATCAAGGGCAAGATGGACTTGCGGAAGGAAGGCTAGTTTTATCCTAGACACCAGGTGAGACACACATTTCTGGTGTCTGTTTCTCTAACTAGGGTTCAAGGACGTGAGAGGCCTGAGAATATGTCCTCTGGAGTGAAGCATCCCTGGGTTCGAGGGCAGCAGTAATAAATCAGTTCTCTTTGTAGGAAGAGGGTAGAAATGTGTGTGTAGGCAGTGGTATAGAATTGAGGGAATCGAACTGGAGGTCTTAAATATGTTGCCTGAATTTATTTTACAATGTGGAAGAGTGATCTTTTCTGTATTATAATTAACAATAAGTAAGTATATCATTTATGTGAAGCTATATTAATATTAGCTAATGTTTGAGTATTAACTTGCAGGCAATGTACTATATTTTATTGAAGAATACATACAGTAAAATGCATAGGTCTTAAATGTATTGTTCAGTGAGTTCTGACAAGTGTATACATCCACACAGCTGGTGCCCTGTACAAGGTAGAGTTCAGCAAACTGCAGCTCCAGGGCCAAATCCAGCCTGTGGAATGCTTTTGTGTGGCCCATGAACTAAGAATGGTTTCACATTCCTAAGGGTTATTAAAAAAAAAAAAGAGTAGACAGTAAAGACTGTGTGAGGACCTCAAAGGTTAAAATATTTACTATTTGACCCTAACATATTAATATGAATAATAAATAAAAATAATATAAATAAAATAAACTTATTTTAAGAAAACTTCCTACCATTCCAAGCACCACCGCCATCCTAGAAAGCTCCCTCAAGCTCTGCCCTGCAGAAGCAGAGACTACTCTGATTTCTATCCCCATAGATTAGTTTGCCAGTGTTTGAAGTTCATAAAACTGGAATCATGTAGCACGTCCTCTTCACGGACTGGATTCTTTCCCTGGGCATGTTTTTGAAATTCACCTGTGTTGCTTTGTCTCTCAGTGTTCATTCCTTTTTCTTGCTAAGTATTATTCTGTTATATGAACACACAATCTGTTTATCCAGTCTGCTACTGACGGACACTTGAGTTGTTTCCATTTATTTTTTTCTAGTATGAATTAGCTGCCGTGAACTTTCTTGTACAAACAAGTCTTTTTGTAAACACGAATTTTCGTTTATTTTGGGTAAAGACTTAGGAGTGGAATTGCTAAATCATCAAGTGGTGGATTTATTTTCCAAGAACCACTAACTGGTTTTCCACAGTGGTGATAGCATGTGTTGACACTCACATCAGAAATGTGTGAAAGGCCCAGTTGTTCTGCAGCCTCATCAGGATTTAGTATTGGCAGACTTTTATTTTAGCCCTTCTGGTGGGTGCCATACATACAGTGTTTTTAATGCTTTAAACCTATTTAGCCTTCCACCTCACCCCCAACAGCTCTGGGAGGTAGATGTTATTATTATCCCTGTTTTACAGATAAGAAAATTAGATCACAGGGGTTAAGGAATTGCCTCAGGTCACACAGCAGGAAAGGGACCCAAAGAATCTGGCTTTTAAGCATGCATATTGAATTGCTACATTGTGCTGCGTATAAGTCCCTTAAGATCCATTACTGTGCCCAAGATTACTTAAGACTCACGGTCTTGGGTACAAACAGTATGTAGCATACTATAGGCATGGAGTGCAGCCTCAGAGAGTGAAGGCCCCCACTGCATGTAGGTCCCCGGCTCAGGTGGTAAGTGGGGCTTAGCTCATCAAGGAGCCCCAGATGGTACAGTATTTTAAATTTGCACAAAGGTTCTGCACAACTACCTGAGAGCCTTTTATAGGGGCTCAATTCATATTAGTTGAGTTAATATCTTCTTTGGCAATGTCTTTCTGTTAATAAGCTTTATGGAAAATGAGGTCTTTTTGTAGCTAGTAATAAATTCATAATGAGTCCAAAGGCAGAATAGCAAACCCCATTTTCTCATTAAGATCAGTGATTTTTTTGTTTGATTATTTATTTGTTTATTTTTATTGAGGTGACACTCACACAACATATAATTAACCATTTGGAAGAGAACAATTTAGCGGCAGTTAAGACACTGACAGCACTGTGCAGCCACCAGCTCTGCTTATGTTCAACATGTCACCGCCCCAGCAGGAAGCCTGTGCCCACTGGCAGTCACTCCCCTGTCGTCCTGCTCCCTGGCTCTGGGCAACAACTCATCTGCTATGTTCATACAGATTTACCTATTCTGGACATTTCATATAAATGGAATCATACACGATGTGACCTTTTGCATCTGGCGTCTTTCACTTAGTAATGTTTTCAGGGTCCATCCATGTTATAAAACAGGGCACTAACAGGGACTGCTGCATGTTATAAAACAGGCTGAATAATATTCAGTTGTTAAGTGTAAACCACAATTTGATTATCCATTCATCAGCTGATGACCCTTTGGGTTGTTCCTGCTGTTTGGTTATTGTGAATAGTGCTGCTGTGGACATGTGTATGCCTGTGTTTATGCAGGTATTTGTTTGAATACCTGTTTTCAGTTCTTTTGGAAATAAACGAGATCAATGTTTTTGAAACTGCAGCCTATGGAGGGAGATACATGAACATGCTTGGTTGGTGTTGGTGTTGGTGGTGGGAAGGTCCCAGGAATTCCTAGTTTTAAGAACCACTGTGTATTTTCTTTATGCCAGACGTAACAGTAGAAAAGTCTCTTTGAGGTTAATATGAAGGAAACATTTAAAACTTGCTTATCCATGTGCAGACAAAATGACCAATAGTTCATTTCAAAGCTCACTGAAGCCTGTAGTGACCTGCTGAATAAAAATGTGCCACTGAGAAGCATAGACAGCAGAACGCTCCAATGTATGGTTAGTTTACCAAGCTTTGTAGAGTGTTTTCTCCTGACATTTCATATAACACCCTCACTGGGGTAAGTATACCTCCTGTCCACCTTCCTTGTAGGTTAGATTTCCAGGTAAAATGTAGGATGCACAGTTCAGTTTGAATAATGAATAACTCCTAATATAAAGTATGTCTGAAATACTGCATTATTTGCTGTTTGTCTGATATTCAAACTGAACGGGGCATTCTGTACTTTTATTTGCTGCATCTAGCAATCCTATTTTTGTTGCACTGAGAGAGGATATCTAAATTGCAGTGAGTTGCAGGAGATACTCTGTCAGCAGAGATACTTTGCTCACTCATTTTCCTCTAAGAGAACCATTTTCCTTTTTATATAAATAATGTAAAAATTTGGAGATAAAGTATGTAGGGCATGAGGAAGGTGAAATGGAGCCTTTACAATGTAAAGTGCTTTCTCCTCGGCCCTAGTTCATTAGCGAAATCTAGTGATTTAAATTACCCAGCTAACCTCTTCCGCCACTGTAGGGTTATAAATCAAGTAGGTGGCTACTACCTGAAGGAGTTGTAGGGTCTTTGCATGAGGTTCTCATCAAACTAAGAGGGGCAGAAAATTTCCTATTACTGTGTCATGCATAAATGGTGATGCTTGCTCCTCCTCCTCCTGCATATTACCTCCATGCGATTCACTTGCTAAAATAAAAGGAGCAAAATAGGAACATATTCACTACCTTGCTTTACAGAGGAATAAATAAGATGGCAGTGATCTCTGCACAAATAGGCTGATATTATATGATATTCCTAATGTTGCCAGATAGAGGCAGACTCATTTGGGTACAGAAAAATATATTAAAGGTATTTATCTGTCTGTCTTTCTTCCTTTATTTTTGTCTGTCTCCGTGCCTTTATTTTGTGTGAAATTTTGAGTGGTGAATTCTATTTTCTATTAATTTAATGGCTGTCATATTGCATTACATCATGTGGCTCAGATCACAACAATGAGATATTAAGGTTTAAATAATATTGCAACACATCACTTGATAAAGCAGTGTGCTTAATCCTATCTAGCCTGCTCAGGTAGCCTGACTTCTGGCCATGCCTTGAGCCTGCAGATCTCAGCGCATTTACCCAAGTTCCAGTGCAAACAACCTGTAATGGTGAGCAGAGTACTTGAGCTTCATGGTAGAAAACATTAATTTAATAATTAATTTAATATGCTGAGAGATTAAACAAGCTTTCACTCACACACACACTCACATACACATAGACGTGTAAGTAAAATAGTGGGGGACAGGAATTTTGAGGTTTCTGGGTACCATTTTCAGTCCTAGAAATACACCAACAAATACCATTTCTATGTGGGGTTGCCTTACGAACTGTGTCAGCTAAAGCCACTGGGAAAACGGAAGCTGGCAGGCTGCAGGTAAGAGAAGATTCTTTGAGGAAACTGTAGGTCTGGTGAGCCGTTCAGAATGCATTTCCGTGGACGTCAGCCTGCGAGCCTTCCCAGAACACCAGCTGTGTGAAGACAGCCTGCATGGTCGGTTACAGGCTTGGGAGGGAGTCAGATGGATGCTGGGAGAGGAAAGTGGGTCTAAAGCACCTCCAACACTATTCCTTACCCAAAGCCGATTGTTCTCACAGGGCTTTTCTCATATGCAGATGTTTTCACTGTGGAAACAAAACAGAAAATAACCATTCATTTTAGGAATTAGAAGAGGCATTTTGGAAACCCCAGTCAGTGGGCACTAATAGGGAGCTGCTGCAAGAGCGGGTTCTCTGAGCTGCCGCCTTCCCCTCTCCCTCCTGGAGGCCCCCTGCGCTCTCTGGAGCCCCTGCCAACCTCCTCAGGCCGTCTGCATTTCCCAACATCCCCAGCACTGGGTAAACAAACAGACAGCGGATTCGTAGTACGTGGCTTCATTAAGGTAGGATGCCAATTGTCAAATTAGTTTCTGCCCGACCTGCCGAGTGCGAATGCAAATCCACCACCCCTGGCGCTGCCTCATTTGCAGCTATTGATTCATGTTTGACTGTGAGTTCAAAAAAAGTTGTCTTTGAAGCTTCCCCATCTATGCCTGGCTTCCTCAGTCCAGGCGGCTCCGGGATCCCTGGCAGGCATTTTGATCTTTGTATTCCAAATGCCAAGGAGGGTCATTCCAGGTAACTTAAAAGCAAGATACGATCAGAAAGGATTTGGAAATGAAGTCTTTGCCTTGTCACATTAATGCGGTCCTATCAAGTGGCAGTTTATCAAGAGCCACCTCACAAGGTTTTAATGAGCATGCTGCCTGTTCTTATACAATACTAATTAATCCCATTTTTTCACACTGCCGTGATTGCTTCATGAAACCCACATTGTTTTATACTCAGAAGCAAAGCGGCTCTTACTGATTAAATCTCCTTGCCTGCGATGGAGCCTGACAACTGAATTATACCTTGCTCAAAATAATAATGGGTATCAGCTAATAAATACGGTTTAACACACACAAAACCATGCAGCCAAAATCATACCACAAAATAGGAGTTTGACTTATAGGCTCAGCAGTGTTTCATTAAACATCTGTATTATAATTCACTGGTTTTCCAACTGATGTAATAACTTAATTGATGAGAACAAAGACAAGCTTATTTATTCACCCAATTGCTTGCTTCTTGACTAACGTTTTTCCTGGGTATTATTGTGGAAATAAATATGCAGTATTCTTTTTATAGAAGTCTAATTTAGGTCCCCTTTTTCCCCTATTGAGAAGTCAGCATCACCATCTATCTACATCTGACAATTTCTTGCTGCTTTGCAACAGAAGCATTTTGATAATGTGGGTTCTGGCGTTTGCCCTCATGTCCAGGCTGGTGAGCAGGGTCGAGAGGCCATGCGCTTTCCAGCTCTGAGCAGTGTGTGATAACTGTCCATGGTTTCCATCCTAGGGGTGCAGATGTCTCTCACTGAGCACGCGCATGCACACGTTCACACATGCGCGAGCACACACACACACACACACACACTGAACAATCTCATCCAGTGCCTTAAATTAATTCCACCAAGGCAGGGATGACTCTGTACGGTGCATCAGTGACGTGGACACTCTCATCTCTTGCTTGTTCCTCCCACCCCCATTCAAGTGGTACCAGGGACAAGTAAATAGAGTGCCAAAATCATGGGCGGCATTTGTTTCTTTGTATAAGGTATATGTTAGCTGGAGGCAGAAGTAAACAGTGACGAGATTCTGTCATCCCTTCAGCTTTCGGTTATGTCTTTCAGTATCATCTGTTTAATAAATATGCAAAGAGAGTAAACTCCCTTGTTTCTGTCTTAGCGAGGGAGGGATTTTATAATAGCTTTGTTTTCAGTTGGCTCCACTGGGCCTCTCTGCCCTGCGCTCTTACCTCTGGGGCTTCTCACCCTGGTCACATTGCACTGCAATCGCCTGCTCAGTTTTCTCTTCACCTTAGGCTGTGAGCTCTGTGATGATGGACACTTTCAAGTAATACTTATTGGGAACTTAGTATGTGTTGGGAATTGTCCTAAGCCTTGAGGATACCCTGGTAAGCAAAAGAGATGAAGTCCCTGCTCTCACGGAGTTTGCATTCTACTCTGGGAGATAGGCAGAAATTGAGCAAGCACGCACACATACAAAATATAACATGACATCTGACATTGCCAAGTATTATGAGGATGAGCAAAGCAAATGGAGAGATACATCGTGTTTTCCCTTAGTAGGCCCTCATCAGATATTGGTTGAATCAGTGCAAACTTGATTATATTGATTCTACATTCTTGTGTTGTATCTATTCTTCCTTTGTGATTTGGTTCAAGAAGTGATACTTCCAAGAAATTTTCCCTTCTGCAGATCAAACAAAATGTTTGGCGGGACCAGTGGCTGGGAATCTTTGCTCTAGACCTTTGGTTGTTGTCTTCTTCTGTCGTAGACCCGCTGTTCTCACAGCTGTCTGAACTTGGCCCCCTCTCCAGCTGTCATCTCGATACGTCCAGGAAACCTTTCCCATTCCCACCCATCTTCCTGTAGCTATTTGACTTTCAGGTATCTGTAATACTTCTTATGAAAAGGAGTTATTTTATTCTTATTTTGAGCCACCCACCCGACCAGACTATTAGGTGTCAGGTGAGAAGGGCTAAGAACCTGGGTTTTGAAGTATGGAAGACCTGGGATGGCCTGGGCTCTGCCATTTACGATGTGATCATGAGTAAGGTTCCTTCACTCCCTAAGCTTCAGTTTTTGTGTTGGTAGTTGCATCACCATAGTGTCTTATAACACGGGCTTCACCTCATAAAATTCTATAAGAATTAAGAGGGATAACTCCATGTAAATTAACATTCAGAGTGGCAAGGAAGTATGCATTCATGAATTATTGGCTGTTGTTAATGTAATTATTGGTGTTACATTTGCTCCTGAATACATAGCAATAACTTTGTTCTTCAGCTGATATATTCACTATTGAAAGTATATGTTATGATCAAAGGACTCATAAGCAAGAAAAGCCAGTCCAGTAAACAACAAAAGGACACTTAAGCTGTACAAAGAAATACATTTGGTCTCTTGGATAGCAAAGACATGATCAGAGTTTGCAATCTAGGGAAAGCAGAGACAACATAAAAGCTTGTTTTAACATGTGGGGACTTATTAATCTAAGTTTATTTTTATGATTAAGAATTGCAGGCAAACTTAAAGTATAGCAGTACTACAAACCTCCATACACCTATCACTCAGCCTGAGCAGCCCTCAACTCTACTCTTTCTTGTTTTATCCAAATTTTCACCAACCCAGGATTATTCTGAAGAAAATCCCAGATCTGCTATTCTTGTATCTGTAAATATTTCAGTATATATCTATAATAGGTAAGGCCTTTAAAAAAAATAACTGTTATCCTACCTAAGGTAATTAATGATACTTCCTTTTTGTAGTCAAATATCTAGTCAATATTCAATTTCTTCGAGTCAGGATTCAAGGAGAGTCCACATATCACAACTGACTAAGTTCTGTCTTAAGTCTCAGAATCTGTAGCTTTCCCCCTCTCCTCCCCCTCACCGCCTCCCCTGAAGTTTACTTATTCATTTATCTTTCAGAGTTGCCCTCTAGAGTTTCTCAGGGTCTGGATTTTACTAGTTGTATCATCACAGTGCCATATAACATGTGCCTCTGTCCACTGTATTTCCTGTTAGTTGACTGATAGACAAAGAGGCTTGATGTAAGCCAGGCTTGCCTTTTTGGTGAACAGCAGGACTGTGGTAGAGATAGTAGTGGTGCGTCCAACAGAAGGCACATAATGTACAGTTGTATCTGGTTTTTATGTGATCATGATGGTCTGAGAGCTACTGTCAATTTTTCCTTAATAACCACAAGCCATATGCAATGACATCAATGATAACCATGAAATAAAAAGTGAGATTGACAAGGAGATCACTATAATCAGCAAATGAGACATTGCTGCCCCAAATCACACATTGGAAAAGAATTAGACTCACATGCAGGGCAGTATTTCAGTGATCATGTGAATTACAATTCATTGATTTTCCAACTGATATAATAACTTAATTGATAAGACTAAAGATGAGCTTCATTAACATTCAATCATTTGACTAATTCCTAATTTAAGTTTTTTTCATAGTTATGGGAGAAATTTATTTGCACTATTGTTGAGGATTTAAATCATGCAAATGAGGATTTTAAGTTACTGTATGCTATAAATATATCTAAGAAGGAGTATGAAGTGAGAGCTTAACAAGTTAGCAGACTCAGTCATGAAATAATGGAAATGCGAGGTCATTTTGTCCAGTCCTCTGCCTCCAAAAAGCACTATTTGCCTAAGATCCCTCAGACTGTAGAGCTGCACTGATTAATCAGAAAATACATATTATATTTCTGTTGCCATGAACTCTGGGAAACAGAGTGTGTTCACCTAAATTTGCACTTAACCAAGTCAAAAATGTTAGAGAAATATGTGACAACATTTGATGAACTTCAGGGAGGCAGCAATAAGCTCCTTTTTCCCTACGGATATTCTTCTCATTTTTCAATTTAGGTATTAAAGTTATCTGTGCACTTAAAAAATCAGACTTAGAAGCCTTAAAGGCAAAAAGAGCTTTTTTTTTTCTCCTTAGGTATTTGGACCTGTTAAGAGTAGTTGCAAAATGTAAAAGAACTACATGGAAATTATCCAAAGCATCCATCTATATTATTACAAGCTTTAATCACACAAAGTTGCAGGGGTGTTAAGAAAAAAAGCACCATTTCATTGTTCAGATCTCTTTTCTTGGGTTTTGTTCGTTGATTATAATTATGATGTATACAGTAATGAGCCATACATGATGGACAAGACGGAAAAATGATTTATTGTTTGGGGGAGTTTTATGCAGGAAAAATATGCAGACAACAGGGAATTAAGTCTCAGGGGGTAATTTATTAGACAAGATGGGGATCTAGGTCTTTAGCCTTGACAAGGTGCATTCGCCTCCTGAATGATATGGGTTGATTTAGGAATTTTGAGACTAAGAGGTATATGTAAAAGGAGGATATTCTTGCCACTCACATAAGTGCCACATACAACTTCAGACTTTTGTGAATTAGAAACATTGAGTGAAGTTTTGGGGAGCTGTCAGGATTAGGGAGAAGCTACTGTGTCTCAGTTTTATTGAGAAATGGTACTGTGGCCGTGATGAATGCAGTGTATTTGGATGGCTCCTCCAGTAAGTGTCCATATAGACAGTGGCCTGCAGTCCGTCTGGTGTTCATCCCTTCTTTGCTCTCTAGATCTGACTGCCTTTTAGCTCACAGGTGAATGCCTGTGTCCCAATCAGAGAGCATGGTTGGGCATAGTGATTACAAACACTCTGAGCAACCAGGAAGTGTGCATTCCCAACCCCCTTTTTCTTCCTTTTGGGCATCATTAAAGCATTTGTCCTTTTTCCCTATACCTGTATGAAATTGAAAATAATTGAAAAGACTCCTATTCATGCTTTTTGAAAACAGGGTAAAACAAAGACTTTCACTTTCATAATTAAGTAGACACATTCTTTGTTAATTGCCTAGTGGCCCTGGTGAGCGGCACGTGCTGATACACTCAACTCTGTTTGTAGTACTGTATCTTTACTAACCTCCATCCCACAAGAAATCCATCGTAAAGTCTTACAGACTCCATACCAAAGCATGTCCCGGAAGCTCGTCTTTCTCAGTTGGCACTTAATGTTCCGGCTGAACTTCCTTCCTTGCTGCTCCAGAATCCTCCCGCCACACAGCAGCCAGAACCGTCTTACCAAGTGTTACCCAGATCCGACGTAAAAAGCTAGATCACATCAAACTAGATGGGCCTGCTGAGGAAGCTCCAACTGCTTTCTGTTTTCATTCAGATAAAACCCAAGCACCCTTCTGTGGCCTCCAAGATCCCGTAAGCCCTAGTTTCTCTCCACCTCCCACTGATCTTCCCTGGCCATCTCCCTCTTGCTCTTCCTGCTCTAGCCACGTGGTTTTATTTCTCTTTCCAATGCTAAGCCCTCTTTTTGCCTTGGGGATTTTACATCTCCTGGGCATTTTATTTAAAATAGTTTTCCCATGGCTGCTTTCATGTCTCTATTCAAGTTTCTGGCCTTCCAAGAGAGGCCTTTCCCGAGCAGTCACTCCAGAGCTGCCCCCTCCTTGGGTTACCCTCATCCATTAACATGGCATTATTACCTTTTACTTATTGCTTATGACGTTATTACTCTGCTTTCTAAAGGCAGAGTTTTTGTTTTCCTTGTACACGGCTCTAACCCACAGCTAGAAAGGATGTCTGCTGTGTGGTAGGAACTCTTAACACATGTTATAAGAAGGCAAGTATAAATCTAAGTGATTATAGAAAAATCATTCTTGAGCCATTCTGAGATACTGTGGCATATCAGAAGGAGTATAGGGACATTGAGACCTGATTTTGATTCTAAATTCTGCCACTTGGTTGCCACCTGCTGCCTTGTTTAAACTCTCTGCGACAGATTCATCACGGCCACAGATCCTTTGCCACACCTTTCCTTAAGAGACAGAATCTAAGTCTCTGCCCTGATTGATGCAGGTCTGGGTCATGTGACTCGCTTTGGCCAGTGGAACATCATTGTCCCTTGTGACCGGGCTGTGCAAGCTGAGGCTTGATAAGCACCAGCCCACTGGGGCCCTTCCCTGAGACCACCAAGCTGCAAGGAAGCCCTTTGGTTTGCATAAGTGAACACGTGGAGGAGAACCAAGGTGCTCTAGCCAGCATCCAGCTCAGCCAGCCGACAGCCAGCCTCTCCTGCTGGACCTATGAGTGAGGCCATTCTGAGCACAGCAACCCTGCCTGTCCAGTTGTGTGAATGCCAGATAAAGCCACCAGAGAAAATCTAGCCAACCTACCAAGTTGTGTGAAAATATTTCATTATTGTGTAATAAGCCACTACCTGCTGGGGTGGTTTGTCATCTAAGCTGTTGGGAGACCAAGTAAAATAATAAAATTAATGTCCAATGCATTTTCAATTTATAAGAGGAACTCAGTCCTTAGTTCCCTGTTGTTATCCTTACTCTGAACTTGACCGCTGAAATTCCTTAGTCAAGTGTCTGAGTGTCTGATGAGACCATGTGGACCACAGTATTTGCAAAGTATGTCTGGGGATTGACTCAGTCATGCATAGGAAAGGTGGGACTTTAGATCAATTAAACTCATTGCATGACTGTTTCTTAGGATGATTAGCGTGGAAAATTATAGCACCGAAACAGGTTAGAAATACATGTGATATAAAATAATGGCTGTTATTTATTAAGTACCCACTGTATGTCTGGACCCATACTTAAGTACTGTGCATATATTGTCTTGTTCATGTTTGACATCAATTCTGTCTTGTAGAGGAGAAAGCACAAGCTAATATAAGTTAAATAATTTGTCCATGATCTCACAGCTAGCAAACGGTAAAACTGGGACTGAGACCCTAGTCTGTCTGACTCCAGATTTGCTATGAAGGTCAGCCTTACATAGGGGGTCAAAATCCTAGTGTGAGAATGGGGCATCCTTTGGCATGGGGGCTGGGCTTTTGGGAAGACAAGATAACCAATGGTATATGCATTGGTATATGCACCAGAGCCAGTAAACACTATGTCAATTGTCAGTATTATGGAAGCTCAAGTAGAGTCAGTTTGGGCTAGATTGTCCAGAGAAATGAAGGCTCTCTGGAGGAGGAGGCCTCTATTGTGAGTTTAGACTCTGTACCCACAGTGTTACAGGGTTCCTTTATTTAATCCTCACAGTAACTCTCTGAGGAGGAATGACTGTGATTCCGTTTTCAGATGAGTATTATCAAGGTTTACAAAGACTGAGTCACTTGTTCAAGATCGTACAACTAATTTTTAGCAGACGTGGACTAGAGACACTGGTGATCTAAATCGAGCTTCAAGTGCAGTATCATCCCTGGAGAATGCTGGCTGCCTCCAGAAAATAAGTCACACTTAGAGAAATTAGAGCACCCCTGGGCAGAGGGGTGAGTGATGTGTGTGTACTGTATGTGCACACATGTTTGTGAGTAGGTGTGTAGGACCCAACTCAGTGAAGGGTACTGTGGAGCTATAACGAAGGGTGCAGATTCTTATGAAAGGGGCAACTTTTAGTATAAAAGAGATTTGCAGTGAGCATTTGTTACTGTTGCCTGTGCGGTATGCATTTCCTATTGTTTTGGGACAGAGCTCTAGTTGGTCTCTAGAAAACCATATTTCTGCTGCTCTTAGAGTCTGTGGCCTGTACGGAGCATGGGGTGGGATCTGTGCCTGGCCAATCAGAACATACCATGTTCTAGGACATAGTTATTAGTTGACAGGCCCATAAACCAATCAGACCACACACTGTGTAGGACTCCTTTTTGCTGGAGTTAAACAGGATGAGATACATGGTGAGACAGCGTGTGGAGCCCGGGAGGAAAGCCAGCTCGGAGAAGACCTGTGCTGAGAGATGGCGAGAGTCGTGTTCGGAGGACATTGCTCCAGTCCCATGATTAAGACAGAGCTAAACTGGTTGTGGCGATGGACTGTCTATTTACATAAGCCGGTGGGGCCCCATTGATAATTAAGCCAGTCTGAGTTACAGGTTTCTGTTACTGGCCACAGAAAAAAATCTTGATTTAAAGTTCTTTTTTTAATTAAAAAATTTTAAACTAATTTTGTTTTACAAATTCACTGAAACCTTTACTCACAAATGCAATTCAAAGAAGTCTAATTTAAGACGTAGTTGGGTAGAAAAGAGAATTTAAAATCCCTTGCTTTAAAGTCAGCAGCCCTGTGTTTTAGACTTGGTTCTACTGATTTATTTCAATGATGCAACCATCGATTCGGTCATTAAAAAAACCTTTGTTGAATGCCTTTCTGTATAATAAGAACTCATTACACTTGAGCATATGATGTGAAAAAACAAAAATTATTTGCTGTGCTATTTGGGACAAGTTACTTCACTTCTCTAAGCTACAGTTTCTTCATTTCTAAAATGGTAGTAGTAATTTTGGTCATCTCACCATGAATGAATAATACTTTGATCATATTTTCCCTTTCAGAGAGATAAGATCATTTGGAGAAAGGCATCTGATTTGCAGGGGATAATTGGAAACAAAGAATGTATCCAGGGGTGTAAACACTTTCCTGCCTGCAAAGGCCTAACTCGGATGAACTCTGAAGATCATTTCCAAGTGTGCAGTACTGGTTAGGACACAGAAAAGGCTGTTATAACAGATCCAAAATTAAAATGGCTTAATCAAAGCAGAAACTGTCCTCTTTCTCATGGAACATTCCAGAAAGTCATCCATGGTTGGTCCATAGTCAGTATGAGAACTCGAATGTATCAGAGACGTGACTCTTTTTATCTTATTGCTCTGCCACATCTAGGGTGCAGCCCTCACCCACATGACATAGATCTCATCCACGGGCAAAGATGGTTTGTGACCATGCCTGCACTCCTGCGCTCAGGAAGGCGGGGAGGCACTGGAAGGAGGGAGCCCACCTTTCCTGTTAAGGACTTGAGGGAGCCTGGGGAATGGAGTCTAACTGCATGGCCTTGTGCTGAACAAACACTATGGTCGCTATAGGAGAAGGGGATAGTACGTCCTGGGGACGCCCGGCATGCTCTGCCACATGTATTATCCCATATCAAGAGGAAGCAACCGCACATTCATTAGCTCCAGATTTTTTCCTGGTTCTGGGTTTCAGTCATTCTTGGGCAGCCAGGTGGGCCCTCTTCCATCTGGCCTGAGCTGTGAATCCTCTTCCCTCAGCAAAGCTCCTTTCATGCATGTGGGGCACCGAAGACCAGGGCCACTGGCCCATCCTGAGTTGCCATGTGTGTACGTCCCAAGTCATTCTTTGGCAGAAGGCTCCCTCATTTTGAATAACAGGCCCACTTATACTTTATATTAGCTTCTGCCTTATTTCATAATTTTTTTTAAAGGAAACTCTCCTCTCCTGCAGGAAAATCTAATTATGCAGTGACAGCAGTTGGCTGACTCGGGCACAACACAACATGTCAATTTTCAGTTGCTTACACGGTCTCACAGAAACTGTTAGAAATTGTTTTGAAATCTGGCATACATTTCAGTCATGTTAATTCCTACAACTGTGCCAAACTTGATGAAATTTGGCTGCTCCTTACTCCAGGGAAGGTGGGGGATTGGGCAAGTTGAGTTTTTGTTGTTTTTTTTCCTGGCAGTGACATCATCTCCTCATCCTCCCCTTATGATGAACAGTGTCCTCGAACAAGCCAAGAAGTAATATAACTTTATATTTACAAGACTGTGTGACAAAATGACTATAAGAGACTGGAGCTGTATGAAATGACTGAAGAAATACAGATGGCATAATGTTTTTTTTTTTTGTCTTCTAACAGATTTGTGCCAGATGTGTGAATATTGATAATTTCTCTGGGGCTCAACTCCAGGCACAATATAGATTTCTGTTTGATGGGGGAATGAGAGAGTGAGAATCCATCCCAGTGATGGTATTTACAGGAAATGTTTTGCCTTTTCTTCCAAATCTGTCAAAGCAGAACCAGAAATCCCAAATTTCCAAATGAGCCTCTGAGTCACCCTTTGTTCTAGACCCAATTTTTATCTCCCCAGTAATTGACAGACTGGAAATTTCATTTGTGAAAACATGTGGTACAGTTCTAAAAGTAGAGTTTCTCAATTAGCTGGACCTGTCTTTGAGCATCAGTTTGGAGCAGCAATGGTAGCAGAATCCTAGAAAAGCATCTCAGGAAAGTATCTGTTTTATCATAACATCTTCCCCTTATAAACGTAGTAATAAAAATATTTTAGCGGAATCATAATTTTCTGCATTTGCAATGGGAAAATGTGAAAAAGCATATTTCCAAAGCTTGTCTACTTTTTTTCTCCTTCTATTATTTGACTATGCCTGAACATATTCTAACTTATGATTCTGGGAGTCAGATTTTTCAATCAAGTCCCATTTCTAATATGAGAGAGAATTATTGAAAAGATTTAACAAGAAAACAGGCATATCTATCACCCCTAGGAAGATTCAGCTTGATCAAGTTGATTTCAAAATCAGTATAGAAATGTTTCTTTCTTTATACCTTAGATTTTCTGTGAAGTCTTTCAAATAACTTCAAGTAGAGAAAGACATTCTATAATGGAAAAAAATATGTAGAGAATTACAGAAGGGAGGGGAAAAAAGCAGAGTAGATCACAAATTAGGAAATGATAAGTGGAAATTGCTCAGAAGTTGGGGATACCTGTTTTGCTATAGTTGAAACTTAAATTTGAATTTGAGCTTCTTGGCAGCCACAGCAACAATGGAGACCTGATCACCTGCATAATTTCCTTTATCAGAAAGAAGGGACTGCATCAGTTCCTTAAGGGAAGAAAATCTATTTCTAACATTAGGTTATGATACTGGGTCTCAGCTGAGGCTGATACTGTCCCCCAGGGACCTTTGGCAATGTCTGGGGACATTCTTGGTTGGATGCCACTGGCATCTACTGGACAAAGTCCAGGGATGTTGCTAAACATTCTGCCGTGCACAGGATGACCACCTAGAACAAAGAATTATTTGGTCCCAGAGTTCAATAAACCAAGGTTGAGAAACCCTGGGTTATAAAATCAGTTTTTCATGTGGATGTTCATAATGTTCTCTGAGATTCCTACAGCACATGAATTTGGAACAAGGCAAATTTGAATTTAAATCCGTATTCCACCGCTTACCAGTTCTGTGACTTGGCAAGTTAGTTAACCTCTGTAAGTCTCAGTGTCCTGCAGATAATTATATAAATCCTGCAGGGTTGCTGTAAGGATTAGCAGGAATAGTGTTTATAGAACATCTAGCACAGTACTTTGACACATTGTAAAAGCTCAGTGAATGTTAACATTAAAACAGTCCTACAGGCAGAAAAGATAGCACTCAAGTGTTTTATTCCCTAAAATAGTGATGGTTTAGGAGGGGCTGGGGGATGAGGCTCTGTTGTGAGCTGTTTAATCTATGGATAGATTTAAGAAAGCCTAGAAATGTGGAAGAAATGCATACAGTGACCTACTGTAAATGCCACCAGCAATGTCTCCACAAGGCTGACCTCTCTGATAAGAGTTCAGAGTGCGATTATTGGGAGTCATTGATTGAGAGCTGCACTGAATTCTCTAGAAATCAGACAAAGAGGTGGTAGAATGACATATTAAATCCCTATCTGGTGGGTGCCTTTGTCAGGCTCCAAAGTGTTCACACAGGCACTTTAGATAGACTCACAATCTGATACGAACAACACAGAGCCAAACCTTTAGAAACATGTTCAGGGGTCACTACTTCAGAATTTAAGAGATCTCTTTTGAAAACAACAACAAAGAAATCTGGAATTCCAAAGCATGAAACAAAAAAATCAATAGTTTTGCTAGTATTTTAACTTAACAATAGTTCCCTGTATTAGTTCATTACTTATCGCCAGCTGCTAAAACTGACTTCAAAATTTCCGTGGTTTTATGCAGTGGAAGTGCATTTTCGCACATGCAGAAGACCAAGGTTAGCATTTAAGGTTACCATGCGGATTACTTGATTCCAGGAAGCGGTTTGGGATCCAAGGTTCTCTCTAGCTTTTGTCTCCATCACTCACAGCCTCAGAGTCCTCAGTTTCTAGCAAGAAAAAAGACACAACAGAGAAGACACGGGCTGTGGAAAGCCCTCTCTTGGTGTGACTCATGTCACACCTACTCACATTTCACTGGCCAGAACTTACTATCTGGTCTTTCCTGGATGCATGGCTAGAAAATAGGTGCCACTGCACGAAGGGGAGTGTGGATTTTAGTGGGCAGTGCACCCAGGCCACTGCCCCCACCACCACCACCACTGCCACCAGATACTGCTGTGGCTTTGCTCGTCGACTTCCGTGTGGCAAAGCATTTCCATTTTGAAAGCCGGGATAAATACCTGGGTCTAGAAACCATCGTAAGATTTAGTTCAGCCCTTCTCTTTTCAGCAGTAGGAAAAATGTAAAAAGTGGACATATGACAAGTTTGATAGACTGGTAAAACTCTAAAAAGGCCATTATTCAAAT
The DNA here is from genome assembly GCF_030020395.1 of Manis pentadactyla. NCBI lineage: Eukaryota > Metazoa > Chordata > Mammalia > Pholidota > Manidae > Manis > Manis pentadactyla. The sequence continues at coordinate 169,921,180 of NC_080023.1, forward strand.
ATTTATGGATCCTTTTAGCTAATGGATTCAAATTTATAATGCTGCACTTGTCAACAAGATAATTTTGCAAAAACATTAAAGGCTGAGCAGTTTGGTTCCTTCTAACCCTGAGGCCTCTCTTCTCCACAGCAAATGAGCAGCTGTTCCCAATGAAAATGGAGCACTGCACTCATTGTGGACTTCTGCACCGTGAGATGTCCAGGACAAGGCTAAGGCATCCATTTTATCCAAATAAGAAAGAAAGGCAATATGTGGTTGTCACAAATACCTTGGACAATAGGTAGATTATTATAATTGAAATTGAATAGTAGACCACTGTTCGTGATTCAGGCAGTGCCTCCCACCCCCCAGGGCATCTAGGGCAACAGTAAAGAGTATGTGACACAATTTTTGGTATTAATATGTTAATGAAACATATTATATTATAGGTAGTAATGGTCATGAAGTGACAAATAAGAGAGTTAAATGGTACTGTGGAAAAATAGATCTGCTAGAGAGGCTCTCTAAGTAAGCACATATGTTTGGGAATATTTTATATTAAGCTTAAATAAAATGTTTTGAAGCAATAGAGTTAAATCAGATTGTCTCAGTGAGAATGATATTTTGAGATGTAAGACTTTTAAAGAGGAAGGGTCTCGATAGTTGTGGTCATTTGATAGTAATCAGAGAGAAGGAGAAACTAAGGTGGTTTGAGAAGAGTTTGTTCGGAGAACAGAATAAAATTGTATGTGTTTGTGCATTGGGAGGAGGGGAATGCCTCACGGGGGTCTAGGGAAGACTGTGATGCTGGGATTTTAATGTCTGTGGGGATGGAAGATGAACCTCTTGTTGTATGGCGGGCAGGAGCTAGACATAAACTTCCTGCATAAAGTCAGAAGCCCCCAGTCAGTGAAAGGGGAACTCAACAAACTCCTCCATCTTTCAAGGACATTTATTATTTACCCAGTGTCATGGGTGGGTAGAGTCAACCATGAGAAATCTGAATTCTCCGCCTGCATTGTGCATGGATGTGGAGTCCATCACCGCACTGTCCAGTGGATGTGTGACCTGGAAACCAGGCATCAACAGGAGCTCATCTGAACTGGTAAAAGCTGTGAGGTCCCAAGACAGGCACATGTGAACCCCCCACAGGGAGATGTCTGTGACCCATGGAACCTCCCACACTCACTTCCAAGCAAGTTTCAGAGTCAGAACTTATAGACCAACAGAGGAATGAACCACCATGAGAGATCAACACATGCAGAATGATAGAATTTTTTTCTCTTACAACTCTTAGATAATAGAACAATCTGAGAGATTTTTAAATAATATGCTTAAATATTCAAAGTGATGAAGTCACATATGAAATTTATGATGAAAGTTTATAAAAAAGGAATGAGCCTGGCTGAGAAGAAAAAACCCTCTGAAAACTCTAGGAATTACACACCACTATATATAGTCATTGTATAAGTTATCTAATGCCTTGTAATAAATTACTCCAAAACTCAGTGGCTTAAAAAATAAACATTTACATTTACTATTTCGTGGTTTTATGGGTCAGGAACTTGCAAGTGGCTTGGCTGAGAAACCCTGACCCGGGGCGTCTCGTGAAGTTATGGTCCAGGTCCAGGTGGGGCTCGTCTGGGAGGCGCTCCCACGCGGCTCACTCACGCGGCGGGCAGGTTGGCCCTGGCTGTTGGTGGCTGGCCTGTTCCTCCGCACACGGGCCTCTCCGCAGGCGGCTGGTGCGTCCTCACAGTATGGCGACCTGCTTCTCCGAGAACGGCAATCCAAACGATTCATGCGGGGGTAGCAGGGCCTCTTATGACTTGGCCTCCCTTGCAAGTCGCACACCCTCACTTCCTCCCCGTCCTCCTGGCAGACGGGAGCTAAGTCGGGCCCTCCTTCAGGCTGAGAGAATCAGGCTCCCTCTTTTGAAGCAAGAAGTGGTAAAGGATTTGTGAAGATTCTAGATCCACCACTTTCACTGAAATAAAAAGATACTTGTTTGTAATAGCAGGGGTTGGTGAAGGCCTAAATACAATTTTTTTTTTTTACCCTTTTCTGTTTCTTTCCAAAATCTCTATAATAAAAATATTTTAACTTTAATGACGAGAGATAATAAAATACACACACAGAAGGAAACTGTTAGGGGGCAGGGTTGTTGATATTTTGGGGGCACTTACTTTGTGCCAGGCAATGTTCTTAGAGCTTTAAGCTGTTAATTCATTTATTTTTCACTGTAATAACTGTGAGGTAGATACTCTTTTTATCCCTATTTTTAAAGGGGAAAATAAAGCACAATTGATAAATTTATCTGGGAAAGAGCCATGATTCTTTCTATATTTAGAGTCCTGTGCATAAAACTTTTGTCATGTACTGAGGTTTATAAAGCATCTCACAGAGTTCAGTGAAGTGTCCAACACCTAATGATACCACCTAATTCTGCTTTCTGGTTTTTATAAGGCTGCTTTCCGTCTTCACTGTGGAATAATAAAGTGCTGAGGCACAGTATTGGGACGGTATTAATTACCATGAACCCAATGTGAAGAAGTCTTAGACAATTGAGAAAGCTTACCATGTTTTTAATAAGGGCTCCCTGACTGGGCCCCAGTATTTTAGAAATTAAACATATTGAAATTCACAAAAGGATTTGTAATTGTTTATTTCTCTAAACAGGCAGAATAATTGTAAAACAACAGTGCTGTATTAGTTAGGAATCCGTTGTTCCTCTTGCTGATTACAAAATGCAACACCCTTGCTTCCTCTTCTCTGAGTCTAATACCAGTGCCACTTGGTTGACATCTAAATTCTCACTTGAGAACTAAACAGTGAAAGGGGACAAATCATTTATTCATTCAGCACACACTTCACAAGCTCTACCATGTGCCTGGCACTGTGCTAGGCATTGGACATACAAAGGGAATAGGATAAATGTGGTCCCCACCCCTCATGGAACTGCCCTCAGGTAAAATGTTGATAAAGATTATTTATCAGATAGAATAAGAGTGAATAACTGAATCCACCCTCAGCTATGCAGTCAATCTAGAATATACTACATACACTGTATTTGAGACTAGGAAGAATGTTATGGCCCTGTAATCAAGCTGGAATACAGAGGTTTAAGTTTGGGAGTAGAATTGTACCCTCTCTTTATGTGACTGTGTTTGTGTTTTAATAAGTACATGCTCTTTGTACTCCTTTCATGATGAGGAAACATTTTTACTGGTATGTAAAAATCTTACAATTTACTGTTAAGGGAATTCACAGTTTTACATATGATAGTATAATCTGAAGTGCAAAAAAAATTCATTGACAAAGGCCGCTTAGGAACACATCAAAATATTTAAAATTGTTATTTTGGAGTGAGAGTATTTGTTGCGATTGTTGTGTTTACTTCCTCATAGTTTTGTATTTCAAAAAATTATTTTAAATAAGCCCTATGTACTTGACTTAACGTTTTTAGTGAACTGTGTTGTTACCTGGATGCCAGGTAACACACTTGTGGGTCTGTCTTTTCAGGTAAAAGGATTTTGGTTGGAGAACATGTACATGTTCTAAGGATGAATTCCTATGATTATCCATGACTCCAGGGCAGGTGATACAGCAGGATCAGTGACAAATTGACCCCTGCATTGCAATACAATATGAAACCCGAAGTTGGGTCAATGCGAAGGGGATGCAAAGGGGCGAGAGGATGATGGGATCTGACAGAGGATGTTCAGTGTTTGACAGACTGAAAGACCATTATGTGAGTTCAGAGAGTGGTCATGATGTGGAGAGAATTTTGGGTAGGGAGCTTAATAAATAAGTAATGGCCACCGAGGGTCTAGACAGTTTCATATTTAAACAGATATTTATGAATCATCTCAGGACTTGGAGCGGCTTTCTGCTTTTCTCTTCTTTCATTACAGCCAAGGGAGAAGTGAGGGCTAAGGAAAACGCATTCACCCTTAGAACCACATACTACCCATGCATTAAAAGTGAATGTAAGAGTTAGCACAACTTTATATGGAAAAGTTCATTTTTATTTCTACCCCCAATAGCTACTCCAGAAAGGTAACCTGAACAGGGTGCAGCCAAGTGTGGTGCATCCTGTCAGGGAATGTTTTTGGTCTGGAAGTTGTGTTAGGCATTTAGATGAGGACTGCACACACCTGAGCACCAAACCTGTCTGTTTCAAGATTCCAAGTTGTTTATGAAAGAGACAAAGAGTAAATGCAGAATTCTGCTATTACTGTATTTGGATGTTTCATTTCTCTTTATTTCTAAATTAAGGTTTGTTGACAGCCACCCTGAGGATCTGCACAGTGCACACTCAATCCCACAATTTCTGCATCCATGCACGATCTGAGGCCTCCCATAGTGCCACCTATAGGCATACATGAGCATTTGAGTATGAATATAGACATATATGTATATGCACATTTGTGTGCATGAATGAGATCAGCTAGCATACATTTCTCTCTTAAACTCAGAACTGTTTCCCTCTCTATAGAATGCAAATAGTGATTCCTTCACATTTTTGTCAGGATTAAATAAGATAGGATATGTAAATAGCTTAGCCTGTTCCCTGGCACATAGTGAGCATTCAATACTATGTAATATCTGTTATTACTGTTGACTATATATACATCAATATGAACAACTGTGAATGACTGTGACAAGAGTAGGAAGATGTGCATTTCAAGTTGATTCTATTATATTTTCATTCTAATTTTAAAACAAGTGGATCACTTATCAATATTTATGTTGATTTCTCTCCCCACATTTCCTTGAACCCATTTTATGGAATGAGAATGATTTTTCTCACTTCTCTGACATACGATTGAGATTCCATGTTGGAAAAGGCAAGGAGAGTCCAGAAAGCAAGATGAGTCTCTCTCTTAGATCTGACAACCTTTCTTTTTCCTTTAAGGAGGGGAATTTGCTTAACACAGGTGTGCAAGCATCCATCTCTGCTCTGGCCTATTGCAGCAGATGCATCCCAATCCCTCTTCCTGGGTGTTCGAGACACTTGTATTTCATGATCAGTTATCTGCAGACAGGTGTCTTAGAAAAGTGCCTGGGCTTGAAATTGTCTGTTCCATCATCCTGTCCATAGAATAGTACACAAAAAGGTTGTTGAACGGGCACACACACTTTTTAAGTAAATTAGGTTTTCTTTGAAAGGTGTTTTTACTCTTCCCCATGATAAGTGTGACTCCCAAAAGACACAAAGTGCTCAGAGGTAAGTGAGTTCATTCAGCGACAAATATGGGTCACCCTCTGAGCATCTGGTGGGCCACCAGTGCATAAGGTTTCCCTGAGTTCAAGTGTGGCAGAATGAGAAGGTCAGTGCCCTCATGCCCATCCCACTATGTGGGTAGTCCAGGCCTGCTAAGGATGAGGTGGTACCATAGTGGGGAAATCAGGATATCGTTCTTCCAATGATAGTTTTAAAAGCAGATGATTTTATGTACAGCATCTAGTAATGGTAACATATTTCTTGAGCCCCTGGAGAGACTTCCCAGCCAATTGGTATAAACTATAAGCTTTTGATCTATTTACAAAATCTGTTCAATATATGCAATTACACAGAACGGTCCACTTCTAATAGGAGAAGGTCTTATTAGGGGCAAAGAAGTGGTTATGGGTCCCAGACATCCAACTTAGACAGGAACCCCAATATTTATGTTAGGATTGTATGAAAAATTACATTTGCTGTCTGCATGTGAGTGGTCAGAGAACATGAGCTCAGGCAATGACAGGAATGGTTTTTTAAACAAAAGGCAGTAAAAAGAAGTTCTTGAGAGGAAAACTTTGGCCGAAGCCAGAGAACTGCAGAATGAGGCCAAGGGGAAATAAGGGAACAGAGATTTCACTGTAAGTTGAGAGAATGGGGTAAGGAAGTTGTAAGAATGCTTAGGAGTTGTATGTGAATGTGTGTAAAGAATATGAGGCAGCATCTGTCGGTTACTTCTGACGTGCAGTGGATTCAGGCCAAGCACGTACTTGCCCGATCTCCTTTGATGATCACAGGACCCCAGGGCAGAAGCAGAGCAGAGCAGTGATTGGAGCACAAGATCGCAGGCAGCCTGAGTTCAGATCTCGATGTCCAGCTTACTGGCTGCATCATCCTAAACAATGTATTCACTGTTACACCTCACTGTTTGTTCATGAGAATAGTGCCTGCACCCCATAGATATTATGTGATGTCATGAAATGATGCTTGGAAAGCATGTATCTTGCTTTATAAGCAGTTCTCAATAAAAACTCCCTGGGATGAAGAGCTAACGGAAGCTTGGGAGGTTGAGTAACTTCTTCAGGACGGCACAGGCTAATATGGGGCAGAGCTGGGACTTGAACTCAGATCTGTGTCTTGTCAAAGTCTACATATGCAGCTCACATTGCTAGGTGATGGTAGAAAAGGGAGGTGCGATCAGTACTTTGCTTCTTTGACTTAGGACCAGTCAGCCTGAATGCACATATGCCCCGTGGATCTGTGGGGTAATGCATAGAGAAAAGACCAACAGTTAGGGCAGTAAATTGTCACAAGTCCGATGCTGAAGCTTTTGATTTTAAGTTCTCCTTACTGGTGGTCTTGCAACTGATCCCTTTGTCTTTCACATCAGAGAAGATTAATTTGCAGACTCTAAAAGGCACAATGGTGTCTGAGTTCTACAACCTGAGGAGTAAAAGCAGCTAGACCCCTTCTATTAGTTCTAGTGAGTTTCTTGAGGCCCCCTAAACGTATACTCAGAAGTAGAAATTTTAAGATATCCCTCAGGCAGTCTTCCCTGACCTCATACCCTGGAGCCACACCCACAGGAATTGTTCTTGAGTCCCAGGAGCTGCATTCATTCCACGAGTCACCTTTGCTTCAGAAAGAGCCATGGTGGGTTGGGAAGTCTGGAAGCCTGCCACAGGGCCCCATGGCTGTGGTTTCTGACGCTTCCGCATGGTGTCACTGTTAAGAACTGGTCCCATGCAGCCTATGTGGCTTTGCTCACAGCTGCGAGGAGGCCTTTTAGCAGCTTGAGATCTTAGCTTTGGCCAGAGTTTTATCCTATCTTAGAATCCTCCAGTAACTCTCCCCAGAATAAAGGAAATCTCCCGGTTTCCCTTTGTATCTTCATAGAGTCACAGCCAATAGCTTCTCAGGTGGGAAAAAATGGAGGCGTTACCAGTGTCCTTCCTCCACATGGTTGCTCATCTTTTCCAAATCAAAAGCCAACTTGCAGAATGTAACAAATGGGACTTAATCTATGGCACCTTGGCACGGAAAGACCTGCACATTCACAAGGAAGATGCTCGCTTGGCAAGTCTGCGTGACCCATCACTGACGGCCTAACCAGGAAGGAATAGTCGTGTTGTGCCTTTTCCCCAAAGCCACCAGGAAACTGGATTGACAACTCATTGCCGATGAGGTTAGCATGATTGTGAAATGCTGAATCAGTTATCCGAATAATAATAATAATAGTCTTTGTTTTCATGCTGTTTTTAATCTAGACAGTGAACAGAGAAAAGAAAAACAGAAGCCTGTAGCATACAGCATGTGAGATGCATTCTCCCTAGCAGAGAATAAGGGAGAACGAGTTAGAGTGAGCAGGGGGGCTGCTCTGATGAAGGCGCATTGATGCTGCAGACAGAGGAAGGACCAGGGAGGTCAGTGGTTCTCAGCCGAGGGTGACTTGTCCCCTACGGGACTCTTGGCAGTGGCTGCAGACACTGAGGGAGTTACTACTGGCATTTCAGGGATGTTGCTAAACATCTTTTGATATACAGGACAGTATATTCCACAGTAGAGAATTATCCTACTCCAAATGTGCATAGGGCTGCCACTGAGATGTAGGCTGAGGGATGGGAGGTGTATTCCAGCCATGGGACAAGAGTACACTATTTTCGCCAAGAAAAAACTAGAGGAAAATATCCTTAGAAACAGCCTAGTTTGTTCAAACTGATAATCCTGGGGTTAAGCACGCCTGGGAAGGTCTGTTTGTGTTTGGGGAGAGGCTGGAATCAAGCTGGTAAAGTGAGAGCCAGTCACACATGCCTGGAGTAGTCAGGTGTTAAAGGAAAGGAATGGAGCTGAGCGGGCATAAGCCGGGGTGATGGCGCCTAACTGAAGAGGGCCACTCGTCCTGGAGTTGTGCAGGTCAAGGCCATGAGGCGAAGGAGACGGGGCTGCTAAATAGTCTTAGTTTTGAAAGGGAAATCCTAAATACTGACATTTTATATCTTGGCAAATAGTTTATTTTGATCATTTTCAACCCTGTGCATGTAGGTGAGATCCTGGCCTGCATTGCTTATGTTTGCAACATCTGAGTCAAAGATACACGGGGTGGACTGCTTTCTTCTCTGGGGAACAAAGTTGTTTGGCCAGTGTGCTGCTTCAGTGATTTTTTCAAGTCTAGCGCTACTTTCTGTGCTTGTAACGTGCAGAGCACCTGGGTCACCATTGATTACAGGTCACTGATCTGCCGTGTTTTGTAAGTTGGGGACATTGTGCCTTTCACCCCCATCTCTCTCTGCACCTTCCAAACCCTGTAGTCAGTCCCAGTGCCCCATCGCCAAGACTCACTTACACAAGATGGGAGGAAAAGACAAAAATTCCCCTTAATCCCAGTTGATATGTGACTTTGCTTAGCACTTTGAATATTATTAAGTGTTTGAATTTCTTCCTGTGTCTTTTTCACCGAGATGACTGTCTTTCTGTTTCGCTGACAGCCTCTGCAGGACCAAACTGACAGCTCTTTAAAGGCGGCTGACGAAAAGCAGCATTAATTAAGTCATTGCCGGACTGTAATTGTGTTAAGAAGTAAAAATCTAATATGAGAAAAGGTTAGTGAGTCCTCTCTTGTGTCAGATTTTTACTCCCTATGAATATTAATGTCCTTAATGAAGACAGTCTTTGCCTCATCAAGCCGTTGCTCTGCATTCAGGTGCCAAATCGCTGTGCCATTGATTTGTTTTTAAAGAACAAATATGTCAGGAGAGAGTGACTGTCCTGTTTCTTATCAACATCATAGAGGATGCTTTTGTATTCCTGGAAAGAGTTTATAGATTTTGTGTGCATGTACAAGCTCTTGCAAAGGGGAGGGGGGGACATAATAATGTGCACCCCAGGTAAATGAATTATAGTAATTTAATATCAGTGTTGCGTTTGATCACATTAGCTCCTTTTCTGTGTGTGTGAGCAATATTCATGTATTAGCAGGGTTACAATCAGCAGTTTTAATGATAAAAGAGGAATTCTTTCTAGAAAAAGAGAGGCCTGTGGTTGGAAGAATTGAAGTGAGCTCCTTAGGAGAATCTGATCCTCCTTTGCTGATGACCCTCCTCCTCCGATGTAGCAGATAATGATGGTGCTGATGAAGGACAGGTCTTAGAGAGGCTGTAGGCCCTGAGGAATCCAGTTGTTCAAAGGAAGTCGTGTGCCTTTCTCTCTCTCCCTCTGATTATTTACCCCTACCTCCTCCAATGAGAGATGGGATCTCAACTCTCTTCTCCAGAATTCTTGGCCAAAAAGTAGAATATAATCCTTTTTCGGGTTATCACTCGGATGATTGTGCTGTAGAAAGTCCAGGGTGTTCTGTTCCGGCAAAAAAAAGTCAGCACTGCCAGTATTTTTGCTGGGGAGAGCCGGATTGTGAGTTCATAAACTGGGTAATCTATCTCATGGATTAACAGAACTGGGTTGGGCTGGGAGTAATCAGAAAACTCCAAACAAGTGACTCAGTCATGGGCTGTGTTGCTTGTATACACAGGTCCAGAGGATGTGATTTTTCTGTGATGGAGGACATCTCCAGGTTCCCTTCAACTTTTCACTTACCACCTCTAGTGTGGCTCTTGTCCTCATAGGCCAGAATGGCTGCTGGAACTCCAGCCACCAAATCTGCTTTTAGAGCAGTTAGAGGGCAGCTTCACATCTCCCAAAAAGGAAGGGGTCCAAAACTTACTGTGATCATACATGTGCTAGGCAATTCACCGATGTTATTTAATAACACTTATGTTTAATAAGTGTGTTTATTGAAATAATGTTCATTAATAATAATTTTAATAATTAAGTTGTGTCACTAATGTATCACTGTCTGAATTAGTTTTCTATTGCTATGTAAAAAATTATCACAAACTTTGTAGTTTAAAACATCATGCATTTATTATTTGACAGTTCCATGTGTCAGGAGATTAGCTGGGTCTTCTGCTTAGGGTCTCAGCAGGCTGAGCCCAGGTGCTAGTGGAGGCTATGATGCTCCTCTGGGTCTCTGGGGCCTCTTCCAAGCTCCTGGTTGTTGGTATAGTTCTTTTCCTGTGGCTGTATGAGTGACACCCTACTGTCTTGCTAGCTGCCATCCAGTCTGCTCTCACCTCCTAGAGGTCACCCACAGTTTGTTACCACATAGCTTTCAGAGGCATTTCGCTTACTTCCAGGCCAATGGAAGCTTCTCCAAATCTCTCTGAAGCTTCAACCTCTTCTACAGGCTCTTCTGATTAGGTCAGGCCCACCCAACCTAATCTCCGTTTGATTAACTCCAAATCAACAGATTAGTAACCCAATGATAAGGGAGAGATCCCATCACATTCACAGGGTCCATCCATACTTAAGGAGAGGGGACCATACAGGCTATTTAACACCAGTGGGCAGGATTTGGGGATCATCTTAGAATCTTGCTGGTACACTTTACCTCTTTTACAAATATGGAAATTACAGCTTGAAAAGGCTAAGAAACTTAACCAAGTTTGTAAGTGAAGAACCAAGGATTGTATCTCTGTCTCTATGAATCCAAATCCCATGGTTATTTTCCAGATAAGGTTACACTATTCATTGTCAATATACCTTGAGTGATTAACCAGACCCTTGGTTTTGCACAATGTCCTTTAATCCAGTGTCTTTCAGATGTAAACCATTCATTAATTAATTTAAGAAGGGGTTATTGAAAATCTTCTATTTGCCAAGCATTAAGTAGGAGAGACTGACATGAGGTGATATCGAAATGTGGTTAAAAGGTATTGGGGTCTTGCTGGAGCTAGAAGGCTGGGGTTTGAATTGCAGCTGTGTCACATTTAGATATATAATCCTCTGTAATTCACTTAATCTCAGTTTACTCACCTGTAAAATGGGTATTGTCACAGTAGGACTTAGTTCATAGAGTTGTTGAGATGTATAGCACTCAATCAATATTTGTCATTATTATGAAATGTTTGTGTCCATATTGTCTGTCTTTTGATTGCAAACTTCTGGAATTAAGGGGTGGAGTCTGGACGCTATTTTGATGTACTACCATGCCTTCCATCAAACACCAAGACACATCAAAAAATTAATTCTCCTTATGGAGGATGCTGATAGCACATTTCTGCCAGGAGGCAGATTTTCCCCATCTTAACACACACACTTGGGCATTTGGAATAGGGAAAAAAAATTGCACATTTTACTAGTTCTCTAAACACAGAGCAGACTACTAAGCTGTTTCTTCATAGGGGGAGAATCGGATTGGCTCCAGATTCCTTTTCAGCTGCCAGACGGTGGGAAGTGAGAGAGAATGTCAAAGCTGGCAGTTGACAAACAATAAGATTGTTCCAAAATGAGGAGGATTGGCCTAAGCAATATCCTTCCCAAATGTTTTTCTCAGCTTTTAATGAACAAGGAGAAGGCGAAAAAAATACTTGTACAAATCCTACCAAGATATTCTGGGGCACTGGGGTCATGATTAGCAAATGTGTCAAGTCTAGGAACATAACAACTTTCAGTGTATAGTGGAAAGAAATATTTGTATATGCAAGTGATATATGTAATTCAAGAACTGTTCTAAACTGAAATGAACAGCAAGGACAGTCCTAAGTCCCCTGTGACTCTACTCCCATTTAGTTCTCCTCCTTCCTAAAGGAGCCACTTCGGTGAGTTGGAAATACAACCTTCTGACCACTTTTTAAAGAAGTCAGTTACCTCTATGCTATAGTCCCTGAGAAAATACATGTAATTGTTTTGTTATTTTTGCACAAAACACACAGAATTGCTTGGCATTTATTTTTATAGGAAGGTATCATAATGCACATACCATTCTGCAACCTGCTTGTTTCTCTCAACTGTCTTTCTGAGGTTCCCCCCATGGTGGGTGTTGGGAGGATCTTGCTTATTCCTTTCAAATTGCTAAATATCCTGCATTAAGTTTATCCCCATGTTGGTGGAGCAGGTTGTTTCCAACTTTTCGATACCATAGCCAGTGCTTCAGTAAACATCCATCTGGAAAATCCTGGTGACCTGGGCTTGCCTGCCCTCTTCACTGTGGTCGTGGAGTGTTAGGGGAGAGTGTTTTAAAGGTTTTCTGTTTTGTTTTGCTTTTTCTTTTCCAAATGGACCAGCTGACAGAAGAGTCATTTATCCCTTCGAACACTGCACAGGAACAATATGTCAGGCATTGTGCTAGGTATCAGGGTGTCACATCAAGTTCGACAGCATCCCTGGCCCTCCAGCAGCTCAGGTAGTAAATTAAATCCTATGAGAGATTCATGTACGCATGAGATTCTATGGCACAAGGTAGGACGTGGAGCTCAGATAAGGGGGATGGAGAGTCAGAGAGAGTTCCCTGGAAAGGGGCTGTCAGTTCGATTCAACTCAGAAATCATCCTTCAACAAGAACAGGTGCCCCTTTGTGCCTTGGTTAGGAACAAGGTGAAGTGGTCCTGTAAGGTGACTTCTCCTCACCTGCAGCTGCCACTCAGGGTATCAGTGGGTTATTATTTAGGGCTGTTAATGGAGAGACAAGAAGAGGAATAATTGGGAGAAGACTGGGCTCAGTTATGTTGACCTCAGGTGTGTCTTGAGAACGTGAAGCAGTTTCATGATGTGAACGTGTGTATATGGGCATGCACACGTTGAAGAGGGAGACGTACGCTGCTCCTCGTCCACCTAGTGACGCCATGAGCTAGATAGAGTTCTGCTAACTGAGGATCCAGATTGTAATTTTTATGATGAAACTCCTTTCCAGTTTTCAGCCCCCAGTTTTCTATCATAGCCCTAGGGCCTCACTTTTTATCCTTCACGTTCTAAGACTGTCTTAGAAATGTCTCTTCATTGATTAACTCTAATTCTTCTATTGTGAGCTGGGTGATTTTCCTCTAAGCCTATCAGTAGGCCCTCCCGGTGGGACAGCAGAAGGAATGGTCCAGGCCCTGGCCCGGAAGTGGGGAAGATCAAAAATGTCTTTGGCCTGACGCTCCCTTCCAGGCATTGTTTTCCCTGCACTTATTCCAAAGTCTGGCAAATCAAAACATGAATGTGCTAAAAGCCCCATGTGCTAAAATAAAATTATTTCCTACACGAGAGAACATCGAATATGGATCTGTTTTGAAAATCCCTTTAGGATTTTGAAAGGGCTTCACTAATTTCTCACATTTGTGAACTTTCTTTAAAAAAATAATAAAAGCATGTTTTCACAGGCAAAATTAGAGAAAATACATTCTGTGGTGCTTTTGTTCTGTTAACCGTAGTTAAGTAGGGTGGAAATAAATTAAGACAAATATCTCTACCTATAGATTTTTGAACTTCTTTTTCTGTTCTGGGAGGTTACTTCAAAGTAAACTATTTTTATTTAAGAAGGGGTACTAGATATCAGAAAAGTAATACATAAAAATGTAAATATGTTACATTTTATGTATGCAAGTAAGAAAGACAGAATGAATGAGAATTTGTTTTTGAAATGGAATTTCTATTACATATTAAAGAGACTCACCAATCAACTTACCCAACGTTCTCATGGCTCACCAGTTAGACTTTGATTGGTACCCCTTGTAGATGGATGAATACTATAATAGTATTTAAATAAGGGCCCATTTAGATAAACACACACACCATCTTTAAGAAGAATATAGAAATGTATTATAAGTTAGAATTTTAAAAAATTTCCCCTCTTTAAATGTAAAATGAGCACATCCATTTCTGGAAAGATAGAGTAAACGTAACTTTCCCTATTCCTCCCACCTAAGACCCTGGACATCATATATATGACGAACATAAGAAGACCAAAAAGTGGAGAGGACGAGGAGAAGGCAGGTCAGCGAGGGCCTCAAGGGAGAAGGTGGCCGTGAGTTCCCGGGGTTTTCTTTTTGCAGACGAGGAGCTGAAGAAGCAGGCCCAGAAACAACAACAGGTGCAGAAAGAGGGCCCAGACCGAAGCCTGCCTCCCTAGTGAAAGGCTCCGGAAAGGGGTGGTCCAGCAAGATAAGCAACTTTTCAGTAATACTCTAGGCCTTTCCTATCCGGTATAACTTGAGGAGTTTGTTCCGGTGAGAAGAAACAACCCACCAGGCATGGGGCAGAACCTCTCCACACAGAGGATAATTGGGATCTATCCTTAAAATTGCCGCAAGCATCATCATTTTTGCTCATACTGAAATGGTTTACATAACGTATCTTCAAAGCTCCAGACCACGTGGGCTCATCGTGCCGAGTCCCACTTCTGCTTTCCTTTGTTGTGACCCAGACTGTTAAGGTCCTCGGCTCTGCCCCCTGGTCATCACCCTCTTGCCATCGAGGCCGGGCCCCGAAGGGCGGCCCCCGCCACGGAGGCCGCGTGGGACCCTCCCCGGCGTGAGTCCCTAGTAGGTCAGCCTAGAGAAGGGAGCCGGCATAGGTCACTCGGCCGGGAAAGTTCACTTTCATCTCTCCCTCCTCCTCTTCCCCAGAAAAACGCTGCCGCAGGGGCTAACCCGCTGTCTCCTCTCACGTGCGAACTGTTTTTACAGCGGTTTTTGAGTTTGTGTTGTTGCCAGATGTAATGCAATGTGGACCAGCGTTTCCCCAACTCAGCTCTGCACCTTGGTGACAGACTGTGATGAAGTTTTTACAGATCCTCCGTGAAGTGAAGGAAGTAAGGAAAGCGCAGTGTACATTTTACAAGCTGAATGTATCCAGTTTAAAGGGTGGTTCTTAATAGAGATGCTGTTTTACTTATGTTTGAGGGTGTTTAAAATGACTTCTCTTTTACACACAGGTGTTTACGTTGATGGTGGTCACATTTTGCGTTTTTAGTGATCCTACTTTGCAGAATAGAAACTTAGCCCCCATCGTGGTCTATATTTTGCTTCTCTGTAACTTATCTGTGGTTGAAAACAGTAAGAGTATTGGAGACTCTGAAAGCACATTTTTTTAAAGGCAAGAAAATGGGATCATAGATTTTTCTGAAGTCCTGTGGAAAACTAGGAAATGCTCATATACTCTGCCTTCCTCTTAGAAACTCACAAACACATTTGCATTTTAGAGGCTCTGAAAAGTACTGCTGCAAAGGCACTCTTAAGTTTGTGTACTATTAAATTTTCTTAATTAATTCAACCATACTATCTTCACATTTTCTCTACAGAATATATATTTCTTCCACAGTGTATGATTTGGGAAATGCTGCCATAAATGAAATATGATGGATTTGAGTGGGGAAATAGTGGGGGTAAGAAATGTGGATATAAGAGTAGCCAGGCAGACTTTTATGGAAGCAGTGCATTTGGGGTAAGCTTATTTGAAAGGGAAAAGGGACTTCCCTTTTCTGCAGGAAGAGGACAAAGGTAAAGATAAAATTAATCTGTACACACAGCTGCAAGCAAAAGTGCCAGCAGGTCCCAGGGAACTCACCTGAATGTGTGAAATAGGCAAGGAGCAAGTACTGGAGTGGCGGGAGTGTGACATGCTGGGAAGTACATGGTTGTCCCTGCTCTGCCCCTCCAGTGGACTGCCACTGTTCAAGAAGGTGCACGTGGCAGTGTCGGCAGATATTTCAGATTTCCAAGAGAAGTTGGAGATCCAAATTTTTCTCATGAAAAGTTTCTCTGTTTTTAAAAGTCGGCAATTCAAAGCTACAACCAAAATGTGGGCCCAATATATACATGCGTATAGGTATGTAAGTGTGTATATATACATTGTATATCCTTATAGGCTCCTGGTTTGCAAGCTAAGATCCATTCTTTGTCATGGAAATTATTGCTGAAGTTATTTGATATGTAATAATAAATACAGTAAAACATATCGCATTAGAAAGGACACCGATGTTGGAAGTATAAAGCAATCTAGGTCCCCATGAATGTGTAGGTTTAATAACCAAGTAGGCCAAGATGTCAGTGTTCTGAATTTCCCTTTCCAAGGAGGTCAGATGAATGTTGCTTCCTTTTTTTGTTGAAAAAAGTGATCCACCTGAATGCCTGCCGCCCTTTCTACTGCTGGTTCTCTCCTTTGTTCTGGACTCACTGCTGGCCCTTCTCTGTAAACAATGTTGTCCCTGTGTGTGTCGGCTGTCCACGCTGTAGCTTGTGGAGCATCATCTATGGGTGGGCAGGTGAATTTAGTTCTGGTTTTGGGGCCAGAGGGACAGAATTCAGAGATTTCTTACCGCGCTGATCTATGAGCCATGTAGGCGTCATAATGCTCGGATTACATTTGTGCATGAGGGTTTCACAACGCCCGGATCTAAAGAGGGCACACAACTCTTAATCTCAAGTTAAATCAAACCATTTTTAAACAGTGTGCCCCTAGAAGGAAAAATTAATTTCTGTAATGCTGTGGGAAATTATCGACGTTTTCATTTTTAACTGGCACCCATACCCCACCTAGGTGGTTGTGAAAGTAGGTACAAGGTGATTTGAACTGAAAGCTTGGGTATTAAATATTACAGTTCTTTAATCATTCATTTTGGAGAACATTTGCTTCCAACATCTAAATGTTCCCACAGGAAAAGGAGGATGTTTTCAGTGTTTGCCAGTACTTCTCAACTGAGGGTGACTGCTCGCTCCCTCCATCCCCCCATATCCTCTGGTTCTTTTGGCCATGTCTGGAGACACTGTCGACTGGCTACTGTTACAGAGTGGGTAGAGACCAGAGATGCTTCTAGACATCGTGCCATGGACAGGACGCCCCACAGCAAAGGCTTCTCTGGTCCAAAACGCTGACAGCGCGGTGACTGCCAAACCCAGCACATGCCGAGCGGAAGGGACGCTGCTTTAAATTAACCTCACACATATGGCGAGTTACCTTCAAAGCTGGCAAAGGGGTGATTTCCTTGTACTGCCATCCTTGCCAGATCGGCTAGCGTCCTGCAGAGCTGCTGCCGCATTTCAGCCCGGAGCCAGTCTTATCTAAGCCCTACCGGAAAGCCACAGGGCAAGAGAAAATGTGTGGCTATTATCGTGGCCACCGGTTCGAGTAACTGCTTCTCTGCACATGTGGGAACCAGCGCTGTTCTCTTAAAGGAAAACTGTGCTCTTTCAAACAATTATTTCAAGAGATTTCAGTCAAAAAACAGTTCTAAAAAAATTCACACAGGCACAAAATATCCTGCATTTATTTTTTTCGCCAGCTATTTATACTGGGATCTGCCAGGTTAGTCACAACTAGGATTGAGGGAATCTAAAGAGCTGGGCCCAGACAGGCGAATGTGGTCCCTGCCCTCATGGGTCTTTCGATCTGGAGGAGGGCTCAGGGAGTAAACGGCCATATAGTAAGTAGTTTAGACTTGTGGGCCACACGGTCTCTGTCACAACTATTCTACTCAGCCGCTGCAACATGAATGCAGCTGTATACAGCACATAAACAAATGGGTGTGTCTGTGCCCCAGTAAACCTTTATTTACAGAAACAGGCTGTTGACTAGGTTTATCTCACAAACTGCAGTTTACCCATCTCCTGTCTACACTAGTGAGACAGACATTACTCAGATAAATACTTGATTACTCATATTTTTTCCATCTGTCTGGTATTTTATTACCCTGGCTTTGTGCCTGATAATTCCTTTGTTATGTTCTCGGTCTAAGTGTCAGCTTCTCAGGGAACCCTCCCCTCACCACTTATCAAAAGCTGCCCCTGCATTTGTTTTCCGTCACTCCATCCTGCGTTATGAGCTTCATGGTGCATATAGACCAAATGAGCTTGTTTCTATTTGCTGTCTTTTTTTCTCTTGCATAAAAACAGGGACTTGGTCTGTCTTTACATCTGTATCCTTGGGGGACAGTCCTTGGCACATTAGCAGGTGACACACACACACACAGCCTATAAAGGGAACAACAAGGGCATACTTTATGGTGATATTTAAGTTAGTTTGCTGGGGCCAGGGCTGGGATGGCAAGTTTTATATTTGGTTACTACAGACTATCATTGAAGTAACTGCTATTACTAGTAGCTAACATTATGATAAGAATTATGTACCAGGCAATATTCTAACCATTTATTTGTAGTAACAATTTTGTGAAGTAAGAATTAATATTATCATCCACTTTATAGGTGACAAATGAACAGAGAGATTAGTAACTCACCTGAGGTTATTAGTAAGTTCTGGGATTGCTACCCAGTAAGTTTAATTCTTGCTCTTAAATGTAATAATATGCTGCTCCCACTATATCCTTCACCCACCAACTATATATTTAAAGAAAAAGGCCAAAAGCAAAAAGCAAAAACTGACTATACCAAAAAGGCTTATTTATTTGCTCACATTATTCTAGTATGGCAGAGAGAAGAATCTAGTAAAACTAGAAAAATTTCAAACTGAATTTTCCCCCTTTGGTTTGACTTTAGAAATTAGAATCCTGAATCTCCAGATGTTCAGAGAGAAACTAGGTGTGGTGGGAACTTCAGGCTGTGGAGGAGGTTTGACATTCTTGTGTCTGCGGCTGGTTTTGCAGCAGGGACGACAGCTCAGCTCTGCAGGGCGGCAGGGGCGTCCTCCATCTGGGGGGCGGGGGAGGAGGGAGGAGGCCTCCAGGCAACGTTAACAGATGCATCCAGTATTTATCGCCAGTTACATGTTTGTGAAACAACTTCGTTCCCGACCCAAAGCCAGGGAAGGGGTGAAAACAGACTGCCTTAATGGGCAGCAAGGGGAACTCAAGAGAGAAGAGGGGATTCAGGGGGAACAGCGGTGGTGCATCTGTCCGAAATGTTGCAGAGGGGTGAGACTGAGGTTTTATGAGAGGCTCATGGCATTAGGAGAAGGCGATCCTGCAGGACCTGAATGCCACTCCTGAGGGGTCATCTAAGCAAGCCCTAGTGTGGCCATAGCTAGTCTTGTCCCTCAGAACCTGTAATCGCCAGGTGCTCAATGGGCACAAGGTACTGCTTATGTGTTCATAGGTCTTGTCTCACTGTGTTCTCACAACTAGTCTACTATTACAGGAAACTAAGGTTTATAGAGTTAAGTGATTTTTCCAAAAATCACGTGGAAGAGCCATGCTGGAGCTCAGGCAGAGTTGGCTCCAGGTCCCAGGCTCACACTCCTGCTGCTGGTGTAGCCCCAACCTGGCTTTGTGCCCATTTTGTAGATGGAGAAAACAAGGCGTGATAAAGGGCAGCAACTTCTCTGCAATTAGAACTCGAATTTGAGCCCAGATCTTTCCAGCAAAGAAGCCTGTGGTCCTTTTGTTACCCTCAGAGTAGCTATCGCCCAGTGTCTCTCTTTGGGACATGTAAAAAATTACCTCTCTGAAAAGCAGTGGTGGAAACTGGTCTGGGTTTGTTGGGCTTGAGACAGGGAGGGGAGCAGGTGGATCTTGGAGAGACCCAAGAAGACTTAGAGAATGCCTGGATGTAGACAATGAGGTGTAGGGAGGGGAGGGTTTTGCTGGTAGTGCCTAGTGTCTTGGAAAAGACATTTTGCAGAGAGAAAGGAGACAAGTGGGACCAGTTTGGAGAATTAAGGCCATTTTATTAGTATTATTATTCATTATAAATAATTCTAAGCAGGCATTTTCCTCCCCAGAACTAGCTACTAACTTCTGCAAGGCTGTCCTTTTCTAGTCACCAGTCACATACAGTATTTCAAGTCCGAGGGCATAATATTTGATCACAAACCCTGACCTCTCTTCTTGAAGACTTATGCTCTGAATTTTAAAAAGCCTTCTTCCGGAAATATCGAAAGCTAATCATTTCATTAAATAAGTGCCAGATATCCAGACAGTGACTGGGATAACATGGAATTATTTATAAAGAAGACTTGTTCTGAGGAGATTATTGTACTAAGGAGAAGGGAATCCCGCCCCTCTCCTCATTCCTTTACTGTGATTAGAACCGATATATTTCCTGTGCATCACAGAGGGGTAGGTGGTGATGTGGGTTTGGGGTCCGAGCTGCCTTGCGGGCCACACCGACTGGGCAGTGGGTCTTGGTTCCTCTTACGTGGGACCCAGCCTCTCGCGAGGCAGCGGAACATTCTTGTCTTGTGACTGCTGAATTCTTGACTGAAAGCTCGTTTGGTTCATCTCATGTAAACTGAAACCTCTTTTACTCTGTGCTACTTAATTCTTATCATTTATTTGGCATTTGAGCATTTAATAATGCTTACGTGGACCAGGACAGAATATGTGTTTTGTTTTCCAAACCAAAAACTCTTTTTTATTTTACCTTGAAACTGAAAGGTTTGATCAGCCATGCTGTGCATGGATATTGGAATGAAAATATATTTCCTTCCTGGCTTCCCAGACCTGAGATGTGTCCTCTGTCTGCCTCTCCAGCTTCGTTCCACTCCTCCTGTGCTCTGCAGGTTCTGGCCACATGAACTTCTTCCATTTCTTTGAACCAGAGAAACTTCTTCCTGCATATTCCATTTAAGGGGTGGACTACTCTTGTTTCCTGCCTCAACCTGATCTGTCCCTTTCATCATCCTTCCTCCAGAAAGCCCTCCCTGACATCTTCCTCCTCTCCAAAGCTGGGCCATTTTCTCTTGTTATTATCACTGTGCTCATTTCTTCTCTATGGCACTTATGTCAATTAAGGTTAAATATGTATTTGTGTTGTCATTTGTGAATGTTTCTTTCCTAATACGTGACAAACACCCTATGGGCAGGTTATCTATGATACCTCAGTGCCTCCAACAGTGCTTGGCACATAATGGTTGCCCAATAAATAACAGAATAATTAAGTGAACAATGAATGCTAAGTTTGTCAGTTACCTAATCCCATTAATTATGATTTGGGGATGTTGCAGAAAGGCAACTCAAGGTTATCAGAACACAAGCTCAGAATTCTGATACTTAATTCTGAGGCTTACATAAAATTTCTACATTATTTTATGCAAGCACAACCTCTATCACTTTCCTCAATCTTAAAAAAATGAGTTTAATCAAATGATCTGAAACCTATTGAGGTACTCCTCTACTGCATAAAATCTACTCATTAAGAGCATAATATGCCATTAAAAAAATCAGAAAAAATTAATCATGGCAATGTTACTCCAAGTGTGCTTTATGGAGCACTAGTTTTGCTGAATGTTAGAGGGAGGAGAGTCACATGATCAAGTACAATTGGGAAATTACTTAAAAAGTTAAATTTTATTTGCTGTAGTGCAGGACTTCTGGAGCCTTCAGTGTGCTAATGTGCATTAAGAAAACCGAAAAGGAGGATTTAAAATGAAGTGTTTTCTAAATAGGGTTGACCGTGGAGAATCACCTGGCCATAGACCATCTTTTGTAAATGCTGATGTGTGTAAGCAAAAGCAGGTGAGTATTTCATGTTTATACCTACTTTGGGAGAAAGAACTGTACTGATTTTTTTTAGAGAAACTCTACCCCTCCCACAAACCAAATTTTAGGAACTATGCTTCCTTCCTCACACTGGCAAGTAACTCCTGACTAAACGCCGTCTCTGTTTTATGGTCTGGATCAGGAATAACTACCTTAGCATGGACGCCTGCAGTTCTTATTGGCACATTCCACACTGGGCTCCTCCTGGGAGTCGGGAAGAGTAGTGAGCTTAGGGATGCCTAAGGGGTGAAATTAGTGTTTTAAATGACACTAATGGGGGAGTAGAAGCAAGGAAAAGTAATATTCGTCTCTGGGAAAATAATCAGACTCTGAAATACAGCCTCAAAAACGGACAATCAAGAAAAACTTGCAGGGGTTTGCCTCTAGCAGGAGACAGATAATTCATATCTAATTGAGAGCTTATGTGAGCATGGGCTCTGATAAAAAACCAAGTAACTTCAAAACAGTTCATGGTTGAATCAGAAGAATGTGGGCTCTGCCCATGTGTACCTGTCAGTCCCCTTGTGGATAATATTTTTGTTAGATTTAATGACTATAGGGTGTGACTCGTGAATTGGGTGGTAAACAGGGCAGGCTTGTAGCTTCAGGTATTTTTACCCATCTAAGCAGAAAGGGGGAATATTTAGGGTATAAAAAGGACATGAATTTTATAATAAAAATAGCATGAGAGCTTGGTGGATGAGGTTTAGGTATCCCTGTGGAATACAGAGTTAAACAGATTACCATATGTTCCCTTCTGGAGCATTTGAAAAATGAAGACCAAATGTGTTTTATAGAATGATGTTCTTCATAATGCAGATAGCTGCTGATTTGAAGCTGCAGCTAAAATAAATATGATACCTTTTGAGTGCTATTCACAGACACTAGTGACCTATCAATTTCCCTATCTCGGGAAAAGCGAACCGGAGGATGACAGCTCACTCCCAGAAGAGTGGTTGATATACGTTAAGTGGCTGTGTCTCTGCCTCCGATTATTAATTGTGGCTAATATAGAGCAAGCAGATGTCCCCAGACTATGCAGACACATCTTGGAATGGGGAGGTCTTCAGGCGTCATGGAAAGAGCCTCTGTTGTGAGTTAGAAGCCCCAGCTCTGGGTTCCTGGCTTCACGCTGAAGCCTCAGAGACTCACATTTCGGGCCCCGGAAGGGGTCCTGCCAGTAGGTTGCCATGGTGATACGTATCTATAACATCTGTGAGAGTAAAACGTTTTAAGCACAATTGGTTGAGATGCTGTCTTTTTCCACTCCAGCTTCCCCTCTATCATACTTACCTATGAGTTAAGTGGCATTACAATGGCCATTGACATTTTAAGGTCTGGTTATAGGACATGGGAGTGGAGAATAGATTTATTTGGTGGTGGGGGGGTGATGTGACGTGTTCATGTGCTCCTCTCTCACTTGCTTTTATGGTTAACGTCCTGCCAGTGTCCTGATGTAGGAATGACTTCTGGGAACACAAGTGCACCCGCCGTGTTGGTGAACCCCAGGCTGCGGGGTGGAAGTGCAAGGCCAGTGGCAGCGCTGGGGAGGGTACATATCCTAAGGTTTCTGTACCAGCAGCGGTAGGAGGAGAGAAACGTGCGTAGGAATGTACAGAGTCGGAAGCCTCTAGTCTGCAGAAAATTCTTCTGAGCATCAGATATGTATACTAGTAAGTGGAGGTTTTGATTCTCATCAACACTGAGTCCACTTGGAAGTGCTGTTCTCTCGGGCACACCCACTAATGAAGCACACACACAATTATATGTGCAACATGCGTTATTTTTCTTTTTTGATGGTAATTTAAAAAAATCATCATAATCCCATGGTTTAAATTTCTTGCTAGTTTGATAACAGAATACTAGCTAGATGAGATAACATCAAACTCAGAATAGAGCATTAAATAAGAACATCAGTGACAAACTGTGATGGGGGTCCTTAATACAAAGAGCGTTTAAGATTAGAATCACTATGTGAAAAACTGGACATTTCTCTGAAATTCTGCAGTTCACATAGGAAGAAACTTGATAGAGCCTTTCCCAGATTTGACAACTATCCTAAAAACGTATGACATTATCAATAATGAAGTATAAAGCTCACATAAATATTTTGTAAACTGCAAATAAAAGATTTTGATCAACCACTCTAGGGGAAGGACCAACTTATTTTTCTGTTTTCTCTATAGAAAAATATTTTATAAAATATTGTCATGATGAAACGAAGAACACAAATCAAAAAAAATGTAAGAGAAATATTTTATACATGTGAGTCAGTTAATAAAATATTGAGTTATTTTTCTTGATTTTGGGATACACGTTCATGGTTTGTTAGCTTTGTAACATTTACAGTTGGCCTTGATTTGTTTTCCCATCCCAAATAAATGCTCACTTTTTTACCTAATTTCATACTGGTGATTTGGATGCCTTCTTTAAAGGGAAGGCCGAATTGAGTATGTTTGAGAATCAACAAAACCCGAGTCTGTGCCTGCAGCTATGTGGCCGCACGCTTCGTCCGCGCCCACCTCAGTTTCCTCACCTGTAAGATGGGGAGCTAATAGCCCCCGCAGAGTGGCTGTGAAGAGAACACTGAGAGGATAAGGCATCAGAAAGGGCTTACATAACAAAATTTGTGAACCCAGAGTTTGCGCAGAGTCTACAAAGGCCGCGGACAAGACCTAATGTGCCAGGTGCCCCACGTCCTGATCAAGCTGCCCACCACCAACGGGGAACCCCAGGGCCTCAGGAAGCTGGGCTGGAAGAGATCGGGGGGGATTCCTTGGTGATTGTCGGTCAGCCCGCCCTACCTTCCTCTTCTTCGCCTCCAAGAAGTAGAAGGTGGGAGGAAGAGAGATGGTGCCTTCCCGGGGCTTCTGTGGTTTCTCCGGGAAGCATGGTCCGGGAGAGTGGGCGTCTCGGGCAGTGGTACCAGCCGCCGTCCGGATGCTGGCTTTGTCCGCGTCATGAGGCGGAGCGCGGAGCAGCGATGTTACTACCGCGCCCACGGGGCAGGCCTGGCTCTGGAACCAGCCGCTGTGGAAGCTGCTGCTTGATCCTGAGTCAGGAAGGGGTTCCAGGGCCAAGAGGTCCAGTGGCAGCTTCCTGGTCCTCCGCACTCCTAGTGTTTGCCAGTTGTGCAGCGCAATTCCAGAAGTCATTCCTAGAAGGTGGCCCTCCGGGCCTTCCAACTGTTCAGTGGCTTGATGTACTGATATTGCCTGCAGCCAAATCCGGACTGACACAGGAAGAGAGGCGGATGGTTCTGCCGCAGCACACACAGCTCTGAGAACCGGAAGGTTGCTTCCGTCCACATATGGCCCGGAAGTGCAGGGACTGCTGGTGGGGGTGAGGAGAGGCCGTTTTAATTCCCATGATCGAGCTGAAATAAGGACGGATCATTGCATACTTGTATAGGTAAGTAACAATGAGCAGCCTCCAGAAACCCAGCTTCTGGAATTTAAGATTCGAGAACCTTAAGGAAAGGGGGAGGAGGTCAGACCTTGAATCAGTTAAGTTTCTAGCACTGGGTGGACAAGGGCTTGACAGTGAAATTAAATCTACAGATAAAAAGATAACTGCATCTTTTGCATTCCTGAGTATATGGACTGAGATCAACCCACTATAGGATAAAAGCCACTGTACACAGTGTTAGCACGTGGCAGTTACCGCGCTTCACGTGCTTAAATTTGGTCGTTCCACTTACTCCTCCCAACAGCCCGTTAGGTGGAGGCTATTATTCTCTCCATTTGACGCCCAAAGGAAAGGAGACACAGTGCAGTTAAGTTACCTGATAGCCCGCAGCTAAGAAGGGGCCGAGGAAGAGTTCAGATTTAGGATTTGCATCAAGAGCAGTAGGGTGGAGGAAGAAGTGTGAGAAAAAGACGGGTTTGGAAAGGGAAGGAGAGGTGGTTGATTCTTTAATGTTCACGGGCCCCATAACCCCACTGCATGGGGAAGGGTGCAGAGCTCTCTACCAGAGGAACGGCTCGTGTGTATTTTCTGAGTGTGCGTGGGGCGGCCCTCCTCCCCCATTCCCCTGGCTCACCATGGCTGCTGTACACTGTCCTTTGTTCACCCGCAAGGGTGCTCTGAACAGTCCGGAGCGAGCAGGGCCGCCCGGGAGCATATGGACCCCTTGCAGTCATTCTGTTGGTCGTCAGAGCTCAGAGAGGTACTCTCTGAATGGCACCGAGTAATTGGGGCATCTTTCCCTTTAAAAGCCACAAGTAAATGCAGCAGGAAGACTTTCCCTGCACAACTCAGGCTAAAGAAATATGGGAAAGCAGAAAAAAGGTGGGGGTCGCCCCAGGATCCTTCCTCGTTCTGAGCCGTGCCCAGGAAGGGCGCGTGCCCCAGCAGCCACTTGGTGCTTTCCCTGCGCTCCGGGGGGCCCTCCTTCACGCCCCACGCATCTGCCCGTGGGTTCCTTTCCGCACTGTTCGCCGAGTCTGAGTGTATCTGTGCTTCAGACCACGGCTTCACCTGGCTTTGAACCCTGGTTCAAACAAGAGTTAGACAAGCTTGGGCCAAGGCTTTCTCTCTTCGTATCTCAGTTTGTCTATCCTCACCTGTAAAATGGGATGGATTTTACTCATAAGGCCATTATGAATATTCCCCAAGTTAATATGGGTCAAGCACTAAGACACAGAATAGAACAGAGTAAAAGCTCACGAAATGCTAGGGGTTTTTCCCCATTAATTTTTGAACCATGTGTTTCCAAGCCTCACTCTATTTATTTGTTTATTAAAGTATCATTGATATACAACTTCATGAACGTTTCACATGAACAACATCGTGGTTTCAACGTTTATCCATATTATCAAGTCCTCACCCCCCATTGCAGTCACTGTCTGTTGGTGTAGTAAGATGCTGTCGAGTTATTACTTGTCTTCTCCATGCTGTACTGCCTTCCTGTGACCTACCTATATTGTAATTGTGAATTATAGTGCCCCTTAATCCCCTTCTCCCCCCTCAACCACCCTCCCCAAACCCTTCCCTTTGGTGACCACAAGTCCCTTTCATGGAGTCTGTGAGTCTGCTGCTGTTTTGTTCCTTTAGTTTTACTTTGCTGTTGTACTCCACAAACAAGTGAAATCATTTGGTACTTGTCTTTCTCTGTGTGGTTTATTTCACTGAGCTTAATATCCTCCAGCTCCATCCATGTTGTTGCAAATGGTAGGATTTGTTTTCTTCTTATAGCTGAGTAGTATTCCATTGTGTATATGTACCACATCTTCTTTATCCATTCCTCTACTGATGGACACTTAGGTTGCTTCCATATCTTGGCTATTACAAATAGTGCAGCAGTAAACATAGGGATGCCTATGTCTTTTTGAGTCAGGGATCTTGTTTTCTTATAAATTCTTAGGAGTAAAATGACTGGGTCAAATGGTATTTCTATCTTTAGTTTTTTGAGGAACCCCCATATTGCTTTCCCCAATGGTTGAACTAATTTATATTCCCACTAACAGTGAAGGAGGGTTCCCTCTTTCTCTGCATCTTCACCAGCATTTGTTGTTTCTGGTCTGTTGGATGTTGGCCATCCTAACTGGTGTGAGGTGATATCTCATTGTGGTTTTAATTTGCATTTCTCTGATGATTAGTGATGTGGAGCATCTTTTCATGTGCCTGTCGGCCATTCAGATTTCTTCTTTGGAGAAGTGTCTGTTTAGATCCTCTGCCCATTTTTTAATTGGGTTATTTGTTTTTTGGGTGTTGAGGTGTGTGAGTTCTTTATATATATTTTGGATGTTAACCCCTTGCCAGATAATGTCATTTATCAATACATTCTTCCATACTGTAGGATGCCTTTTTCTTCTACTGATGATGTCCTTTGCTGTACATAAACTTTTTAGTTTGATGTTGTCCCATTTGCTCATTTTTGCTCTTGTTTTCCTTGCCCGAGCAGATGTGTTCAGGAAAAAGTTGCTCATGTTTATATTCAAGAGATTTTTGCCTATGTTTTCTTCTAAGAGTTTTATGGTTCATGACTTACATTCAGGTCTTTGATCGATTTCTAGTTTACTTTTGTGTATGGAGTTAGCCAATAATACAGGTTCATTCTCTTGCATGTAGCTGTCCAGTTTTGCCAGCATCATTTGTTGAAGAGGCTGTTATTTCCCCCATTGTAGGTCCATGGCTCCTTTATCGTATATTAATTGACCATATATGCTTGGGTTTATATCTGGGCTCTCTATTCTGTTCCATTGATTTATGGGTCTGTTCTTGTGCCAGTACCAAATTGTTTTGATTACTGTGGCTTTGTAGTAGAGCTTGAAGTTCGGGAGCATAATTTGCCCAGCTTTGTTCTTCCTTCTCAGTATTACTTTGGCTATTTGGGGTCTTTTGTGGTTCCATATGAATTTTAGAACTTTTTTTTCTAGTTCTTTGAATAATGCTGTTGGTATTTTGATAGGAATTGCATTGAATCTGTAGATTGTTTTAAGCAGGATGTCAATTTTGACAATATTAATTCTTCCTATCCATGAGTATGGGATGTATTTCCATTTATTGGTGTCTTCTTTAATTTCTCTCATGAGTGTCTTGTAGTTTTCATTGTATAGGTCTTTCACCACCTTGGTTAGGTTTATTCCTAGGTATTTTATTCTTTTTGATGCAATTGTAAATGGAGTTGTTTTCCTGATTTCTCTTTCTGCTAGTTCATTGTTAGTATATAGGAATGCCACAGATTTCTGTATATTAATTTTGTGTCCTGCAACTTTACAGAATTTAGTTACTAGTTCTAGTAGTTTTGGAGTGGATTCTTTAGGGTTTTCTATGTACAATATCATGTCATCTGCAAACAGTGACAGTTTAACTTCTTCCTTACCAATCTGGATGCCTTTTATTTCTTTGTGTTACCTGATTGCTGTGGCTAGGATCTCCAGTATTATGTTGAATAAAAGTGGTGAGAGTGGGCATCCTTGTCTTGTTCCTGATCTTAGAGGAGAAGCTTTCAGCTTTTCACTGTTAAGTATAATGTTGGCTGTGGGTTTGTCATATATGCCCTTTATTATGTTGAGGTACTTGCCCTCTGTACCCATTTTGTTGAGAATTTTTATCATGAACAAATGTTGAATTTTTGTCAAATACTTTTTCCATATCTGTTGAGATGATCATGTGATTTTTGTCCATTTTGTTGATGCGGTGGATGATGTTGCTGGATTTTCAAATATTGTACCATCCTAGCATCCCTGGAATAAATTCCACTTGGTCATCATGGATGATCTTTTTGATGTATTTTTGAATTAAGTCTGCTAATATTTTGCTGAGGATTTTTGCATCTATGTTCATCTGGGATATTAGCCCGTAATTTTCTTTTGCTGTGGTGTCTTTGTCTGGTTTTGGTATTAGAGTGATGCTGGCCTCATAGAATGAGTTTGGAAGTATTCCATCCTCTTTTACTTTTTGGAAAACTTTAAGGAGGATGGGTATTAGCTATACTTTAAATGTTTGCTAAGATTCAGCCATGAAGCCATCTGGGTCAGGAATCTTGTTCTTAGGCAGTTTTTGATTACCAGTTTGATTTCATTTCTGGTAATTGGTCTGTTCAGATTTTCTGTTTCTTCATGGGTCAGTCTTGAAGGTTGTATTTTTCTAGAAAGTTGTCCATTTTTCTAGGTTGTCCAGTTTGTTGGCATATGATTTTTTTTTTTTTAATAATTATTTTTTATTGAAGGGTAGTTGACGCACAGTATTACATTACATTAGTTTCAAGTGTACAACACAGTGGTAGAACATTTATATACATAATTCTAGGTTCCAGCTATCACCCTACCAAGCTGTTACAATATCTGGACTATATTCCTTATGCTATACATTACATCCCGGTTACTTATTTATTTTACCATTGGAAGTCTGTCCTTTTTTTTTTTTTTTTTTTTTTTTTGTGAGAGCATCTCTCATATTTATTGATCAAATGGTTGTTAATGATAGTAAAATTCTGTATAGGGGAGTCAATGCTCAATGCACAATCATTAATCCACCCCAAGCCTAATTTTCGTCAGTCTCCAATCTTCTGAAGCATAACAAACAAGTTCTTACATGGAGAACAAATTCTTACATAATGAATAAGTTACATAGTGAACAGTACAAGGGCAGTCATCACAGAAGCTTTCGGTTTTGCTCATGCATTATGAACTCTAAACAGTCAGTTCAAATATGAATACTCATTTGGTTTTGATACTTGATTTATATGTGGATACCACATTTCTCTCTTTATTATTATTATTTTTAATAAAATGCTGAAGTGGTAGGTAGATACAAGATAAAGGTAGAAAACATAGTTTAGTGTTGTAAGAGAGCAAATGTAGATGATCAGGTGTGTGCCTGTAGACTATGTGTTAATCCAAGCTAGACCAGGGCAATAAAACATCCACGTATGCAGAAGATTTCTCTCAGAACAGGGGGGGTGAGGTTCTAAGCCTCACCTCTGTTGATCCCCAATTTCTCACCTGATGGCCCCCCTGCGACTGTGCCTGTCTTAGGTTGTTCCTCCCTTGAGGAATCTTACCTGTCTCTGGCTAACCAGTCATCTTCCGGGGCCATACAGGGAAATGTGAAGTTGGTAAGTGAGAGGGAAGCCTTATTGTTTGAAAAGGTTAGCTTTTTACTTCTTTGCATATTTATGCCCTGTGGCTTCTATGCCCAGCATTTGTCTTGAGGTGTCTTTACCACTTGGAAGAATTATGATACTCGGTAAATTTGATATGAGGCACGAATTCTATTCAAGGGTTGTAATTAGGGAGGAAGAAGAAAAGCTATAGAAGTAGCAGGCGGAAGAAAACATGGGAAGATTGATTATTTCTTTGACATATCTTCTTGTAGAGTAACTTCAGCATATATAGGTTTTAAGCTACTACTTAAATTGCGCACACACATTAACATAACAGGAGTATAGTTACATAACCAAAGCATACCTGTAATTACCAGCCATCTCCAGTGAAACCAAGAAAACCAGTTAGGCACCTTAGGCATTTGTGAAAACTTATCTATGATATGGTGGATATTGTCTAACTGAACTTGAACAGTCTGAGAGAAATCAGACAAATTAAAACAACCCATTCCTGGGGACTGTTCACATGCCATATGTTCTTTTAACAGTAAATAGTCTGTAGTTGTAAGACTTTGGAGCGCTACAATTTGCACTTCTCCAAATTCTTGGTTGAGTTCCAACAGTATAGATCCAGTCAAATTTGTTGTTTTACTGTATGCACAGGCCAGCTTAGATATCTCCTTCCTCATTCCCATGGCAAGTCCAGGAACTGGTGGGATGAGTGCATCTACAGCTGTAGCAGTGCGTGGATCTTTGTTGGGGTTTTTTGATGATCATCTTCTGGCATGAGTCTTCCAGAGAGTGCAGATGTTGGAAGTTCTTTTTCATATCGTATCTTAGTTCATTTTCGGGGTAGCCCAATTAGGCTTTGATCCTCTGTATAAACACAAACAGACCCTTTGCCTACACTTTTATATGCCCTTTATACTCTTGTGTAGAACTCGTTGGAGGTTACCACACAGGAACTGCCCTTTTTTTTTTTTTTGCTTTGTTTTTGGTATCACTAATCTACACTTACATGACGAATATTATGTTTACTAGGCTCTCCCCTATACCAGGTCTCCCCTATAAACCCCTTTACAGTCACTGTCCATCAGCATAGCAAAATGTTGTAGAATCACTACTTGCCTTCTCTGTGTTGTACAGCCCTCCCTTTTCTCCTACCCCCCCATGCATGTTAATCTTAATACCCCCCCACTTCTCCCCCCCTTGTCCCTCCCCACCCACCCATCCTCCCCAGTCCCTTTCCCTTTGGTACCTGTTAGTCCATTCTTGAGTTCTGTGATTCTGCTGCTGTTTTGTTCCTTCAGTTTTTCCTTTGTTCTTATATTCCACAGATAAGTGAAATCATTTGGTATTTCTCTTTCTCCGCTTGGCTTGTTTCACTGAGCATAATACCCTCCAGCTCCATCCATGTTGCTGCAAATGATTGGATTTGCCCTTTTCTTATGGCTGAGTAGTATTCCATTGTGTATATGTACCACATCTTCTTTATCCATTCATCTATTGATGGACATTTAGGTTGCTTCCAATTCTTGGCTATTGTAAATAGTGCTGCAATAAACATAGGGGTGCATCTGTCTTTCTCAAACTTGATTGCTGCGTTCTTAGGGTAAATTCCTAGGAGTGGAATTCCTGGATCAAATGGTAAGTCTGTTTTGAGCATTTTGATGTACCTCCATACTGCTTTCCACAATGGTTGAACTAACTTACATTCCCACCAGCAGTGTAGGAGGGTTCCCCTTTCTCCACAGCCTCGCCAACATTTGTTGTTGTTTGTCTTTTGGATGGCAGCCATCCTTACTGGTGTGAGGTGATACCTCATTGTAGTTTTAATTTGCATTTCTCTGATAATTAGCGATGTGGAGCATCTTTTCATGTGCCTGTTGGCCATCTGTATTTCTTTTTTGGAGAACTGTCTGTTCAGTTCCTCTGCCCATTTTTTAATTGGGTTATTTGTTTTTTGTTTGTTGAGGCGTGTGAGCTCCTTATATATTCTGGACGTCAAGCCTTTATCGGATGTGTCATTTTCAAATATATTCTCCCATACTGTAGGGATCCTTCTTGTTCTATTGATGGTGTCTTTTGCTGTACAGAAGCTTTTCAGCTTAGTATAGTCCCACTTACTCATTTTTGCTGTTGTTTTCCTTGCCCGGGGAGATATGTTCAAGAAGAGGTCACTCATGTTTATGTCTAAGAGGTTTTTGCCTATGTTTTCTTCCAAGAGTTTAATGGTTTCATGGCTTACATTCAGGTCTTTGATCCATTTTGAGTTTACTTTTGTATATGGGGTTAGACAATGGTCCAGTTTCATTCTCCTACATGTAGCTGTCCAGTTTTGCCAGCACCACCTGTTGAAGAGACTGTCATTTCGCCATTGTATGTTCATGGCTCCTTTATCAAATATTAATTGACCATATATGTCTGGGTTAATGTCTGGATTCTCTAGTCTGTTCCATTGGTCTGTGGCTCTGCTCTTGTGCCAGTACCAAATTGTCTTGATTACTATGGCTTTATAGTAGAGCTTGAAGTTGGGGAGTGAGATCCCCCCTACTTTATTCTTCTTTCTCAGGATTGCTTTGGCTATTCGGGGTCTTTGGTGTTTCCATATGAATTTTTGAATTATTTGTTCCAGTTCATTGAAGAATGTTGCTGGTAGTTTCATAGGGATTGCATCAAATCTGTATATTGCTTTGGGCAGGATGGCCATTTTGACGATATTAATTCTTCCTAGCCATGAGCATGGGATGCGTTTCCATCTGTTAGTGTCCCCTTTAATTTCTCTTAAGAGTGACTTGTAGTTTTCAGAGTATAAGTCTTTCACTTCTTTGGTTAGGTTTATTCCTAGGTATTTTTTTTTTTTTTGATGCAATTGTGAATGGAGTTGTTTTCCTGATTTCTCTTTCTGTTGGTTCATTGTTAGTATATAGGAAAGCCACAGATTTCTGTGTGTTGATTTTGTATCCTGCAACTTTGCTGTATTCCGATATCAGTTCTAGTAGTTTTGGGGTGGAGTCTTTAGGGTTTTTTATGTACAGTATCATGTCATCTGCAAATAGTGACAGTTTAACTTCTTCTTTACCAATCTGGATTCCTTGTATTTCTTTATTTTGTCTGATTGCCGTGGCTAGGACCTCCAGTACTATGTTAAATAACAGTGGAGAGAGTGGGCATCCCTGTCTAGTTCCCGATCTCAGAGGAAATGCTTTCAGCTTCTCGCTGTTCAATATAATGTTGGCTGTGGGTTTATCATAGATGGCCTTTATTATGTTGAGGTACTTGCCCTCTATTCCCATTTTGCTGAGAGTTTTTATCATGAATGGATGTTGAACTTTGTCAAATGCTTTTTCAGCATCTATGGAGATGATCATGTGGTTTTTGTCTTTCTTTTTGTTGATGTGGTGGATGATGTTGATGGACTTTCGAATGTTGTACCATCCTTGCATCCCTGGGATGAATCCCACTTGGTCATGGTGTATGATCCTTTTGATGTATTTTTGAATTCGGTTTGCTAATATTTTGTTGAGTATTTTTGCATCTACGTTCATCAGGGATATTGGTCTGTAGTTTTCTTTTTTGGTGGGGTCTTTGCCTGGTTTTGGTATTAGGGTGATGTTAGCTTCATAGAATGAGTTTGGGAGTATCCCCTCCTCCTCTATTTTTTGGAAAACTTTAAGGAGAATGGGTATTATGTCTTCCCTGTATGTCTGATAAAATTCCGAGGTAAATCCATCTGGCCCGGGGGTTTTGTTCTTTGGTAGTTTTTTGATTACCGCTTCAATTTCGTTGCTGGTAATTGGTCTGTTTAGATTTTCTGTTTCTTCCTGGGTCAATCTTGGAAGGTTATATTTTTCTAGGAAGTTGTCCATTTCTCCTAGGTTTCCCAGCTTGTTAGCATATAGGTTTTCATAGTATTCTCCAATAATTCTTTGCATTTCCGTGGGGTCCGTCGTGATTTTTCCTTTCTCATTTCTGATACTGTTGATTTATGTTGACTCTCTTTTCTTCTTAATAAGTCTGGCTAGAGGCTTATCTATTTTGTTTATTTTCTCGAA
Organism: Manis pentadactyla; assembly: GCF_030020395.1. Lineage (NCBI taxonomy): Eukaryota > Metazoa > Chordata > Mammalia > Pholidota > Manidae > Manis > Manis pentadactyla. The sequence goes on from NC_080023.1 coordinate 169,955,232, forward strand.
GAACCAGCTCTTGGTTTCATTGATTTTTGCTATTGTTTTATTCTTCTCAATTTTATTTATTTCTTCTCTGATCTTTATTATGTTCCTTCTTCTGCTGACCTTAGGCCTCATCTGTTCTTCTTTTTCCAATTTCGATAATTGTGACATTAGACCATTCATTTGGGATTGCTCTTCCTTTTTTAAATATGCTTGGATTGCTATATACTTTCCTCTTAAGACTGCTTTTGCTGTGTCCCACAGAAGTTGGGGCTTAGTGTTGTTGTTGTCATTTGTTTCCATATATTGCTGGATCTCCATTTTGATTTGGTCATTGATCCATTGATTATTTAGGAGCGTGTTGTTAAGCCTCCATGTGTTCGTGAGCCTCTTTGCTTTCTTTGTACAGTTTATTTCTAGTTTTATGCCTTTGTGGTCTGAAAAGTTGGTTGGTAGGATTTCAATCTTTTGGAATTTTCTGAGGCTCTTTTTGTGGCCTAGTATGTGGTCTATTCTGGAGAATGTTCCATGTGCACTTGAGAAGAATGTATATCCCGCTGCTTTTGGATGTAGAGTTCTATAGATGTCTATTAGGTCCATCTGCTCTACTGTGTTGTTCAGTGCTTCCGTGTCCTTACTTATTTTCTGCCCAGTGGATCTATCCTTTGGGGTGAGTGGTGTGTTGAAGTCTCCTAGAATGAATGCATTGCAGTCTATATCCCCCTTTAGTTCTGTTAGTATTTGTTTCACATATGCCGGTGCTCCTGTGTTGGGTGCATATAAATTTAGAATGGTTATATCCTCTTGTTTGACTGAGCCCTTTATCATTATATAGTGTCCTTCTTTATCTCTTGTTACTTTCTTTGTTTTGAAGTCTATTTTGTCTGATATTAGTACTGCAACCCCTGCTTTCTTCTCACTGTTGTTTGCTTGAAATATGTTTTTCCATCCCTTGACTTTTAGTCTGTACATGTCTTTGGGTTTGAGGTGAGTTTCTTGTAAGCAGCATATAGATGGGTCTTGCTTTTTTATCCATTCTGTTACTCTGTGTCTTTTGATTGGTGCATTCAACCCATTAACATTTAGGGTGACTATTGAAAGATATGTACTTATTGCCATTGCAGGCTTTAAATTCGTGGTTACCAAAGGTTCGAGGTTAGCCTCTTTAGTATCTTACTGCCTAACTTAGCTCGCTTATTGAGCTGTTATATACACTGTCTGGAGATTCTTTTCTTCTCTCCCTTCTTGTTCCTCCTCCTCGATTCTTCATATGTTGGGTGTTTTGTGCTGTGCTCTTTCTAGGAGTGCTCCCATCTAGAGCAGTCCCTGTAAGATGTTCTGTAGAGGTGGTTTGTGGAAAGCAAATTCCCTCAGCTTCTGTTTGTCTGGGAATTGTTTAATCCCACCGTCATATTTGAATGATAGTCGTGCTGGATACAGTATCCTTGGTTCAAGGCCCTTCTGTTTCATTGTATTAAATATATCATGCCATTCTCTTCTGGTCTGTAGGGTTTCTGTTGAGAAATCTGATGTTAGCCTGATGGGTTTCCCTTTATAGGTGACCTTTTTCTCTCTAGCTGCCTTTAACACTCTTTCCTTTTCCTTGATCTTTGCCATTTTAATTATTATGTGTCTTGGTGTTGCCCTTCTTGGATCCTTTCTGTTGGGGGTTCTGTGTATTTCCGTGGTCTGTTTGATTACTTCCTCCCCCAGTGTGGGGAAGTTTTCAGCAATTATTTCTTCTAAGATACTTTCCATCTCTTTTCCTCTCTCTTCTTCTTCTGGGACCCCTATAATACGGATATTGTTCCTTTTGGATTGGTCACACAGTTCTCTTAATATTGTTTCATTCCTGGAGATCCTTTTGTCTCTCTCTATGTCAGCTTCTATGTGTTCCTGTTCTCTGATTTCAATTCCATCAATGGCCTCTTGCATTCTATCCATTCTGCTTATAACCCCTTCCAGAGTTTGTTTCATTTCTGCGATCTCCTTTCTGGCATCTGTGATCTCCCTCCGGACTTCATCCCATTTCTCTTGCGTATTTCTCTGCATCTCTGTCAGCATGTTTATGATTCTTATTTTGAATTCTTTTTCAGGGAGACTGGTTAGGTCTGTCTCCTTCTCTGGTGTTGTCTCTGTGATCTTTGTCCGGCTGTAGCTTTGCCTTTTCATGGTGATAGGAATAGTCTGCAGAACTGGGACGAGTGACGGCTGGAAGGACTTCCCTTCTTGTTGGTTTGTGGCCCTCCTCTCCTGGGAGAACAGCGACCTCTAGTGGCTTGTGCTGCGCAGCTGCGCGCAGACAGGGCTTCTGCTTCCTGCCCGGCTGCTATGGAGTTAATCTCCACTGTTGCTGTGGGCGTGGCCTGGCTCGGGCAGCTACTCCAAAATGGTGGAGTCGCGTTGGAGCAGGAGCTGCTGGGAGGCTATTTATCTCCGTAAGGGGCCTCCCTGCTCCCTGCAGCCCAGGGGTTAGGGTGCCCAGAGATCCCGGATTCCCTACCTCTGGATTAAGTGACCCGCCCTGCCCCTTTAAGACTTCCAAAAAGCACCCGCCAAAACAAAACAACGCTCACCAAAAAAAAAAAGAAAAAAAAAATTTTTTAATTAAAAAAAAAAAAAAAAAGTTTGTCGTTCGTTTTACTTTATTCTCCGGTGCCAGCCTCAGGCCTCTGCTCTCCGGTCTTGCTGCCCTGTTTCCCTAGTATTGGGGTCCCTATCCCTTTAAGACTTCCAAAAAGCGCTCGCCAAAACAAAACAGCAAAAAATAAAAAAAAAATGGTCGCGCGCTTTTCTTATGTCCTCTGTCGCCCAGCCTCCAGTGCCTGCTCACTGTTCTTGCTGTCCTGTTTCCCCAGTATCGAGGGCCCTGCACTCTGGCCCGGATGGCTGGGGCTGGGTGTTCGGCAGCCCTGGGCTCCGTCTCCCTCCCGCTCTGCCTGCTCTTCTCCCGCCGGGAGCTGGGGGGAGGGGCGCTCGGCTCCCGCGGGGCCGGGGCTTGTATCTTACCCCCTTCGCGAGGCGCTGGGTTCTCTCAGGTGCGGATGTGGTCTGGATATTGTCCTGTGTCCTCTGGTCTTTATTCTAGGAAGGGTTGTCTTTGTTATATTTTCATAGATATATGTTGTTTTGGGAGGAGATTTCCGCTGCTCTACTCACGCCGCCATCTTCCGCCCCTCCTCCTGGCATATGATTTTTTATAGTATTCTCTAATAATTCTTTGTATTTCCATGGTGTCTTTAGTGATTTTTCCTTTTTCATTTCTGAGTCTATTTATGTGTGTACACTCCTTTTTTTTTTTCCTTGATAAGTCTGGCTAGGGTTTTGTCTATTTTGTTTATTTTCTCAAAGAATCAGCTCCTGGTTTCATTGATTTTTTTCTGTTGTTTATTCTTCTAAATTTTATTTATTTCTGCTCTGCTCTTTATTATGTCCCTCCTTCTACTGACTTTGGGCCTCATTTGTTCTTCTTTTTCTAGTTCCATTAATTGTGAGACTAGACTGTTCATTTGGGATTGTTGTTCTTTCTTGAAATAAGCCTGTATTGCTATATACTTTCCTCTTAGAGCTACCTTTATTGTATCCCACAGGTTTTGGGCTGTTGAGTTGTTGTTTTCATTTGTGTCCATATATTACTTGATCTCTCTTTTAATTTGGTTATTGATCCATTGGTTAGTTATGAGCATGTTGTTAAGCCTCCATGTGTTTGTGAGCTTTTTTGTTTTCTTTGCATAATTTATTTCTAGTTTCATACCTTTCCAAGCCTCACTCATTTAAATACCAATTTCATGATTTTGAGATCTCCAAGTACTTTCTGTAATGTACTGTATTTGCATAATAGTTTTATTTCAGATTATCCTAAATAATAATATCAGTGATAGAAAGGATTTAATGTGGTAGTTAATTTTTTCTAACATTTATTCCTTTGTTCTTGAGCAACTAACACTAAAAAAGTAGTTTATGTATTCCTAAAAATTATCTTGTGTCCCACCAATGGGATGGGCTCACGCTTTAGGAAACGCATTTGAGTGAATAATTGTTTCCACGTTCACTTTCACTTATTTTTTTGTTAACCCACTGATTTACTAATTCCTCTAGTTATTCAATTACTCATTGAGTCATTCATTTATGAAATCATTTTTCAGCAGCCGTTCACTGGATATCTCATGTGCTCAGGCCTTGTGCTGGGTGCTGAAGGGATGTGAGTGCCTCTGGGTGTGTTTTGCTCTGGGGAGCTTGCAGTCTGGTGAGGGAGGCAGGGAGGGAGGCAGCCACACAAACAAGCAATTACAGCACAGTGTCACAACCACCTAAGAGAGGTGTGCACGGGTGGGGGTGCTGGGAGCCTGGGGGAGTGGGACGAATCCCTTTGCCTGGGGAATCCATGCTTCTGCAGCCAACTGATTCTCCAAGGATGCAAACTCAGCCTCCCACCTCCTGAAAAAACAACAATGCTCATGATGCAATCGTTCCTCGTTGCTGTCAAGTGGTGTGAAAGTCAGCAAGGAAAGGATATTGTCTGGAGTCAGACAATGGGAAAAAAGTTGGTCTGGATAGAAAGGGGTCTGGCTGAAACTGCAGATGCTTCATCCAGTCTTTCCTTCATTTCTTCATTCTTTCAACACATTTGTTGAGCACCTACTATGGGCCTGACCCTGAGAACATAGTCTCTGCTATCATGGAGTTTAAAATCTCTTATGGGCCCTAAATGTTATGATACCAACAATCATAAAGAGAAGAGTTTTCTTACAGTTGTGATGATTAGCAGGGTGACCATGGATAGGGCTGTGAGAGCATCTAGAAAATTCAAAGTAGACAGAGAAGCAAGGGTGTCAACTCTGAGAAAGTGAAATTTAAGGGAAGGAAGAGCCAAAGAATGAGAAAGAACTAGTTAAGGTATGGAACGAAGGTGGTGGAGGGAAGAGCAACAATACAGACTGAGGCACCTGGAGCTCTCAGGAGGTCAGGAGCAACTCAGCCTTGAGGGACACATTGACCTCCTCTTTTCTGGATGTTAGTTTAAAAATCTAGAAGGAGGGATACAGCAGATGAACTGGAATGGGGGCAGTGGGGTGGGGAGGCAGTGTGCGAGAATATTCGAGATCACATGGGATGCGATTGGCAAAGTATTGTCCATCTTTACCCTAAATGTAATGGAGAAAACGTGAAGATATAAGGCAGGGGCTCTCTCCAACCCGGTTTACACTGGGAAACACTTATGCTCATTGCAGTGTGGAGAATGAATTGGCAAGGGCATGAACTTGAGCTGAATGCTCAAATCAGGGGTGGGAAAAGTGAAAAAGAAGTGTTTGAAGGTAATGAGGTAGGGTAGGAAGAATTCTGAATGGATTTTCCAAATGAATTAATTGCCAGGGTGATCCCGTGGAGACCAAGGAGGGCACGGCAACCGTGGGAACCGATTTAGAGTTTCCTGCAAGCCCCATGCTGTGGGAAGAGGGTGCAGGCTGAGGTTCGTATCCTGCCTCTGTGTCTCTGGCAGTCTGACCTTAACCTCTCAGGCTCCTATTTTCTTCATTTACAAAGTGGAAATAATGATAGCACTGCTATCACTGTATCATTGTAAGGCTTAAACAAAGAATACATGAACATTCTGGCACATAGTAGGTGCTCAGTAAGTGTAGTTTAGAAGATTGCATTGTGTTCTGTTTTCCACAGATGCTGATGGGAACCAAGGTTTCGATCATTTTGCCATGTATTCTAGAGGAGAAGTCCTACTATAATAATATTCTTCCTGATATGCTGCACATTATAGTAAATGGCATTATTCACGGATGTGCCAAAGCCATAAAATAGGAGATTTTGAGGTGATCACAGCTGTGAGTGATTGTTATTTTCATCCCAAGATGCCACAGAAGTAGCAAGGCTATGTTAATTATTACATGCCTGATCCTCGTACTGTGGGCTTCCTCCCCAAGTGCCTGTTAATTTGTTCATATGCTGTGCAACTGATGGGACCAGAAACTCCACTCGGAAAACACAGAGGATCTCTGGCAGTCCTGCAGATCCCTAATAACTGCTTTGTACTTCTGCAGGAAGGAAAAAAATTAACATCCCCAAATCCAAGAACAGTGGTGGGATTTAAGCAGAAACATTAGAGAAATGTTATATCACAGATGGCTTTGAGCTTTTCTTTTTGTTTGCAAGTTATCTTTTTCTTAATTTTCTCTGGATTTCAGATATGCACTGAAATTGTGAATACCTCATATGCAGATACTATCATCTTATAAATAGTTTTCCTTTGGTATTAAAATTTAAATTTCTCTGAATCATCTCCCTACTGTTATTTCAAATGCATTTTTACATCTATCATTGTTTTCTTTTAAAAGCGGCTGCACTGTAGATGCAAGGAAAGCAACCCTATAAATATTTGTTTATTCTTCGGTGTTGAATCTCTTTATTTTTAAGATGTTGATTTTATATCTTTACCTGTAAAACCCCTTTAAAGAAATATAGGTAGATTGAAAAAAAAAATAAGGGCCAAGAAATGTATGCTCATCCTCGAGGAGAATCAGTGAATTTCTCTAAACCCTAGTGTGCCCTTATGCACAGAGCCAGTTCCTCCTGCAGTTTCCGTAAATCTCTCTATTCATATGATTTCACTAGGATCAGTCTCTGTTGAAAAATCTAGTTTAAGCTGCCTGGCAGTCTGAAAAGAGGAAGATCTATTAATTTAATCATTTGTATGAATCATGTCTAAATGATCTCAGCAGAGAAAATGTGTTAGCCATTTAAATCCCATCATTACATATTATATAATAATTACTGCTAATTCTAGTTTGGATGGGCCATGGTTTGGCTTTGCACCCCCTTTTTAAAAGTGGAGGGTAGGATGACCTCACCGAATTCAGCCTCTGCCGCCTTTAGGCCTTCTTTTGCCTTCTTCATTATGAACTTAATAGCCACATTCAGCATCAAGCCTCTAGCCAACTTAAAGCCTGTTTTATGCTCATAATTAGTATTCATTTTGTGAACATAGAGTTCACCCTCAGCACAGAACGGAGCCTGATGTTAATCACTGCCGTGTCTCCCTCCCTTTGACTCTGATCTGTCAGCACCGTGCGGCTTGTCCCAAACCTATTTTTTTGCCCTTACCAGCCAACCAAGCACCTCCGCATCGAGCAGTGTCAGAATTAGAAACTTTTGACAGATCTGTAATCATGCAGTTCCCATCAACTCTGTGCATGTTAGTCATTTCATTTCCACATTCTAACAGTTAATATGCCTTAATTTCTCTCACTTTGTGAATATTTAATTCCTCCCTTTTCAACATCATTTTTAGGTTGTGTGAATCATTTTCAAAGCCTTTGCTCTTCTCCCTCACTATCATCTGCATATTTTATGAAATGGCACGGTTCAGTCTCGGAGGGCTCTTGATAAAAATGGAACTGGCAGCCTGCTCATTAGCTGTTTACCTGAAGCTGTGTGAGTCCCCGATAATGGCGAGCTCCCATTTGGGTTCGAATTAGGATTCTCTGACAAATAACATCCAGAAGCCTTCTCCGGATGCCTGCTAGCCTCCCTACACAGTTTTTGGGAAACTTGCTTTTGGGGGCTGTCCTAGGGAATGGTGCACCCTGCCATCAGAGGCAGTTTAATTTTTGAACTGGAGACACAAAAGCTTTAGCAAATTAGCACCTCCAAGGCGAGTGAAATTCCCCTGAAAGGACACTTTCTAAAGGTCAGGTTATTTGACCTTCTGGAGTTTTGCACATTCCAGAAGCTAATTCTATGCTTTAACTAGGTGACCAACCATCCCACTTTGTCTGGAGCTGGGTTTTCCCAGGGTGTGGGATTTAGAGATGAGCCTTCTCTGTGTTTCCCACGAAGCTGAAAGGCACAGACCACAGACCTTAGTGGTCCATGAGCTTAGCTTGAGCACCTGGATGACTTTTATTGGCTGATAACCTGCATTTTAGAATCAGGAAACTCATATATAAAAATGCAGGACTCCCATTTCTCCTGGAAAACCAACGACTTGGCCACACTGTGTCCCCATTCTTGACGGAAATGATGGATCAATTGGCACTGAACAGTGGCTGTCCCTTTAGGTGGGGCATATGCCTTCCAGTTGTATAATCCTCTCTTTATGAAGCCCCTGCTGATTCCATTAATTCTGCATCCCTATCTTGTCTCCGTTTGCGTACCTCTGGATAAAACTTAAGAGTGTAGACTTTGTGGCATGTTCAAATCTGTTCTGTTCTTCCTAGCTGCCTGACCTTGGGCAAGCCAAGTAAACATACTAGGTCTCAGTTTTCTCATCTGTAACTTGAAGATAATAAATGTATACCAGAATAATATGTTGTCATTGCAAATACTAAATTAAATAAAATATGTACATTGAGAAAATGCATACAGTTTAGCAAGGGCCTGGTACAAGTAAGTGTTCACTTAAAGTGCTTGTTCTTTTACTCCTTCTTCTTACATTTTCATTAGTTTTACAGAAAAATAAACTGGAAAACATGATAGCCTGGTGAGCTATTTAGTATATAAATAGAAACTATGTGGATAAAAACAATTAAAGGGAATACTATTGGTATTAAGAAAAGTTATTTTATAATATCTGTTGGAACCAAATATTGAGGTGTGCCCAAAGCACTTTCAGGTGACCACCTGTGCAATTAATGACGCCATTGACTCTGCAGGAAATGGAACGTTCCATTCTCCAGGTACAGATAATCTTGTGTTCCTCCCTGCATTAGGAGATCCTCTGACACCTTTTTGAATCCAACAAACCTATACTTTTTATACAAAGGGAATTTCTTTGTAGTAGAATCTGTTTCCTAAAGATTTTCTCCCGCTGAAATGGCTTTGTGCTATAGTAGCCTTGTGTCACCAGGGTTTTTATCACTGGGAAGAAATGATATACTATTAATACCTTGGATTTATATAGCATTTCCTTTCTGAACAGTTCCAACATACTAGGTGGTTCTCAAAGAAATGGTATTTGATAATAATGGAGATATCATACCACAGGAAACAACTGTTCTGTTTTCAATGTTTTCTCCCCTTTTTAGAACAGACCATTGTCATGCGGCATGCTGAGTTTTTCTGAGGAGACATTTGGGAAGCTCTGTGGTTTGATGAAAAATATTTTTGATTCTGAGTTGTTGGGACTAAGGTTTGAATCTCTGATTGGTTTCTGAGGCTGTTTGGGCTTGGAACCCTCAATATGCATTTTTTTTTTTTTTATTGAAGGGTAGTTGACAACAGTATTACATTACATTAGTTTCAGGTGTACAACACAGTGATTCAACATTTATATACATGATAATTCTAGGTACCAGCTATCACCATACCAAGTTGTTACAATATTTTGACTATATTCCTTATGCTATACATTACATCCCGGTTACTTATTTACTTTACAATTGGAAGTGTGTTTATATATATATATATTGTGAGGGCATCTCTCATATTTATTGATCAAATAGTTGTTAACAACAATAAATTTCTGTATAGGGGGGTCAATACTCAATGCATAATCATTAATCTACCCCAAGCCTAATTTTCGTCAGTCTCCAATCTTCTGATGTCAATATGCATATTTTTTAAAGAAGAGATTATAGTAAAGGGACTATTTACAAAGCTGGGGCAGGGTGTAGGGAAACTGCCAGGAATAGTGGGGTACCTGAGGGCCACTCCCCACAGGGCTCTTTTCCTACCCCTGTGCCTGAAGAGATAAGAGGAAGAGGAGTTGGCTAGACTCAGGAGATGGGGCCCACTTATCACAAGTGGGTCTCATCACCTTGTGACAACTGCCTGTGACTGAAGGGAAAACATACTGAGATTGCTCTTCCCTCTGATTGCCTGGTGGAATTCCCCATTGGCCAAACCCAACTGGAACCTTCATGAAGAAGAACCTTTGGAGTAGTGGGTACTGCTTAGCCTCCCAGGACACAGAGAGTAGGGCTCCAGTGGGGAGGGAGCCAGGAAGGGACAAACATAATTAGTTGTGACTCTGAGAAAATCTTTTAACTTCTTTTGAGGCTCAGTTTCCTTCTTAATAAGCTACAGCTGCATAATACCCTCCTCAGCGTGTAATGTGAGGATGAAATGACATAACACGTACTCTCACCTGGCCCCTAGTAGGTCCTCACTTGAAGGATGAAACAGATCAGTGCTTTGCACAGGCCCAGTTCATCTATGAGGTGCATAAGCTGAGGGACTGGGTGCTGGGAGCTTCGTGAAGCTCTACGAAAATGTTTGAGCCCTGAGATTACAAATCATCGTTTTGAAATACAAAACTCAGGTCAATCACAATAGAAAAGTCCTTAACCAATTTTATGTGTAGCCTAGTAGAATGCCAGTGAATCAAGCTGTGAGCAACTCTTTAGCTCTGTATGATTATTTAAATTGGGATGTGTTTGGTATGTCTGTCTAGGACTTACAAAGTTCTCAGTCTTTTTCACATTCTGGTTTTCCTAGGGAGGATTTTATTTTTAAAAGTTTCTGTTCATTATCATCTCAATGTTGTTGACTGAGTAATCAAATATCAGGGCAAGAGGGGACATTGGAGGACATACAGATGAGGCAGAAGTGAAAAGAACCGGTGGTCCACAGGTCACAGTCTCAGGGTCCTTTTGCAAATAAATTAAAATTTTATGAAGTGTAATTTTAATGAGAAAAGTATAAATAAGAGTATTTTTAAAAGAAAAAAAACCCAACTAGACTGATTCCAGAAAGCACTTTTCCTTACATTTTAATTTCTCAGAAATCAAGATGCCTCTTAAGTAACAGCATCTTTGACTTGGTGAATACAGGGGTGACCAACATTGAAACATCGTGAGATTTCACATAGAAACTGGGATTTCCAGTTCTTTTCGTCCAGTTGAAAGATCTTCCAATTCTAGGCCTGGGCACCCTGTCCCCTCATGACACCTGTGGTGGACGTAGTACCTCTCATCCTAAAGGACCAAGGTGCTTTTACTCTAGGGCCCACCTGCTTTTACTCACCCCTTCTTCATTCATTGAAGTTAGAGCCACCTAGGTCAGTGGTTCCAGACTTAAGGCTTCTGGACCTGTAAAGGTCCTTACAGGGAGGAATGGAGATACATGGACTGATTTTGATGTTCTAGAATGCTAGGGGGAAATTTACCCCGAGTAAGGCAACAAATCAAGTTGTTGGTTCACTTGAGTATAATAATAATGGTTATTACTCTAAAGAAGTTCTGACTGGCAGGTGATGAACAAATAGCAATAATGAAAAAACACAAGGCGAGGGGCAATAGGTCCATTATGTAGTAAATGCAGTGTGACAGATCTGCACAGATTTCTTGGGATGGCAGAGGAAGGGGGACAGGAGAAACTTGTCTTTGGCAGTGGAAATGTTAAGAAAATGTCACTCCAGACACACTGAGTGGCCTGTCCAAAAAATTACATGCCTCGCTAGGAGGTGGCAGGCCCCTTGGTTCTCAGTGCAGTACCCCTTGCTTTTAAACTTCATTCTAACTTTGCACTCAGACTTACAGAAAATACATATTCAGTCTGCATAAGCTAATACTTTCTAGAAAAATGACTTTCAGAGAAAAGATTCTTCCTTTCTTCTCCAGGTACATGCCAGCAAAGGTTTGAATAAACATAGCTATGCCATATTGTTTATGTAGAATATTCCTAATATATATTGGGGAGCACTAGTGTTTTGTACCAGGATTATTTCTCATATAGGATCCTTCCTAGATTATATTTTGTCTTACATATGGTAATATATCTGGCATATAGGAGACAATACATCACTTTTGTCTTTATTTCCACATCTCCTAACTTGGGATTATAATAAACTATTTTGTGATGGCAACCAGCGATGTGGACATAATATATGTGAAAATTCTTTAAGCTCCTTGAGTGAAAAACACCTTATGAATGTGAGCAATTACTCAATATTATTTTTGAAAAAAAAATAGACCATCCAATCTTGCCAGTAAAAGATAATTCCACAGAGAATGTTCTGTATGTCACCTTTCCAGTTTTAAATACTTAAAGCGAAGACGCTTTTGGGTCTCTGCTTGTATGACTCTTCACAATCTAATTGCTCTAACTGTCTGAATTGTCCTTTCTTAATTTCCCTGCATTACTCATTTACTGTGCTTGCTGTTCAGATATCTGTGAGAGGTAGCAGGCCTCCCCCCAACCTTAGTCAATTAGACAAGCTATTGTTTCTGATTAAGATATCACATCCCAGAGAATAGTAGCAATTAAAGTTGGAACAGAGACCCTGTGGGTCGCACAGTCCATTTCCCTGCCAGCACAGGAGAATGTTCTACATTACACTGTAGTTTTGTGTGGTTTTCCTGATGTTGGTTTTAAAAAATCCAAGCACCCATCAGTGTTAATTATATCCCTGTCTTAAATCCCTACCATGACTTAATTTAACTACTTTGCATTGCTGATTCTCATAAATTGACATTGAATGATGGTTTCTTGGTGATATCATCTCATGAGAAGACAGGAACATGGGGCATTTTCTTTTGAGCAGTGAAAGCAATTGTTGTTTGGTTTGGTTTGGTTTCTGTTGGGAGCCGGAAATGCCTTTTATCCAAGTATATTCATTTGCCAGGGTTCCTGAGCTTCAAAATGCCTGGAACATAGTAGGTCAATTTTGTATTGACTATTCTTTTTCAAATCAGGTATCTCCACTGCCCACTACCCAGAAGGGTTAATCTATAGACATAGAGGATGGTGTTTCTAAGAAAGACCTTGGATTTCTCAGATGTTTGTCTTTGAATCAGCTCTTCCTTTGCATGGTATTCAGGAGACTGGCCTCAGTAGGGGAAAGTGACCCTCAGGACATATCCACCCTGTGGATAATATAAGAAGAGGATGATGATAACATTATTATTGTTACTATGCACTCTTGAGCCCTTATTATGCTAGACATTATACAAAGTACTTTACATGTATTATCTCATTTATTCCTCACTGCTACCCAGAGGAAAGGACTATTACTATACTCAGGTGAAGAAAAAGAGTCCAAAGAAGTTATAAAATCTGCCAAGGTCACTATGCTAATAAGTTATGGAGTAAGAAAATAGTAATAATAATAGAATATTTAATAATAATTCTTAATATTGGCAATAGTATTTCATTATAATTAATAGTATTTAATAACAACATTAATAAAAATGGGAAGACTTTTCCCACCTTCAGAGTGCCGATCTGAATGAGCCTGTGGGAATTTTCTTTGAGTCAGACTATTTTGGAGCCTGTTTCAGCATCATAATGACCTGCACATTTCTTGTGTGCTAGTTTTCCATCAATTATTTCATTTGTTGAAATCATCTTGTGTAGATTGACCTCAGGTAATCTACATTTTGTAAATAACATGTTTTGAGCATTATCATTATATTTTTGTTGTTTTGGGGGCATTTTACAAATAATGCAAACAAATTATTTGTCTTAATTAAACACAGTGTGGAAGGGAATAAAATGATACAGTAACCTGTTACCTACCAGTCTTTAGCCTTTATTCCAACTCCTACCTGCCAACAGTTCCATGTGTCTTCTTTCAGAAAGGTTTTATAAATATTTAAGTCACACCAGTATCATGTCAGTTTTTTAACCCAAATGGGATGACACTATGTAAATTGTGCTGTAAGTTATTTTTCTATTTAATACATAATAACAATAATGCATATTGTCTAACATGTGTTAACACAAAGAGCTCATTGTGGTAAGCTCTTTATATGTATTACCTCATTTAATCCTCATGACAACTCTATGAGATGCACATACTCCTCTCTCTGTTTTATACGTATGGAAGCAGAGGCACAGAGAGGTTAAATAAATTGCTCAAGGATGTAAGTTATTAAAGGAGAGAAACTGGAATTTAATTATATCTTGGAGATCTGCCAATCTTGGGGAATAGTGATGAATTTTACTCCTTTTAACTTTTGTATATCTCATCATCTACTATATCAGTCCCCTAAAATAAACATTTAGACTCTTAACTTTTTTTTTCCTATTTTAAACACTGTTGCAGTAATAAACTTTAGGTACACCCAGCTTTGTGTATATGGGCAGACAAACCTTTCTGATTCAGATTCCTAGAGACAGAATTCCTTAGTCAAGGTCATGTGCACTTAAAACTTTGAGAGATAAAACCAAACTATCTTAAAAGAAGTTGCTTGGGTTTCCCTTCCACTGTAGAAGACTTTGACAACTTCATTCTTTATCTTTAAAACCCACTTTCAGAGGCTGCAGGGTGGCATCTATTTTCCTTAGCTTAGCCTCACCCTCATCTTCTAGCCTCACTCCTTTGGAAAGCCTTCTGTTCCAACTACTCTGATCTCCTTTCTTTTTGCTGATTGGTCCATGCCTTTCTGCTTCTCTTTTCCTCAACACCTGCTGTTCCCTACCTGGAATTCATGTCCCACCACCTTCACACACTCTTTCTTGTTTCATGACCCAACTCAAATTTTGTCTTTCTATTCACCCATAGACAGATCTAGTAATTCCTTTCTTTAGCTCTCACTGCAACTTGCACTGCAATAGGTTCAAATGTTGAAAGTCTGGGCTGCAGAAATGTAGGTTTGTTTTCTACAACTAAAATAAAATTTTAACTCGAGGACCCTTATTTCCACTAATGGCTGAAAACTTTAATCTCAGCACCTCTGTCACTACCAAATTAAATCTCAGCAACAGCCCAGATTCTGCACCTCTCCTCTTGGCCCTTGGTTTTGTCATTTTTGGAGCATTGCAAGATGATGAGAAAGTCATCGGCATTAGGGGAGAAACTTCTAGGGCTACTCTGATCATCATCCTCTGGCCCCACTGGCCTCTATACAAATAGGTTATTCTCTGTGGTGGTTGGGAATCATGTTCTGGAATTTCCTTCTCATGTCTAGTGTGCCTGCATTCTTCATTCATTGTCTGTGATTTAGCACATAAGCTCTGCTCCTTGGGAGTTCAGGAACGTGTGGCTGGTTTCTTCACCATCCTGACACAATCAGTGCTCTGTGACATGTCCTGAGAACTCCACGTGCAGAAACGTCCTCAGCCCTTGCTAATAGACTGCTTGGAGACTGTGTTTTTCTGGTGCCATGTTGCTGAAGAACTGTGCTGACGTCGGGGGAGCTTCTAAGAGGCTGATGGGTTGACTGGGCTACGCCAGAAGAAGCAAGTGACAAGTCCTCTTGACCTAGGAGTTCCCCAAACCTACCTGGGTGTTTGTCTCACACCAGTTTCTCCCACCAAAGGTAGTTCTTCATGAGACAAAAAGGCGGGAGCGTCTTGGATACCCACCAATGGCTTCCATGTTGTCCCAAACTCTTCTCCTACCAGTGGAATAAAATAAAAGTATTCTTACCAGGTGGGAGTAAGACTACTGCACCATCATATAGCTGCCCCTATTTTTTGGTTTATTTTTGAAACATGATGTTTACCTAGTCTTTTAAGCAATAATACTGATATTTGGAATTCTGATGAAACCTTGTTATTTTTTTCCCTGTGAACACAGCCAGGTTCTTAAAAATCAAAATCACTTTGGCTTTCTTAATGCTATTTGGTTTACAAGTTCAATGGATTATAAATTGGCTTAAAAAAATATCTAGTCTGTATCTGCCCTCCCCTTGAAGGTGTTGGTGGGGGTTACAGAAATGTGGTAAGAGGTACTGAAAACCCCATATTTTAATATCAACATAATACCCATCGCAGGCCCTACAATATATCATAATGCTTTCCATGACACAGTACCACCCTTTGCTCATCCTTCACCCCTCACCCGGGAGCTCCTTTGGGACTACTACTTTCATTAGCTCAGGAGCAACTGCTTGGCGACACATATAAGTGTTCAATTTATCAATAAATGAATACGTACTGAACACCACTTTGTTTAAGACACTGGACTCGGTAGGCATTGAGGATCAGCATTGGTCAAAATAGTCCCGACTTTCATGGGGCTTACATGCTATTAGGGAAAGTAGGCATTTACAAGTCATCACACAGTTAATTTTTAACTATAATTGTGTTCGCTGTCCTTTATTATTTGCTTCTCTTTCCAGTTGTTAAGACTTACTGTGGGGCTTACTCAAGGAAGGGACGTTTGAGTAGACATGTGAAAGATGAGTAAAAAGTTAAGTAGGCAAGTGATGGTCAAATAGAGTGGAGAAGAACATTAAATTAGGAAGCATGACAGAAGTCTCTGAGGGAGAAAGGACCTCAGCTTTTCAAAGCACTAAGAGAAGGCCCATTTGGCTGCAAGAGACAGAGAAGGATCCTGCATGACAGTTGATGAGTGGATACAGGCCAGAGCAGTGATTTTAATGTTTATTGAATAAATGAATGAATGAGCTCAGAGGAGGCTGTCACTTTGACTTCTGCCCCAGATTGAAAAGTATGGCTGCCTGGAGTCTGTGGTTACGTGATACTGACTCGTACAGTCATGCGTGATGTCGTCATCAAAGAAACCAGAGACCAGGCTGAAGGCAGAGCTGTTAGACATCTCCGGCACCTTTAATGCAAATCTCAGCTTGTTGCATCTCGTTTACAGCAACATCTGCTGAGAGCTAAGCTGACACAGAGCGTGGCTCCCTCACCCCTTCCACTTGGTGATTTCCAGTTCAGTGAGAATATGCTTAGGAAGTAAACCAACCAGTGCTCCATATCCGTTGTCAAATGGTGGCAAGGCATCTGTTGAGAGAATGGGATACTGACTGCAGCGCCAGATGGGGAGAGGTTGATAAGCACTCTCATCTGTCCTGGTAGGTGAGAATCGGAACAGAAGAAGTCCAGGAGGTGGAGGCATCTTACCTGATGGAGGATCAGGATAAATGTGAACAGAATTGATTCTGGACTAGTAGGTGCCAGGCTGAAAGGCAAAACACTGGGAGGATCCGCCCAGTGACCCTGCTTTGAGTTACTAACCTGGACGTGTCAAGGGAAATATGGCAGATACCCTGTGGGGCTTTGGTTCGTGGCAGCCGGCCAATTGGAACAAGGATCTTGCCCTCACTATATTATCCAATAGCCCTAATAAAAGTCAGATGGAAGAGCTAATCAGATCGTTCTCTTGGCCTGGACCCTTTTAAATCAAAGAGGGGTCTATTTTGGCTCTCCATGTTAAGTAGACCCAGAGACCTGACATTTTATGTTTATTTGAAATGATAAACTTAATCACTAGCGAAATGTTAAGAGATGACAGTACTGGCTGCAGTAAGGTCACATCGTGTCCCTGCCAAACATAATACAAGCTCTCGCCTTCACCGGGTTGCCAATCCCTGCCACAGGGGGCCTGAGGCACTTGCAAATGGGGAGCGGAGTCTGTCTATGTGATAATTAATCCATGGCACTCAGCAAAGGCTGCCAAATCTGCCATATGGTAGTTTTACGACCTGGACTGCTGGTATCTCTGGAGAAAGCTAACATCATAATCTCATTTACTTATTATCTCTGATCTGAACTTGCAGTACTACAGGGTAAAATGCAAGTGTGGTGAGGAGGCCCAGAATTCCAGAGCCGTGAGATGTACCAACTGAACTTCTATCTAAAAAGTGCGCAGGAAAAGCCACAAAACTCTGACCTGGGCACCTGCATGTGTCCTGACCTCACAATGCTTGAGCCCCATGAAGAAATCTGGTGTATGTTTTATAAGGATTCTACTGTAGATGACTTGAGAAGGCAAGGGGGGCTGCCTTCCAGAAACATTGCAGGGTTGAATGACATTTCTCCCTCTTACATTTCTTTGGATCATGTAGGCCAGGTGTTCTTGATCAACTTTTTTCCATGGTGACATCCAGTTTGGGTAATGGAGTCACCTATAGAACCTCCAGAGGTGCATTTAGACTTTGATGAGATCTAAAAAGAATTTTGCTGAGAAACTAAGCTTGAAAATACTTCATAACTGCTGCTACTACAAATGGTTCATTTTAATGGTTGCTCACTTGGTCTCCACCTGGAGATGAGAGTCTTGTTAGCTATTTCCAAATCCATGAGCTCTGTCTTTGAGTGCATCCTTCTCCTACTCAAGGAAACATTATACAAGATGGAGCTGGTGCAGGTCACAAACTCAAATTCGTATGAGGAAACAGAACATGTTTGATGTTCTCTAAGTCAACTTAATTTCTTTTCTGAGACTGGTGGTGGAGACTGCTGGTTGCTTTCCTAATATCTATTCTCCCCTTTCTTCCTCTGTGACAAATATCCAGTTTTACTCAGGACAATGTGAGCCCAGCTAAAAGGCAACATCTCACAGCCGCACCTGAAGGCAGCAGTGGCTATGTAACACATCCTGGGCAATGAGATGAAAGTGCCAGTCAGTGTGTGGAAGTTAAAAATGGGACATCTAGCTGTTCTTGGCCTTCCTCTTGCTTCCTCCCCTTCTATTTTCCTGGAATGTTGATGCAATTGCAGGAGCTCTAACAGCCATATGGTACTCCCAGAGAGAGCTTGAAGTTGGAAGCCTCATGCTAAAGATGGAAGAACAGAAATAAAGGACCTGAGCTTTTGGTGATACGTTGGAGCCACCATACCAGCCCTAGAATACCTACCAATGGGTTTTGCTTAAATGATAGAGAACTACTTCTCTATCTCATTAAGGCACTTTTACTGGATTTTCTATTATGTACTTTTGGACCTAATTCACAACTGAGGCAAGTCCCACGTATGCCACATGATAGAAATAAAATGTTTTAATTGAGGGTCCTTCTCTCTTCCTCTGAGTCGTTTTTAAGTTCAAGGAGGTTGCACAGGATGCAGAAGTGCGTGTAGCATAGGGTCTGGGATCTGGTGTTCAGTCTCATCTTCTTTCCATGTGACATGCATGGACTCGTCCTTGCTGTCATTTGGTCTTAGGCTGTCAGTCATGCAGATTATAGCTGCCTGCTCTTTCTTCTTTGACCACAGGATGGCTTTTATTCTCCCACTTGGTACCAAATCTACCCTGGGTCGCACTGTGGAACATCCCACTGCTTCTAAACCTTTCTTGTTTGAAGGAAAACCCATGCAAGTGCCTCAGGCCCATCTACCTGGATCCTACCCAAAGACACACTTTTCCTTCAACATAAGTTCAGGCAATAAAGACAAAGAACCCCATAATCCCACCAGTGAATGTGGTGGTCCAGGTCATATGTGGGCAGATATTTGCATATTCTAATTATGCATATAGAATAATTGCATCTATTCAAATTCATTATTATTATATTTTAGATCATTACAAATTTCAGTACCTTATTATTAGCAATGATCAGTCACACCCCACTTCGTAACAGCCTATCACGTGCCAATGTATAGCAATAGCATGGTTGGTAACTGCTGGAGTAAGATAGTCTTACGGAAGCCTACTGATCTCTCCTCTTGAAGCTGCCTCCTCGTCATTCAGTGCAGAAGAGAACCCCTATCCTAGGGCATCAAAGTCAGGGGTGATAGAGATCTGCCAGCCCTGTGAATCTCTGCCACCTTGTATCGCTCTCATGCATAGACTCATTCAATTCTCAAGAGATCCTAAGAGCTGGAAGCTCTCGTTCCTCCTTTTAGCAAGTTTACATCAATGTGTACTTCAGAGCCATCTTGAGAACAAGAAGCAGGAGCGTATGGCTGGTCAGAGGCATCATGTGTGTGGGTATATATATATATGTGCATGTACACACATGCATACATAAATATATATACCTGTGTATACACATACACATATATGTGTTTTAGATAGACATATATCTTACTAATATTTTATTATAGACATATATGCATTGCTGTTTTGATTCTCTTCTTATCTCCTATAAGCTCCTTTTTCAAAATACATTGAGGTCAAATTGATACACAGTGAAGTGCACAGATCTTAAGGGTACAATCCCATGAACTTTACCTAATATATAGCCTTATGTAACCCCAGTCAAGATAGAGAATATCTCCATGGCTCTAGGCAATTTTTAAGGTGATTTATTAAAGGGGTGGTTCAGAAACTTAAAAAATTTGCACACCTGCAGACTTCAGAACGGTCACGGCCCATTGCTGATCGGGACTGGGGCTGGCCATGCCTGAAGTGAGGGGGTTGTGGCTTGCAAGAGGGTCTCAGACCCCTGACCTTTCTCCTGTTGATCTTTCGTGTGGTCACTTTGATCAAGAAATTATGTCAGTCTATCTTGCACTGAAATATTCTGATTAAGTGAACTAGATCATGTGGCCTGTGATAAATCACCCTCATTTCCCCCGGTATTTTGAAAACTGATGAAACCACTGATTCTTGGCTCCTTACTTTGTATGCAAATGATGAATTATAGATGGGAAATAGAAAAAATGAAAGTTTCCTCTGGTTTGCTGGTTTGAGTGAAGTGAATTAGAGCAAGAACCCTGCTCCTCTTGACTATTTTTTGTGACACTGCTTAGAAAAATTCAAACTCCAAAGAATCTAAATCCCCAGGGACATTGTTAGACTCTGCAGGAATTATTAAAATGTACAGAAATGTAGGCGCTGCACTTTATAATAATTAATCAGGGTCTGTTGATTAATAAAGCTCATTTTTTAGTCTCGATGATTCCAAGTATCATACAAAGGACAGTGTCCTTGTCATTTTGATTAAGAAACCAGACTTTGCAGTGGAAAGAAGTACAGGAACAGTCATGCTTCCGCCATCTCCCCATAAAATAAATATTGAATGAGAATATTAACTCGTTAACCTTGACAACAATTTGTAATTTTCATAAGGGGGAAAAAACTCGCATATTCAGCAAATAAATCGCTGCGGGGATTTCAGGAAAACAAATTGGAGGGAATGAAGAATGCTACCATATGAATTCTGTCATTTTTATGGGCCAGGGTGATTAATTTGTTTGTTTAGGTCCCTCAATTAGGGCCACAAATAGTGTAAGGTGTCTAGAGCAAGTTAACTGTTACATCTGGTATAGAACTGTCAGCCGTGAGTGAGAGAGAAAGGTCATTTGGGGAAAGCGAGCAACTTGGCCCCCAACCCCAAGTCTTACTGCCCGACCAGAACCACTTTACCTGGGGTTAGCTGCTGAAGCTGTGATTTCACTCTATTAACAGTTTAAAGCTTGTTGTAACAGAGAACCCCTTTCACAGGGCAACTACCTGGGAAAATCATTAGGTGGACTTAGCAATACCAGTCACAGCTTTTCTAGGGTTATCTAATTATTCTGAACTCAATTTAACCAGGAATAGAGATAAAATAAATAACCCATGAGCTATTTACCTTGCTGGTTAGAAGGCTTCTATCGTCCATTAAAAAAAGAAAGAAAGAAAAGAAATCAAAAGCATTTGAGGCCAGAGTCAAAGCCCTTTTACTTAATTTTGCATTCATACTGGGGACCCAGGATTACATTTCTTCCCTCCTATGACCTTTTTCACCCCCGAGGATGTCATTTGTTGAGATATTTGCCATTATGCGTTGTGTCATGTGTATGTTTTCTCCCAGCTCGCTTGGCTTAAATTTTACTGCCTAGTGACTTTGGATAATCCACTATTTGTTTGTAAGGTTTGTTTTTTGTTTTTGCTGGCCCCATGACCATCCCCTCTGGAGGGGATTGAAGATTTAATATGGTTATTTTTAATTTTACTTCAACACTGACTTTCAAAGGAGAGGCATGAATCAGTATGTTTGTGGCATGTGTGGTGGAGGGGGAAATTAAATGAAGTGTGTTTCATATTTTGCTCAGAACAAAGTGAACAGGAAGCAGAGAAAACAATCTTCAAGTCAGTGGGGAGATGTGAGGTTTTCTGCAGAACCTTGCTACAACATCCATCCTGACTTTGCCACCTTATAGCAGCAAGATCTTGGTCAAGTTCCCTGATTTCATAGAGCCTATTTCCTGTTTGGTAAAAATGGGGCTAATGATAGTAGCTACATTATACAGTTGAAGTTAGCATTAAATGAAACACCTATGAAATAAATGCTCATTACAGTATCTGACACATAGTCAAGTATTCAAAAACTGCTAGTATGGATAACAATGATGAAGGTCAATGCGTTTATAGGTTGAGAATGGCAGAACACTAAAAAGACAAGAAGAGAAATGGGGCAATCAGTGGACTTAGTCTCTGGGGCAATAGGAAGAATGAAGGCACAGAAACTGGCTCTGGATGACAGGACCAGAATTAAAGAGTGTAGTGGCGGAAACAGTCATCTAAGTTTGGAAATGAGGGAGAAGAAATGTGAATGAGTCCATGCATTAGAATTTTCTTTCCAGTATGTGTCATTCACATGAACAAAGTCCATGCTGACAGGGAGGACACTTAAGGAGTGTGTGAAAGATAAGCAGACGTGGTGAGGAATGAGGAAGGCAGCTGCAGGACTCGGATAGCAGACTAGGAGAACTTGTGATCTTATTAACAAACAAGTGAATGGATGTGTGTTAGAGACCTCTCTGTAAGGAAGTCTTTCCAGGAAGGATCGTGGAATCCAACCATTGTGCAGGCTGGCTTTATGATGATATCAAAGACTTGATCTTGGACAAAGAATAAGAAACCCAAAGGGTTGGTGGCCAATTGCATTATTATCTGCTAAAGAAAGCCATCTTGATGTGGTGCACTGTATGTGCCAATACATATTTGCTGGGTATTGACTCTTAACTCTCTTCAGGTCATTCAGTTGGACAATGGTTTTATTCACTTCCACTATTGGTGTTCAAAAGCTAACAATATGAGTGAAACAAATACACAAAGTAGTATTAGCCCAAAGTATAAAATAAATATCTGTGAGTCCCTACTACTGTAAATGATTGAATAAACAAATGGATCGGGGAGAAGAGGCAAATCTCCATGTGGAAGAATTCCAAATAATTTACATAGATGTTGTGCTTTTCAGGAGACGGAGCCTGACTCCCAACTCCTTAGGCATAGCTTCTGCACTGAGTACAGCATGGAAGAGGGGGAAAAAGAGTAACTTTATCATGGAAATGCCTGACCAACACTGCCCGAGCCAGTGATTTAGGTTAATAGTAACAGTGATAAGTTGTGTTGATATTATGGACTGTTGATATGATGGGATGAAAATGGCACTTTACCTCCATGATCTTCCTCCCCAAAATTCATAATCCTGGTCTGATCATGAGGAGAACATCAGACAAATCCCAGTTGGGGGACATTCTACAAAAATACCTGACCAGTATTCCTCAAAGTTGTCAAGATCATGAAAAGCAAGGGAGGTCTGGGTAATTGTCACAGCCAAAAGGGGCCTGAGGAGGCACGAGGACTGAATGTCATGTGGAATCTTGGATGGGACCAAGACATTGGATCAAAAACTAGGGGAATGGAATAAAGTATGGACTCCAGTTAATAATAATGTATTACTATTCGTTCATTAATTATGGCAAATGCACCATCGCATGTAAGATGTTAAATTGGGTGCAGAGAACGTGGGAACTCTCTACCCTGTCTTTGCCATATATATTTCTGCAAATCTAAAACTCTTCTAAAATTAAAGTTTGCTTTTATAAAAAAGCAAACAATAGTAAATCTTTTTAGAGGGTGATGAATGTGGAGTAGGGCTTAAGATTAAAATAAACATTATGTGTTTAGCATATGAGAAATAAGAGCGTCCAGCTCCGAGAGGGAGATGGGAGGTGTTGGGGCTGCTCTGCCGCAGGTGCCCCCGTCCTCCTTTCGGCTGCGGGAAACAAAGGTGTACTTCGGGCAGATTCTCAGACACAGGAGAGAGGCACCCGCCACCTTGAAAGAGTCTAGGCTGTCAGACACCTCTAAAACTCCTCTTCTTTCTCCTCTTCCTCTTTCCTTGAGGCAATTTACTTACACTTCCTTTGAAAATAGCACTTGACTTCTGTGGCTCATAGAATTGTCGTTCAGTGCGACAGTTCATGTAAAGCTCTTAAAACAGCATCTAGCTCACAATCACATTATGTGTGAATTTTCACAGTTCCCACTTTTTTCCTTAACAATATAATTCAAATAATGCTTGAAATAATAGACCTAACATTGCTGAAATCATCCTTTCATTGTTAACAAAGTTAGAGTATTGTCAGCTCTTTCAGATCAACATATAAAGCTTTGGTTAATATACTTGTACATAAGTATTTGCTTCTCTGATAACTTCCTTTGGATGATTTACCAGAAGTGGGATTATTATAAAGTCAAAAGATATGAATGATCTTAAGCCTCTTGCAGCATATTGTGAAACTGCTTTCAGATAAAGAATAAACCACTTATTTTCTCACAGGTAGTATAAGTGTATAGATTACCTGTGGTGCTGTGGTGCATATATGCTTTGGTCTTCTTTTTTCCATATACCCTAAACCCTTTTCTATGTTTAAGGCAGTCCTCTTAGTGTTGAGGCAGCCTGCCTCCCCCAGGACCTACTGAAACAGTCATATGCTTACTTCTCCATGTTGCCCCGAAGGCCAGGTTCATCGAGGCTCTTCCGCCGAGATGCCCGGGCCTGCCTGATATTTGAATGGGAGCTGGTGGAGCAAAGAAATAAGGGGCTGCACGGACATCCCTCTGGCGACTGTGGGGTTCCAGCTGCAGATCAAGTTCCTGGGGGAGCACTGGCAGGGGGCAGAGGCAGCCGCCAAGGTCACTGGGTATTGGCAGGCCGCTGGGCAGCATCGCCTGCTAGACCAGTTTTGAATGTCACCTGAGGCCATGTGTGTGGCTGCTAGCCCTGGATTTAATTCTCCAGCTTTCCCAGAAATGCTGTGTGACCCAATAACATTATAACAAATTAGTTTCTCAGTAAAATCAGCCTAAATAGGTCGCTGGTTCTTGCAAGGAAGACCCCTAATCTGGTCGCAGGCCGTTTTACCATCTCCCAGTCACTCAGGCTGTGAAGGTGGTTTTCAGGTCTGTTCATATGCTTCGTGGAAATCTGGTATCCTTGGTTTTAATTATCACTATTGAGTTTGAGCACCTAAGTCAATTGAATTTTGGACTCTACTTTTATCCCCACAGAATATGCTCCACCTTCCTCACAGTATATGAAGCTAGAGAATCTCAACAAAGGAAGAACACACAAAATGGGAGATTGTGGCTCTTCGACAGGGAGGGCTATTTTTTTATTTCTTCTATTTTTCTGTATTTTCTTTTTTTCCCGAGTAGTAGCAATAGGTACTATTTATTATATAATTTCTATGTGCTAACATTTTCTAAGGACTTTCCATGCATTCTTTCATTTAATCCTTCAAAAATCCTATGACATACGTTGCATCACTATCCCCATTTCATGGATGGGGAAACTGAGCCATAAAGAGGTTATGAACTCATTCAAAGTTGCTGGTGTAGCAAGAAGATTGTAACCCAGGCAGCCGAATTACAGAGATGGAAATCTTTCCCATTTCACCAGGCTATATATTATTTCTAAGTTGATTAAAATTTACCAACTAGCATACAACCCTAAGAAGAATGAGCACATAAACAGATCATCAAAATTACTAACAAATTATTTCCAGACCTGTCTATTGCAGGGGTTGTTTTAACTTATCTATTGGCAGAGGATTTCAGGTTCTGCATCTGAGTTGAAATTCAAGGTTTTCTGGAGATCAGTGGACTCTGCAACTTTTTCTGTGTATCCTTGCAATAGCTTATTAAAATAAGGCAGTGGGGAAAATGCTGGGGGAAGTAGTCATTCATTTACAGCAGGTTTCATTGACTAATATCAGCGACAGTTTCAGTTCTGCTTTTGTTTCTCAAGATGCTAATGGCAAGATTCTGTCCCTGCAATCCTGTTATGGGTGGCAATGGAATATAATCAGGCAGTACCTGCAGGATAAGTCAAAAGATTAAATTAAGTTGGGATTTGAATCCCCACTAAACACAGAATCAAACAAAGATTAGATTTCTGGACCCCAGTCTCAGAATGGCTTTCAAGGGCTTCTCTTAAACAACAACACAAATATATCATTATTCACTTTGACCACTGGCATGTTACAAGGAAATGCAGACAAAGAGGGATGAGGGCAAGAAGGGGCTGCAACAATGTGGAGACTGGTTCTGTATTCCCTACGCGCATCTGACTTTGCAGAGCTTGTTCATTCCCTGACCGGATCTGGGGAAGCCCTGTGTGGAATTCACATTTGGTGCCACAAAGGATTCCAAGCGAAAGAACGTATATTTCCAGCCTTAGAAGCCTGACAATCTTATCTTGAGCCACCGTTCCACTTCCAAATATGAAGTCACATTAGCATAAGACTTGCTTTGGTTTGGAAAGGCTCCTAAGAAGAAATTCTGAAAAGCTGCAGTGTAGGTAAGCATTGCCACTAAAGATGTGTAAACTCAAAAAACTGGACGGGAGGGGAGGGTTTTTGCTTCCTTAGCTTTCCCTTCTTCCACTTTCTATTTCTGGTGTTAGGACTTGCTGTTCCTAAGTGTACCATAGCATCATCTTTTTAAAGCAGAGTGAATCATACGCCATTGAGTCCTGACAGCGATTCTTGAAATTGGGAGTGTTTGTTCCTACTCCTGGCTTTCTCTTTGATGTATTTCCACCAAGAGCAATGTGCTTCCTGAAGACATCCTGACTCCAAACTACCTTTAGTAGGTCTTCTAGGGATTTCACTCTTCTTACAGCCTTTTTTTTTTTTTGGCTACAGAAACAAAAATGTAATCACCTCGTAAGATCACAGAGCAGGGAAACAACACAAAAGCAAAGGCACAAATTGGTGCCTCAAAAATCTGCAAATCTATGAACATCAGTAGCCTTCAGAACCACAACTGAATCTGACAACACCAGCAATCTTATCTGTTACATACTATGTAGAAATCAGTACGGTCAATTATTGTAAGAATAACAAAAACTCATTGATCGCTTAATACATGTTGGGCACTATTTTCAGAACTCCACGTGCATTCACTCATTTAATTCTACTAACAGCTTTGTGAACAGGTTCAGTTTCCTGGATGAGGACCTGGTGACGGACGCGGAGAGATGACATGGACAGACTCACACAGATGCCAAACAGAGGAGCCGGGGTTCAGACTCGATGGCTGGAAACCTCAGCCCGTGCTCTGCTGCTCATGCATAGAGGGGGCTGATGGCCAGTTTATACTCTATTTTCCCATTTTTCTGTCCCTGGACCATATTTACAATTTGAAACAGTTTGCTTCCTTGGCTAGAAGTTTTCATCCCCTTATTTGGGCATCAAATCTGCCCATTATAATTATGCCTTTTTGCCTGCTCAGAATTTTAACTGCTTCTGCTCTGCGTTTGGGATGTCAGTCAAACTTCCCCACCACCCATTGGCCAGCAGATATGCACACGATCCAAGCTTAAGGGAATGGTTCCATTTTCTTGCAATTTGAATCTCGGAAAGAATGACTCCAGAAGGGGTTTGCCCTGGCCCTGCCCACCCGGTTCTTCTCCGCCGGTCCACAGGGTGGCTGCGGGTTCTCTACTTTTTGAGAGCTGATTCTGCAGTTTTTCCTTTGGTGTTTACATTTTACATATGATTACATATTCTTCCATTAAATTCTGTCTCCTGATCTCTCTTTCGCCTTTACATAGCCAGAATGAATTTCTGTTGTGGGCAGCCAAAGAATCATAAGGGAACACCTATCGAAGATGTGGATAGGTGTTAAAGAAAAAAGAACATTTCCCCGCAGGAGTCCTCATGCGTTCCCCAAACTCAGTATAATGGTGAAGAATTATTCATTGAGTTCTCATTGTAGGCAGGCCCCACGTGAGGTGCTTCACACGCCTTCTTTACAGATGAGGAAACGGGCCTGCAGAAGTAAAATGCCACAAGAAGGGGATGGGGGTGTAGGAAGGCTTCATTCCAGGAGCCACCCCAGCCGGGGAGCGGTGGGTCCCTGGCATCATGCAACATTTACAACTTGCCAACCACATTCCCACACAGGCTCTCATTTGATCCTCGGGGTCCCTGTGCAGGAGGCATCATGCCCGCCTGCCCGGGACCCTTCCGCTGTCCTTACCTTGTTCTTGTTCCTTTCCTCACTCAGGTCTCCACGCAGAGGTCACCTCCTGGGAGAGGCTGTCCTCCCAAGCTCATTTAAAGTGGTCTCCCCTTCCCGGTCACTCACTGCTCCCTTTGTTTCCCTGCGGGCTCCCAGAGTGGCCAGATATTATATTCCCGTGGTTTCTTGTGCATCATGTCATCCCATCAGGATGCAAATCCCTGTGACTATCTTGATCAACTTGGTATTTTCAGCACACCATCACTGTTTCTGATACAGAGCAGACATACTAGCCTTGGCCTAACACATTCATAAAAGAATACATTTTTATTATTTTATAATTCCTCTCTATGGACAGCTCTGAAGCCGCTGTCTATGATGGTGATTGGGTTGCTTTGCCTTAGAAAGGCTCTGTTGTTGCATCTGTTGAGTGGGGACAGTGAGTACCTCCTGTTAGGGTTGTTGGTAGACTTGAGTGAAATGGTAGATAAAAGTATGTGGTCTAGTTACAGTAAGTGTTCGCTGGGAACAGGACCAGATTAGACAGTTGTGGGAGGTAAACTACTCTTTCACTATCCACTGTTTGGATAGACTACATCCCTCTCTTAAGTATAAAATGCAAAATTGTATACTCATGGGTAGAAAAAGGAGATTTTTAATATTAGAGATTTAAGGCAGATTCAGAAACTGAGAAGTGAAATGTGTAAAATCTGGTTTTTAACATCCTGTATTGATGTGAATTTGCTCTGGTAGGACTCTTTGGTTCCAAGTTGGGTTCAACGTTAAATGACCTAAAGCACAAAAGGTTATTTATGTTACTAAGGTATCCAGGGCCAATCTGGCAGGGCTGGGTCTGGAGGCTCAAAGACATTGGCAGGGCGTGTCTCCATCTCTCCGTTTTGCTTCCCTGGGTTGGCCTGACCCTCAAGCAGGCCCTCTCCCAGCATTGCTGTCTTCTCCACATCAGACTCATAGTCTATCAGCTAAAAGCCCTGGTGACATAAAAACACATCTTCCTCTATTTCCAGCAAAGGTCTGAGAACTGTGTCTTCTTGGCCAGGCTTGGGCCACATGACCATCTCCAGACTAATTATGGTGGCCAAGGGGATGGATCCCTCTGATCGGCTAGGCCTTGGTCATGGGTCCATGCTGGGGTTAAGGTAGAGTCAACCACTTGGACTGAGACTGGAGACGGAATGGCCCCCTAAAGGAGAACTGGGGTGCAGCTACCAGAAGGGGGAATGGAAGCCTGGGCAGTCAACAGATAGCTACTGCGTTTGCTTAGGTGGCACCAAATGACAGCTCTGCAGGTGAGGATTCTGATGCTGATTCTCATGATAAAAGAGAAGAAAGCGTGACTTGGAGTGATTAGACAACTTATGCAAAGATTCCTCATCTAGGAATAGGGTGACTAACCATCCCAGTTTACTGGGACTTTCATTGCTAAAACTGAGGCCATCCCAGGCAAACTGAGATGATTTGGTCACCCTATCCAGACAGTACTAATAGAAGCATGCCTCAAACTCTGCTCGGCATTGTCTTTTCTTCTTTCTCTAACCCTCGTGCCATGATCACCCACCACTGTTTTCCTTCAGTACTTTCCACAGGCCTGAGCTAAGCTGGACACCGGGGATTCACAGACAAAAGAGTCTCTTCTGCCAAAGAGGGACAAACAGACAATACGGAGACAGTAAGAGCTTTAATGCAGTATGTCCATCTCAATATGTGATCATACCGGAAGGTGACATCCTTCTGTTGGCAGTTGGGTGTGAGGTCAGGCGTAAGAGCATTCCCAGAGGAGGTAACCTCTGAGGTCAGTTTGGAAGGAGAAATAGGATCAAGTCCATGATTCCTGATTCTAAGTCAATGGTCTTTCTATTAAGCTATACTTTAAACTGTGGGCTACATCATCAGAAACAAGAAAAGATACTTGGTTCTTCCCAGGAGAGATTGCCTCTTGACTGACAGCTTAACATATACAATAGACAGGGGTGTACACAGCTGTGGACAGAACCCCAAAGAAATGTGTGTGTCCATCAGAACTGTAGAACACTCATATCTGCCTATGTCTGATCTTCTCCAAGAAAGATAACAAATGTCTTTGAAAATCTGGGTCCTATCTGCCTCCTGTTTAGCCCCACGTCTCCTCAGCCACACAGCACTGTGGGCACCCACACCATAAGGGCCCAGAAGTCCTCTTGCTGTCGGGATCCCCCGTGGTCTCAGCTCCTGTTTGAGAGCAGATGAAGGATGGTTCTCAAGACAAGTTGCAGATATCAACTTAGCCCTGAAATAAACACATAAAATGCTTGTGTGTGCACACACATACACATGCACACACACACACCATGTAAAAATCATTCTAAACATCCTGCTATTTCAAAGAGATTGTACATAAAGGAGGATTGGAGTCAGGGAAAAACCAAAGCATTTTGTTTCATAAATAGAATTGGTGTGGGAGTTCATTGTTTTGTCTCCTGAGGGATAAACATTTTAATTTAATAACAGAAAGTGCCTAAATGTTCTTGAGGAAAAAATACGGTGTTCCTAGGAGGGGAGAATCTATATTCACTTGCTGAATATGTGGAATGAGGCATTTCATTGCAGTGTTACTGAAAAGTACCAGCCAAAATTTTCTTCAGTATTGAATTCTATTAATAAGGATAACTGTTATTATCCCTTCCTGGGAAACTGTACATGTGCCAGGTGCTATACATATGTTATGTGACTTATTCCCCATGTCAAGTCTGCGAAGGCAGGATTATCATCATTCCCATCTTACTGGCATTTAAACTGAGACTAAGAGAAGTTAGTCGACTTGCAAATCAGGGACAGAGCGAGGTTTCAGGTCCGCCCCTCCTCCTTCCAGGTTGTGTTTGTAACCAACCATCATCATTTATACAACAACTCGGCTTGCAATACCTTCCAAGAGAACCATCAAAGCTGGGACATGGGTTCTTATGAGGAGAAAAAGGACTGAGAAGGAACCAAAAAAGGAAAAAGAGTTTGTGCAGTGTTTATTAAGAGAACACCACCATGGCTGGGACAGCAGACAGGGAGGTGGCCTGGCCAGGGCAATAACAGTGTATGTGTGAGAAAAAATAAAGGGTGTTTTTGCATACACAGAATTTGGTCATAGTTGCGGTGGATTGCTTGCTTGTTGCCAGACCTTTGTGAAGAGTCTGGTTGCTTTTCTGTGCATGCATAGGAAATAGTAAAGATGTAGAAGAGCTCAATCAGAGATGTTTTAAGTTAGTAATGCTGCCACTTTATTCAAAGCAGAGCTGCTCTGCCTTCATCCTCCCGGCTTCAGTGCATATTCAGAGATACACCCTCCAAGCCTGTTTTCATAAGCCGTTCAAATTCAGTCAGTGAATATGGATCTATTCTTTATTAATCATCATATTATTTATGGAGTGCCCATTCTATGACAGGACTAGAGGGCTAAAATCATCTAAGGACTTTATATGTATTAAGTAATAAAAATCCTCCTAATTCCATGAGGAAGGTGCCTTAATTACCCCAGTTTTTCAGAAGAAGAAATTGAGGCCCAAAGAAGTTAAGTCACTTACCCAAGGTCGCACAGCAAGCGCCAAAGCTGGGATTCAAACCCAGGGAGTTTGGCTCCAGAGCCCATGTCCCTGACCATCACACCATCCTATCTTTAGATGAGGGATTGGCACACTTTTTCTATAAGGGGCCGGATAGCAATCATCTCAGGCTTTGCCTCTGGTCTCTGTGCCAGCTCCTCATGTCTGTTGTACAACTGCAGTTGCCATTGCAGTGCAAATGCAGCCATGGGCCACAGATAAATGAATGGGCGAGGCTGTGTGCCAATTAAACTTTATTTACAAAAAGGGGCAGTGGGCCAGATTTAGACCAGCAGTGTAGACTTTATGACAACCATACACAATCACTGGGATTCTTGTTCTCTTATGTTGGTTATTCCAGGCGTAGTTACAGTACATTTTCCCACATGCCTTTTGGCTTTTCCAGAGCTTGTTCTTCTGCTTGCAACATTTCCCTTTCCTTTTTTTAGGTTGATGATGACGTTGATGATGATGGTGATACCTGCTGATGTTGGCCGAGTGTTGGTCTACGGCTGAGGCAGCTGAGGTAAGAGGGGGAAAGACACCCGCCGCAGAGCCAGAGTGCGTGAGCAGGGCTGAGACTCAAACCTGGAAGTGGCGTTGAACTCCAAAGAACCTTAGCTCACTAAGAACAGTTTCTTGAAGTGTAGTTTATAGATTATTTGTATCAGGGTCCCAGGGAGGGGTCTGGAAACCTGCATTTTAACTGGCTTCCTAGGGATGATTTCTAAGTGCATTAAAATACGAAGAACACAACATTGACCCCGTGGGGCGGGCTGCCTCCTCTTGGGGTGCTCCTTTAGACCCTCAGATCTGGAGTAGGGCTTCTTGTGAGTCTCTCCAGCCCCTGTGATTGTCCGTCCTGGTACTGTTTATCCTATATTGTAATTACACGAAGACTTTTCTCTCTCCTTCACTATTCAGTCGTCCTCCAAGCCCATGAACTGTGTCTCTAGTTCACTGTTCCACAGCTAGAGCCCATCATGCAGTCGGACCTCTTATGTATATTTTCTGAATGAGTGAATGAGTTAATTAATAAAGTGCTAATAACTTCATGGTTTTTTCCATGATCTTCATAACCACATGTTTAGTGCATTATTTGTTTGGTTTTCTCCTGGATTCCCTTGTTTTTCTTTCTTTTGCTATAAATCTTTTTGTTCAGTTTTCAGCATATTTGAAATATGCATCAGCTTTCCTATAAACAAAGTTTTATTTTTCTTTTCATTTTGCCTTATATTGAATATAATCATGAGAGCTAATATAACTCCTTGAGGAAGAATATCCTAAAAGATGGCATTATTTACATGTCAGTTTATTAATGGGCATTTATTGGTATGTATAATAATCCTAGTGAGGAATTACCAGAGTCCTTACCTTCAGAGAGTTTTCATTTCGTTGAGGAAGCCCCAAAACTCTATGAAATGGCAAAGAACAAATGTAATTCTGTAACATACAGACAATCCATTTGTTTAACAAATACGTATTTATTGAGCACTGTACCTTTTAGTCTCTGGTCTAAGTGTCAGAGATACAGGAGTGAGCAAGACAGGGTCCATGGAGCTTACATTTTAGCTCAGAGAGAAAGAAACTGTCAACTAGAAAGACAATGCATGATCGTGACGATCCCAGATAGCGGTGCTTACTGGGAGGAATGGAAACGGTACAGTGGCAGTGACTGGGTTGAAATACTCTGGAAGGGTCATCAGGAATTTCTGAAGTGAAACCTGAGGGATAAAATGGAGCAGGAAATGTGAGGACTGAGGGCAGAGCATTCTAGGTGGAGAAATAATAAATGCAGAAGGCCTTAAGAGGAGCAAGCGGAGCACGTTCTGGGCCATCTGTGGAGCACTGGGAGGGAAGGCGGGGGGAGTGGTACGAGATGGAAATGGAGAGGGGGCGTGGCCCGGTCCTGCAGGGAGATGTGGTGAGCAGTTGAGATTTTCTTGTACATATGCTGTGAAGCCATCGGTAGGGACTTTGTAGGAGATTAACATGATCTGCCGGAATTTTTAAAATTAACTTTCACTGCTACAAAGAGTGGATTTTTAAAGGACAGGAGTAGAATAGACCAGTTAGGAGGGCCGTTGCAACAATCCAAGTAAGAAATTTTGGTTGGTGGTAGTGGAGATGGAGAGAAGCAGACAGATGAGGGATTATTTTGTGGTGGAATATTTGCTGTTGGATGGCACGAGGGGAATGAGGCCAAGAGGGGACTGAAGGCTGACCTCCAGGCCTCCAGCTTCAGCAGCTGGGTAGACGATCCTGCCATTTTCCAAGACATGGGACACTGTAAGAGAAACACCTCTTCAGAACATTTAGAAAGTTCTTTAAAGACATGTTAAATTTGAAATGCATGCCATCTAAGTAGAGAACTCATACAGGTTAGCTGGACCTAGGAATAAAAATGTGGTGAAAAAAACAGTGCTTGAGATAAAATTTGGAAGTCACTGACCATAGGTATCTACAACCATCATATTACATGAAATGACCTAAAGAAAGAGTGCAGACAGGGCAGAGTAGAGAACTTGGGAACCCCACCCTGAAAAAGTCAACATACTGAGGTAAAGCAGATAGTGGAGAATGACCCAAGGACTGAGACCTGGAAGCACCAACCCAGGGTCAGCGAAGAAGTGGAGAAACCCACTCACTGTCACTCACAAGTACCGTAGGAAGAGAGATTTAAGAGAGTGGATGGGGGGAGTAGTCAGCTATATAAAATGCTACTGATGGGGCAAGGGAGACGAGGCCAGATACAGGAGTTGTGGATCTGGAAACATGGGGGGAATTACTGAGCAAAGAAAACCAGCTTTAGTAGGATGATGGGATGATGGGATGATGTGAGAGCCGTGCTGGAATCAGAGCTTTCAAACAAGAACATAGAGGGTGGGTGGGGAGGTTGCCTACCAACATTCACAGGAGGCGAAGCAGTGGGGGTGATTATCTGCCTCTTCTGACGTGTTTTGCTCCAAAGGGGAGCAGAGAAAAGGGACTCATTTTGGAGGATCCTGTCATGGGGAGGGGAGCATTTTTGGTTGTTTTTAATCCTCGGGAAGTGGTTAGATCTTTGCAAAACTTCCCTTGTTTGAATGCCAAAAGTCATGCTATGAAGAACGATGGGACAGCCTCACAAGCCGCAATGCTAAGGATACTTGATGTGGGTGTATCTAAGGAGTTTGAACTTCTCAGTTGCCAGCAGTTAAGTAATTTCTTAACTAATGTTCAGTTTCCTTAAATTTATATTTTTGTCGTGAGGTAGCACATCCTCTATTCTCAGCTAAGTACATAAGAAGGGATTGTATTGCCAGTGCTCGCCACGTATACTTTTACCGTACACATTCCTGATAGCCACAGACACACATCCATCAATTAATTCATATATTAAAAAAAAATAGTTTGAAACAAAGGGACACCCAATTTTATACATAAATCAGCCCAAAGAGTACTCACTTGATGTGCTAAGAGACCCTAATGAGGACAGCAGCCATCTGGCAAACAACCCATTAGATTGAAACAAAACTGTTAACACAAGCAAAAATATGTGAAATTGTTGACCACTGTCAGCCTGTTGATGGGCATCTGTTTAGCTTTCAAAGCAGTCTGGCAGATAGATTAAAAAAATCCATCAGATCTGAAAAGTCTTAACAGGTCACATTTCCCCGGGAGGCCTTTCTATATGGTACTGATCATTTTCAGAGCAGCGATAGTTCTAATTGTCTCAGGCATCATTAGCCTAAATAGAGTAATGATGCCAATGTGGGAGTCATCTTAAACACATAATCCAGGGTGTGTGCGTGTGCCTGTGTATGCACATGGCATGGTTTTGGCCTTGCAACTTGTAGGGTTGTGCTAATTTCCATGGCTTCATTAGAGCTTTGCGCTTGGTAATTGTCTCTCTGCCATCACCAAGTCCCTTCAGGTATCACACACAGGGAACGGGTGACCTCGGTGTCCATTTGCAAGGCACGAGTCCATTGTCTAGGAACTCACCCCAGCCTCCATCGCTGGCCACCTTGTGCTAAGAAAGTGATCCTTGCACAGTTTCTCTGCCTGATGAAACTGTTTCCAGATTCACTTGGCTTCCTAATTAGGTCTTGTACCTTTTGGAGGAAAAAAAAAATCTTGAGTTGCCTCCAGCTTGGCAGAAGCAAAAGTGAGAAGCCATACAGATGTGGTTTCCGAAGGAGCAATTGATTTGTTTCACACACCACCTACCTTCCTTGAAAATTAAAAAAGCTCACCGACAAAGTGGCAATTGGTCAGGACCTCAGGGGGGCGAAAATACAGAAAAAAAAATTAATTTCAAACTGTGAAACTCAGCCAGCAAGAGCTAATATCCCGACTCCTGACACACAGCATTCACCTTCTGGTAAATGCAACAGAGCCTGGGTGTGTGTGTGTTTGCTGGTTTTTTTTGATGGGGGGAATCTGTGAAGGCATATGTCTTTTACCCTGATTTCATCTCTCTTGCTACATGTACTAAATGTCACCACCATCTTACTAAAGGGGAGTTTGCAAACCCAGTTCCTCATTATTTCCCGCACCACCAGTTCCACCATGGAGCAGGCAATAGTCGCTCCCACAGTTCTCCTCTAATGGTGGAAACATAGTAATTAACCACATCCCCCCAAATGTTGGCTGGATGGCTGGCCCCTAATTTGTATACTTTCAGCAGAGGTTTCAGTGTCTTGTGAAATTTATTGCCATACTAAAGTCACCTTTTAAATTATGGATCATGATATTGGTATGCTGCTAAAAATGTTCACAGCATTGTAATTTTATGCACTGGCAATAAACATGAAAAATGCATTTTGGGGTTGTTTAACATTAAAAATAATGTTTTGGAAAATAAATTTTAGGAGAAATTTAGTGCTGGGGAAAAGAACCATATTCACAGCCCTGGAGACACAGACCCATAATCCATAGAGCACATTGGATGGAGAACAAATCTGCCGCCAAGGTAGGTCAGCAGCAAGACACCACCAGGACGATTAACTTCACCTAAGGTGGATTTGGATGGTGGTGGGATCCACATCTTCCTGCCAACTCTCAGCCACCAAGGGCTCCCCTTATTGCTCTCTAAGCAGTAGCAGGGTTTATTTCCAGAGCTGACAGTTGATTGCTAGGCAATTGGAAGCATTACAACAAATCACCTCATTCAGGAACAAAAATGATATGGCACCAGCCAGCTTTCTGAAGAGCACTTTAGGTTGGTCACCATGGGCCACAGCTGGTGTACTTAACTTCACCTGAACACTCATTCAGTGACTGGTGTCGTGGCCACGGGGCTTTGATCTCCCAACAGATGTCTCACTAACGGGGCCGGTGGCCAGTGGATAGCAAGTCATCTTAGAAAGGCCTGGGTCCAGTACCGAGGTCTGAATCCCATCCCATCTAGAAAGTAGGAGCAATGGTAGAAAATAATCCCAGGTGGTTTTGAGGATTAAGTTAGAAAATATATGTAAAAGTACACAGGCAGGGCACACAGTCAAGAACTAATAAAGTTGTTGATGGTGAGGGTGATAGGATGAGCCCACCCCGCACTGTGCTATGTAACCGCCACACAGAGCAGATGATGTGAGAAGCAGCAGGTCGGAGCCTAGAAGTCTTGGGTTTGCTTTTATATCATCCCCCTTTCTTTCCTCAGAGGTGAAATTCCACATCTTCATAAAGGCTCAGCCTAGCAAGAGGAGCTCTGCTTCCTTCACCCCTCCCACTACCTTGCCAAGGGGGCAGGAGTTGCTCTCCCACTGGGTATTCCCATAGATTTTAACCAAATTCAAATTTTTCATTTTACACATGATAATAGATTTCATTTTTATATCATACCTCAGACTGCACCACACAGGGACTTATCTTCCTTATCTCTGTGCTTATAGCATACAGTGGGGTCACCACATGAAGCATTTGCTTACTGTGCACATGCTCTTTAAACTGGGAGGGTGTGAAGAAAACGAAAGTTCCTGTGGTCAGCATGCTCACCTGACCCTGGTCGGCTTGCTCACTACTCATGTGCGGGCAATATGCTGTTATTGACTCTTCATAAAGAGCTCTGCCCAGTGCTCTGGGCTGCATGGCTGCAGGAGGGCAGAGGCTGGAGTGGTGGGAGTGCTGGGGACAGAGGCTGAGACAGACGGCTGCGGGGGTGGAGAGGCCCAGAATGTTCCAGGCAGTTTTTGGTCTCACCGAATCAAGAGTGAACTTGTCCAGGGCTGAAAGCCATTGGCAAGACAGAGGGAAACAAACGCTCTGAGGGGTGTCTCACCTTGGTCAAAATTGTTTCTCGGGCCTCCCAAGAATCAGGAATGGGGTTGGAGTTCCTTTAAATTTAAGACGCCTGTAGCGTCCACACCTGGTCCATCACTGCACTGGAGAGGAATGTTAAGAAATGACACCTGTGTGGCCCCTGCTGGTTTCCAAGCTCCCTTTGGCCTTACCTTCCAGTCATGGAGGCTGAGAGGAGAGCTCCCAAGCCCCGCTGTCAGCTGATTCTGACTGAAGGAAGGTACGTGGAAATACTCTTGTTTTCTTTGTTTATGATGCATACCTAAACAGTGGGAAATGTATTCCAAAATTCTAGTAGCAGTATTTTTAGTAGCTGATTTAATATGAAGGTGTACAGATGATATAAGTGACATGAAGTGATATGAAAATCTTGATGGGTGCTGGGCCAGGTGAAAAACAATGGATATGGGAATTTAAGTCTTGGAGAGCAAATAAACGTCATCTAATATCACACCCCAAACAAAGTAGGCGGAAGGTGGTCCAACATAGCAGTTCTCAAATTTCAGCAGGCAGCAGAATGGCCTGTGAAAATTGTTTGGAATGCACATTTCTGAGGCCCACCCCCAGAAATGGTCTCAGTGGGTCAGGGTGGAGCCCAGGCATCTGAATGGTTAATTAGATCCCTCCAAATGATCCCGATGAAGGACGCGTGGCCTGCAGACCGCGCTCTGAGGAAGGCTAGTGCTAGGCAAATGTTCTGATTATGATAGAAAATTCTGAGCATGCACCACCAACATGTGTTATTTTTAAGTTTTATTCCTGTACTGCTATGCAATATTATATACATTATTAAAATTACAAAATAGAAATTATACAAGTATTTAAAGATAAGTAAGTTATTATTATTATTTACATCCCCCAATAGATCTCCTTGGACACACTTTAGGATCAATGCTCCAAGCTAGTGCTTTTCGACTTTTAAAGTATATCTGAATAGCCTGGCAATCTGTTTAAATGTACTTTCTGACTCACTAGGTCTGGAGTGAGGTTTGAGATTCTGTTTTTCTAATAAGTTCTCAGGTGAAGCTGATACTACTCCTCTGGGAACCACTGTTTAAGTTGAGAGGATCGGTGCAGTAGCTTCTCTGTTTCTGGCCTAATTCCAGTGCACACTGGAGTTTTAGCTGTTCAGAACAATGTAGATGGTGCAGAGAGGTTGAAGATCATCCATCAGCCAGTTCCCCCCAGAAACTTCAGTCTAGAAGACGTTTTGTAATTGTTACTTTAAGACTCACTGATGTGGAACAAGTGAAAAGCACCCTAAATAAGCTCCCTCCAGCCCTAGTCCTTTATGTTACTTTCTAGAAGGGTTCTCTTTCAGCTTTTCTCTTGAATTAACCAGACAGTACTCCCTGAAGTCACAAACAATGAGTTTCCCAGATGCGACGGTGGGCAAGATTATTCTCCTTGATTAAGCCTTTGACAGGCACCGCCTTTGCAGCAAGCATCATGCCAGGTTTTATTAGTAAATTGGCCCTACAAAGTTTTTTCTTACCTACAGATGCTCTAGCTCAGCAATCCTTTCCATAGATGGGAATGAACACATTTAAGAATGTCATGCTTGGCGGCACCAAGAACAATAATTAGACAAACTTGCAAATCATAAAGGGATAAGTGTAATGCACTAAGCTGTAGAGATTATGAAGTGGAAATAGGAAACTTTAATAATTAATTGTTAAACTCATCCCAAGAAGGCTACATTCTTCGTGACGCACAGACAATGCAATTAGGTTTCTGTGACAAGCCCATTTCAGATGAAACGGGAATTCTTCTGTGGGCTTATTTAATAGACCTGGAACATGTTACAAGGAATGATTTTATTACCAGATCCTTCCTGTCTGAATGAAATCAGAACTCCAGAATACACCGTCTTGAGTCATTTGTGGCATACCATGGACCAAAGACTTAGGGGGTAGTAGTCCAGCATATCTGATGTTCATACAGAGGCAGCAACAGAAATCCCCTTAATGTGATTGAGTAAAACAGGGAAACACTATAGTTTTGCATTAATCACCTGCATGTGCATTTACAAATCAGCCCTCAGAAGCAGCAACATATTTTGAGAACACTGGCAATCATGGAGCAATATAGTGATTATGTAGTTGATGTTTAGATATTTATGTATTTTTTAAATTAACATGTATTAATTGCCCCACCCAGTTTGAAAGGCTCCTTTCTACCAGGCACACAGTCTGTTGGAACTTCCCGGAGAAGCATACGGGAGCATCTACAGGGCGGCAGCTATTCTCAGTGCCCCATGACCTAAGTCCAGTACGGCTTGATCACACTGGCGAGTCTTGTAGATTTCTTGTAGACTCACTTCCTTCTTGCAATGGGGAAAATAATAATTCTTGTCCTCAAAAATGAGATTCAAATCCGATTTATTTTAAAGAGTCTAGCACAGGGCGCTCAATAACATAGTAATTGATTAGTTTATTTCTGGATCCTGTTATTCATATATAGAAATATTTCTATTCTCTCAGCTAGGTTGTATTGGGAGTGCAGTATTGATCAAAAG
Source organism: Manis pentadactyla (assembly GCF_030020395.1). NCBI lineage: Eukaryota > Metazoa > Chordata > Mammalia > Pholidota > Manidae > Manis > Manis pentadactyla. Next base: position 169,995,424 of record NC_080023.1, read on the forward strand.
GGAAATCACTTGTGTTAGACAAAATTTCCAGTGTTCATTAAGAAACATAAGTTAATAAATGTAGGTAAATGGAATGCTTGAGAAGACAGTGACTGGGGGTGGGGAGGAGGGAGAAGCAGGCCAGTCAGGGAGAATGTGATACCACAGAACGTCAGCCCCGTTACGTCCACGGACCCGAGACTCACAGGAACAGCTGGCCTCTGATTAAGCTCAGAGAGCCGCGGCCTCCGTCATAGTGGGGTGGCACCTGCTTACCACTCCTGGCTTTACTGGCAGTGGGGCCCCGCTCTCTCTAAGTGTTGGACATAAATATTAGAATATCCACTTTCAAATGACGTAAGCGGTAAGTAGAGGAGCCACAACACGTCAGAGGAGGCTAGCGGCATGTCGGACAAGCAAAGTCCGAGAAAACATGAGGGAAAACAACCCCATGGATGCTCTGTGTGTAACTAGGGAGAGGGAGGTACTTTTGAGTATTAGCTGTACCTCTATCTCCTGCTGACTTTGATGAAGGAAATAAACTCAGGAATTTGCCCATTGGCTTCACCTGTCCTGACCCTTAGATTGTCCACCTTTTATAGGAAACACTGGAGCAAAGCAGGCGAGTCCACATCTGTAGCCCCTTAGGTTTAAGCTGTGCTGCTGTCTTCCACATAACTTGTGCTCAGATATTAGATGATGATTCTGTAATCAGGCCACAGGGTCAGCTATGCCTCTAAGACAGTGCTTCTGAAATCCTCTTTTGTTAAACCTCGTGATGCTATTAGGCGTGCCGCCTCCACCCATCATCACCAAAAAGTCTATAATCAGATAAGCGTAGGACTTGCTGCTACATTGCCATATTAGATATTCCTTGTAGCAGCATATCAAAAGATCTGAGAAGTTCTGCCCTCAAGAAACATGTTTAGGTTTTATTTTTTGTTCAGAATTTCTGAAATATAAATGAGCACAGAACACAATTATAGAAAACTACTAACTTTGCCTTCTGGGAAACTAGATTCTCCCCTTTTCATCCCCCTCCCCTCCCCCTTCCTCTTCTCTTCTTCCCTCCCTGCCTCCTCTCCCTTCCTCTGCACCCACCTTCTCTCCCCCAACAGTTGTCTGTGCTTTGAGGGCTGGGAGAGTCAGCCCTACAATGTCATACTCACCAATACAGCTTCTACTGGGAGGCCCTGCCTTTGGGAGCGTTGATGAACTTGGAGCCTTAATGTGTCGGATACTCTGGGCCTCGTTGTGCTAGAAGTCATTTTCAGTATCTTCTTTCATGTGGGATTCTGAAGGAGAGGTGGAAGGAGACATCAGATCACATATCCACAAATACATACGAAGTAGACTCTCATATCTTGTTCTAGGAACTTATTTCCTTGTATGAAACAGAAGACAGACCTGGGGTCAGCAGCTGGGGTCTTCAGGAAGAATTGGAAAATGGGGAATGGGGTTGGATTCATGATGAAGAGTCCAGTTGTGCAGAGGTGCCGGATATGCACTTTTATTACATTCCGGCTGCCGATTCTAGGGTGAGCTGAGTGTTGTTTCTTAATACTCATTATTTTAGGAAAAGTACATTTACAGAAAAGTTGTGAAGATAGTACAGTGTTCCCATAGACCCATGCTCAGTTGCCTCTATCATCTTCATCTTATATTAGTTTATGTGTCACAATTAATAAACCATTATTGATACATTATTGTTAACTATAGTCAATAGTTTGCTCCGAATTCCTTAGTTTCTGCCTGATGACCTCCTTCAACCCCATGACCCCATCCAGTAGGCCATCACAGTAGGCGTGGTCCTCATGTCCCCTTAGGTGCCTCTGGGCTGGGACGGTTTTGCAGACTTCCCTTGCTTTTGATAACCTTGACAGTTTTGAGGAATACTGGCCAGGTATTTTGCAGAATGTTCTCCAAACTGGGGTTTGTTTCATGTTTTTTCTCATGATGACACTGGGATGATGGGTGTTGGGGAGGAAGAGACCACAGAGTTGAACTGCCATTTTCATCCCATCAAATCAAGAGCACGAGCTGTCAACCTGACTTACCACTGTTGATACTAATCTTGAGCACTAGGTTGGGATAGTGTTTGCTGGGTTCCTCGACTGTGAAGTTACTCGGTCCCCCCACTTTCCATTCTGTACAGAGTGTGCCAATGGAGCGGGGAGCTCTGCGCTACCCCCCGAGGGTGGAAAATGACTTAGGGTTCTTCTGCAGGGGAGACTGTCAGTTCTTCCACATTTGTGTGTGTACATGTGTATGCGTGCAGTTTTTCACCCAATCATTTATTGATATCAGTATGTCTATTTATAGTTTGGATGATAGTCCAGTATCACCTTACTCATTTTGTTGCTCAGCTCATTTCAACTTTGGCCGTGGGGCTGGACTGGGCTCAGGTGGGAGGAGTCCCCTACTCCTAGCGGCGTGGGGCTCTGGCAAAGTCTTTCCTCTTGGTGACTCAGCGGTTGTTGTGAAGAACATGTGCTGGGTTATTTCACAATGATTGCTCTTCTTCTTTCCCTGCCAGAGTGAGGAGAGGGTCTTTCTCGGGTCTGCACCATAAGAACTAGAGGTTCTGGCTGTTGGAAGTAAAGCCCATGAAGGGTGGGCTCCCAGCTGAGACTGGGACCCCCCTAGGGTTTCTCACCCTCATGCTTTCCATACTGAGCCTCTAGCAGATTATCATTTAAGTGTTGTCACTTAAGCATTTCTACCAGCTTTTGGCTCCTTGGAGCTTTTGCTTGCGGGGTAAGCAGATCTCATCTTTGACTCCTGATTTGCCTGTTGTTCCATATTGCATGGTGGTGGTTTGCCCTGTGAGGTCAGTTTTCTGATTGGTCCAAAAAAAATCAGTTGGTTTCCAGTTTGTACAGGTTTTTCTTGCTGTAACAATGGAGATGATGATTTCCAAGATTTTTTACATACAAAGATGAAGTTGGAAGTGAAACTAAGTGTTTTAAAAAATTATTTGGCTTTGCTAACCATGAAAATGATTATGTAAGAGGATATAGGTTTTTCGGAATGAACTTACACTCATTAGCACAGGATAAAGTACCTTCCACCAAGCCACTAAAGATGGTGGATCAGTAGGACTGCTTTAAAATACCCTGAAAAATCACAGTAATGGTCATATCTCTATGGTCAAAGCCCTTTCAGAACAAAATGGTGATCATGTCTCCTGGCTGGGCTTTAAATACACAAGGCAAGTGATGCAACTCTGAGGACCTTCTGCAGACCCAGTGATTTATACCTAAGCCTGGCATTTTGGGAGAAGATACTGGTCTTGGACCAGTCAAGAGGTTGCAGAAAAAAAATGCCTTCTGTACAGGGGCAGAAGCTGTTCTCCGAATTTGCTCTGCCTGTTGAATGAGACAGAGTCATATATCTGGGATAAAACAAGGACTCTAGAAATTTCCCAGAAAAAATATTACTCTGTAGTTAGGAAGTGTATGGTATTAAGCTGGGAGCTTTTCTTACAGTAGCATGATTAGTGAGGTATTGTCTAGGCTCTAATCTTTTGAAAATTGTTTTCCAATTTTTTCTATATCCACATGCCTTTTATACTAGTAGTCCCTAAATATTTTTCTGTAAGTTTCTTCTAAGGTTGTTTAAACTCAAATGCATTTACTTAATATGAAACACCCATCTCAAGGCTTTGATGCTCTAGTTATGTGGCTGATTGTGATTTTCTCACTGTATAAACATAATACAATTTTAAGGTGAATTACATCCACAGATTTGCTACCTAATATCACTCAGTGCAGCATTGATACAAAACACAGTGCAACAGTGATACAAAACTTAGGAAGATACAAAATTACTATTAGAATATTATTGAGCTGAGAACAGAGGCTCAGAAGAATGCATACAAGACAGGCAAGTTTTGATGAATGTGGAGATCAGGAAAAAAAATAGTACTTTCAATTTTAACATGCTTGCTTATATCTTGGTTAAATGTAATATATGTAAATATACATTATAGCTTCAGTGTGTGTCTTGGGAAGAGTTGAGTTGGGGTGTCCCTGATAGAAATGGGACCTACATAAGGGTGTCCATGGTACAACATATATATGGGAAAATTCATGAAAGGAAGACATGACTATACCTTTACTTTCCTCATAATTTTGCTTAAAGCCCATCATTTGATTACTCACTGGTACTAGAACACTCGTTAAAAACCAGAGGACCTCTTCCTGTTACAGCGTAGACAGATACGAATGGGAATTAAAAGCATAATGAGATTTTGGTTAATAATCTGTGCTCTTTTTTTGGTCTTTCAAAACTGGGCTGTAGGCTCAATGGTGTTCTGGGCTCTTGGTTCTCCTGACAGCAAACAGGAGTTACCAATAATCTGCCACTGTCCATTTATTTCATTCAATAAATATTTTTGGAGCACCTGCCATCTTTTAGATCTTGTGCTAGGTGCCAGTTATGGAATGGTGCAAAAGGCAGACATGGCGACCCACACCATCAGGAAGTTACAGGCTAGCAGGAAGGACATAGTAGGCAGTATCTTCCCTTGCAAGTTGACTGCTGAGTAGATGCTACAGGCCCAGTCCTTCTGCATTAAATCCCTAGAAATGGCAGGAAAAAAAATTTTTTAAAGAAAGGAAATAGGTAGTCTTTGTAAAGATAAATATTCTGTCCTTGAAATCAGATTTCCAGTCTGGATGCTCCCTGGCTCAGAGATAGAAAAGGCCGAAGCGGAAGAGAGCCCACTGTCAAATGGCGATGTGATTCACTGGAGTGCCAGGCATCGGAGTGCCAGGCCCAGATGGTCGACCTCTGCAACCCTCCTCTTTAGGCCAGGCAACAGCAGGGAGGATCTGCCTATAGATTAGAGCAGAAACTGGGGGAAATCGACTCACAGTGGCAGGGGGAAATATGGAGTCATCGTGCTTGGAAGGACGCATACAAAAATGCCTCCACTCCCCTGCCCTCATCAAAATTAAAGCCACAACTCCTGGTCCTATCCCAGCAGGTGTCACAAACAAATGAAGAACTTCAAGTAAAGAGGGAATAATCAATCATAATCATGGCCAAGGAATGCACAACCCATAAACAACAAGCAGAACTCACACCTGAAGAAGCAGAGCGAGGAGAGCAATTGGAAAGCTTGTCAGCAATGAAAAAACAAGTGGGGGAGAATGGGAAGAATATTCCAGAAGGAGGTAAAATGGCACCTGCGAAGGCAAGAAGAGTGAATGTGACTCCTTGGAGGAACTGTGTGTCGTCTCCTAGAAAGCGTGAGGAGGAGAAACGGAAAGATGAAGAGGCGTGGCAGAAGACGGCACTTTGTAGATCTTCTAAACCATATTTAAAATTACTTATTCTGGGGGCAGCAGCATTTCCTTTAAGGGATTAAAGCAAAGAAGTGAAAATGGCTTTGATTGACCCATGACAACACATCAGGGGTCAACAAGCTTTTCTGTGAAGGATGAAATGGAAAACATTTTAGGCTTTGTGGGTCGTAAGTCTCTGTACAACTATGCAGCTTGGCCATCACAGCCTGCAAGCAGCTGCGAACAATACGTAAATGCCTGAGCACGGATATGTCCCCAGAACTATTTGTGAAAACAGATAATGAGCTGAGTTTGACCCATGGGCCATCAGTTGCTAACCCCTGACACAGAAGTAATAAAATCGGAAGGAAAGAAAGAAAAGGATAACCTTCTTAACTTGGTTGCTTTTATTAGTTAACTGATGAGACAGGGTTTTGTTTAATTCTTTTTCTTTTAACTGAATCTTAAAAGACTAGCATTAGAAAAAAAAAAAACAAGGTTGGTACTGTGTAATTTTTCTTTATGCTGACAGGTTTAAAACTGGGGAAATCTTGCATCCTACCTCTTTGCCTCATTGTCTCCTGTCACCTGAGTAACACCTCTCTCACTGCTGCCAAATGGCTACTTCTGCTACTGGGTTAGACCAATTATTTCCTAAATGGTTTGTGTTCACCTGCACTTCAGATGTGTGGCTTTGGGGGTGGGGGGCGGGGGTAATAGCAGTGCCTGGCACTCACTGTATTCCACATACCCATTATGCAGGCAGCAGGTCACTCTGCTCAATTAAAGAGCCGGTGATGGTAAAGCAACTGTTTATCATGCGTGTTACTGTTCTGCCAGACACTATTCAAATATCTGACTTTGAGAGTCCTTTTCTGCTTAGCTAGGTGTTTTATCCTAGTTTAAAAATAAATTACAAAAAGCATCGACAATATTCGTAAACCAAATCTTCCCTTGCCCACTCATATCACTACATTATAGAAAATGTTTTGAAAAAACTTTTCTCTCTCTCAAGTTTCATTTTTAAATTATCATGGAAACCTTTGAGCATTAGGATGACAGGTCTGCAGAAAACTGCCACAGTTAGTTTTGGAGATGGCTTCTTAAAACTCTCCTGGTCTCTCCCAATTCTCTTAGGAAGTATGAGAATGATTGTAAAAATGCTGATAACAATGGTAGTTAACACTTACTGAATGCTTACTCAGAGCTCTTCTTGAAGTATCTCATTTCATTCTTACAACAAGCCTATCAGGGAGTTTACTATTCACACCCCTGTTTTATACCTAAAGACAGCGAGGAATTGGCAGCACGAGGCCTTGGTCCTGGGCCTCTGACACCAAACGGCCTCTGCTCCGTTGGCAGCAGCACCCCCCCTCACACCTCACACTCTCCTAACTGCCTGGCTCGCCCCCCAGGTAGTCTTTATTGCTGATGGGATCAGTAGGAAGTAATTATAAAAAGGGTAGTTTGTTTCTGTATAAGACCTTTCAGGGTCATGAACACTTCACATTCAACCAGATGAGGCAAGTTAACATAGAATTAAAAAGAAACTGAAAAGAAAATCATAACATTTAAAGATGAGAAAAAAAGTGTTTATAGCTTCGCAGGGGAAACTGGGAGAGGTGGGACCTCCATGCAGGCTTCCTAACGTCGGGCAGAAGCTCCTTCACCGCGCCCGACGCCGTTCCCCTTAGGAGTTCTCTTTCTCCAGGTCACTCGCTGCCTTCCTGTGATAAAGCGCACAAATCAGATGATTTCAGTACGTCTTGAATGTGAGCCTACAGGTGGGTGTGCCTGGGGTAGGCATCTTGGGCTGTGGAAACCTGCTCTCAGACTACAAGGCCTCTTTATGGGGGAGCTAATCCTAGATTTAATGTACTATCTGAATCTAAATGTAATATCTGGAAATACTTTTATATATTGATTTTATTTATTAACTATATATCTATATATGTCAAATCTGTCCAAAATTTCTTTCTGGAACCCTGCCAAAGTTGTGCCGTGGCACAAAGAGGGATAGACGAACTGAAACCATCTATGTACACACTCCTGCCCGTTGGACTGGCACTCTGTGCCGCCGGCCTGTTGCGGCCATCCCCCAGAACGGATGACACTGCCCCCCAGATTCGATTCAGAAACTTAGGTGATCCTGCCGTACGCATGCCACACATGGGAGGGTCTGAAAAGGTTTGTTACCCCCACAGGGAGGCCCTGGGGGAGAGCAGCAGCCTTTGCAAGCAGCCCCGAAATGGCTGGGGAGGGCGGAGGGGCAGCTGGTTCGTGTGTGGTGGTCGGGGGCTGGGATCGCGTGAAGGCGCCCTCTCTCAGACCAGCCTGGCACGGTTTGAACTTCCCGCCAACGTCAAATGGGAGAGCAGCTGCCTTTCTTACTAGCTTGCATAGATGCGGGGCAAGAAGGGAACAGAGAATGGCGGGTCTTGAAAGCTGTCAGTGGTCAACCTCGACGTGGAGTCGAACAGGATACGGCAGGGGGTTTATAGTAAAGAGTCTATTTCCTTTAGAGCACTAGTCAGTTTGTCATATGTTGTCTCGTGGCTTGTTACTTCTCTCCACTGAATTGTAAGCTCCATGAGACTATTTATCAATTTCATTCTTTAGCAGATACTGAGAACTGATCAGAGCACCTGGCACAGAGTAGGTGATCAGAAATAGTCTTTGGAGGCCCACAGGTACATGAAAAGGTGCTCAGCATCACAAATCATCAGGGAAATGCCAGTCAAAACCTCAATAAGCTATCACCTCACACCTGCTGAAATGGTGAGCATCAAAAAAAACAGGAAATAACAAGTGATGATGAGGCTGTGGAGAGGGGGAGCCCCCTGCACTGTTGGTGGGAATGAAAATGGGTGCAGCCACCATGGAAAACAATATGGAGGTTCTCCAAAAAAACTAAAAGTACAAGTAGCATGTGATCCAGCACTCAAACTTCTGGTACACATCCAAAGGAAATGAAAACGATGTATCAAAGAGCCATCTGCACCTCCAGGTTCATCGTGGCATTATTCACAAGAGCCAGGGTAGGGAAACAACCTAAATGTCCATCAGCGGGTGAATGGATAAAGAAGATATAGTGCATATATACAGTGGAATATTATTCCATCACGAGAAAGAAGGAAAGCCTGTCATCTTGACAGCGTGGACGGACCTTGAATGCCTTATGCTAAGTGAGATAAGCCAGACAGAAAGACAAATACTGCATGATCTCACTTATGTGTGAAATCAGATATGTGATTCCTGTGGATGCAGGCCCCAGCGAGTGAGTTGCAGAACTGAGTTTAAACCTCTATCTGGTCTCTATGTTTGGAAAACAGACAGAGAAGGAGACCTCTGGCTCCACTGGGGCCTCCCAGGAATTTCTGAAACTTTGCAGGCCCTTTTTCCCCCCATCGCTTCACACAACCTCTTATCAGACACCTACTGCAAATAGTAGGTGTGAAACAGTATGGCAAACCAGGAAAAAATAAAAGAGGAAAATGCTGACAAAATCAGATTCTTATGCCAAATTCTGTTTTTTCAAAGTGACTCACATCCTTTTTCACTTCCTGTTTCAAATCTTCACATAAAATTGCCCCCTCACATCAGCTTCTCTTAAACTGGTGTTTCCGGACAGCAGGTCCCACAAAGTTCTGTGAGGACTTGGACCTGCTGGCCAGGTAGACGTGAGGAGCTGCTGCGTGTTGCGGCTCTCTCTCTTGGCGAGTCAGGACATCCGCAGCGTAGTCTGAGCTCTGGGGTTCCTTGCACAGCCACTGAACACGTTCTCAGAGCACTGAGTACATTTTTGGGGAACCAGGAGGGCAAAACATGCTCTGGGAAATACCGGAATGAAGAATAAAATCTAGGCCACTGAGGATAGGCCTTGGGTGACTGACTGATCTAGAATCTTCCAGTCTCTCCAACCTTATCACTCGACTTACTTTCCCTTTCTTCCACATTTGATGCCCTTTGGTAGCAAGCTGTTTGTACATACCAAGTACAAAACATTCTACCTTATGCCTCTAGTGCTTGCTCACGGCTGGTTCATCTGCCTTCTAGTCATAGAAGCTTGGCTAAATCATACATGATTAACTTCATGGGGGGCCTTTATTGGCTCATATGTAAAGTGGGGGGTTTTACATGAAAAAACAAATGATCTTTATGAACACGTCATACTCCATTTTCTCCCGTGCTGGGCTCTCCTTCTCCCAAAGGTCCTGGGGTATGTTACTTCCTTTCTGTAGGCCTTTCTTTTTCTTCAAAATGGGGGAAATACAGAGCAAACCTCATAGGATTCTGTGAGAATTAGGTGGAATGAGGGAAGTGAAGACTTACTATTATGGTGTCATCAATACGACTCAATTAAAATTAATAATAAGCCCTACCCACCACTTCTAAGAAATTTATTCCAGTATTACCTAGGGTTGATCTTGTTTGAGAATGATACATGCTGTGTGCTCTCTGGCTCTGAAGGTCTTTTATTGATGTAAAAATAACCCCCTAACATGTTCTTAACAGGGTAGTTCAAAGGATGTTAATGTGCTCTAAGGCCAAATAAAGGGAAGCTTAACTGCTATAAATTTAATTTTTAAACACCCTAAATAAATACCGCATTTTCCTTGATGGCAGAAAGCCAACCCTCATCAGAATCCTGAAGGGCAGAATGCGACAGGACGTGCATTATGGTTTCCCAGGAAGTTGGATAGAGAGGCCCAAAGGCCTATTAAGTGATATGACTTGAAGAAAATAACTTTTGTATGTAAAAGACTCGAACTTTCCGCTGTGGTGTTCCTCCATAATTTCAGTTGATGCTCAGAGACAGGCGAGGGGCATGGAATAGCTATTATCATGACTTTCGGACGTGCCCAGCTTAGAATGCCCAGCGCCGTTGCAGACTGGACCCTCTTCCTGCCGCGGGGCATGGCTCCACTGTGCAGCCGGTTGCCCAGGCCACATATCCAGAGTCGTCTGCTGCTTTCCGCTCTGCTTCTCGCTTTCAACCAGTCTTCAAGCCTCTAGATTCTCTACCACCCAGACCGCTAACCTTGTTCCCAAACCTGCTGTTGAACTCGCCCCATCCTAGCCGATGGCAATTCCGTCCTGCGAGCTGCTTAGGCCCCACGCGTTGACGGCAACCCCGATTCCTCCTTGCCTCATGCTCCCTGTCCACTCCGCCATCCAGTCCTGCTGACGCTCCTTGCTCAAAATCCACACGGACTCTCCTGATCTGCACCTCCACCACTCCCACCTGGGGCCAAAGTACCACTTTTCAAGCCTAGGTGTTTCTTTTCGGCAACTTCTTTGCTGGTCTTTTAGATGCCATTCTTGTCTTTCTGTAGAGCAAGATTTCTGAATGTCAGCACTGTTGACATTTTTATAGGTAATTGTTTGCCGTTAGGGGCTGTTCTGGACATTGTAAAGTGTTTGTCAGCATCTCCACTACCTCTGCCTACTAGATGCCCGTCCTTCCCCCGCGGCCCCCACCCCTTGTGATGCTAAAAACTCTACAATGGACCCCTCACCCCTCAGGTCCCACAGTCACTACATTATCTCACCTCCTATTACTACTCTGACCTCGTCTGCCCTTTTCTGCCCTACTTACTCTTCCTCAGCCATCCTGGCATGCGGGGTATGTTCCTACCTCTGAGTCTTTGCACTTGCTCTTCCCTCCACCGGGAAGAATCCCCCCCTAGGTAACCACTTGGTCTGCTCCTTCAGCTCCTCAAGGCGGTGCTGCCATGTAGCTTTATGATGCTGTATTTGCACCCAGTAAGATTATGCATGAAAATAACACTTGATGACTTGGGTGTGTGTTCCCAAAATATTGTCAAATAACACAGACTGATTTGAAATTAACATTATGACCCCATTTGCTAAAGGAGAGCTGAATGTAGATTTATACTCATGTTACTACTAATAAATAAACACCCCAGAATGATAGACACACAAATGTTAATTGTGTTTATCTCTGTGTAGGAGCTACATAAGCAGTTTGTTTACTTAGTATTTTTCTGTATTGTCCAAATTTTCTATTATGAAGATATTTTATAACCGAAGGAAAACAACGAACACTATTTAAAAATGGAACAGTGACATAATCCTAAATGTCTCCAAGATCCCAAGACCAATTGGGAAAATGTGGAGAAGTGGAACATAGTAAATTTGGGTGTACCCGGGCCTTAACATGCTGTTAATGAAAATCAGCCATTGTGTTTAGATGCTTTAAGTGAGAGAGAAGGAGGAACTGATTTCAGTGACCTGGGACGTTCCTATTTATGGGGACCTTGGCACTCATGCAGTATGACATCCTCTGCTTTAATAAGACAGGAGCTCCAGAGAAATCAACTAACCCAAAGTCACACTGTTAAATAGTGGCAGAGATGGGATTGTTTAATTATTTTTTCATCAAGCATTTATTAAGTTTGCCTGTGTGCTGCATGCTAGGGTATAGTGGTGAAAGACGAATGAAATCCCCACTCTGGAATGCAACGAGAAGAAGCACAAATGCACATCTGAATATTATGGAAATGGGCCATCCAGTCTAGAAGTCACTAACCACATGTGGCTAGAGGGCACTAAAAACGTGGCTGGTCTGAACTGAGACGTGCTGTAATCTGAAACACACACTGGATCTACATAAAGGATGTATAATATCCCATTAGTATTTTTATATTGATTTCATATGAAAATGCTATTAGAGTAGTCCTGCCTCATCCACGGTTTCACTTTCTGTGATTTCAGTTCCCCGTGGTCCGTGGTCTGGAAACAGATTTCCTTCTGACCTCGTCAGAACCTCAGTGCCTAACACTATGTCACAGTACCTACATCATTCACCTCACTTCTCATCCCCTAGGCATTTAATTATGTCACATCATTACAAGAAGAAAACGCATATATACAGTATAATAATATTTCGAGAGAGAGAGACCATATGCACATAAGTTATATTATAATCTTTCTATTCTGTTAGTAGTTATTGTTGCTAACTTCTTACTATACCTAATTCATCAACCTTATCACAAGTATATCATAGGAAAAAAATAGTATATATAGGGTTTGGAACTATCTGCAGTTTCAGGCATCCATGAGGTATTGGAACATATTCCCAGCAGATAAGGGGGAACTACTAACTACTGTATTTTGGACATACTCAGTTAAATAATATACATTATCAATGTTAGTTTTGCCTTTTTCTTTTCACCTTTTTTTACACAGTTACTAAAAAATTCCAAATTACTTATGTGGCTTGCATTCTACTGCTTTTAGATGGCACTGCATATGCATTATGATGCATACTCGATAGGGTGCTGCAAATGAGAGTAGAAGGCTAAGGGGTTCAAAGTTCCTTTCTCAGCTTTGGGGACAGAGAAATCCTATGAAAAGGCTATGAAAGAAAGTGACATATAAACCGTGACCTGGATTATAAGTACGATTTAGGCCAGGGATGGGGTGAGGGTGGGGTGGGGGATAAAATCCAAGACAAAACAAATTATTTAGAGAAGGCCACCATTTTCAGAGTCAGACTGTCATGACTTTTAAAAAATAAGCAGCAAATCGCTTTCCATTAAAAGGTGTATTTCCCCTTCTAACGGCAGGTATGGACAGCCCCTTAGTTCCAGGCCTGGGAGTGGATGTGTGGACTTCAGGGACTCTAGCCCCACCAGCACTGTCCTTCCTCCTCCAATGTCTTATGATGAGATAAACTCATTTCAGGGAAGGGTAAATTCTGCCTAGACCAGAGAAAAATAATGACATTGAATTAGCTAGATAGATGGCGATGAGTAATCTGCAGGAAATTCTTAAATTCGGATCGGAAAGGGAGATTCAGCATTGGTTAGAGCGCCTCTGATCATGCAATTTATCCTCAGCCAAGAAAATGAATGTGCTCTATAAAATATTTCTGGAATAACCTTTTACTGAAAAACAATAGAAATTGTAGGACAGATTAAGGTTTAGTGTCGCAAGAGATTACAGCGTGAACAGACTGTCCTCCTAGGGTCTGTTTAACTGGCGACAAGCCGGAGGAGGGGAGGGCTGTAAGGATATTTGACATGAAAAATGTGAGTTCGCTCTCTGAGTGTTTACTAGCGTTCACAAGGAGCAGGAAATGAGCTGTGAAATGTATTGTCAAACATTCAGTGTTCAAAATATAATGCATTGCATTAACTTGGGCTTTTTGCTCTCTGGGATCCTCATTCTCAATTTGCCCACCTCTAGGATAGATGAATTGACCTTTTGCTGTGTCCTTCTCCAACCGTAATGGTAAGCTGTGGCACAAATTGGGAATTGCTTCTCCAAAAGCCACGTGCAGCGCCCTCTCCCTCTGCCTGCCGTGATTACAGAGGCTTGGGAAACTCCTACGCTTGCCCCTTGCAGTAAGTGGTGGTCGTGTGACTGGCTTTCACCCAACAAGATCTGGGTATTCCTCACCTCTAGGGAGAGTGTTCTTTCCCAAATAAGAAAACACAAAGCCCTGTTCAAAGAGGACCCCATGCCCTTCTCCTTTCCTCCTCCTCCTGCCTGATTTCTTGGGGCAGGACTGACCTGTGGTGCTACCTCAGATATGGCAGTTGTGAAGGTGCCAAAATACTTCCGTATTGATGGATAAATGACAGCAAGTGCCCCTCTCGCCCTGGGCCCCTGCCCAAGGCCACTGCCCTTGATTCCTTAGGACTCCGAAAGAAAAAGGCCTGGACCAGCAGAGGTCTCCATATCTGTACCATTTGTTAAATATTTTGGATGTCACCTCTACCGGGCGGTGTAAGGACACCTTGGAACCATGATGGCGTTTCAAGCTACACACAAGGACGGGAAGAGAATGTTAGAAGCTGGTTCAGCATGACTGGGTAAGGCTGCAGGACCAGCCCGAGACATTATTTTTTTCTATTATTTTATTATGACAAAATACATATAACATAAAATTTATCATCTTAACCATTTTTAATTGTACAGTTCAATACTAGTCAATCCATTCATAATGTTCTCAGCCACCACCACTGCCCATCTCCATCACTCCTTGCATCTTATGAAACTGAAGTTCTCTACCCATTAAATATCTCCCCGTCTGCCAGCCCCTCAACCACCATTCGACTTTCTGTCTCTGTGAATCCGGTTACTCTCAAGTGCCTCATGCAAGTGGAATCATACGGCATTTGTCTTTTTCTGACTGACTGACTTCATTTGGCAGGATGTGCACAAGTTTCATCTATGTTGTAGCTTGTGTCAGAATTTCCTTCCTATTTAAGGCTGCATAACACCCCTTTGTGGGCGTATGCTGCATTTTGCTTACCCGTTCATCCGTTATTGGGCTCTCAGATTGCTATTACATTTTACTATTGTGAATAATACTGCTGTGCACATGGGTGTGCAAATATCTCTTTGAGACCCTGCTCTCAATTGTTTTGGGCATATTATCCAGTGGAATCATATGTTAATTCAATTTTAATTTTTTGAGGGAACCCCATATTGTTTTCCCCATATCATGCCAGGACGTATTACTGCATGACAGAAGCCACAGTGCTAGGGTTCCCCCCTACTCTTTCTCACATCTGAAAAATATGCTGCTAGTTTTGATACATAAGCCAAAATAGTCCTCACCCCAGTGTCATGATGTGTGAGAGTCTCTTTCCGTTTCCTATTGTGGGCCTCTTCCTTTGATCTAACGAGCCTCGTTTTGGAGTCTTCCCCTTCAAGATCTAGCCTTCTTTGGTCACTGCAGAATGTGATCTGTTGTTCAGACAATAAATATTTATTTGAGGAGTAAATGAATGAAGCAGATCAAAGAGATCAACTTTAAGTCTAAAACCCACAGATGCGTTTTTTTCTAATTTACATATTTGGCTTTTATAATCCATTTTTGCTCCTTTAGTTAGAGACAGTATTTCATCCCCCCTTCCTCTGCTCTTCTCTCTGTTACTCTTTTCTGCATTCATTCGTTCACATGTTGATATAATTAATATTTATGGAGTGCCTACTCTTACTGAGGGGCGTTCTAGACTCTGAGAATGCAGTGCTGTGTGAATTGAGTGGAGTCCTTACTTTTGGTTAGTTTATGTTCTAGTGCAGGTATAGGAGGACAGAAAAATCAATCAATGTCAGGTGATGATAATTGCTATGGAGAAAAATAAATAAAGCAGTGCGAGGGGACCGAAAGTGGTAAAGCTGCCATTCTGGATGGGATGGTCAGGAAGGGCCCTTGGGAGTGGTGGTATTTGAACAGAAATTTGAATAAATGAGGATCAAGTCATGCCAGGGCTGGAGGGAGGAGGAGTTCAGGCCCAGGGAGCAAATGACACAAGGGACCCCAGGCGTGGACTTGTCTGGCAACACGAAGATCAGCGGGGCCGGAGCAGAGCACAGGAGGGAGCAGAGAGATGAGTCCAGAGAAGTAGTCAAGGGCTTCTCTTTCTTATTTCTAACTTCTCTTCCCACCTGTTACCATTCTTGTTATACAATGGAAATTTCTGGCAAAGAATATGCCAGCAGGTAATCTCAGAGAAAGGCACACTGCTCACATTTCATGTTCTCTAGGTCCAGACATCATATTGTGGGCAATGGTACCTGCTTTTCTAGTATCTATACTCACCTTGTCATCAGCCCTCAAGCCCCCTTATTACTTGACCCTGTCTGACTTTGGGGTCCATTTTTGGTTCTATTAGTTAGGATGCCAGTTGCAAGCAAGAGAAATTCCCCAAGCTATTGTCGGAAAGAAATAGAAGGGGATTTGTACTGAGACTAGAAGCTAGTCTGTTTGGAATCTGGTTCCTGGCTAAAAATCTATGTGTGATCTTTCAGACATGACCATAGGCAATTACAAAGGCTTTTCCTGGCATGCCTCGTGGGGGAGGCTGCCCTCCCCATGCCAGGCTTGGGGCACAGCCAACGCACTGCAGCCTCTGGAAGGAGTTGAAGTAAAGGACTCAGTCCCCCACTCCCCAACCCTCTGCTCGCCATGCTTTCAGGCACAGCTGCATTCCTAGCCCACGCATCTCCATTTGGAGGTCCCTTGACTGAGGACTTGAGCAGAGGTTTTCTTTTGGCATCTCTGCCAAGACCACCTTTTCGAAGGCAAGGAGCGGGGACACTCGCAGAAGCTTTTCTCCATTCTGACCTAGCATGCCATACATCTCCACTCCACCCCGGTCCATGAGGGTCAGTGGAGAGCCAAGCCACAGGGAATGGAACCATTGGTTCTTGGATGGGGAGAAGCCACGTTTGTGGAGGGCAGGTGTCCATGGAACCACCAGCTGTGCCAGCGCTTGCACAGCAGCTGACAGTTAAGTGGATTCCAGGGAGATGCATGTATGTGCTTTGAGAAATTTAGAAACAAAAGGTTCATCTTTCCACTGTTTCCCTCTCCTATCAACCTGGAGACATGTACCTGCTAAATAGGATTGATATGTAGTTTGCACACAAAGTTGAAAGAAGTAAGAATTCCACAGTTAGTACTGGTTTCACTTATTTAAGCAGAAACTTCCTTCAATGTTACCTCCTTCTAGCTCCCCCCTTTCCTCATTAAAAAAAAATCAGTTATTTAGGTAGAAATGCTAATGTTTTAATAGCCATCACTTTTTTGGGGGTCCAAACTAAAAACTGTTTGTTAAGTCAGTTTAGCAAAATCCATAGTTAGATTGGAGTTGGTTAGATTAGATTGGTAGGTTAGTTAGGGGGGAGTCAGACCAGATAAACTGAAATAGCAGGTTTTGACGATCAACTATAATTTCTTCATTGAAATATGAAAATCATTCTACTGAATTGCCCTCTACAGAAGCTGAATGCATTACTAATTTCTACCTGCTCTTCACTTAGTATCTGGCAAATGTTACAGACACATGTATATAACATATACAATATAATATATATATATATTTGTATATATGTTTGGATATAAATGGATACATACATGCACATACATACATATGTGTATACACATTGGTATATGTATTTCATGTATACCAATTGCACACACATTATGCTGTATATACACACAATCACAGCAGCCACTCATAATTCTATATTTTACATTTCAACCTCACAAAGGATTTGTCTTTTGTGAATAGAAATTGTTAAGAGTGCCATCTACATTTCACTGGCAGTATCTCTGGTCATTACTGACAGTTCCACATCATAAACGCCTCATGTGCCCAAATGCTTTATGCTTGATGTTAAGGATGCCTCCAACCACCAGCCCCTTCAGGGGTGACGGCCTCTCTCTCTGCTCAGCAGCGTCCGGCCCTGGCTCCTAAAGCTGATCTCTTTCTGGTGTCATTGCCGTGCCGCTGTGCCGGGTATCTTTGGCTGGAGGCAGTGGAGCAGAGAGTGTTGGCAGATGCACAGTGCTCCATCTTCCCTCTGGGAGGGCAAGGCACACTCTTGTCCCACTGCTCTCTTCCTCTCAGGAATTAAGAAATTCTGAATGGAAGACAAATGAGTTATAACCAGTGATAATGATGTCTCGTGTTGGTGTAACACTTTTGACTCACAAGGCATTTTCCTATGCATGAATTCATTTGATCCTCATAAAAACTCTGTGACGTAGGCAGAATGACAATCAGAATTGTTCTGTCACAGATACATAAAGGAGATTCTGAGAAGCCAGGCAACTTGCTTAAGGTCACACAGCTAGTAAATTGCAAAGCCAGGAAGAGAAAGGCAACACTTTAGAAGCTCCTGATCCAACAAGCTTTTTGCTATGCCCTTCACAGTGGTTTCTGTTTAAGCAAAAGGCATATTATTTTTCTAATCATTACCCTAATGGCTAATTTGCTGATTTCCAAATTTCCTAGCCTAGTAGCACATTCTGGACTCCCATCAAGTACCTTTTCATAGAGTGCCTCTCTTAATGGGGTGTAGAATTTTAGCTTCGAGGAGCCAGGTAGCCTGCTTTGTTTAGGTCTCAAAGGGCCGGGCTGGACGAGGAGATACAGTCCCTTCGCGGTCCTCCCTCTTATGGGGATGTCAGTCCCCAGAGGAAGCTACAGATGAAAATGAAGACACTGGCTTCCATCTCATCCTGAGTCTATGCAGAACCCTGTGTGGCCCAGCCAACCACACTACTCAGCCACGTCCCCCCCTGTCCACCGTCCATCAGCAAGGACACTCCCCTCTCTTTAGCAGGACCCTGTTTGCATTACTGCAGTGCATGTCCCCCTTTCCCCGGAGGCCCCTGGGCAGGAGGGCGTCAGTATGTAGCCAGCGCTGGAATGCTACAGGTGCTCCTGGATTCCAGATGTTTCATACATGTCCTTCCTGCTCAGGCTTAGAGACAGACGTCCAGCTTGGGAACGAGAACCCGATACGAAGTTAGGGAGACATGAGGAGGAAGGGCGAGAACGGGAGCCGGTGAGAGCAGAATTCTTTGAGGACTGCAGAGTGACCAGTACAATTTTGAACACTTAAAAAATCCATGTCAACTGGATATCAGAAATGAATTTTAAAAACCTCACCCTGCCCAGGGCTGCCAGTAGCAAAGAGTCCCTCAGGGCCAAAGCAGTTTAGCCGACAGTGCTCCCTAAGCTAAGAAAATCAAGTGTCTAAATCCATATCTTCACCTTCCCTAAAAATGGAAAGATATGTAAGCCAATTTCTATTTTTGGTCAACCCACCAAAATCGGCCAAATCTGAGCCCTCAGTTTTAATGTAAGATTCCTCCCAATAAAAATGTGCTTCTATTGTTATCAGACATATATGAGCTTAGTAATATTAATAATATTGAGGATTACTTATTTGAGGCCTATCTCTTCCAAAATAAATTTTGGAGAGTCAGGCTCTAGTATTTTTGGAGAGAATTCATTAAAATTACTTTCAGAAGTGAAAGTTATTTTACTTTCTGCTCCTTTAGAGTGAAAATTGAATGTGCGAGGTAATTCAGGTTGACTTCAGGCCTTGGTGAATGTTTTAAGTGCCTACGTCCTGGCTGTTTTCATTATGATGGAGGGATTACTAAGTGTCTCCCCTCACTTAGGCTCTTCGATGTGGGAAAACTGGTGGGAATGGGTAGATCTGTGTTGGTTCCCCTGACAGCTTTGTCCTGGGCAGCAGTCCAGATGTGCATGGTTGAGGTCACATTAGGGTTCTGAGTTGTTTCTTCATCCGGAAGGGGGAAAAACAAAAGATTTCCTTTTCGGTGTGTGAGGTAGCCTCAAACACCATACAGGCTCCCTGCCCCTGGTCTTTGGTGGTTTAAATATTTCCTGACCTTCTTGCCTCGTATCCCTACCATCCCATCCATCCGTACCTATCTTTTGTCCTATTTCTCGAGCCCCTGCTCTCTGATGCAGTTCGTCTGATTAACTGGCCACAAAGGTCTACGACTGTTAGCTTCATCTGCTGCCCCACACGCCCCTCCAGGTCCACAGCGGGTCTGTGCCAGATGACTGGAATTTGCTGGTTCTGCCTTCATCTATTTAGCAGCAGAGTCTCCCCTGGTTTCATCTGTGCTCCCCAACTGACTACTCGAGGATGTAGCCCATCATCGCAGTCATGTATCTGTAAAGTTTGGAGCTGTTTGCCACTGCCGTATTCATTTTATTGTTTCTATTGTAAGTTGCTTGATTTCACAGCATCTGCCTCATGGTAATCATAAAAGTTTGGCAAAATCAGAAGAATTACCCCATCAGGAAAAGGAAGGGAATAGCTGCTTTGATCCAATGAATGACTAATGGTGGAAATTTCAAACCAACTCCAGATTATTTTTCTCTGGCAAGTGTCTAGATAGCTATAGTTGCAGAATCACTGTCCCTTCCCTCCCTCCTCTCTCTCTCTCTCTCTCTCATGTACCTCTCCCTCTGGCCCCACCTCTCTTCCTTCCTGCCTCCCTCCCTCCCTCCCTCTTTCCTCAAGATTCACATCATTTGTGAATCTGCAGCAAGGTTTGCTTGTGGCCAGGAGAAAGAGCACCAAACTTAAAGAGTCAGTAGATGTGCACTTGAACTTCAAAGCCTCTCACATATGAAAGGCCTTGAACAAGTCATTTAAACTCCCTCTGAGTATCCTTAGTGACTATCTCCACCTCACAGATGCGGAACCGGTATTCAGAGAGGGTGAGTAGATTGCTGAATGTGGCACAGCTGGAAAGTGGTAGAGCTAGAATTTGAAGACAGGCCTTCTGGCACCAACTTCCACGTCTTAAGCACTATTCTCTAACAAGAATGAAGTAGGGGTGATGAATACGAAGGCCCTGGACCCTCAGTCTCTCCTAAGCTACAGGGAGACCCAAGTGCCTTTTCTATCTTTGTCATGTTTCTAGATGTGTTTCCATGCCACCTGTCTTGGCCTTTCCCATACTCAGCATTGCCTGAGCATTTTTATTCCTTTCCTTTAAAGCTCTCCTGATCAGGTGAGTGTCTGTCCACATGCACTGTCCCGAGGGGCTGCATGCAGAGCCGGGGGGACAGAGCCCGGGGGTCTCTGGAGCCACCCCTCCATTTCTGCTGTGATGTTCCCACTTGCATCTCTTTGATCTATGGGTTTCTATACCACAGTGAACTTGATGAAAGCCATCTGCTGCCTGTACACCCCCTCACCTACACACATACATATTGGAAAATCACCATCTTTGGCCAGCCCTTCCATAATACTCAGCAAGGATTTGAAGTCTTGGAAAAAAACCAGGAGTTAGGAAATAGAAGGCAAATGTCCCTGACATAGCCGAGGCACGTGAACCAGGACAGGAACTGAGGCCACTTGGGGGCAGACAGGCAGAGGCCTGAATGAGGGCTACGTTGTCCTTTAAGTCCAGACCAAGATTCTGGCTGGCTCTTGATCATCACAGATGTCACTTGTGCCAGATAGAAGTTGTCATTATGCTGTTTGAGAAGGGTCTTCTCTCTCTGCTAATGTGGCTATATCAGCGGCCTACACCTTTTCTTCTTTTACGTTTTTTAGATTACTGAAAGATTGTATTCTTGAGAAAAATTAGAATCTTAATGCCATGCTAAAATAGTAATATTACAACTTCATCAGTCCAGTGCCACCAGTTCTCACTGTAGTCGTCACTCTAGTCCCCAGGCCAGTGGCTGCGTCACTGCTTGAGTTGCTGCCCAGCAGAGTCTCTGATAAGTGCATGAGACAAAGTCCTGACATTTTCATTCAGTACTCGCTTGCTCTTTGGCAAACTGGGCCCTGTTCTCCACTCTTACTTACCATGTTATTTTTAACTAAGTACGATTTTCCCCCTCACCCAACAAATCTGCAGTTGGTGGTCACTGACCCTGGCTCAACTATTCTGGGTATCTGGGGCTGGGGTCAGAATTTCTGAGATGATCTTCCCTTTACCGGTCTTGATGTTATGGTGGCGGCTGCAGCCGCAGGCAGCAAACCCTCAGCAAGGCAGTGAGGGGGGGAAGGCCTCACGCTTTCTGTCAGACTAAGGTGTACCCCGCTCTGTGCCACCACAGGCTTCCCTCGCCTCTCTTGTTGCAGCTGACAGGCATTGCCATAAGTACACGTGTCCCTCCGTTATAGGAAAGGTAGATTTTACACATCAGTTAACATATAGCAACCCGTTTCTGCCCCAGACCATTGCGGTAGTATTTCCCACTGTCCTGGAAGAGGGATGTATGTGACTCACTCTGAAAGCAAACGTATAAGGGACAGGGACGGCAGGGCAGGTCTGGGCTTGTATCCTGAGACCGGCATGAGGGGGTCCCCGGCGACCGCCACTCTCCATTCTCACCCTCCCTCTGGCTCCACGCCCTCTTGCCGCATGGGACTGCCTCCTGCCCAAGTTCCTCCCCAGTGAACAGTCTTCCTGCCTGCCGTCCCCCCTGCCTGAGATGCTTCCTGAGACACTGACATGACGGGCTCTCCGGCATCCATTCTCAGCTCCAGTGTCACCTCCTCTTGGGAGGCCTTCTGTGCCGCCACCACCCATGTCTGCCTATCCTGACTCCCTCTTGACCACCGTCCTATGGGATCACCTCTTCATGGTGCTTTTCACCGCCTGAAGTCGCCTTGCTTATTTGCTTGTCCGTGGCCCTTCCTGCCTGGATGCGTGCACAGTGACCACAGGGACTGTCCTCTTCACTGCTGGCCGGGAGCACTCAGATGACCAGTGGGACAGGTGTGGGTGCATGAGCAATGAGCAAACAAACAGAATATCATCACCAGGGGGAAACCCAGGGCTTATTGAAAAGCAGAATTTCTTCATGAAAATACATATAATATCTACAGGTCACAACAGTGTGACAAAGGTCTCAGGTTAACCCATTGTTCGTGCATGCTGGTCAGAACATGCACAATATGATCCCTTTTGCAAATGCAGGTAGAGCCGGCCTGTTATGTCAGGGCCCTTGGTGTAGCCAGCTGAGCTGTCCTTGAGAGCTCTTTCATGCATTCCTGCTTTAGGACAGAATGACAAAGCCATCTGTATATAAAGGAAAAAATCCTCCAATTCTCTTTGGTGGATTGTCTTCCAAGAGAACCCTTAGTTCTCACTACCTGCCAAACAAAAGCTGGTGCCAAATAGGTGTAGAAGTTAAAGTCCCAAGAGAAGTACCGGTGGGGGGGGGTGGATTCAAATGGGTAGCATTTCCTAACTGCAGCAATGCTGTCACAAGCTTTTGGTGGCTTTGCATGTTCTGATGGAGATAACACAGGGACTAAACAACCATGCTATGAGTCCCTGAAAATCCAAATAGAATGGCAGGTCATCTCATCCACAGAGGGGACAGTCTGACAGTGATATCTTTGCAATCACAAAACTTTTAAGCACTTCCCACAAGCCAAATGAGCTCCTGACAGTTTTGTGACCTAAGCTGTCTCCAGCTAGGAATGCCTTTCCGTGAAGAACGTGTTCTCTGTACCTCTGCCAACACGCCGGCAGCAAGGCAGCGTGCCCCCTGTGTTGGAGCAAATGCAAAGATCATTGGCCCTTTTGGTAGGCATGGGGTTATTATCTATAAATCTCAGCACTTCTTAGATGCAGAAGACACAGTTTGGTGACTTCCTGTTTTAAAATAGTCAAGCCACAGGTGAGCGGCCTCACAAGTGTCCACATGTAATAAGAAAGCAGAACAAAACAACACTGTGTACGTCCATTTTATTTCCTACTCCTGATTCAATCAACTTTCACCCAAGAGCACTTTAC
Organism: Manis pentadactyla; assembly: GCF_030020395.1. Taxonomy (NCBI): domain Eukaryota; kingdom Metazoa; phylum Chordata; class Mammalia; order Pholidota; family Manidae; genus Manis; species Manis pentadactyla. The sequence goes on from NC_080023.1 coordinate 170,018,779, forward strand.
AAAAAAGGAGGTTCTAAACCAGAGTGATAATAGGATATAGTACAGATGGGGCTAAGAGTATATAAGACGGTAGCTCATGTTGAAGGAGGATAATGATAAGGAATGTAAAACAAAAGCCAAATCAAGTCAGGGCAGAGAATTCCTAAGGCAAGAGCATTTCTTAAGTAGAAGACCCAGTAGAAGTGACCAGGGTAAGACATACGACATTTCTTTTGTCCCCACAAAGAAAAGGAAAAAAATATTGCTCAGGGGAGAGAAAAACAATAAAGAAACAAAGGAAAGTTGCTTGAATGTGGTTGGAAGAAGTTTCATATTGGAATCAGGTGGTGAAAATGTTGCTAGGATGGGAGTCCAGGAATGGCAGGAAGAAATGTCAGGTGAGAACACGTTTCTTCACAAATCCTCACACACTTGAGGTCAGACAGATTTGAACTTTAAAAGCTTAAAAAACATATAGTTCCAAAAATGTAAATTTTAACCCTCTTTCAAAGATCTCCATGTGAGATTTTATGGCGTAGGAGGGGGAATTGTTATTTTACCAACCGCAGTCTTCCGGTAATTTGGTGACGTCAGTGAAGTGCTTTCTGTAGGCTCTTTTTCCCTTAAAAGAAAAAAAAGAATAAAATTCAATCTCCCAATAAGTGCTAGTGGAAAAAGTGGTGAAGGAGGAGGCCGAAGGCATCAGGCCGTTTTATGTTCTCAGCCATCTGTGCTCAGTTCCCATTTTTCTTCTCCATAAAAACTCCAGTCAGGTTATATTTTGATACCTGTCACTCCACATTGATCAGGTGACAAGACCATTCTAAATTCATGTTTAGCTCTGGACATGTAGCTGGAGAGCGTGCCAGGACTGGAGAAGTCCTCCTGCCGATGGTGGAACTGGGGCTTGGAATTTCCCCTGAGAGCACCCTGTTTCCGTATGCACTAGTGTGCTTGCATTATTTCATCTGGCAAAGTCAATATAAGAATTAATAATAGCTTTCCAATCTACAAATAAAAGTATGCTGCTTTAAATTTTTGGCAGTGAGCTGGCATTTTGTCATTTAATCATTTCACATCATTACACTGCAATATGGGATGTAATGACATGACACTCGTAAATGACAAACACTTGGTCTCTCCTGTACGGGAAGAAATAATGTAATAGGAAGCAAATTATATCCTTAAAGGTTGCCAGAGTCTCACTCCCACAATTTGGGATTAAGATACTGAGCAGATGCAAGGTGAAGAAAAGGAGAATCTCTCCTACAGATGTCGTGGGTACGACACACAACCCGATAGGTGGACTGTTCATCCAGAAGGGGATGGAGCATTCCTGATATGGTCAGTGGCCTTTCCTTCCCAGGTACCTCGCAGGAAGCGGTGCACAGGACTCTATCTTGCATTGAAGGCCGAGCTGAAATGTAGGTGAGGAGGGAAATGGAGGTTGACAAAGATAATTTAAAAAAACGTTTACAATTCTGTTGTGATTTGCTTAAAAATAATCAGCCCCTGCTTCACAACTGTTCAGATTTCACATTAGGTACTATATAGCAAACGGTTGTTTTGTAAAGCATCACTCCTAGTTTTAATTCTTCCTTTCCTTGGGAAAGTTCCTCCCTTGCTAAGCAGCAAACCAGATTGCCCTTTTTCTGTCATATCTTAAAGGCCCCTCAATTCATTATGTCTAATACAAAGTTTGTGATTTTTTGGCACAAAGTTGTTTCTCCCCTAACATTCCTTCTCTGCGCAAATGACATCAGCCTTCCAGTTGTATAGGCCAAAAGTTAAGAGGTGTCCTGAGCAGATTCTCCCCTCTGACCACCCTGTCCTCTGATCCTTCCAGAGCAGATGATATGCAGCATGTTGAACAGTGACTCACATGGACTTCAGCCATCAGAAGGGACACGGGCTCTAACTCATGTGTCCCAACCTGGGGCCGTCTAGTCAGTGCCCTCACCTCACTCTCGTGGCCCACCGTCCAAGGAATACTTGTTCTTCTCCATTGCCTTCCACATCGGACCCTCCTGGCCTAAACACCCTCCACTCTCACCTGTGCAGCCACCTGAGTTCACTCTCTCCCATTCCATTTTGTACTACCTGCCAATTCATTCTCCATAGCACAGCCAGAGATCCCTGCAAAATTCTGATTTGCTTGACTGTTTAGAGTCCATCGAGGAGTGTTCGTGGATGGGGTAAGAGTCCACGGATGGGGTAAGGAATCTGTGCATAGCCTGTGAGCTTGAGCAACTAGACCTCCTCGTGCACAGTCTCACCCCATGTTTTCAGTACTCCAGGTCCACTGCCTTTGTGGGTTTTCCCAGTTTCTTTTACTCATCTAACCCGGATCTCCAGTAGGCTTTTGTACCTGCCGGTCCATTTGTCTTGAATACTCCCCTCTCCCTGCCCAACTTCACCTAGTTGACTTGTATTTATGTTTCAGTTTTCAGTGCAGGTATCAGACCCCAGGGGGACGTGATGTGGGTCATGGTCCACTGTTATTGCTCCCCTAGAACCTTGGAAGCGAATAATCTCAGTTGGTAGCTACATGTTCATTGATATAACTTTCCGTTAGTGTCATCTTCCCTCCAGACTCTACAGTCCAAGAGAGTGGGGACCATGTTTATTTTTGTTCACTATTGTATTCCCAGCTTTAGCAGAGAACTTGGCACATAGCAGCTGCTTATTCATCCAGTCAACAGAAACAAACTAACTAGCTGTTAAAGGAATAACTCGGGATAGGGTCCAAGGTTTAACCTAGTCTATCTGGGTACCACCCTTGCTGTGGAGCTTCATAGTCTCATTCTTCTCTTGGAAAATGTGATTTGCAGAATCATTCTAAACTGAAAATGGTTTCTTCCATCATAAAGATTTACTGTTGGAGTCACAACACTAAACCCATCACGCTGTTAAAGAAAGTTGGCCGTCATCTCAACTCCAATCTTCATTATTAAAAACTTCACACCAGGGTATATTGACCCTTAGTGTAGATGAGCAGGGAAAGGTAATCAGTATTTCTGAGCCCTGAAAATATCAGGCAATTCTCAAAGCAAGTTGCTTAATGGAAAACCTTGACTGCACCCCTACCGTGTGCCCCACAGTGATCATTCAGGGCCAGGGGTGGTGGTCATCAGTGAACTGGCAGCTACCAACAGAGATTACATGCTTCGAAGGTCCCCAGAAAATGTCAACGGTAGAACATGCCCCGTGTCATGATCTGCTTGGGGTGACATGTAGGCTGAGCACCAAAATATAAATATGAGGCACCTATGAAGTGGGGGGAGAGTATCCCCCAGGGCACATTCAGCAACATCTGAGGACATTTTTGCTTGTCATGACTGGCTGGAGGGGTGCTACTGGCATCTCCTGGGTCACAACCAGAGATACTACGGAATAAAGCACAGGACAGTCCCCATAACAGATTCATGGCGCCCAAAATGCCAATACTGCCGAGGTTGAGAAACCCAGGTGTAGACATTTAGAAACCTCCCAACTAGCTACTTAGGACCCACAGAGCCTATTTTGGAGGAGACCCTCTGAAGGAGACCACAGAAGGCATTTCCTGTATAGTCTTCAGAATTAGCAGGCCTACAAAAAGGTAGGAACCACAGGGGAGAGACATGTAAGAAGAAGGCTGGGGGTGGAGGGGTGCTTTGTAAATATTAACCCAGCTGTGGACGCCACATGTATCTTTGAGTTATGACCTGATAAGCTTTTTGAGAGCTTGCCAATGACACTCTCAGGAAAAACACAGAAAAAATGGAGCTGATGATATCCTTGATGCAATTTCTCTTTAAGCACAGCCCCATAAATACTAACTATAGAGTCCAACTGAACTTACTGGAAATTTCCCAAAAACCTTGGAATATAGACAAGTGCAGGTAGTAAGATATTTACTGAAATGAACTGTCTGTGAATGAAAAATATGTAAGCAAAATAGATATTTTATCTGTCATTTTATTCACAGAAAGAGATCCATTAAGTTTCTCTATTTCATTTTGCTCCTGTTTAGTGTGAAAGCACTTTAAACTAGATCTTCACTTTCCTTTTAAAAATTCAGTATGGAAAATACTCTCCCTCAATCCCAAGAAAAAAATAGTACTTTTTTTTTTAAACCTTGGAAACAATTTCCGAAAATACCAAAACAGGTCTCATTACAGATGCTCAATCTTGTATGTGGAGTGAAAACATGAGGCACGTCTCCAGTCAGATGGAGCTTTAAAGTCCTCTGACCCTCTCTAGTCAAGTAGAGTTGCTCATGGCAAATCGACATTTTTAATACACCAGGATGGCCTTCAGTGGATTAGTATCAAATAATAATCCATAAATATTGACTGAGAAACCTTTTTCTGTACAGGGCTCTGCCTAAGCTAAAGGAGATGAGTAAATGATGGTTTCTGACTTCAGAGAACTTCCCTTTAATTTTTGAAGAAGTAACCTTTATACATAGAAAGTTGAATTAGAACACAATTCAATTCTCCATCTCAGTGCAATTTAAATTACAATTAAAAATATTTCTCAGTCACACTGGCCACGTTTCAAGTGCTCAGGGTCCACATGTGGCTCATGACGATGTCTTGGATCACACATAGTGACATTTCCATCTTTGCACAAAGTTCTAGTGGCTAGTACTGCTCAAGAGTGGACTTTTATTTTCCCTTTAAAAAACTCTGGATGTCTAACCAACCTTAAGCTTTGATGTTAGACAGATCTGAGTTCAAGCTGTGGCTCTGCTGTCTGTTACCCACTTGGCCTTAGCCGTGTCTCTTAACCCCTCTAAGTTCCACTGTGATCATCTTTCAGAGAGAGAGCTCATGATGGCACGTAACTCACAAAGCTGTGCGGGATTAAATGAGATGTTAGACACACAGCATCCAGGCGCAGGCAGGTGCTCAGTAATGAACTGCTGCTTTTGTTAACATCAATCATCTTCACTTGCCCATGTGGCAAAGACGAGAATGCTCACCCCTAGACGTGCCCTCAGTGACCTCTCCTAGTTCCTCTGCAGTGAGGCAGGTGATTGGCCAGTGCTGCTGTGGGGGATTAGAGTTGTGCAGGGAGTCCCTGTAGGCTGAGGAACAAATGCCCCTGTGGGGTCCTCCACACTCTCTAGTTCCCCCTGAGAGCGAGAGTAAAGGCCATGCGCTCAGTGGCCAGAGCCACAGGGAGGAAACAGCTTGGACCATGGAGCCCCAGCATGGGGTTGCTCTGGAGGGTGGCTCAGCCTTCAGAAGACTTTGAGTGAGAAATGGACTCCACGGGCTAAGCCCCTGAGAGCCAGAGATGGTCATTCGTGTACGCTGGGAGGGCTGAACTCACCTGAGGCAGGTAGGCCGACTCCAACCAGGCCTTCATCTGTACAGACCTGCTCAGTTAGACCCATTGAGGCTGAATAATACTCTGTTACATTAATTGATGTGCTTTTTATTCAGGAAGTTTCTTTTTTCTCTTCATTCAGGTTAGACTGAGAGGTCTTCACTCCTCAGAAATGTGTTGTGATAGTAGAATTGCAGAGGATAAGCCTTTTGAGTTTCAAAATTCTGGACATTTGTATCCAAAATCCTCAATAAAAGAGGGCGTGATGTTTATGCTACAGCCAGCTGATTGGGAATGATGGATGAAGAGCCGGGTCACCTCATTCTCTGGCTAGTTGGAGATTCCCAGACTCGTGATGGGAAGAGAAGGAAGTGGCAGAAGAAACAGGTGCCCCAGGAGGATGTCCGAGTCTAGTTCCGGTCTCTAGAACCTGAGTGGCCCTAGGCAAGTTACATCAGTCTCTGAATCTCAGTTTCCTTGGCTGAAAACAGGGACAGAGGGCATGTCAGAAAATTCCTAAGACGCTAAATGATGACAGTGTGGGCCAGCTGTGGTCCGTGGACATTTCCGTGATGGTGGAAATGTTCTATATCGGTGTGGTCTGGTACGATAGCCACTAGCTAAACGTGCCCCCTGAGCACTTGCAATGTGCCTAGCGCAACCAAGGAACTGAAATTTGAATTTTAGCTCATTTTAACTCATTTTAGTGGTCACACATGGCTAGTTGCTACCATCTTGGACTGTGCCAGCCTAGACCAAATTCCCGCATCCCAAAGTCTTTGCTCTCTGTATGTCCCCGAACTTAGACACACAACTATATGATGACTGAGGTTGTTTCTTCCAACCAGCAGCAAAAAAACTTGATATGAAAATTAATTTGTTATTGAAACATAACATTTCTTTTGCACTTGGCTTGTGAATCTTCTGTAGCGCCTTCAGAAAGGGACCGCTTTCCTTCCAAGAGGGGTCTGGAGCCTGAGGAAATTAAACTGCTGGCCTTATTCCCCAGTGTCGAGCTTTGCACTGGCATCTTTCACCAGAGCCAGGAAATCTGCTCATAAGGCTGCCTGATTGGTGGTCGAGCAGGGGTCACTCCTGGTGATGACATGTGGCCTCATCCGTCCCCAGCACTGGCAGGGAGCCCTTTGCTCACACCCACCACCAGATGCCTGGTGGGGCTCTGGCTCTTTTAATTAATTGTTGTCCTTCTCTCTCTGCATTTTAATCTGCCTTCCATTGGCTCACTCTGCTCTCTTAGACAGATCCGAGGTAGAGAGCGATTGTCTGCAGAGAGTTCCTCTTGCAGGAAAGAGAGAAAGAAGAAGTGGCGAGGAGGGAGAGATGCACATGTGTTTAGATTCCGAGTTCTCCACAGTGTGATTAACATGGTTCAAAGCATGGAGAGAAAATGTTGCCTCTACTGGCCGTCATCACTAAGTGGGTCCCTCTGTAAAAAGGCACTTTAGAACCAGCAGGGTGATGGCCTCATCCCTCCCAGGCCTGGAGTTCCTTTGAACCCAGGACTGGGCTCTCTTTTCCCCTCTCATCAGTCACACTGTTCCTGAGGCCCCCGCCTCTTCCAGGAAGTCTTCCCTCAGTCCTGGAGAAGAGCAAAGCAGCCCCCCCTCCATCCTACCCCTTGTTTGTGTTTGTGGGCGATAACAGCAATTAATTCTCTTATCTACCAAATAAATTAGGCCCTTGTGTTTGTCTCCATCCACGCTCTTTGAAAGCTCCCAGGGCGGAGTCTATTTGCAAACTCTCTCTGTATAGCATCCATTAGGTAAGTGGATTGTGTCATCATTTTTCTTACCCTAACACTCCTGATGGCTTACGTACATTTGCAAAGATACACTGATTTCTGATGCCCATCCCTCCCCCCAACCCTCACAAAAATGATAATCTGCAGCTGAATGCAAAAGGCTCTTTTTAGCATGGTATCTATAAAAGCGCATTATAGCCAGGAAGGGTACAGCACGGGCGTGGGAGACTTCGGGTCCTGGGTCACATCCCTGTGCTAACTCTAACTGTGCCACCGGAGCAAGTGTATCAAGCTGATTGTGTGATGTGTAGACTTTACCTCAAAAAAGCTCTCAGAAAGAAGGGAGGGAAGAAGAGAGAGCAAGAGAGAAAGAAGCAGAGAGAAAAATAGGGGGAGAAGGAAGGAAGGATGGAGGGAGGCATGGAGAGGGAGCGGGGGAGGGAAGGAAAAAAGAGATGCCCAGCTGTTAGACCCCTCCAATTTATGAAATCACAAACCATGTACAAACATCAGTATTTTAGTAGCAGTGACACAGATTTGCCACAGGACTTATGACTAATTTGTCTCAGAAAACAAAGAACTATGAATAAAATAACCGCTTCTAGATTGTAAGATCTTGAGTCCTGAGGTGAATTTTTATTGCTCTTCATCTCCCTGAGCCTAGTAGGGTCCATGGTACAAAATAACTACTTAATAAATGCTTACTGAACGGATATGAATGCACCGAAGTTGTTGACACTATCCATGGACTAACGTGTGAGTCGTGATGCAGTCATCTCTAATTTTGAGAGAGATGCGTACTGTTCCCATTTTAAAGATAGGTGTAGAGAGATGAAGGCACTTGCCCTGTTTGAAAACTTGGAACTGAGATCGATTCCAGTACTGACAACTCCCTAACCCGTTTCTGCGCTGCCTCGGGAGCTCAGTGACAGCTTTGCCCTGATACTCATACAGGCCGTTCTGAGCCTTCCTCGTCCCCAATGCCCACGCGGGATTTTGGGTGTTGAGAGGCGTACAGATTGCAAGAACAGTCATGAAGCCCCATACGTCTCCTTCTGGAAGAGGGTCTCTGTTGACCCTGTTTTCATCAAAATGGGTCACCCGTGTACCCAAGGGCTGCTGTTGTTATGGACATTAGCCAGCAAAAATGAGTGCAGTGACCTCACAAAGTGCTTGATTTTACCGGAGTTTCTTGCTCTTTTATATCCAAGATTCCTTTTATGTATGTAATTACCATTTTGTTGTGTGAAGTGCCCTGAGAATAGTTAACCAGGTAAATGAAGAAAATAAACTTCTTTCATCCCTGCTGTTGGTAATTAAATGGCCAATAGATGCATCGCTGCACGGCCACTTGGTGTCATGGGCCTTTCCTCCTCGTGACCCCAAGGGTAAATAGCTTGATCCAGGGGAAGTTGGTTACACAACCAATACACTATTACTCTGCTTTTAAAAATACAAAAGTATATTCAGTAGAAAGATAACATCTTTGCCCATAAATTTTGTCCCCCCCCCCCATCTAGCAAAAATAACTGAGCAATTATACATATATCCTTTGTGGCTTTTTACTATTATGTACTGCAAAGAGGTGGTGCTAACATTTTAATATACTTATTCTTCTTATTTAAAATGTATCTTGAATACCTTACACATATATACATATACATTTGTACACATGTTTGTGTATATATGCACATGTATATATATGTGCACATATGTATAAACATGTTTATATACACATGTGCCCATGACACACATAAACCCACCTACACACATATGCATATGTACATCCCAAATTGACGGGGATAAAGTTATTTTTAAATTTTTCTATGTTACAGATTTTCTTGCAATACTCATCGTATACATAATATTTTTATACAGTTGGTTGATGACTCTCTTAGGGAAACTACCTGAGAGTAGAATTACAAGGTTGCATTTTATTAATTGTAATATTTAAAAATTAAACACCTACTTTTCTGTAGCATGATAGAGATAAACCGTGAACCCTTACTTCAGTCATTGAAACTGTAATGCTCATACTTTGTGAGGAAGCCAGTTTCCATTCCAGAGAGGAGATATACAAAAGGCACAGCATAGTGCCTGGCATATAGGAGGCCCTCAAAAATGTTAGTTGTAAATGCAAACGAGGATTGCCAGAATGTGATGGAACTCCTTGTTCTCTCTCTTTGCTGCAAATTAACCCTGGGGGAGCACTAGCCAGGCAGCCTGGCTCAGTGGAAGCCATGAGATAAACTGGATCCCATCCATCACAGCTCCACCCCTGCCCACGAGCTGTTGACGTCTCTGGATCCCCACCCACCGCCAAACAGATGCGTTCACCTAGAGCCGTGCAGAGTTTATCAGCCGTGCCAGGACAGCAGCCGCAGGGGCGGCAGAATCTCTGGATGAGAGGCCTTGAGATGACATCTGTGTATGCACGAGTCACCTGGAAGCCTGGGCTGTGTGGGTCTTGATTTCCCCAGGCCAGAGCAGCAGTCGTGGCACTTAAGAAGTAAGGGCATCTTGCACGTGTCATCTGAGGCTGCTCTCAAAGTGCTTTCCACCCCATTAGTTCAAATCCAGGGAGAATAGTCAACTCCTGCCCCAGGTGAAGCAAGAAGACGTTTATCTCCATGAATGCTAAGCCCCCTGCTTCGCTTTCTAGCTTTGCTTTCAGTGACACCATAACCCCAGCAGCCCAGACCCCACCCAGGTCTTCCTCCTCTGTGGCCCCAAATGCAACAGTCCTGCGTCCCTTTAGAAGGGACTCCATGGCCACCATGCTGCTCTGACAAGTCAGCCCCAGATCTGGTCCCACATACAGACAACAGCTTGATGGGTTTGCCCTGCCTGAAAGGTACTTGCTCTCAATCCCTTCGAAATGCCAGGCACTCGGGTGGGGGGGGCAGAGGCAAAAAGAAGTACATTTTTGGTATCCTTAAATTCCTATAATCTGTATAACATCATAATCTGTCCCTGAGCCGGACGGCCTTGGAATGAGGATGTTGTAATTCCTCTAGGGGATTGAAATGGACACAGAAAGACTCAGATTTGAAGGTACTTGGAAATATTCTGGTCCTGCTGTAATTTCAGGCACAGTGTATCCCAAACCCTTCCTGGAGTCATGTGTGAAAATGATTTTAGTGACAAACTCGGGATGGAATCTCCGAGGCAGGAAGTGGGTGTCGATCTCTGAAATCACCCCCGCGCGTTCCTGAGCCTCGCTGCCGTGGGACTCCTCTGGCCGTACTGCACAGTGGCCCGAGTGCCCAGCGGCAAGTCAGGGGACCAGGCTGGAGGCGCAGCTCTGTCCTGTGTTCACTGGGGCCTCCGGAAGGTCATTCAAATTTATCTGAAACTGTTTCTGCTCTCCTACTCTTGTTCCGTCAAGGTGGTGGGCAGGAGGTGGCTCAAATGATAGAATGTTGGTGAAGTAGCATGCCTAAAATAAAATGATTGAGAAGTGTTCATTTTCTCATTATCATTGCTAAGATTACTGTTATATTTATTAGTTAAAAAAACCAGTAACCAATGCTGGCAAGATTGTTTGACCTATTTCAAGAAAATACTGGTAGGTCAACATCTAGAACATAATTCTGTGAAGAACCAGTGAGATGCATGGTGTGGCATTGAGGGAGAAGGATTCAAAGATCATGAGTAGATGTTCAGGCAGGTTATGTCTTTCCTGGGTCTTTAAAGCAACATTTAATGAAACCTTTATTATGAACCAGGTGCTATCGTGAGTTATTTGCATGCGTTTACCCCTGAGCCCTCTCTTCAGCCTTATTAGTAGATAAGCACATTATTCCCATATTCTAGATGAGGATGGAGAGGCCAAGAGGGGTGAAATATCTGACTGCAGGTAGTCCAACCTGAGAAGGTTCCATGGCGATGATGTGTGGCTCTGGAAACAGCACAGAGTTGATGTGTTACCACTACTGTTGTTCATGCATTCATCTCGTTGGTGTCTCGGGGAGGTCTTCGTGCCAGGCACCCATGTGGAGACCATGTTTGTTTGTGACCCTCCCAGGAAGTTCCCATTTCCAGGATGAGTGACACCTGTCTCCTCTCAGGTGCAGAGTGGGGAGGAATCCTCACCCTGAGCGTGAGAACGAATGGGCTTATCTTCCAGGGCTCTGATTTCCTTCTCAGCTATGTCCCAGAGAGAGTTCACACAGTTCCCTCCCATCAGTCTTGTAGAATTGCAACTTTAAGCAGAGCTGACACTCTAGAAACAATAATTGGCATAATATTCTCAAGGAGCAAAAGACGGTCATTTCCTCAGGCACCAAAAACGCCTAGGTTCCAGAAATTGATGGCTGGATTGGCCCTGAAGGGTGCACCCCCATAACACGAATGCAGCCCCATTGCTCTCCTTTGATAGCTGTAATTCTCTACATGAAAGCAGGCATAACTCTTAACTATTATTTTAGATGACATCCCCTTTTTAACTTTAAGCAGTGTTCTTTAAACATTTCTAAACTTTCCCAATTCCTCCCCAATACCATGCTATGAATTTGCTTGTCACTGTAAGCTGTACACAAAGAGAGACTCAATACAGCAGGCAGAAAGATATCAGGAAGTGGTTTTCCTAGCAACAGTAATCATCTGAAAGATCCCAGAACATCCTTTCTATTCATACAGCATTTTATGTTTTGAATAGTGCTGACAGGTGAAGTGGATTCATAGTATTTAATACAAAAAAATATTGCTAGGGATTGGTACCGCACAAAAGCTCAAATATCCATACTATTCACAAGCAGCTGAATTCACTGTTTTTATATCTCTCTAGATTATTTAGTGAGACACAATTGCAAAAGCACATATTCACCTGCTCGCCGAATGACTAAGCCGGGGTGTATTATGGAAAGTCTGATTCCCTAGACCTTCATTCAGGCAACTGGGACACAGCCCTAAATCACGCCCGGCTCTCCCTATGCAAGCCCGTCTGGTGGATAGCCTTGAATGACAAAAAGACATCGTCCTTCCCCACCCCGCCATGTCCCTCAGCAGATGTGTCCAGTTTGAAATAAAAATGAGTCAATACTGTTGACAAAATCATCCACCCCCAAAGATCTCAGTCTGGTTATTGCCTTAACTCCATCAGAAACCCTCTCATATCACAGCACCGGTCCTCTTGCAAGTAATAGCCAAAGCAAATTTATCCCTGAAGGTCAAACAAACAAGCAAACAACATTCTAAAATCCTCAAATTCCATCAGAAAGAGAGAGGGAGATTGAAGAGGGGAGAAGAAAACGTGGAGGGGAGGAGAGAGAGAAAATCCCAGCTTGCAAGGGGGACCCTAGGAGACTGGGCTGACGGCGTTCACAAGATTCTAATGTATGTAACGTGACCTGTATGCAGCTGATCTCCACGAAGAGGGGAGGCAGTTAAGCTGCACAACCTTACAGCCTTATGTGAAATTCAGTGGAGTTTCATTACCACCATTATTGTCTTTGTTATAAAAACCATGTACTGTGAACCTTCTGCGTGTGCAGACCTGAGCCAGGTACTGGCGGTACGAGGAGCCTTGCTCTTGGGTTCACATGCGAACTAAAGGGATGGGACAGGGAGCAAAATTGCTAGGCACCACACAGTGGCTGCAAATACTGATTTTCAGTCTTTAGCCGTCAGTGATTGCCTGCGTGTTGATATTAGAGAGAGGGGGTGGCTATAATGCAGTGTAGTTAAGTGGGTTTCTCAAAATAGCCTGCATTTGAATTCTAGCTGTGGGACTGAAAGCGAATTTGTAAAATACAGCAGAGTCCTACTTATCTTACACAGGCTGTTGGGCAGTGTATGACCATGTCCTGAGCTCATCAAAGCCCTTATGCTCAGCTGTCCTCAGAAGGTACCAGTTGGAGACGTGCAAGTGAAAACCCCAGTGGTCTATCAGTTCACACCCTGAAAATTGACAAAATTAAAGTTCGACAATATCAAATATTGTCAAGGATAATGAACAGCTACTCTCCCATATTGCTAATGGGAATATAACTGGTACAAGCGTTTGGGGGAGACTTTGACCATATCTGGTGCAGTTTAAGATGCACAGTATGACCTTGAAGTTCCATGCCAGGGTATGTTCATTAGAGAAGTTCTCATAAATGTACCCAAGGAGACTCATGCGAAAATTAAGGTGTTCTGTGGGTAATACTAAGAAACTAGAAAAACCTAAATGCCTATCCACAGGGAAATGGATGAACAAGAAGTGGTATATTCATACAGCAGTTAAAGTGAGTGAACAAGGTTTGCGTTTATTTAGATTGGGAAATACTTGGTCTATAAGCAACCCTTCATCCAAAGCAGCAGCTTTAATTTCATTCGTGTGCCAAAGTTCTTTCCTCTTCCGCCGTTCCTTCCGCCAGCAAAGGTAATCGTTAAACAAATCTACGGACAAAACAAATAAACGTAAGTCCCAATCAGCTAGTGTCCGTCCCTCGGCAAACTCAATGGAGGCACGAGAAGCAGGAGGTCAGAAGCTCTGCTCATGTTTCTGATTTAGACGCTCAAGCAGGGTGCTTCGGGGGCCGCTGGATATTGGCTTTCCTCTGCTGGATGCGGTGAATGCAAGTCAATAGCTGCCTTTTGGATTCTTTTAAAAATTATTCACATTCCAAAGAACATATGTGTTCCTAGTTTCTCAGTGACTGATGAGAAGAAGGTAAATTTTTTGATTGGTGAAATATACATCATTGTTCTTGCTTATGGGTATGTTTCAGAGCCACTCCATGAATGTGCAGCTTATTGTATGAACCCTGACCTGTGGACCCACTGAGTGGGAATTGTCAGAGGGTGGAAGGCAAAGGGAACAGGTCACAGAGCAGCCCAGGGTCTCACATGACACAAGGGTAAGAGCAGAGATGGCATTAAGGTGGGAAAGGAGAGAATGGAATTCAGTTCCATATAAAAAATCCATTGAGTATAAAATGGTACCCTGGTCCTTGAATTGGTAAACATGGTGATACAGAGAGTTAAAGCAGACAACTCTTGCCCTTAAAAAGCTAAAAAATGTATGTGTGAGAAGACAGATAATTACGCAGACAATCTCAGGAAGAGTGAGGTCAGTAGGGAGTACCTCATGGTAGGAGAGTTCAGAGAGGGACATCTGACCCAGTGGGTTTACAGAGAGTCAGTGTGGATGATTATCCGACAGAGATCAAATGAACCTGAGTTTTAATGTTGTAAAGCACTGGGTAAAAGGATGCTCAGCCAAGCAAACAATCCCTCCCTTCCTTTCATTTTGTCCTTCACCAGCTTTTTATTGAGAGTTTACCATGTCCTAAGTACTGGGGATACAAATAATAAGCAAAATCAGACATGGCTGTCCTTTCAGAGTTTATAACCAAGTGGAGAATTCAGATATAAATCCAGACTCCCTAATCTAGAGAATATAAATGGAATTCAGCAGTGGGGTGGGGATGTGAACTTGGATGGAAAAAAAAAGACAAGTTTACTTTCAGAACCCCTTACTGATGTTTAGTATTCCCTTCCATTGTGAATTTAAGCACCAAATCCAGTAGAATTAGCAGTATCTGTGACTCTCTTCACCAATATAAATTCCATATTTTTATATCCCATTACAATTGTGGCAGATGCTATAAAATATCACTTGTACTTATCACCAGTTCAAAATTACTGTAGTTATAAGACCCTTCACTAGGTCTTGTTATTTAATGTCTTAATAAAGAAGCACATTTATTACTATGTTACATTTAAGGAAATATTTTGATAACCAATTGTACTGAAATGTAAGTTTCTTTGTGATCCTATGTATTTTATATCATGTGTGTGATGGCATTCTAGCCTTCCCAAACTGCCAGGGGGATCCATGGAACAAAATTATTAAGAAATGATTCAATAATAACCAAATGCAATAAAAATTGCATTTGTGCTAAGTGCTACAAAGGAAAAGTAAGCAATTCAAGGAGAGCTACTGAGAGAGGTGATAGCAAACTTCCTGGAGGAGGTGATATGCAAGCTGGTTTGGAGGAGAAGTAAATTTTAACCTGCAAAGAGGCGGTGTGAGAACATTCTAGGGGAAGGAAACAGCATGGACAAACATGCCTTAAGATGGGCTGGGCTACAGGAACCCTGAGACGCTGGTGCAGAGCTGTTGGCTGAGGCATGCAGGTGCAAGGATATTAGTGCAGGGCAAGTGAGGGCAGACGGCTGTGAAATGTGGCTGAAGCACTGCACAGAGGTGCGACAGTGCAGAATCAGAAAGCAGGTGACTAAGACCTGGAAGAGGACAGTGAGATGGTGCATATATAGGGAGTGCATGTGGTTGAGTTTGGTTGAAGGCCAGATCCCACGTCAGAGGGAGGAACTAGGCTGTGCAGGCCTGCGGGCTCTGACTGCTGCTGATCTTGAGTGAACTGTGATAGCACTTGTAGGCTTTGTCCTGAGGGGACTAGGAGCCATCAAACAGTCCTTCTGATCAACTTACCCTTAGGGAGCCCACACTTGGTGAGCAGGTGCATCCATCAGGGTTCTCCAGAGAAACAGAACCTGTGTAGATGGATATGTGTATGTGTATATGTAGCGCCCACACACACATACACACATGCATGCACATTCTCATATACATACATATACTCAATACTGTATAAATGTTGCTGGGCCATGGGTGAACACAGGTAACTGAAACTGCAGAAAGCAAAACCATGGATATGGGGCAACTACTCTATACATATTTGATTCTCACATTCTCATTATTTGTGGTAGTTATATTCTCCAAATTTGCTGCAAACACTGAATTAGTGACATTGTTCCTAGGTGAAATATAGGGTTAGGTTCCTGTGAGCCTCTGGCTCAACAACTGATCAATGCATAATCTTGTCTTATGTATGTTTCTTTAAAGACACCTTATTTAAAATATTGATTCATTAACATAGAACTCATAGCCAATTGTGCTATAACTCATGCTCAAACAAGCTTGCCTAACATACTTATTTTCTTTAGAAGGCACATCACAGCCTTCTTGTACTGGGAACACAAGACAGCACTTTGGTACTATGCTTGGGGGCCATTTTAAACAGTGAAATTATGGACAAAATGCACAAAAAAATGTTGAAAATGTGGCATGGAACAGATTGCAGAAGGACACTTATTTCCTTTATGATTGCTGAAACAAGAGGACAGAACATTGCCTTGCTGGACCTCAGCTGGGAACACGTGTGACAAATCTTCTGCTATCTGCCCATGTCCATGATTGACTGAAAGCATCACGAGAATTGATTTTGGGGTTACAAATAAATTTTAGAGAATAGGTGAACTCATAAATATGGGATCCGCAAATGATGAGTCTCAACTGTGTGTGTGTGTGTGTGTGTGTGTGTGTGCGCGCATGCACGTATCCTTTCCCAAGGAATTGGTTCACACAGTTGTAGAAACTAGCAAGCCCCAAATTGAGAAGGCAAGTCAGCAGGCTGGAAACGCAGGCAGGGGCTGCAGCTCCATCTTCAGCCATTCTCCTTCCTCAGGGAAACCTCAGTTTTGCTCTGAGATTGTCCACTGAGTAGAGGAGGCCCACCCGTATTATAATCCCCTTTATTTAAAGCCAACTGATGACAGATGTTCACCACATACACAGACTACTCCACGGCAACACCTTGCGGAGTGTTTGAGTAACTGGGTATTACTGCCTAGGCAAAGCTTTGATTCATAAGATGAATCATTCCTGCTGGTGTAAAAGAAATGAGATACGAGCTGCAAACCCTTTGCTTTGTTCAAGGGGCACAGTCCTGTTACTTGCGCCCTGCCCTTAAGAGTTTTTAGAATCCTTTTTTCCTTCTTAGCATTTCAGAGAGCTCCATACCCCTTGGTCCCTGCTCTCCACACCACCTGTCCTTCTGTCCAGACCTGTCCCTCCGAGGCAGCAGCAGGCTCTACATGTTGAGAAGAAAGTCCTAATACAAGTGTGGAATATTTCCCTTTGGCCTCTCTAGTACTCCTGTCACTGTGATTCCTTTTTCCTTAAGACATGGAGTAAGTCTGAGAAAGGAGATGCACTGCAGTATCATTGTAGTATTTTTTAGTTGCAAATAACAGAATATGTGACTTAGGGAAGCTTTAAAAGCTTTGTTTTTAAAATCATATTCCTTAATAATAACTTTGGAGGTAGGTGGTTGCTCAGTTGGCTTAGAGGAAAGGTCAGCACACTATGGCCTGTGGGTCAAGTCCACCCTACATTCTGGTTTTGTACAGACTGAGAACTAAGAAAGTTAAAAGGAGTAGGAGGTTGAGGGGAAGGTTGATAGGCAATAAAGGTCATATGTGATCCACGAAGCCTGAAATATTGACTCTCTGGCCCTTTACAACACAAGTTTCCTGACCCCTGGTTTGGGGATTTGACCAACTTGTCAAGGACTCAGTCTCCATCTTTGGCACTCTCCGTGGACATTGGTGTCATCTGCCCTCTTGGACTGCTGCCCGAGCTCTAAGCACCTTGTCCACCGATCGCTGGCTAAAGAGGGGACAGAACTTTCCTTCAAATGTTTTTCCTTTATCAGAAGGGAGATGTTTTCCAGAAGGCTCCAGCAGACATCCCCTCAGTTCCCATTGGCTGGATCAGGGTCACAGGGACTAGCTGCCTGGGAGGCAGGGAAAGGGTCAGTTGGTGACTCCCTTGTGAGAGGACCCCCTTGCCATCAAGAAGCAGGCGGCTGTGCTTGCCTGTTGGGTTGACAGCTGCCAGCATCCACTCGCTGGGAATCTTCCACCTCTCTAGAGCTGTTTGCAGAAACACCCCCACTTCAGGGGTAAGGACAGGGACACTCCTCCCTGGTTAGATGCTGGTCAGCACTACCTTCGTCCTGTGGGATGCAGAGGGGGGAATTGCTTTGAGCTGGCTGACTTGGGTTTAAATCTCAGCTCCTGGAAGATTTTTATGTCTTAATCTGCATGATGGTTAGCCAGGCACAAACATGTAAAAATTCATTACGTTGTACACCTAAGGTTTTGTTCATGCTACTATATGTATGTGATGCTTTAATAAAAGACAAAAAGGTATTGAACTGCTCCCTGCAAAAGTACAGGGGTTTTTATATCCTCACTTAGATATCTAAATACACACATACACAGAACATATGTACATACATTTGTATACCTATTCATATATATGTATATGCCCTAATCCCATATCGTATACATATATGTGTCTGCACTCACAGCAATGATATGTCATATAGTGAGTCCTGTTAAGAGCAGCTGTACATTGTGAGGGTCAGCAAAGCATATCAGGGACTTTCAATCTCTTTCTCAGGCACCATGTCCTGAAAGAAGCTTTCTTTCATCTCACATCCACCCTTTGTCAGACCCTTCCTGTATCTCCTGGATTTGCAGTGTCCCGGATAAGACATAGAATCGCTCTCTGCCACAGGTTAGATGGGGAACCCATAGAAAGGGAAATGTCCGCTTCTTTGTGACATCTTCTTTTAATAATCAGTAGAGCTAAAACATTGAAAATCCTGTGATAGTGACTTTAAAATAAGAGACTTTTTAATAACTTTCACCCTTGCTTTTCTTCACAGAACACAAGGGGCTAATTAAAAGTGAAAAAAGTTCTTGTTTGATCAGAAATTCTTGTGTTTTAAAAAAAAGCAGAGAAAACTAATCTAATATTCAGAAAGGGCTTAATTGGCTTTTAAGTCACCCTTCCCTTCCCCTTCCTGGGGCTGCACGGAGGAGCCTTTCTTTCTGAACCCAGAAGGAAGGGCGAGGTGATGGGACCATAGGAAGTAGGGCTCCCCGTTGAAAGGTGGTCTTTTGATTTGAATCAATGGAATTCTCTTTCAACCTAAGTTGGTGTAATTCCTCTCTGAGAGCCTCTCATAAGTCCTGGTCTTTTGGTTGACTTCTCTCCATAAATGGCTTTATTACTTGAGCGGTAAGCTTGTTTATTGAGGAAGACGTGTGTGGTGGTCCCTAATGGAGCATGTCAGCATGAAAGCCCCATTACACTGAGGCAGGCCTGGGTCCATCCATTCGGTGCCGCACTCTCTCCTGGATTGATTAGAATTAGTGCAGGAAAAGCGAGTGCTCTATGTAGCACAGCCTTCCTGAAACGGATGCGTTTCCACCACTCGAGTAGGTTAGAAAAAAGAATTCCCTGGGCTCATAGGTGCTCCTACCAGGAGGAACCATGGAGTTCATGAAAGGACGAACATCACGGGAGGCAGATACAAAACAGCAAAATGATGTACCTATGGAAAATTCACGAATTTTTTTTTCACGGCAGTGGCCCTGGAAATCAACATGTCCATTGGGGAGCAGACTATTTTCAATTCTTACTTGTTGATAAGTGGGACGATAAAAATGATCAAGTTAGGAAAAAAGTTACACCCTATTCGATTTAGTATGGGAAATTCCTTTTGCCTTATAGAGTGCCTATCTCTTGACTCTTGCCAGTTCTTGTTTAATAAATTAAAGCAGGGACTCATTTATCTACGAACTGGGACAGGCTTGCATGAAGGTGTTTATTGATCTGGTGTGTCATTACTGATAGCACACTCCTGCTGTCTTCTCTGCACATCTTTCAGACAGTTGCTAATATTGTCACCTAGAAGTGAGACTGGTGGGAATGCTAGCGAGGGTGACTGCAGAGTGGGGGTGGTGGTGATGGTAATGACGGTGGGGTGTGAGGCTGAGGAAGGCAAAGGGGACAGAGAGAAAGTGAAACACTGGCTCCTTGTATGGCTTTTGTGCTGGGCCTGGTTCTGTCTTTGGAAGATCTGTTTGCACACCTGCTGAATATTTGGAATCGTATGTGAATAAAGATGAAGCACCTGGGTTATCTTAGATGTGCAAACCGCCTCTCTTAAAAAGCACTAGGGTGCATATTACTTATGACCCAACAACACACTGCATACTCCCTAGTCTTACATAAAGTGTATCAGGGTTTTCATTGTGCTGTTGCCCAGTGCAAAGATTATAAAGCATCACCTTAATAACTAAGATTTCTGGGTTAAGTGTGAGAAGTACCTGGTCGTAAGTGCTGGTGGACGGCTGACTAAATAATTCAAGAAGATCTTATGGCTCTATAAAATGAACGGCTGCAACTCTGATGTCTTTATCCCCTTCTTTTGATCATCAGGACTATATAAATAAGGATTCCATTTGGGGAGAAGTGCTAAAAGTCTGCTAGACACGGCTCAAGCAAAAGAAAAAAAAAAGGTGGGGGTTTCATTTTAAGGATATGCAATGTTTCATGGGGTACAAGGACAGTAAAGCAACTGGGTCTCAGGAAAGGTCTGGAATACTAAAATGCTAACAAGTATTTTGTTCCAGCTCTCAAGTCTGCCCCTTGAGGGCCTCTGCTGCAAAATGATCTAAGCAAATTGGGCTTTACACAGTTAAGTTCATTTTGCTCAGTATCATTAACTCCCAACAGTTAGAGGAAGGGGTCAGCTCTGAGTCTGCTCCCACAATTCACAGCCAGTTTCCAATGGAAGCAAATCTCAGGCCAAATCTTGCTATTACTTTCCAAGTGGCCACAAAAAAGGCATAGCCTCTTCTTTAAGTGTGTTGGAGATCAAACTTCTTTTATGGTACCAGCAACATCTTGCTTGAAAAGTTTTCCAGAAGCATAAGTAATGGACCTTTAGCACAGAGATGAGTGCACTTTTTTCTGAAAAGAGCTAAACAGTAAATTCTTCAGGTTTTGCAAGCCATACAGTCTCTGTCACAACTAAAGTCTGCCTTGGCTTGAATGCAGCCACAGAAAATATGTAAATGAATTAGTAGTGATGTATTCTAGTAAACTTTACCTATGAAATTAGAATTTCGCGTAATGATCACATGTCAAGAAACATCCTTCTTCTGGTTATTTTCAACTATTTAAAAAATGCAAACACTATTCTTAGCACTTGGGCTGCCCACTCAAATCAGGTGGTGGGCTGGAATCGGCCCATAGGCCATAGTGTGCCAACCCCTGTTCTGGCAGCGTATGCTAATGATGTGGAGGTGCCCAAGAGGCCACCGAAGCAGTATATAATCCCAGAACCATTTACAAATGAGTTTAGGATAATTGTTGTGACAAGATTATTCCGTGGTTGTTTTTCGCATGGTTTTAAAAAGAACTGCTACGTTATGTCTTCTACAGACCACCACGTAGGCACCAGGCCCTCTGATCATACGATGGCTTCCTGACAGAGCCTCGCAGCATCCAGCAGTGTCAGTACCTCTTTCAGTTGTCAGCCAATATCCATTCATTGTCACAGGTTATAATCTCCTCCAGAAATGGGTCTCTACTCTCTGGAATCTTAAGCAATGGGCAGCCCTCCCACGGTCTCAGCACCTGCCCTCCCACCCAGCAGTGTGGTACCCACTGTCCATTTTCTCACCTTCCCTCTCATACCTAACTTCTGAGAATCTGTCTTGGCACAGCTGCAAGTCTGCTGCAGGGCCTCACTGTGGTTTAAAAGTTAGCTTTTAGCACGGTTTCCACTTGATGGTCACCAAAAATGGGTTCGGGTGTCTCTTTAGGCCCACACAGAAGGTTCAGAGATCTGCCCCCTCAACAGAAATGTTAAAGCACCACAGAACAGTCCTTTGGCTAAGAAAGCCTCCCCCAAGGCCGAACTGATGTTTCCACCTGTCTCAGGTATGCTGTGTCCCTGCCGACATTTGTATCAAAGGAAAAGAGTTCACAGTCTGTGTGAAGGTACCGTAGTGTTTACTTCTGCAGGAAAAATAAACAGTAGCAAAAACAAATCAGTTATCAGGAAATTGAAAGGGACAATACCATTGTAAATTCAAACAGTGGAGCTAGAAATACTTCATGTCAATTTTATTAATTGTGGTCAATTTTCAGATGACCAGATATTGGCAGCTTCATCTGGTTCAACACAATTTGAAGCAAATAATAAATAACGTAATGGCGTTGGATGAATGGTTTTCTTTTACTGCAAGTCGCCTTGTTCAGTTTCCCGGTTCATAGACTGTGTGACTCGGCTACTGGCGACCCCCAAGTGTTTGCATTGTAAGGAGAGAGGAAGAGAGAAAAAGAGTGAGACTTAATGATAGACAGGGAGACTGAATTTCCCCAGGGACTTTGAGCAGCTCCCACTCCTGGACTGATCCATGTGGTTAAAATCACTGCTTAACGGAGTTTCTGGGAGTCCACCCTGTGAGTCAGAGGAGTGTGGTCGCTGGGACAGGGACCACCGAAAGGGTGACCACCAGATAACCCAGTAACTGTCCTGTGAGGATGTGAGTATTAGAACTGCGATTCCATTGCTATTTGAAGCTCTGTAAGAGCCCTGGGATAAAGAAGTAATATTGAAAATATTTACCATCAGGTGCCTTTCAATCAGACACACCCAGGTGGTAAGCAGGTGGCTGTGCCATCCCAGTATGATCCCCCGGGAAGATAGTCTGAGTCCCTCTGATGAAGGGGAATCTCACTGCTCCTCCCAGAGCTAGTTCTTTTGTGGACCTGGGCAACGAGCAAGGACGTTTACAATACGCGGGTCTGTACAATGTCTGCATAAACCTGGGGGAGACTTGAACAGATAGGCAGCTGGTCCACCTTCCCACAAGTTTGCAGTTTGCTGCTCTGGCCTTTTGGTGTCTGCTGCCTGCTGGGCCACCAGGCCTCTGTGTTCCTCAGGAGTTCCTGTCAGTCTCCGGAGAGGGGAAAGCGTCAATGAGCACACAGGCTGAACACTGTCTTCTGTGTCTGCTTTGAGCAAGGGTTTCCAAAAATACCTTCCAGCTAAATTACAGTGTCAAGGTTTAAAACCTTTCACTGCGTGAATGACATTCCTTGGTCGATTCTCTTCTCAGCCCAGGGAATTTGAAGTCCGCCTGCAAAGACTCTGCCACACCCATGCCTTTGCAGTCCCCACCCCCAACAACCAACATGGGGGCGTCACTGCCTGAGCCCCCTCGTCCCTGCCAATCAGAACAAGGAGACCTCACCCCAACAGGGGCAGCGTTCAGTCTGTTCCACTGTTGACATTGTGTTACGCATCCTCCATGGAGAATGGGTCGGGATGGGATGTCAGCCTCATGGGACAGAAGGAAAGGCTGAGAACCACTGAACTAACTAATCTAACCGACAATTGTGGGCAGTCATGTTAAAGCGTATTGAGGCATTCTACTTTTAGGCTTCCTGCTAGGCTGCGGCATTTGTTAAGCCAAAGTACATACAAGGAGCTAGCAGCGTTCAGGGATGAGAAGACAAGGGAGATGAGGGGGAGTCCTGGAGCTGGGGCAGCATTCACGGGCTGCTTGCAGATACCTGCAGGGCCGTGCTGCCACGGAGCAGAGCTTCCAGGTGAGCTGACATACCCGCTGGCTTCCATTGCCTAAAGAAGAAATTCCAAACTGCTTAGCGGATCTACAAAGCTCTATATATGTGGTTCTCAAACTCATTTGTGGGATTTCTAAAAATATATCAGTGCCTGGACCCCCCCATGCGCCAGCCTATTTTGCAGACAGTAGGCTGGGCACCTCTGCTGCCCTTCTAGCTGCAGCCTGCTTCTTGAGGCTCGTTTCCTACCACTCCCCTCCTTGCTCAGAGCTCCCGCACCACGGGCCTCCTTTCTATTCCCAGAGCACTCCAAGTTCATTCCATCTTCAGGGCTTTTGCTCTTCCTGGTTCCTGTGCTCGGAAGAGACTTCTTCCTGATTAAAACTGGTTCATCCGCTTGGAGTTGCCCGTTGGTGAGGCCTTCCCTGACCCTCTGTGTCATTTCCTCGGGCTGCCATTACAAAGTACCACAGACTGGGTGGCTCAAAACCACAGAATTTTATTCTTTTATAATTCTGGAAGATAGAAGTCCAAACTCAAGGCACTGGCCATGCAACCCGTGGTGTCCTTGGCTTGTAGACGCACGGCTTCCATCTCTGCCTCTGCCCTCACGTGGAGTTTTTGCCGTGTGTCTTCACTGTCTCCTCTCTGTGCATGTCTCTCCTCTTCTTCTTAGAAGAGCACCAGACACTGGCCCACCCTTATGACCTCATGTTAACTTGGCCGCATCCACCAAGACCCTAATCCCAAAGAAGGCCCTGTTCACAGGACCAGGGGTCAGGGCTTCAGCATATTTTTAGGGGCGACACAATTCAACCCGTAACACCCTCCATTTACATATCCCCCACACTCTCTCTGCTCTTTATCACTTTGTCTCGAGTGTGACAGAAACACTCTTGCTTGTTGCCGGTTTATTTGTGTGCCCGTGGTCTTCCTCACAGAGGGAAAGCCCCCCAACAGCAGGTCCCTTGACTATCTGCAGTGCCTGAGAGGGGCCATAGGAAATGCTTGCTTGAATGAATGAAACAGAACTAATGATCAAAGAACAAAAATTACAGGGAGGCAGATTTTAGTTCATCACAGGAAGCCTTTTATGTAATTATAGCCCACTCAAAGTGAAATAGTTGCTTTTTTTGGAGGTAATAAGCTCCCCATCATAGGAGGACTTACTAAGGGTAGGCAGCATCTTAGGATACTGGAGGGGATTCACATGTCAGTTCAGTAATGACTAGTCATATGACCTCTATGGACCCTTGAAATCCAGATGTTCAATAATTCTGCATTTAAGCAGCTTTTGAAAAGACACTGTATCTCGAGGAAATGACTGTAATGGTGCAAACTTCAGGCAGGTGTTAGTTTTTTGTTACAGCCTCTGACAGGTGAAGTTTGTGACAGCCCTCATATCACATTATGTCTAAAGTCTCCCTTATGTTTCATGAGCTTCTTAAGCATAGTTTGAATTTTTTCTTTTATTCTTGATGACTCTTTTGGTAGGCCCATTCCATCTAAGAAAAAAACAAAAAGGAAGGGGATTTAAAATTTCCTTTTGGGATTGCTTTAATGTCTTCACTAAGCCCGTTACAATGAGCTGCTGTAGTAAGTCAGGCCTGTCCTGAGAAAGGGGCACCTTCTCTGTTGAAAGCGCTTCCTGCCAGGGGACTCGGGCTTCCCAGTGCAGTCAGCTTTGATTTGTGCATCAGTAATGTAGTAGCCCCAGTAGCCAGAGGGTATGGCATCGGGGCGTGCCAGGTGCTTTTACTGGCACTTTTGCTGGAGGATTATTTCAAATTAACTTCAGTCTCTCAGAAGACGCTGAACAGGAGAATGCTATTTCCCATTTGTAAACAAAATGGTGAATAATTATGGGAGAAACCAAGACAGGCTGCTTTCTAGGAAACGTCACATCTGCAGATCTTAATTTTCTCCCAGCACTGTTGCCCTGCTCCTCATTTCCCTGTTGCTGAGACCCTCCCAGGTGTAATACTGAGTAGAACCTGGGTGCAGGGCAATTGGTGGCTTCTCAACAGCCACTCAACAGAATAACTAGAGAATCTTGTGCTGTCTTGTAACCAGGAGAAGAGATTGGGAGACCGAGGGAAAAGAATGGGTTTTTTAAATGGTATGATCTTTTTTTAAAAAATGTTTTGTATGTGATGGCAAAACTAATAGATACTGTATAAATTTTAGAAAAGACTGAAAAGCAAAGGGATGAAAATAAAGATTACCTGTTACTCGATCACTTAGAATAACTACTGTTTACAATTTCAGTATATTTACTTTGATTATTCTCTCTCTCTCTGAAGTAATACCACTTTCTTACTTAATGATAAAGAAAAGAGGCTGGCAAGTGTCTTCTGTAAAGGGCCAATAGTACTGTCAGCCTTGCTGGCCGCAAGGTCTCTATTGCAACTACTCAGTTCTGTGGCTATAGGACAAAGTCAGCCACAGACAATCAGAAAACGAATGGATGTGGCTGTGTTCCCGCCAAACAAAAACAGGTGATGGGCAAGATTTATCCTATGGCCATAGTTTGCTGACTCTTGACATAGGATCGGTATTTTTTACAATGCACTAATATTTTTCAACACCATTTTTAAAGATAACAGTGTACCATTGCGTTGATGTACAGTATTTTTTTTCAGGCAATTCATTATTGTGGAATGCTATCAGCTGCCCCAGTTTTTCACTGATATAAGCAATGCAATAATGAGCATTCTTGTGGCTAAGTCTTTCAACACATTCTTGATTGTTTCATGAGTATCTATCAACTAAAATATCATTGATAAAACTAAGGCATGTATGGAGTTCTCACCAATTTCAGTTCCACTAACGGTATGTGGTTGGAGTCTACTTCTCAGATACAGGTAATAATTGCCTGATGTTTTCCTAGTGTTGAATGTAAGTTCCACTTTTAGTGTTATTAGGGGTCCATAATATTAGTCTCAGTGATGATTGTTATAGGGGGACAAGAGAGCTCCATCTAAAGCAGTCTGTCATGTTTCTTTTTGGGTCATGACTGTCTCGAAGATCCATGAAAAAACAATGGCTATTCTGTAAAGCAAAATGCACACCCTACAAAATTCTACCTATAATTTTGGGGGATTCAAAGGACAATGAAGCTATAGGAAAAATCAGTCACTTCCTGGAAACACAAACCCAGATTGATAAGGCTTTCTTTGTGCCTATTTATCTACCTTTTCCTTTCTAACATAGTCTGATGGCTGTTCTGTTTTCCTGGCCTAAGTTCTTCAAATCTAATATTTGTTCAAATATATTCTTCTTTTTGTTTCATAAGTGTTTTAATATTAGTTAATCAATTAAGTGGGAAAAGAAAGAAAGGGAGTAGGGAGGTAAGGGAAGGAAAGGAGAGTAAAACCAATTAGGAAAAAATTGTGAAAGACAAGAAAAATGGCACCAAGGGAAGGGAAAAATGAAGACTAATGCCACCCATGTGGCCACCATTCCAGAAGATTTGAGGAATGTGTAACCAAAGGCTCTGGATCTCTGAGCAAACCTGGGGCCTCTCTGCTGGCGCTGTGGTAGTTCTTGTAGCATCTTGGTTGAGTTCTCAGGGCTTTATGTTTGCAATCACATCATCTGCAAGCACAATTTGAAATTTTTTCTTTCTTGGACAGGCTTTCCTTACTTTGCTGGATTATTGCACTGTGTAGGACCCCTGGACAATTTGAGCAGAAGTGGTAAGAAGAGACCTCAGTGCTTTGTCCTTGATCTTGGGGGGAGGTAATCAGCCCTTCTTCTTCATTCAGCATGAAAGGCAAAAACTCAAAGTTGTTCTTTGGTGCCCCTTTGCAGGCTTAGAAAGTTCTTTCTGCTCCTGTTCTGCTGAGAATCTTTATCATGAATGGGTATTGATTTTAGTTAAATACTTTTTCTGCATCTGTTTGGTTGATGTCATTTTTCCTCTTTACTCTGTTAATGTGGTGAGTTATATTGATTAATTTTCAGATGGTAAACCAACCTTGCATTTCTGGGATTAAATCCTCCTTGGTCATGATGTTTTACTTCTTCTGTACATGATAATGGATTCATTGAAAAATAGTCCTTAAGAGTGTTTCTATTTATGCTCATGAGGGATTAATCTTTAGGGTTATTCTCTCTTGTTACCTCTGTCTGCTCTTGGTGTCACAGTGTCCCTGTCCTCAGAAAATGAATTGGCAAGTGTTCTCTGCTCTACTTTGAGTGTGTTAATGTGAGTACTGTGTATCCCCTAAATGTTTTATAGAGTTTATTAATGAAACCATCTGGGCCTAGAATTGATTTTATGAGAAGATTTTTAATTACAAAATCAAGTTCGTTTACAGTGTTAGGGTTGTTGTGATTTTCTGTTTCTTCTTGTGCCACTTTAGGTCATTTATGTCTTTCAAGCACCCAGATCTTGATTTCTCATACCATTGTCCCATATGCAGAATTAAATCTCTGAATGGCCTTAGTTCTAGGACCAGCCAATTCTAGGTCTGGTGCAGGAAATAAGTAAGATGATCCTGGAGCATCTTGTAATGTCAGAAAGTAAGGAAATACTTAGTAATGCCCACAGTGGGAGGGAAATGGAGTAGAGGGCGGCAGGGGCACTGCACACCCTTGGATGTATGGGGTGAGGGAAGCCCCCCTTAAGAGAGGGGCATTCACAGGGTGATGAGAAGGATAGGAGGGAGCAAACTGCCCATATCTGGGAGAAAGAATGCTCTAGACTTTGGGAGAAGGAGATGAAAAGACCCTGGAATGGGGCATACTCGTGAGGAACAGCAACGAGGCCCATGTGGCTGGAGAAAAGTGCAACACGGGGATAATGGTAAGAGAGAGACAAGAGGGGGAAGAAGAGCCGGGGGATGCGGGACCCCTTCGCCCTTGCGGTAGTTGGGCTTTTGCTCTGAGCTGGGAGCCCGCAGAGGGCACTGAGAGGGGCAGGCCGAGATCTGGCTCATCGGTGAGACTGGTTAGGCTGTGGCCGTGAGCCGGGGCAGAGGTGGCCCAGGCTGCACCCGAACGGCTGTGGTGATGCCGAGGCCTGGTCGGGTCCGTAGCCGACAGGGTTCCCCGACGCTCTGGAGGTGAGGAGCTGCGGGAAGGGAGGCCCCAGTGATGCCGCAGGGATGCCGGCCTGAGCAGCGGGGAGGACGGAGGTGCCGCTTACCGAGATGGGGAGACACATCTCAGCAGGCGAAGCGCAAATATTCTGAAGAATAAGCTTGGTTTTAGACGTGTAGTTTCGAGGCCTCAACTTCAGGTGTTTTCATCTGGGTGATGAGATCAAGCGGAATTCAAGGGAAAGTTTCATCCTGGGAGTGACATTTGGACATCAGGAGAATAGAGCTGGTGTTCAAAGTCGCAAACCTGGCTGAGGTCACCACCGCAGGCGTAGGTGTAAAGAGAGAAGGACCCTAAGTCCTGCCACGTGCCGGGCATGATTCTAGGTTCTGCAGACCCAACAGGAGCAAATGAATGTACCCTCTCTTGCAGATCGAATCTTCTGGCTTTGGGGTGTCATCGCAGCTGGGTGGACGTGGGGTTGATGAGGTGAAGGGCGCAGAATATGCCACCCCAAATGGGCCATATTGGCATATTGATTATTTGAAATTAAAGTTACTTAAGAAATAGCCAGTGAAAGGATGACATCCTGACCCTTCTTTGCTCCCTGGAGGCAGAAAATAACTCTCCATGTAAAGTTACCTTCCCTGCACCGGGAGGGTAGAAAGCATCCTTATCACCAGAGGTGGGGAGTTCAAGGCCAAGAAAGCTGTATAAAAGTTACCTCTTCGTTAATTTGCCACCTCAAGCCCAAACCCCTTTGTTGTGTCAAATCTTCACAAACAAGTGTTTTTTGTCTAAAAGGATATAAAAGCTGCCTGCCTTGGCCACTTCTTTGTGTCTCCTATCTTTGGGCCTCCCATGCATATGAAATTAAATTTTTCTTATGTTAATCTCTCTTTATGTCAATTTAATTATTACACCAACCAAAGAACCTACAAGGGACAAAGGGCAAAGTTCCCCCCTCCCCGCCCCCCGCTCAATCACCTTCTTTCCCAGAAATTTCAAAATGAAGCACAAGAAATATCTAACTCCGGGAATGGGTCAGCCATGTACTGAGGAGAAGAGAAAACCATTCTAAAGAGTGAAATATACATCAAAGTAAACCAGAGAATATAATTTGATTCAAGACACCTTTTCTTGCCCCTTCTGAGGTCTGATTATACGTGTTGTCTGTGGGTTCCAAAAGATTCTCTTCTGTCTTTATAATAAATTGCCACATTGGTAAGCTAAGCTTGAAGGTTGTTCTCGTCCTTACAAGCTAAGAAAACACTCATAATCAACAGTTACTGAGCTGGGTGAAAAATAGAGAGATCCAATTGAAATCTCCGCAGATATTCAGCTGTTTCTAAATAATCCTTTTCATTTAATCCATTCTAGAATTCAGTTGTTACCAAGAGACACTTTAAAAATAATATCTGTTGAAGGGGGCAACAGGAACCTAATCAATTAAGAGAATTAAGTACTACTTTGATGGGCCCAACTGTTTTGAAAGGCAGCACCCCTGGGGGATATGTACGTGAGCACTAGAAGACTTGCCGGCATCCCAGACAGCTGGGACCACATCCTGGGGACGCCTCCAGGCCAGAGCTTGCACACAGGCAGCCAGGAGGCAGAATGTGGTCCACAGATGTCTTTCATTTGGCCTACATCAAGTCATAAAATATTGGGGCCAGTATTTAAAAATTGAAAAACAAAAAGGCATAAAATCAGACTAGAAAATTCTAAAACTGAAAAATTTGGAAGATCTGACAGTAATGGGTCCACATGCCCCCTTAGTGACGACCATCAGGAGCTGAGGAGTAGCCCACCCCCTTTGGACAGAGCAGTGCCTCTGTAGGAAACAGCACCGTGATGAGCACCATCTATGTCTGGGCTTCATTCACTTACCCCAGTGCTTTACAACTAGGGGCGATTTCACCCTTCAGGGGACATTTGGCAATGTCTGGAGGTATCTTTGATGGTTACACAGAGGGGTGCTACTGGCTGGCATCTAGTGGGTAGAGGCCAGGGATACTACTAAACATTTCAGAGAACATAGCCCCCCACAACAAGAATTACTTGTCTCAAAATGTCAATAATGCCAAAGTTCAGCAACCCTGATTTATACCAATTTCCTGGCCTCTGTAAGAATGTGAGTTTCCAATTTCAGGAATTTCTCTGGACCCAGGCAAAGCTAATACAAATAGTTCCCCAAAGGCTACTCTTTACTCCTCTCTGCTTCTCTGAGTAGGTTGGACAATAAGAGTCAGTGATTCAACAGTGACAACAGCATCTAGCATTTGAACACTGTGCGCCAGGCCCTACTCCACGTGAACTGACATGTAAGCTCATTGAAGGTTCTCACCAACTTTTCAAGAGAGGTATTATGATGATACAATTAAGATTGCATTATCGCAGATGGCAGAAACCCTTCTCCAACAGCCTTTGAGCAGAAAGCTCTTTTATTAGCACACATATTTAGATGCTGGAGCAGAGCCGACTGGCTTTAAATCATGGCTCTGCCACTTACTAGCCCTGTGATATTGAGAAGTTACTAAAATTCTATGGGCCTCTGTTTTGTCATCTAAAAATGGAACAGTAATAACATCCCCTTACTGGATTACTCTGAAGACTAAAAACGTTAATGCCTGAAAAGTGCTTAGAACAGTGTGTGGTCCATAGTAAGTGCTCAGTAAATGTTAGTCACCGTTGCTGCTGTTATTGGTGTTGTTGTCCTTTGACTAAATACTCAGCTGGAAAATAGGAGGGCTGGTTCCCAGGGCTCAAAACATCTCATTAAATCTCTCATTCTCTTTCTCTCTCTCAGTTTTGTTCTCAGCTTTTATTTCCTGTTTTCATAATCTTAGGCAGGCCCATCCCCAGCTGTTGACATTATAACCACGAACCATTCACATTCATCTCCGAGGAGCGAAGTGAAGTCAGTAAGGTCCAGAAAAGGTCCAGAGCCAGTCTTCATTGGTGTAGTTTGTGTCATCCTGAAACAAATCAGTGCCACCGGGGTGGGGGCAGTGCCCGTGTGAAGTGTCCCGCCCTGGATGTGGGGAAAGCACCAACTCCCCTCACACCATGTGCACCGAGAGTGGGGAGGGCTCATTGCCCAGAGGGACGTGGGGGACGTTGCCTCACAGGGAGGGAGAATGAATCTGTGTGGGCAAAAATGATAGCACTACAATGATCCCCATTGTACAGAAAATGGTTTCAATGAGCTGAAGTAATCTTCACAAGGAGATAAAGCTAGTAAGTACAGGATTGAGAATTTAATTCCTGACTTCTTAACATTCAGGAACAATTCAGTATTAGGAGAACCTATATTAATAGATCAAAAGGAAAATGATAGTGTCATCATAGATGCTGAAAGGCTTTTGATAGGAGTCAATATCCTTCCTTGATGAATAATCCCTTCTAGCACTAAACCTAAAGAGGCAGTGGGACAGACTTTTGAGATGGCCTTAAATCTCTGCTAAAAGACTTACGAGAAGACTTTCAAAAAATGGATATTGGCATGATTTTCATTTTCACGAGTAAAAGTATTTCATGAGTAGAAATATTATCACTACCTTTGAACTAGAAGATCAAATTCTAAAGTTCAATAAAAAATACATAAATACACAGCATCAGGAAAATTCTGCAACATATTCTAATAGTACAATGATGAAAACATGATGGTTCTGGTGCAGAATAAACAGATCAGTGGAACAATAGATTGAGAAATAGGCAGACATAAATATGTAAATTTACTATGTGTAAGAGTGGCCTTAAAAATTGGTTTGGAAAAGATTAATTATTCAATATATGATGTTAAGGCATCTGAAGAACTATGCAGAAGAAAAAGTGGAATCCTACCTTATACACGAGGTTAAACTTATTCCAGATGTTCAAGCATTTAAATATAGCCTATTAAAATGAACCTATTATTTCCTAGACAATAGGGAAGGATTTTTTCGTAGTCATGGGATGAAAAACTCTTTTAAAAAAAGATTGACACAAAAGTGGAAAAGCCATAGATTAATAATCAATTCAACTATATAAATATTGTAGTGGATTGAATTATGTCCCCCAAAAAGATGTGCCAAAGTTTTAAACCCCAGTATCAATGAATGTGACCTTACTCGGAAAGAGGGTCTTGGCAGATGTAATCAACTTAAGATGAGGTTATACTCGAGGAAGATGGTTCCTAACTCCTTGACCAGTGACCTTATAAGAGGAGAGAAATTTGGACGCAGACACCCAAGGAAGGCCACCTGAAGACAAAGGCAGACCCTGTAGTCACACTACCACAGTTAGCGGACAGTGAGGAGTGCTGGAACTGCTGGAAGCTGGAAGAAGCAAGGAAGGATTTTCCCTAAAACCCGTGGAGGGAGTAATGGCCCTGCTGACCCTGTGATTTTGAACTTCGGCCCTCCAGAACTGAAAGAGAATACATTTTGTTGTTCTAAGCCACCCAGTTGGGGGTAATTTGTTACAGGAGACCTAGAAAACTAATACAAATATTTAAAAAAAAGAATTTGCATGGGGAAAAGTATGCCAAAAATGAAACTAAGTGACAAATGGGAAAATTATCTGCAACTCATATGACAAATGACTAGTTTCCTTAATAAGTAAAGAACATCTATAAATCAGTATTTTTCAAAAAGCCAACCACTTAATAGATAGACAGATACATGAAGAAGTTCTCTGAAGATGTCTTTATAGCTTTTTTTTGGAGAACTTAAAGACATAATTTATGTGTAACCCAAACTTGGTGATTATCTAACAGGTAGCCTCAGATATTCCCTTTCACCCACTTTGAGACGACCATTCGCAGCATCTTATCACATTCTTCTTCATTGCTTTAGTGAAAAGTTGATTTTACTGAAGACTTTAGGGGAGAGAGGGAAGAGGACTTACATCAAATAACCTTTAATAAAACATCATTAAAAAAATTGCTACTCATATATGCTATATACATATCTGTTCTTTCCTCAAAGGTCTACTCTGGGCACAATGTTTTCTAGTTCTCCTGTTTTTACTTCTAGCCTATAATTCCCACCCTGGCTCCCAGATATTTTCTATTTCCCCTCGTAATGTAGCTCCCAGTTTGCATAACAGGCAGCAAAACAGAAAACAAGTGGCTCCTCTTTAGAAAGTGCTCAGGGGCCAACCATTGTAAATCCCATGGAGTTCCATCAACCTGGTCACTTTGTCTTTTCTGGAAGTAGGAAGCAGGGGAGAACTCTGCCGCTTGGAAAATGAGATCTTCCCCAGATGGCCACACGTCATGGGTGTACAACCTGGGCAGCTGTACAGAGCCCTCACTCCGAAAGACCCCATGCTTGGGTTAATGCTGTGCTGTCACTGTCTCGGAATTCCTATGACTTCTGAACAAGGGGCTCCATATTTTCATTTGTCCTGGACCCCACATAGTATATAACCAATCCTGACCAAGAAGATATTTAATAAATGGATATCATTATCATTACTCAAAGCACAAATGCTTTAGCCTCTGAATGGCCCAAGAGATAGAGTATCTCAGAGCTTGATATTCCAAAAAAAAAAAAGCAAATGGCAAAGAGAGAAATAACATTAGCTGCATGAACTCCAAAGCTAGGAAAGCTGGCACCACTGCCTTTAGCAAGATGCTGTGTGACATCTTTTGGCTGAACGCATCCTTTCATGGGGTGATTAAACAGTGAATATCTCTGAGCAGCATAATGTTTATTAGACATTACTCTGTTAGGGCAGCTTGTGTTTTCCTTGTGTTCTGTTTCCGTGTTCAAGTGTGTACAATTTGTTGATTCAAATAAAATTTAAAATAAGCTGTGCTGCTTGAAGAACTGCTGACAGGGTCTCGTGGAAAACTTTGAGAGATTTTTTTTTTTTTATTAGGGAACAATTCTGTTTCTGTGCCATGTTTTTCTGCACCGTGTCTCCTCCCCAGCGCCCTCCTGTTCTTAGCAATATAGGTACAGCAGCCTGGAAACACTGCTTTGGGGAATGTTCATCCTACTCTCTGAAATACTTTTAACTGTGAGGTAAGGATTCTGTTTGTCCACCCTTGTCCCTCCAGTTATTTGAGAAAAGGGATGAGCCTCCCCCAGGACAAGGGTCATCTACACTTAAATGCCAGGAGTCACGTATATTGTATGTTTCAGATTTTCCAGAGTGCTAATCATTTATTATTTTGATTCAAAAAGTTAATTGATGGCACAGTGTGGAGAAATGAATTATCCTGCAGTTACTAGACAGAAAGCCAATGTCTCTTTAAAATGAAAAAAGCTATGATCTAGACTAAGCTGTTTGCTTCTTTACTTGTACCCTAGACAAACCTTCACGTGAGGGCACAGAGGATGTGTATAAGAATGTATATCACATTCTTGTGGGGAGGTGCCTTAACTAGAAGCAACCTATGTGTCCATCAGCAAGGGGATGGCTTAATAAAGTGGAAACAGCGATAGGTGATGCACTGGTTTAAAACAGGTGAAAAGGATCTCTATGCACCCACATGAACAAATGCTCAAGATATATTTTTGAGAGGGAAAAAGAGCAAGTTGCAGAAGCATGTTTCACCATTTGAGGCCTTAATTTTAACAACTGAAAGGTTCTAAGAACACAAAACAGTATTTTGTATATTCCATAGGTACACGCACGGGCATGAAAATCCATAGAAAACAGTTCAGAAGAACAAGGAGCAAATTGATATAGAAGTTACCAGACTAGGAGAGGGCGATGGCCATGGGGATGCCAAACGGAACTTCAGTATTTGTGACATCATACGTTGTATGAAATTTTATGCACTTATTACTTTAGTGACAAATTAATATTTTTAACTGATACAAAAAAATATGCTTTCATAATTTAAGGCATTCGTATTACCTAGGTAGTTCTCTAGATTAAATATGTCATACATCAAAGATGTTAAAAGCACATAGAGTTTATGTGAGATACAGTAGCCCTGTATTTCTTCACCTGGAATTTCCAAAGATGCTTGGAGAGTAGTCTGTAAATCTGAAACTGTTGAAACAGAGGCCTGCTTTAGGGCAAACCTGCCCTGGGCCTCAGGGGATAGCCAAGAACAAGCAGGAGGGTCCCTAGCCTCAAAGGCTTTCTGGTCCTGTGCAATTCTTGACAAAACGTGGCCCAAAGTCTGCTGTATTAGGCCCAGGGAAACAGAATTTGCAAATATGGAACATGGAAACCATGGTTTATTAAGCTTCTCAGGAAATCGCAGCATACACCAAGAGTTCTCAAGCCATCCCGAGTGGGTAGAATTCTTGGTCTACATGTCATTTCCCCATTCCTTAACATAGTATCTCATTTTGCTTCTTCACAGCCTGCTGTTTTCTTACCAATTTAGTTGCTTGTTTAGCCTTCTGCTCCACTGGACTCTTCACATGGGCAGAGCCCACGTCCGTGCTGTTGTTGACACACCCCTAGCATCCAGCAACATGCCTGGCACATTGCCAGCCAATAAACGTCTGAAGATCCAGTTGGTATCCAGTAAATACCACTCACATGCATGGATGAGGGACTGAAAGCTGAACAGATTCATTCCCTTCCACCTCCTATTGATATTTCCCTACCCCTGTCGTATCTGAAGTCTAATTCAGAGAAGAAAATCATGTAAATAATTAGAATTGCCACTTATTAAAGGTCCTACTATATGCTACCTGCCTTAGAAGATGTTATTTTCCACAAATGCTTTTCCTGTTATTGCTACGTAAGAAATCACCCCAAAATTTAGTGGCATAAATCCACCATTTTCATATGCTTCTAGATAGTGTGGGTGAGGAATTGGACAGGGCACAGGGATGACTAGTCTCTGTCCTACAATATCTGGGGGTTCAGCTGAGAAGGCTGAAGCACTAGGGGTGACTTGGTGGGGAGCTGGAATTATCTGGAGTGTCTTTTCTCACATGGCTGATGTTTGGTGCTGGTTTTTGGCTGGGACCTGTCTGGGTCTGCTAACGGTAACCCTCCCATGGGGCTTCTCTGCAGGGATGGTTGGGCTCCCTCCTGCTGTGGCAGCCTCAGGGATTTGGACTTGTGACTTAGGGTTCAGGTGTGATGCCTCACCTGACCAGGCAGAAGCTGGGCCATCTTTTATGTTCTATACTCAAAAGGCATACAGAATCACTCCCACCACATTCTGTTGGTTACATGTAAGTCACAAGTCTGCCCAGGTTCAAGGGAAGGGAAATTAGCCTCTACATTCTAGCCTCTAGATATGTTCTAGAAATCATAGGAGAGGAGATATTTTTACCACCATCCTTGGAAAATACAATCCGCCACATCTTTATAACAATCCTGCAAATAGTTGTGAAGATCCATTTCCTAGGTGAAGGAGCAGGTGCAGAAAATGCATAACTTGCTCAAACAGTTAGATAGCAAGTGGCTAAACAAGGATTCAAACTCAGGTCTGCTTGTCCTCAGAGCTTCCTTTCCCCGCACCTTCCTGTGGCCACATCAGGTGGAGATTGTATTTACGTGTTTCATCCTCCCTTCATTGTTTATCAGGGAGACATATCCAGATCCCCAAAGTTGCCTTATGTAGAAGTTGTGTCTTGCATTTTACAAAGGGCATTACTGGTGCAATAACCTGCCCTTCAGTAGTTAATAGTCAGGCATTGAAATGAGTCTCTTCTGAAGGTCCAGAGAAATTGCTATTAAGAGACCAGAGTTTGAGCAGAGTTTGCAACTTCAGGATGGCAGCTCATCCACAGCGATCGTTGACTCCAGTGAAAAATGATCCTCTGTCTTTGTGACACAATTATTTGGGTATTTACCACAACGGCCTGTAAATGGGCTCTTTTCGATCAGAAAAGAAGAAATAAGCTGAGGGGGGAAAATAGCTAAATTTAAATGTAACTGCTCACATTGTTTTGTCCTTAGATGGATGGTAGGTCTTTCTCATTATTCACCAAGCACAGACATGCTACCAAGAGTGATTTGGCAACTTGTGAAGATAAATCACAACCAGGATGGCTGCTGTCACTGTCACAGGGAGAGCACGGCTCTGGGGACCGACAGAGTATGGGAGCATGTACGTGCACTGGCCCCACTTGTGCAAAGACAGAGAGAAAAAGGAGGACCTGGAGAAAGGAAAACAGAAGAGAAGCAATAAAAATTCCGTGTCTCCCCCCACCTTGTTCCCAAGTGCCATGCTTTTGAGAGAGCTAATGTTTCTGTGAGTCCCCAACAGGTCAGAAAGAAGACAGATGGCAGGTTAGCAAAGCATGAGGGGAGGGAGGTTATGAATTTAACCATCCAAGAAGAAGAAAACACAGACTCAACATGTAGCTCAGGAGAAGATGGCAGCAAGCACCCAGACTCTAAGAATCTGAAGGGAGTTGTATTTGCAAGGTATTTTTAGATGAAATCTTTCACACATGGCATAAAGCAGAGATCCTCCCAAATGATCTTTGTTTATTCTGTTTTTATAACCTATATTTTTGTGCTGATAAAAGCAACATCTTCTAATAATACGAATTTTAACAAATATAGAAAAATGTATAAAACTTCATAATCTTTTCATCTGGGAACAATCGATATAAATATTTTGTTATGTGACCTTCCACTGTTCCCTTGCATGTATAATATACACGTTACTGTGTATTGCAAAAGTGGATTCACATGAAACCTAACATTTTCTGACCTACAATTTTCCCTTCATATATCATCAGTATCTTTTATGTGTCAGTAAGTAGGCATTCACATAATCATTTTTAATGGATGCATAATTTTCCACTTGTAGCTTTATTTAATCAGCCTATTCCCTGGATGTTTAGAGTTGTGGATTTCTTCTTACTATAAATAATAGTATAAGAACATTCCTGCATATTAACTTAGCACATTTTTTGCTTTTTGATTGGATACGTTTCTGAAAGTGTATCTCATAAGAAAAGTAAGGCACATTATGAGAAATAGTTTTATACATATTGCTAAATTGTTATCTTAGCTAATTGCTAAGTTGTATGGAGCTATCTGAAGACAAAGATAAAAGTTAATACAGTCTGCTTGTATTTGTCTTTCTTTCCCCTCCCTTCCTGTCTCTTCTTCCCATTCCCCCCTACCAGCCTTCTTCTCCCTTCAGTAGCGAGTCAGCAACTTCTGTGTTGAAGCAGTTTCTTTGGTTTGTGGTGCCTTCAGACCAGGGCAGAGGTCAGCCAACCACGGCCTCTGAGCCAGTCTGGCCCACAGTCTGCTTCTGTTTGGCCCATGAGCAAAAAATAATATTTATATTTTTAAATGGCTGTTAAAAAATAAGAGTAATAATATATTGCGCTACATGAAATTACATGATATTTAAATGTCAGGGTCTTTAAATAAAGTTTTATTGAAACACAGCCATTCCCATTTTGTTTACAATTGCGTATGGCTGCTTTTGCCCTGAAACAGCAAGAGCTGAGAAGCTGGGACAGAGACTGTAGGACCCACAAAGCAGAAAATATTTACAATCTGGTAACTCTCCAGAGAAAGTTTGTGGACCCACAGACTAGTGGAAATAATGTTTCTAACTCTCAGGGGCAGTGGGCACCCCTCAAGGAGGACATCATAGCAACAGTTAGGAGAGGGGCTGTCTGACTAGCTCAGCAGCTTACCGACTGTGGGGCCTTATCCTTTGCCAAAACTCTCAGTGTCACAACTTCCTCATCTGCAGAATGGAAGTGCTAACACACCATCAACACCAGTGTTACTAAGATCAAATAAAATAAGATGTGAATGTGTTTAGCATAAATGCCTAATACATAGTAAAAAATTGTTGTTATTGTTACTATTTGCTTCTGGATATTTAACCTACAATTTGTCCCACTGTCTTAAATCCTGAAGCTTTAATTTCTTGTGTTATTCTTTCTCATGTTTTTGGTTCTGCACACACGTGGTACCGACATCAATAAAATAAGATTTGTACTCTGAGAAGACTTCCTCACCATATTCCATTTTTATTCTTTTCTGTGTTTCAAATATTTCGTTCCCTTTTTCACATATCAGGCACACTGGAATAAATAGCCTGCCTTCAGTCCTCAAAGGAATGAGGAGCCCACTGGCAGGTACCTGGCGACAGGTGGCCCTGGTGAGGGGCCAGCTGTCCTCGGGAGTCGGGGTGGGGGGGGCCCTCCAGTCGAGGAGGCTGGACCTGGGCCCCGTGCCATGCCTGCGGGAGTCAGCGTGCGGTGCTGAGCCCAACTTCATGGCTTCTTTTCATTTGTGCTGCTCTTCCTCATTTGCTGCTCTGAGTACAGCCCCGAGCTGGGCAGTTTGTGGGCCTGAAAAAGAAAACAGAGGAGGTGATCTCTCCAGGAATCTGCACAAATCTCTCAAAATTACCTTTCATAGACTTGAGACAGAGCTTTCTTGTGTCTAATGAGCTCTCTGAGCATAAGTGAACCTCATTCCTTCTTGTTTACAGAAAACCATGCCAGTGAGCCTCCCCCAGGTGGGTGCTGGGCCCCAGCGTGTCCCGGGCGCTGTGAGCAGCACAGCCCTCCCGGATCCACAGCTCCGCCGTCCCCAGGTCCGGTTACCCACAGTCCTGAAGCGCTGACCCCTTTCTGGCCAATCCTGAGAAGGCCAATGGCAGCCTAACTATGTCGCGATGCTGCGTCATCCGCCTGACTTCATCTCACCGCATGGAGGTTTATCATATCACATCTTCACAAGAAGGGTGAGTGCAGGACAGTAAGGCCTTTGGAAGAGAGAGCACACTCACGCAACTGCTGTTACAGTGTCGTTATAGTTCTATTTTGTTACTCGTTATTGCTGTTCATCTGCTGTGCCTAGTTTATGAATGAAACTTCCTCGTCGGGATATACCTACTTATAGGAGAAAACAGTACATACAGGGTTCAGAACTATCCCCTGGGGGTCGTGGATGTGTCCCGGAGCAAGGGGACAACCGTGCAGAGGTGGAAATGAGCTCAGCTCTGCTGGCGGCCTCAGTTCTCATCCGGTCTGTCCTAGCTTGAGCATCACCTCAGGAGGCCCCCCCTGAATACCCCACTCCAGGGAGACTCTGCTATTATATCCTAAAATAACCCCGTATATTTCTATTGTAACACTAACAATGGGGATTATTCCTGTTTACCTGTTCATTTGTTGATTATCTCTATGCCTCTGCACTGCCCACCGTTGAAATCAACCTCCACTACGGAATGGAGTTGGCTGTCTCGTGTGCCAGCTCTTGGGCAGCACCAGTGTGAATACATATTGGTCTGGACCCTCCAAGAACTGGCATTTTCCCCCCACTAAGGCTAACGCTGCTCCCTCTCACCCTTCATCTCTGCATCCCTCCTACTGAATTCTTACTGTTCCTTGACACAAACACGCATTTTTTTTCTTTCACACAAGCCATTTCTTGGCCGAAAGTACCCTCATTCTTCCTGCTCCTGCCCTTACTTCCTGCCTGACCACCTCCTACCTGTCCTTCTGGTTTCAGCTCCGAGATTCCATCCATCAGGAACCTTCTGCGACACGTACCCACCTCCACAGTGGGCAGTGGCCCTTCTCAGCGTGCCCAGCAGAGTCCGTAGCCATCCGGCTCACCCCAAAGGGCTCACCTTGCCCCTAAGTGCTAGTGTCCCCATTACAACTGGCAGCAGAGCACCCAGCCCAGTGGCTGGCACACAGCAGGTGCTCAGAACTGGCAGCAGAGCACCCAGCCCAGTGGCTGGCACACAGCAGGTGCTCAGTTGGTGTGTTTTTAATCAACAAGAGAATAAGTATCAAAGAATTCTTTTCCCTACATCCTAAAAAATAACCCACGTCATTTACCACTGAGAACAGTATCTGAGTTACTCATTAAACAGACTATGAGCAATTTCTCCCAATATGTAAAATCTTCCCATTGGACAGACAAATAGAAATAGAGGCACAGGCTAAGCATGGACAGTTTACAAAGAAGAAATATGTTTTATAAGTAAATACAAGATACTGAATACCGGACTCGATAA
The DNA here is from genome assembly GCF_030020395.1 of Manis pentadactyla. Taxonomy (NCBI): domain Eukaryota; kingdom Metazoa; phylum Chordata; class Mammalia; order Pholidota; family Manidae; genus Manis; species Manis pentadactyla. Next base: position 170,060,062 of record NC_080023.1, read on the forward strand.
GAATGTGAATTCAAATTTTACTGGGAGACTATTTTTCCTTTTCCAATTTGCAAAACTCATGAAGTTTGATAATGCCCTCTATGAGGAGGGTATGAGAGATGGGCCTCTTGTTTGTGAATGAAGGCAGTGTAAATTCTGCAGCCTCTATGTAGGACAATTTGGCAATATTTATCAAAATTACAAATGCACTTACCCTTTGCCCCAGCTGGTCCACTGGTAGGTATTTATTCTACAGTCAGTCTCCCACCTGTGTGGAGTGACATGCATTCAAGGTTATTTACTGCAGGGTCGGTGGTAAGAACAAAAGTTTGAAAATTCCCTAAATGCCTCTAGATTCAGAAAACTTAATGAATAATTTATGCTATAGCCATCTATTGGCGTGTATGGCATTTGTCTTTTAAAAGACACAGTTCTTTATTAACTGATGTAGAACGATCTCCAAGATAAAGGACTCGAGATTTTTAAAAAAAAAGGGCAAGGTGAAAAATGATGTGTATGCTACCATTTATTGAGAAACAGAGAAATAAGAATGTGTGTGTGTGTCTGTGTGTGCAGATGCGTGTGCTTAGATGTCTGTGTATTTATTTGTGAAGGCAAAAAATATCTGATGAGTAAGAGACACGAGAGGAGAGTTGTAGGATAGCTAAGATGTAAGGTGGAGGAAGGCTCTTTGCTCTGAAAAACTTGTTATCATTTTGAGTTTAGAACAACCACGTGACTGTATTATCAAATCAAGCATTGAAGAAAAGAAAAAAAAAAACAGTCAGGAGAGAAAGAAAGGGAGGGAGCAGAGAAGTCTGTCCCGGACCAGGTAGAGTCAGCGGAACTGCTATGATGACAAGGTTAAGTATCTTCAACCTCACATGCCCTTTCTTCCCTGGCGGTGGTAACAAAACAAGAAAATGAGAGAGACAAGACCCTCGTTTCTTCCACGAGGCACCCGGTTTCTTTGCGGATGCTGCCGTCATTAGAGAGAGCTGATCTGACCTCTAAACCTCATCTGTCTGGAGACCCGAGAGGTGAACTCCACCCACTGCACAGCCATCCAGAAGGAACCCAGCAGGTGTTCCTTCCCGGCATCTGGGGAGACACAGCCTCTGCTGGTGGGGAGGGCGCTGGGATGTTGACTGCTGCAGCAGCTACCGTCATAGCTCACTTCAGCAGGGAGGATTAGACTGTCCTGAATATGTCAATCAGATATCAAAGATAAATGAAGTTTGAAAAAATAAAATGTGCGATTTATTTTTTTAAAAATAGTCTTTGGGAGACACCCACAACGCACTTTGAAAAATCTAAGGGAAATATGTCAGGAAAACAAATCCGCGCTCTGCTGTCCAACTTTAATTTTTCACTGATAACACTCCAACGGGCTGCAGCCCAGCCAATAAATAAAGATTCTCCATCCTTAATGGCCTCCGATTTCCATTTGCTGTCACGGAGGGCCAGCTCCTGAAGATGCGCTTGCCCCTCATTCCAGCTCCGTCCACCTCCCCTCTCCAGGCGCCCTGGGTGACAATGAGGCGGCACAGCCCTCAGTGCCTTTCCCAAGGACATCCTATCCCTGCAGCTCCCCAAAGGCACCGCCGTGGAGGCCGCTAAGCTGCCTGGGCATTGCTCACCAGTTGGGCTTGGGGATGTTTGGGGTTTTAATTCACTTTACTAAAATTGCCTTTCATTCACTTGGTGACAGGTGGTTATTTGTTTTCAGGGTTCCATTTGACATTTATTGTTAGTGCAAAACACTAATAATAATAATTAGCGCCTTTTTAGAGTTGTCTGGGGTTTTCTCACTGCCACATTGTTACTATAACGTCCCGATGCTTTGCTGTATATAGGATAGTGTGACGGTATTTAAGTGTAACAAAGGGATTTATTATACTCAGGCCAGATTGCAGTGTCTCTGAGACCCCTCCCCTGTAAGCAAGCTAAGACTTAATATCCTCTAAACTTGTCTGTAATGCTAATCCCTATCTTCTTCTTTTTTTTTTTTTAAAACAGGAGAAAAACCTCAGCCAGCCATGCATGGTTTAGCTTTTTCTTAGAAGCAAGTAAGCAAATCTAGGATTTATCCTCTAGAACTGTGTTGTCCAATAAGGTAGCTACTAGCCACATGTGACGATTTATATTTAAAATCATTGAAATTAAATAAATTAACTATTCAACTCAGTTGCACAGTCACTTTCCAAATGTTCAGTAGGTGCAAACAGCTGGTGGCCACCATATCTGAACAGTGCAACTGGAGAACATGTCCATCACTACAGAAAGTTCTTTTGGACTCTCTCAGGTCATATCAAGGTTCTGGGGGGTGGGGGTCATCATGTAAATTTATTTATAACTATATTCTCCTGACCACCATCCCCAGAGCTCATAACAAGATCCTCGAGTAATTCTTTTGTACATTAAAGTTTGAAGAACACTGTGAATCTGAAACAGGAGTCAGAAAACTTCCTGCCAAGGACCAGATAGTAAATATTTTGGGCATGTAGGCCACACAGTCTCTGTCCCAACTACTCAGCTCCAGCAATACTAGTAACAAAGCAGCCACAGACATGTAATGAATGGGTGGGGCTGTGTTCCAGTCAAACTTCATTTTTAAAAACAGGTTGCAGGCTGTATTTGGCCCCTAGTTCATCATTTGCTAACTCCTGTTCTAGAATGGTCTTTGGATATCCCCGTGAACGCTCTTTGTTTTATTTATTTCCCACTTCTGGATCTCAGAGGCTAAGCATCTCCGACCACACATCTAGGTGTCTGATCCCCAGAGAGATGCTTTGCTGGAATGTCTCTGTTAGTCTCCTTCCCTCATTTCCACAGAAAACTGACCAATCTCAGCCAATGGAAATTAGCGATAAAAAATACAAGCATGCTGGACAAAGCGGCCAGATCGATAAGGAGCGGAGGGCAGCTGGGCGGCTTTTTCTTTCTGCCAAATCTCCCCCAGTTAAATAACATGTGAAGAGGCTCCTGGGCTTTGAAATGAGATTTTCAGGGTCAGTTCCCAGTTCTGACATGCACCTTGCCCATCTGGGAGAGTCCAAGACCCAAGTGAAGAGATGGTCTGGCCTGGGCCCAGCCCAGGTTGGCCTTTCCTCAGAAGATGTGTCCACAAGAAGCAGGACATTCCTGCTGAGGCCCAAGTGTGACCTATGCATGCCAGTACTTCTCCTCATTACACCACTCCCATAAGAGGCTTCCCCTTAGATGGGGTGGAGGAAAGTGCACAAACGCTCTTCTCAACTTTACTGGAAGGCCTGAAATGCCTTTTCTGTAAGTCAAGGTGGGAAGGCAGGAGAAGAGGAGACATTTCTGAATTACTGACAGATGGATTATCCCAAATTTCCCTCCAGATACAGAAATCCTGCCATGGATGTATGATAAATTCTAATTGATCATTTTAAACTCTCAATCAATGAACTCGGAACATCTGAATAGGAAGCAGATGGGTGAAATCAAGGAAAAAGACAATTTTCTCTTTTAGCCAGGAAGCACCTTTCATTGAAAACCTTCCCAGTGGAACTGGTATTGGAAAGTGTCTTTTTTTTCCCCATTCAGTCAGTTTTGGACCCCACCTCTAAAGGTATTGTAATTCCAAGTCTAGAAAAAGACAATAAAGTTAAGTTTACAAGAGTCAGATGTATAACTTCGTGTGGTGGAGTTCACCAGAAGAACTGGGAAGGAAAATCTCTCTTTGCCTTGCTAGGGTTTGGTATATATTAATCTTTTTAAATTTTTATTTAAAAATCTTGATCTTAAAAAAATCCTCTTTTTGGGTTAGGCTCCTTCTCTTATTGGGTTATCATTGTTGAAGTTTAAATCTCTGTTCACTTCCAAAATAATATTGACTGCAAGACAAAGAATGATTATGGAATCTGCACATATTTCTGGGTATGTAAATCCTTGCAGGAAGGACATATTTGATAAATGTCCTTTATTAGACTGTTAACAGTGCTTAGCTGAACCTGAAGGAGATTATTAGTAGAATTTCAAAGCCCAAGAGGAAAAAAATGATAATGACTTTGACCAAGTGAGAGAAATTCCCAGGGAAGCCTAGAGCAATTCTTAACTAAATCTGCCCTAAGTCAGAATCTGTGACACCAAAATCCTACATTTTACCCACATGACCACATTTTTTTTTTTTTCAAACGCATCCAAATTTACGAGCATTAGTGGCAAACGTTGTATCTGCTTACTTTCAGAGCAAGATGTCAATTTAAGGAAATGTTTTAAGTCAGGTCTGGTGAATATCACTCTCATGCAAGACTATAATTCTGTGGAACCATTTCATGTGGAAAATGGACAATTTTCTGTAGGCATCTGAAATCATCTTCTACATCTTCTTGATGATTTTCCAGCAGGAAATATGTATAATATTCTAATTGACATGTCGATGGAAGCATTGAAGACTTTGTGGGTCACTTGAAAAATGTATTTTTAAACATATCTTGGAAATCTTAGTAGCATTAAAGTTAAGGAATGAATTCAAATGTTCCAAAAATATTCATTTGTTTTCTTCCCAAGTTTCCTGAAACAGAGTGCTTAGATGAAATATTTGACTACATGAAACCATTTGTTTTGGTAGCATTTCCACCATTAACCTTAGATCATCTCCTAAAGACAGCCAGGAAAGAAACAAATAAACAGAGATCATTCATCATGAAGCATGATAATAGGACATTTTATAAACAGAGTGTTTTCTATCCAGAAAGAAACCATGTAATCTTAACAAGGTACACAGTGGGCATTGCCCAGCCAAGTATAGAACATCCACTTCAAATTATTTATTGATATTATTGATGCTATAATTGTCAAAAAAAGGGGGGGGGGTGCTGAGACTCTTATAATTGACCCAGAACAGAGAGATTCTTGCCTGACCTTTATATAATTCTTTGGTCCTGAAATTTACCAAAATATAAGTGGGAATATTAGAATTAAGCAATCCATAAAACTTCACTGAATACCTACTATGTCCAGTTCTAGGCACCTCCCTTGATTTAAGTATGAGACATTGTTTCGGCCATATGACAGAGAACTTAGAAAAACCTTTTTTCTCTCTTTCTGTCATCATGAAGAGTTTCTGTCCCCTGGAAGAAACAGTATATTAAAATCATGCTTCTAGGATCTTTTTCAATCCCTTCCATTGTATCAACATCTAAACTGATGAAAAGGAAGTTGAGACTTCATGAACACGGCATAGATGCCGTCCTTCTCTGTTCCACGCCATTCATCCCCCAGAGTGAATGTACTCTCTTCTGCCTCCTCGTTCCAGGTAGTTTTTGTCCCTGGGTAAGGAGCTGGGTCTGCCTTGTAGAGTCAGATCTAGAAGCTCATCTTTCTTTCCTCAGTATTGCTGCTCAGTAGGTGTGAGGCAGTCCCTCCCTCCCTCCCTTTCTCCTTCCCTCCTTCCTTCCTGACAGCTCAGTGAGTTCCTCTAAAACTTATTTTCTACTCTAGGTGGTTTCTAAGCTACAGATAAAGGAGGTGCTGAGAGTCCAGATTATATTAGGATGTAAACTCCATAAAGGCAGGGACTTTGTCTCCATTCTTACCCCTATCTTCTCAGGATCTAGAACAAGACCTGCTTAGTAATTATCACTTGAACAAATTTCCTGTTGTTGAAGGTATAAGCCAAATTCTTCAATATATTATGTCACACTTTTATCTTCATGTTTCTGGATTTAGTGTCAACTTCTTAACTGGTTGTGAGTTTGGTGGAGATAGATGTGATTTCTCGGCTCCTTAAATGCCGCCATTCTTAACGGGCCAGGAACTGACTGGAACACAGACCTTAATTTCAAACAGTAAGGAGACCAGAGAGTACCATTTCATATGGTATTGACCATTAGTACAATAAGGATTGAATTGGAAAAGAGAGATATCAGTAAAAACTGTAGTGGTCCAGAACTTGAGCTAAAGTTTGAGATGACAGATTTAGGTATTCAGATAAACAACCATACCTGAAATCCAATGTCATTGGCTAAGGGAACCGTCCCTTCATATCTCACTTCTTGCTGTATACTAACAGACATTCACTAAATAGTAGTTGAATGAGTGAACGAATGGTATTGGATTATAAAATCAAGCTAGCCAACTGAATGGGAAGTGTAGAATGTTACAGAGATAGCAGACCTGCATCTGAACCTTAGCTTCACTATTTACAAGCTTTACAATTTTGGGCAAAGTAGATTTAACACTTTTAGTCTCTGTTTTCTGAAATGGAAAAATGGGCATAATGAGAGTATCTTCCTCATAGGAAGGCCGCAAGGATTTCAGTGGATGCCCCCTGGACGTCTGCTGGGGTCAGTATCAGCTTCCAGTTTCAGCTCTCAGCCCTACCTGGGAACTGACCTCACCAACAGAGCATGCTACAGACTGGCTCACACTGGCTTATGAGGCCTAAGTGTGGGCACCACTTTCCAACTCTGAGTTCAGTTGATGGCTTGAAATAAGACACGGTAGGAGTATTCCTAATGGGTTCAGCAAATTTTTTCTTAAAAAGCCAGCTAGTAAACATTTCTGGCTTTGTAATAGTCTCTGTTACGATAACTCAACTCTGCCACTGTAGCAAAAAAGCAGCCATAGACAATATATAAACAAATGGATGTGTCTGTCTGCCAAAAAAACAGTATTTATAAAATCAGGTGGTGGGGCAGAAGGCTGAAGTCTTCCAATCCCTTATCTATGTCATGAAAATTGGCAAACATTATAAATCAAGCTTTTTTTTCCCCCAGATTGTCAATGGTTAAACATTTACCAACACACCACTTAGAAGCCAAGGTCACACTGCCTTTCTGAGGGCAACTTGAAACCCATGTCTGTTCAATGTAGAATATAAAGCAACTACCTGGCCCTTCTTAGACAACTCTGAAGGGTTATCCTAGGTTAAGAGCCCCACTGCAGAGCAATACCCACCAGAGAGCATCCATTATGGAAGAGACAGTCAACGACTAAGTAGACAGAATGCCCCAGTTGTTTGATGTCAGCCAGCCTGTTCCTGGCTGTTACTCACTACTAACAGGGGCTCGTGCCGACAGGAGTCCTAGCGGGTGGCCGAGATGGAGGCCGTCCAGAGTACCACCTGTGGGACTCCCTGCACAAAGTGGATATACCTGTTACCACTGCTGAGTGCCAGCTTGTCAAGGATAGAGACCAGGCCTGACCCCCAATATGGCACCATCTCTTGTAGAGGCCAACCAGTCATTCTGTGGCAAGTTGGCTATATGAGAGCCTTTCTGCCTTTTGGAACATTTCACTTTCATGGAATAGACAGATATTCCAGTCATGAGCTTGCCTTTCTCACCCGCAGGTCTTTAGCCAAGACACTGAATGATGACGTATGTGGTGTCTGATTCGGTGCTGCCCTCCTACCAGAGGATGCAGCAGGAGTCGCTTGAACTCTAAGCTTTGGCCCCCCTTGGGCACTTAACTGCTGGTGTCAGGGGTCCGACCGGCAAAAGAGGAGCCACTCTCCTGGCTGAGAAGGTCATGGTGGCCTCGGGTTTGTACCATTCAATGTGAGAGTCTGGGTCATGCCACCAGATAAGCCACCTAGACAGGCAGAGATGCTAGCTGAGATAAGGGACTCTACGACTGGATGGGAGACAATGAGGATCAATTGTGCCAATTAAACGCAGCTACAGTGGCAGGGGATCATCCCACTGATCTTCCTCTTACAAGTTTTTCCAAGGCAAAGAGGCCCACAAGAGCCCTAGAGCTGCTTCTCCCAGAACTTATGTAAAGATGTGGACTGGAACTCAAGGGGTGGACTGTAGTGGACACTGTGGTGCACCACACAGAACCCCCAATTAGGACTGAAGGCCCAATCTCACCAGCTTCAAAGAGTTTTGACTCCTGACAGCTCTGAGCTTTCCCTCAGAACTGGCCTCTGGTGAAGAGAGAAACTCCCAAGGCCACAGCAATCTGGATCCAAGGCCTGTTTGATGAGAACGTAGAAAAGCTTGCCTCTCCTGCCCCAATGCCTGACAATCCTGGAAGGTCATCTCAGTTCAGAGTGTTCTGAGATTAGCTGAGGCCACTGTTGTGCCTGAATTGTCTAGCCAATCTGACTTCCTTCCCTTCTCCCACAACTAATCTAAGTTGCAGAGTCTGCTTCTTGGGCTACCTGACCTAAAACGGGATTAAATGAAATGCTGTCCCTAAAAGTGTCTGACATTAAAAAGGAGCTCATCATCGGTGGTTAGATCTTCTAATATATTGGAGAAAACATGAGTTTCAATCAACAGTATTAAAAATGGCAATAATAACAATATCGATTTTAACTAAGTGCTTTGCTTACCCAATAGTAAACTAAGTGCTTTATATACACGAACTGATTTTTGTCCTCTCAACCAGTCCATTATAATCCACATTTTATAGAAAAGTAAAGGAGGCACATGGGATTTAATTAACCGCTTGAAGCTCACACTTCTCCATTATGCTTTACCAGCGTTGGTTTGGATACGGCTGTAAAAGAGACATTTATAACAGAAGCTTAAGAATAATCCCTTTGCTTTCTAAGTACTGTCTGCCTAAAATTTGAACCTTTTCACATGGCAAAGATCTTCTGCTTTTGTACTTGAACTCCGTCATGTTCATTGGAAATTTTCACCTGAAGATACTCTGAGGACAGAAGAGAAACTAGTCATTTAAAGAAGCATATTACAAACAATAACCAGTGTCTGTAAAACTCCTCATCCTTGGAAAACACATATATCATAGTCATAAAGTGCCTCTGAGAAACAGAGCTGTCTAGTGACTTGGCATTGAACTGAGACCCCAACTTTCATTGCACTTTGTCCAAGGAAGAGCTGGTAGACGTCTGGCCATCATGACTATGCTTGACTGAATTTCAGTAATGATGAGAGGATCGATATTTTCCTATTTCACATAACTCAGCGTACTAAATTCAGTTGAGACCTATCGGTCCTGTAGTGTATGTAGCCAAATCAATACAAAACAATTCAGCAAGTGTTTAGTGAGTGTCTGATATGTGCTGGAAACTATGTCAGGCACAACCACTAAGAACAGAGCAGACGCAATATAGTCCTCAAAAATCTCACAGACTAAGTACATGGGTTTCAAACTTCTATCTTTTCTATACGACTTCCAACATTTCATATGTATTTATATGCCATGTGTACTATGATATTCATACCATATTTTTAAATCAGCTTTTACTTAAATACATTTACCTAAGAAGATAAATATATAGCACCTCTGAAATTTAAAAAAAAATAGGTATGTCTTGCCATATAGAAAAGATGCCCATTAAAACAAATATATAATATACAACTGCTAACAGATTTTTTAAATTAAATATTTAAAACCTAACGTCATTGTGAATTCCACCAGCAATACATGTTCCATGTTTGGAAAACACTAGTCTCATAGAAGGAGACAGATATGAGGAGAAATAGGGAAAATGAACTATTTAATATGGTATGATGAACTGGTAAAGAGTATGGACTCCGGGGCTAAATTGATTCTATTCAAATTTTAGTTCTGGCATTTAGCACCTATTAGCTAAGAAAATTAGCTTCAGGCAAGTTACTTAACCTATCTGATCCTCAATTTCCTCACCTGTAAATGGGGATAACAGAGTATTTACCTCGTTAAGTTATTAACAGTAGTAAATGAGTTAAATGGCTCAGAACTGTGGCAAACACATAGTAAGCATGTAAAAAGGTTAATTACTACTGTTTCTGATAAGCATGCTGCATTATGGGAGGGGGCACGCGGGCCAAATCTCATTTCTATCAGAGGGACTCAGGAAAGGCTTCACAGGAAAGATGCCTGTACAAGTGATGGATGAGTGGGTGCTTATTGGGAGCAGGGGATGTTGATTATTTAGGCAAAGAGCAATCAGTTAAAATAACCTTTTTTCTCTTCTGTGATAAACTCATCTACAGCCAACATTTTTTTGTTTTTGCCTGCCTCCCTTCTTCTGGTGGAGTACTTTGATCTTTCTTTGGAAAACTACCCTTTGCCCACTCTTGGTGCACATACAAAGAATAGGACTGAATCCATCCCCAGTTCCAGTAAGTGCGCATCTAAGTCAGACTGCCCCGCCATTCGCCCAAACACACAAATTGACATGGTCCAAAGTGAACCAGTCAGAGTGAATCTCAGGACACTGGAAACATTGGAGAGGAGAGTGTATGAGTTTCCTAGGGCTACTGTAAGAAAGTACCAGAAATTTGTTCTTTCTCAGTCTGGAGACTAGACATTAAAAATCGAGGTGTTGGCAGGACCATTGTCTCTTGGAAAGTGCTAGGGAAAGATGGGTTCCAGGCCTCTCTCCTAGCTTCTGGTAGTTTTTGGCTTGTGACAGCATAACTCAAACTTTACATGGTATTCTACCTATGTGTGTGTCTTTGTCTAAATTTTTCCATTTTTATAAAGATAACTGCTGTATTGGGTTAGTGACCCTGCCTAGGTCATACTCCAGTATGACCTCATCTTAACTACTCACATTTGCAATGACTCTATTTACAAATAAGGTCACATTCTGAAGTACTGAAGGTTAGGACTTCAACTTATGAATTTTGGGGGGTTGTAATTCATCTCAGAGAGATTCTCATTCTACTGGATTTGAGTTGATAGTAGGTAAGTGTGATGCTTTTGGAGATAACATAAGGGCAGGAAATACCCTTCCTGGAAATGTAGCCAATTCAGAGGACAGAGGAACTGAGAGACAGAGATGCAGGTACCCAGTGTCATCGTTTGAGCACCTGGATCCACCTCTGCCTGAAGCTTTTTCCCTGAACTTTTCAGGTCCATGAGGTAGTAACATGCCCATTAAAAAAAAAGAAAAAACTAAGGCTAGTGTGAGCTGGGTTTCTATCATACTGAAACAAAATAGTCATGATTAAAATAAAACCTTAAGCCATTTAGATTTTTTAAAAGTTTGTCAATTCTGTGTACTGTAAGGAAAGAGGATGGGCTTATTAAGGAAATAAGAACTTCAGCACAGGCTTAAGCTAGTGTTGAAGCCACCCCTTCTTAGACAGGTGCTTTTATATCTTGTGTAGTAACGGTTAGTAGGTTGTGACGTTTCTGGTCTGTCCTGGGTGTTACCAGTACCTGACAGGTCAGGCCTGTCACCTCCATAACACCAATGAGCATCCATTCCGGCGTGCGCTCTGGTGTGGAAGCCCCTTTGAGAATTGCTGATGTCACACTACATCTCATCAGCTGTATTTACTCTCTCTTCATCTCTGACATTTGAGGCTCTTCAAAAAACGTCTGATTATTTTTACATGAAGATAGTTATTCCTTGCTCCTGTGATTTGAAAACTGTAAACCAAAGCTTAACGCTGGGGGAGTTAATTTGTCCTTATGGCAAGTATAACTAAGATGTGAATCTCTAAGGGGACTACCTGGAAACTAAGGTTATTGTAGACATTATTAATGAATAACTATCAAATACTCGCTTTAAAAAATGATTAGCCTTTGATTTTGATGGTCTCCATTATCCTCATTAGATAATGGTGAACTAAAGGTGAATGAATCCTCAAGCCGATGAATTAATGATTAAGGCAGTCCAGAAGAATTCAACCTAGAGTGTATAGCCTGTGGGTTCCCTCATCAGCCTGTATGTAGCACTCTCTTTAGCAGGCTAGATTTTGACTAATTGTTCAAATGAGATTAACTTTTAGAGCAGTGATTTCATCAGGAGATAAAGTTTGATAAAGACAGAAAAAGACGAACGTGAATTAAATCCTTCCAGCAATGTCCCATTGAGGGTCTCTAGAAGGTGATATCAGAATGCTATTCCAATAAAGTTTCAGAAACAGCCTTTCATAATTTTATCACACACAAAAGCCGTTTCTAAGGAAGTGTCTAATGATACTGATAAAACCATGTAGACGAATCAATGCAGAACCTAGACCTCTCAGTTTAGATTTGGTATGACAGTATTGTGTGTTAAATAAATACCAATAAATTATTAAAACATATTGGTTGTATCGTAACATGGAGCCTTAACAATGTATTATGTCAGCATGTACAGCTCTCGCTCAGGGAAATTCTCCATCTCTTTAATTCAAGCATTGACATCCTGTGCCAGCACAAAGCCTTTTTTATTTGAGATTGACACGTGTCTAAAATTGCTTAGATTTTGTGTTGTGCTCTTAATAGTTGAAACCCGGCAAATGAAATTCTATTCCACTGTGCATGAACAATGCCTTACAAAAAAATCTTAGCCTGGGGGTTCGGGTAGGATTGGAGAAACAAAAGTGCTTTCACAATTTTTGCTTCAAGTTGGAGGAATAATTACTTTGGTTGCAGAAAAGGTGGGGGCATCCCTAGCCCCTTAGAAAAACAGTATGTTTGTCAGCTCTTAAATTGGATCATTAAATTCAAGCAGGGTGTCATGTATGGATCCTGGGTCATGTCAAATGAATGGCTGCCTATGTCACAGTGAGGCTGTGTTAGTCATCATTTGCTACCCATTCAGGGGAAATCTTTTGCTCTATTTTATTCTGATATGGCTGGATAATTGAGGTAACCCTGATGAACTCTCCTTTCTATACCTGAGGATAAACTTCTTCCAGTTTACTTTCCCCAAAACATTATTGTGCCTTCTGCTTTGGCTAAACAAAACACAGTTGTATTTTCTTGGGATTTTCTCAAAATAGCATTTCAGTCATCCAACATTGCTTAATGCACTTGAATGTCACCATGTTACTGATGGGGATGGGGATTCTGGCCAAAGCTGGGACTCCCAGGATCAATATGGAAATCATATCTTGTGTGCAGCTTTGACATTTAACATCTGGTATCTACAAGGACACCCATATATTCAGCTTTGGACACAACAGTTTTGTTTCAGCCTCAATGGTTGGGAAGAAAAAAAAGTTTGCTCAAGATGAAAAATCTTTTTTGGACATGAACTGGATGCGACTGCAGGATAATGTGGGGGTTGTAAGCATAACGAGGCCACAATCTTCAGGAAAGACTTCTGCCCTTTTCTGCCTTACTTCTCAATACCCATCATCCAGTCCTCCAAACACACAAAACTGCTGCTTCCGGCTACTTAGAATTTCCCCACTAAGCCATCCTGTTTCAAGCCTTCACGCTTTTGCACAGGCTGTGTTTGCTATCTGGAGTGCCTTCCCCCATCTATCCAGAAAATTCCTATCTGTTTCTGCAGAAACAGCTCCAGAATCTCTGCGATATCTTTCCTGGGGAGAATGGAGGCAGGAATTAGTACCCCCACTACACTTACCTGATAAGGAACATCTTCAAATTCTTTATTTTTTTTTTCCACCTCTTCAAATGACTGCTTTTTGAAGACTGAGGTCGATCAGAACTGGCGATCTGGAGCTGGGACTACACTGCACGTTCCGGAGTCCGTGTCTCCAGGCACCGCGCCATTTAACACACGTCAAAGCAGTGCCCTAGAGCTGTTCTTATCCCCATTGTTCAGATGTGAGTCCTGAGACCCCGAGAGGTTACAGAACATGCAGATAGAACAATTAATTTGGCACAGATCCAGGACTCAGTCCTCGGACTTTGACAAATCAGCAATGACCCAATTGACCAGTCATCTCTTTAAAATATTTTGTCTCCCCCAAACCTAGTACCACACTTGATATATAGCCTGTGCTGTGATAAATGAGCGAGTGTTGGGATCATAAAGCCATTTGTTATGCTATAGCCCCTTCTACATTGGTAGATGAAATGTAAAATAATATGATCTTTTATAATGGAGACTATTAATATAGAGGCAGAGGGGATATTGACAAAATAATAATGATAATAACAGTGATGATAGTCAACATTTTGCATGCTTTCTTGGTGCCAGGTACTGGTTAAACGCTGCCTGACAATCCGTGTAATGCTCACAGCAACCTGATGAAGTTGTACAGATGCGGCTCTGGAAAGATGAGGGACCCACTGAGGCTCAAAGGTAAGAGACGAGGTCAGGTCTCGAGCGCCACTTTGCACCAGTTAGCGCGCTGGAAAAGATGCGCAGACACAACTGGAAACAAGCCGCCGATGTGTACTGTTCATGTTCACCAGGCTCCCCTTGGGGGATCTGCGCAAGCAAATGATCCCTTTTGTCCTTGGTTTTCTTACAAATTCCATTCTGGTTTTGAGAGTCAATAAGTTTATAGTAAGTTATGTAACAGCCTGCATTAGCCCCCGGACTCCTTCCTGTTTCTCCCCCACAAGCACTTGGCAGCTCAGGGATTTGGCAAACTCACCACCCTCTGCGTAGAGGACTCCCCCTCCCCCTGCTCTTCCCGTGCTGGCTCACCCTGCAAGTCTCAGCTCAGATGTCACCTCCTGCAGAGATCTTCCCTGACCTCAGATTAACCTCTATAGGGCCGCACCCTTCTCTCCTAATTATTTCTTCTGTAGGATTTCCAGAAGTTGAAATTATGGTAATTATTCATTCATTGGTTTTATTCCTACTCTGACCACTGGAACCTAGGACCACCATATGGCTGGGGCCTGGACTATCTTGTTTACCATTGTAAACTCCGCCTCTGACAGTATTTGGCACATAGTAGGCACTTAGTTAATGTTTTTATTGTTAGTGTCAGCTATTCTAAACAAAGTAAATGTTTTTGTTATTGTTTTCAGTGATTCCAAAGAAAATCTTCCAAATTTTAGTGCTTCAACCCTCTTATCAATTTTCACTTTTCACTTATACATTTATTTCCAAATGCCTCTAATTACCTTCCCATCTGACCCCATTTCCAACCCTGAAAATATAGTCCTGTAATTCCTTCTAAGGGAAAAAAGGGTAGATGGCTGACTGATTAAGCAATTAGCCAGGAGAGCAATTCTTCTGTGAGCAGTGAGTCATTGCGGATTCAGAACCTGTGCATTCAGACTGGAAACCACCCAGGCAACTTTGTTCTTGAATATCCTTGCCTAATGCGGTTTATCGCAAACCTTTGCATCGCTTTCAATTCCCTTTTAAAGGAATGCATACCATTTAATCAGGGTTCCCTCCCTTCCTATTGTGGGAGCTGTGGACTGTTTCATAAAACACGAAGAAAAGAAATAGAAGTTGACTCAGGACCTACAGAAGGCTTCTGCTTACCCAGCCAGGTCTCCTTTGTTTGTGGAATGACATTGTTTTGTTTCTGTGCTTATATTTAGAGCAGCGCACAAAGAAGGAAAAGGGGAAAAAAACATGAATGACTTTACAGAAACACTGGAGAGATAATTAAAAGAACAGAAGGATGCCCTGCACCTAAATAGCGAGGGGGGATCGGGGAATAACTCACCTGAGAAATGATGGAGGGAACGCAGGAGGTGGAGGGCTTCCCTAAGAGCCCGAGCTGGGCGCCGGGCATCACTCTGTCACCACGCGTGGCCAGCGGTCCAAGGCGCGTGTCCTGGACTGTAGGCAATCACCAGAAGGAGACCCACCTGGAATCTTCTTTCATAACTAGAAGAAAAGAGTTTTTCAAGGATACTCTAGACAAATCCTTTTCTTTCTTAAAAAAAGGTTTTTTAAAAAATTTCAAAGGCAATGAGGTGCTTTGAAAAATAGCTACCATTTATTGAAGGCTTGATTTGGCACAATTTTAAGTAATCACATGTGAGTCATTTCATTCAAAGAGCAGCGCTCTGATTATTATCCCCATTTTTCAAATGAGGACACTGAGGCACAGAGATGTGATACGACTGCCCCAGGTCACACAGATGGCACGAAGAGACACCCAGAGCTGGCCCTTGTGACCGTTCTGCCTGGCTCCAGGGCCCATTATTTAGCAACCTCCCTAACCCACGTCTCCTCAACTTCAACCTTTTTGGAATTAACCATGATATTGTCCGTCTTGAGTCATTTTCTACCTACAAACCTGACAGTTTTGCATGATTCCTTCTAATATAGACCTAACATAAAGTAAAATATGGAATTCCTCCTCCCCAATTCCACTTGTCTAGAAATGTGTATTTCCAGAACCTTCCTAGGCGCACACCCATATTTACACACACGGGCAGTTATATAATTTTATAGTGTGTGGTATGCAAGATTGGGAAAATGCACTCAGAAATGTTTCTTGGGCATTGTTGCTCAAGTATCGTGTGCATTTGGTGACTATTTCTGTAGGCTGGACGTCCAGAAGTGGAATGCTAAGTCACAGACTTCCCCTTAGAGTGCGATTCTTAAACTTCTGCTCTCCTTGAGACATTCATTCTCTTTTCCGTGGGCTAGGTTCACGGTGTGGGTGCCAAGTTGGTTGGGCCAGTGAAGCACAGATGCCATGTTGTAGCCAGCGTTGGGGATGACCTGGCCAGACTTTTGAAGATGTGACCCCAGCACTGACCTTCAGTCTGGCCAGAAAGCATAGCTATCTCAGATTTATGAATATTATTTCCTGCCTCAAAGAGGCCAGAGACCACTGTGAAGCCCTGGTTTGTTTCTTTAAGCCCAGAGAGATCTGTTGAAGGGGTGGGGCCGACCTCAAGGGTTTTTGCTGCCCAGAGATGAAAGGCCCATGAAGGTCAGGGACCTCTGTTAAGTCAACATCCCACTTTGGTACTTTGACCCTTAATGATTCAGTTGCCTGGAGGGGCCCCTCCTCTTCAGACTGGTCTTGGCTCTTGGCTGTTTGATGTCGCCTTTGTCTGGATCCTCTGCTTCTTCTTACTTGGCCAGTTTTAATCTGTCAGGGGTTGCTGCTGAGTGACCCTCTGTGTCCACTGGATGTTGATTTTTGAGACTGAGTACTGGTTTGTGGAGCTACTCTCGATGGAGATGCTCTTATCTAGACCCCAGCAACACCCTCTCTCTGGCCTCCCATTGCACTCCTGGCAGTTTCAACCCAGCAACATAGTGATTATTTGTAAAACATACATTAAATTTTGTCACTCCTCTGCTTGCATCCTTTCAGTGGCTTCCCATAACATGGGGATAAAATAGTGACTGCTTCCCATAACCTCTGAGGCCCTCCGTGAGCTAGGCCTCGCTCCTTCTCCGTTCCCATCTCCTACCACTTTGCTCTGAGCTCAGGAAGCACCAGCCCTGGTCCTTCAATGGGCCATGTTTGTTTCCCCCCCAAAGACTTTACCCTGTTCTTCCTTCTTTAGGACAACTCTTCATCTTAATCTCCCATGGATGACTTCATCTACCATTGTTAAAATTCTCTACTTTTCATTTGTTTTTCCTGCTTCCCCCAATAAAACACTCATTCATAAGCGCAGAGACCTCTTCTGTGTATTTCACTCAGTGCTTAGAATACGTGGCACTTCTTAGAAGCAAACTAAATGTCTGATGAAAATGCAAATAAACAAATGAACGGTTCTTGGGTTTTCATGTCTGAAGCACCAGCGATAACGATTAAGAAAAGGGATCCCTTTGACTGTGACTCGGCTGGTCTGCAGCAGGAACATTCCTTTGTAGATGGTGGACAGGTTTGTCGGGTGAACAAAGCTGTATGTTTGAAGACTTTCATCATTACTGCACATTTAAGTGAAGCATCCGCAAACGTCGTCGCAGCCGTTCCTAGGAAAAGTAGCTACTTGTGTCTGGCCCAACGTGGAGTGGAATACCTGGTCTCTGTTAATCAGAATAAGGTTCCCTAGAAGAATAGACATGAAATGGTGAATAAGTGTGAAGATAAAAGAGTTAATTTCAGAACACTGTTTGGAATTCCACAGTGTTTGGAATTACTATGTTATAAAATAATAATGATATTAGATTTGTCTTTGCATTTACACTATGGAAGGAGATGGGGGAAAAAAAACAGTATCCCTGAAAGGTGAATCACAGAAATACTTTCTTTTCTACTTCATATATTTATAGTTACTTGAAACAAACACGTGTTATTTTCATTAAGTAGATAAAACACTAAAGGGGTATGTAAGAAGCCAGCAATAGTTCAATCTGGAAAAAGAAAAGTACAGAATAGCTATTTATAAAGCAAGTCGAAATAATGATTCATACACTGGGCAGTGATTAAAAAAAAAGACTGGGCTTAACAGTGGCAGGCTGTGATCAGACAACCCAAATCCCTCAACTCCTGGCCCTACATAGCAGCCTTTGTGGCTTAAGTGTGCTAAAGAAATGCTTCCTTGAGCTACTGTTAAGGTTTCCCTTCAAAAAGAAACTGAGCAAACCAATATTTTAATGATAAAAAAAGCCCCACTCCCTGACTCTGAGATCTTCGTCTGTGTCTTATCGATACTCTGGGGTCTGCCTTCTTCCCTTTGTATTGCAGATTTCCAGTAGGATCCTACCCCAGTTGCCTCTTTCAGAACTATTTGTATCACCATTACCACTTGCTGCTTTTCCCCATGGGAAGCTGACTCTTGTCCAGATTTTCATTCTCAGCCTGTGAAGTTGGGGCAGAAGAGGTAAAGGCATCAGAGAAACCTAAGATAGGAGAAGGCACTTGGGATGATGAAAGCACACTCTAGAATTGAAACTGGACTGAGGAATTAAGAGACACTGTGTGCCTCTGCTCGGTTGCTTTACTCAGTGACCACAAAGGTGGTTGGATGGGGAAAAGGGCCCACAGCCACCTCTCATTTATTCATACAGCGAGTATTTATTCAACACTGGATATGAGCCGAGGCCGTGGGCTGTGAGTCGGGGATACAGTCACGAGCGAAAAATGAGGTTCTAGTCCCCAGCGAACTTAGAGTCAAACCAGGGAGGTGGACACTGATCACAAGAGGGTAAAGCATAATCGCAAACCGAAGGGCTCTGAAGGAGTGTGCCCTGCGTGAATGAGCGGCTGGCGTGTCTCACTTAGTTCAGGAGGCAAAGGAAGGCTTCCTGGAGGAAGGGCCCCTTGAGTTGAGGTGTGAGGGTGGAATGGGGGTAAACAGGGCAAAAGCAAAAAAACCCAAAAAGTGTGTTGTTCCCATGAAAGTTGGGCACCTGTCGGCCTAGGATTCGGGGTGGCTGCCACTCAGAGGTGGAGCGGACGTGCAATGAAGGCAAGGCCTCTGAACCCCAAGTACTGCTGAGTGCTGAGTGCTTGTGAATGCTACTTCCCAAAGAGTAGAAAGAGCAGATCAAGTTGTGCACAATGTCCACTTTTTTCCATATATGCTATCTCATAGCTATAATTCATATGCATCAATAGTTCTTGAATGTTTTCAAGTGTCTGGAATCAAGCTAGATGCTGGGAATACAAGATCTGTGTGATGCCTGCCCTCATGGCACTGACTGTCTACTTCAGTGATTTTCAGATTGTGGTCTCTGGGCCCAGTGGCATCAACATGATGTGGGAATAATTAAAATAAATTCTAGAGGCCCACCCAGATGTCCTGATGGAGCAGTTCTGGGTGGCACTCAGCAGTCTGTGTTAACAAGGCCTCCAGGTAGTTCAGACACTGCTAGAGTTGGAGATCCAGTGGTCTGGTGCATTTTAAGTGGACAGACACCGGTTTCTTTAATTTTTTGATTTAATTATTTGAATCTTTATGAAATATTTCAAATGTTCAGACAATAAGGTACAAATGTGGCCCACCTCCCAAATATAACAAGTATCATTATGTTGTCCTTATTTCCTTCAGATGTCATTTTAATTTTTGAAAGATGTGAACTTTTACAGATTCAAATGAAATTCTACTTCCCATTCCTTTTTTACTCCACCACTCTCCTGAAATCTCTTTGTTCCATAGCATAGGTTTCATTTTTGCAGGTCTCACAAGAACAAGATATACTCACATATCAGAGTTGTGTTTCCAACTCCCTTGCCCAACCCCCAATCCTAGGGCTCTTTGACAGCCAAGTTCAAAATACTCTGTGAAGCTGGGCTGAGGAAAGGGTAGGCCATAGACTGAGAAAGCGGCAAGGCTGGAGAAAATGGGGGAGAACTGAGAGACAGAGAGAGAGACACACACACACACATACACACACACACAGAGAAGCTATGCTGATTACACATTAAAGACCTAGGAATACATGAAATCCAGAGAGAAATGGAGGAAAGACGTACAGCTAGTGGTGATTGGAGTCTGGGAATTATCATGTGGGCAGTTCTGAAGCACAAGTGAATTGGAGTGTGAAGAAATAAGATCTGAGAAATGTTGTTCTCTCTTATATCTTGAATGCCCTTTAATGTCTTTTTGAGAGACCTCAGAAAACGGTGGGACTTCTAAAATTGCTAATGGGTGGGTGGATTGTTCTTCTGGAATAAGCTTCTATGAAGGGACTAGGCTACCTGGGACCCGAGATTTATTAGGGTTACATTAAACTATATCATTGCCATTAGAGGAAGCAGGGGCTCTCTTCCAGTGTTAGGGCCTGCTTTGTTTAAGCCAGGATTGGCAAACCATGGCCTGCAGACCAAATCTGGACACCCTGAAAAATAAAAGCAAAAATCAAAGAAGAAAAGAGACTAACGGAGAAAAGCAATGAGATTATTCATCCAGGGGACATTTTGAGACACTCACTCTTTAGAGATAAGCACTGTGATAGAGGGATATCAACAACACAGATACAGAATGATTACAAATAATCATTGGATGCATAGTCCTCATATAAATAAATGTGCAAGAACTATAAAGATTATTGGAATATATGTCCCTGGAGAGTATGAGCTTGTGGTCACTAGTCTTCAGGGAACAAACATCAGAATGACCCAATTTCTCTTCTTGGCTATGCTGATAACCTGTCTTGTGAGCAGTGTTTCCATCTGTCAATACCATTCATCACTTGATTATTACATACTGAGTATTGCTATAAAAAATGCGTCCCCCAGAATTCATGTGTTGAATCCCTCAGCCCTCCTGTGACTCTATCCTGAGAGACTCTTTAAGAGACAATTCAGATGAAATAAGATCATAAGGGTGGGGCCCCAACCCGATAGGACTGTGGCCTTGTAAGAAGAGGCTTATTTCTCTTTCTCTCCCTCCTTCTCTCTTTCTTTCTCTCTCTCTCCCTCCTTAATTCTGTCCCCCTACCCCACCTTCAGCCCACCATGTAAGGACACAGCAAGAACATGGCTTTCCAGAGAAAGGGCTTTCACCAGAAATCTGGCACCCTGATCTTGCTCTTCTAGCTTCCAGAACTGTGAAAAAGTAAATTCCTCTTAAGGTCCCTAGTCTGTGGTATTTTGTTATGGCAGCTCAAGTCAACTAAGATAAGCTACACATGATAAGTACTCTTCTAAGCACTGGCTTCAATTTCTCCATCTGTAAAATTGGAGGGTTGGTTCCTACAGGGCCTTTTGCCTCTTACTTTTTCAAGAGGCTATATCCCTCATGCTTAGGTTCAAATCCTGACCCTACCACTTACTAGCTGTGGGATTTGAGAAAGTCATTTACTCTCTCTGTATCTTAGTTTCTTTTTCTGCAAAATGGGAATAATGATAGGATGTCCCTCATTGGGCTGCTGTAACATTTAAGTGAATTGATGCATGTAACTTACTCACAGCAGGTCCCAGCACATAGGAGGTGTTGTGTAAGTGTTAGTGGCCATTATTATGGTCATTATCAGTAGTTAACAGTTATTAGTTAATAATGATTTCAGTAAAGAGTTGGTTTTGGAAATGGGATTCAGTCTGTATGTTACAATCACCCCACATTTCTCCACTTGGGTTAATGCTCTTCCCACTCTGCCGAGCACTCTCCTTGGAGCTGTAACCAGGAGCATTTTTGAAAAATAACCCACCGGTGTCAAATTGTTCCCACGGTTTCCGGTTGCCTTCATAGACACTCTCGCTGTTTGCCATGGACACGGCTCCTGTGAGTTTGTCTCCCCATAAAAATAATAGCACCAGCTGCCATTTATCTGGATGCTAACTGCATGCTGGGATTGACCTGACCACATAGCGTGTGACTCTTCACTGCAGTCCTGGGGGACAGAACAAATGACTTGGCTCATGTTACAGAGAACGAGACCGAGAGTCAGGCAGGACCAGTTACACAGCTGAGAAGGGGCCGAGCAGAGCTGGGTCCAGGTGTAACTCACAGGCTTACACCATCAACCTGACTCCATGCCACCCTTCATTCAAACTACCAAGATATTCATTCAAGGGAAATTTAAAACATCCTATGCCCCAAATACCCTTTTCTATAATTTTGGCTCCATTAACCAAATAAATTGCATATGAAGAGACAATCTTACTAGACACATTTACTTCACCTTATTAAAACAATATATATACATAGATGATAGATAGATAGATAGATAGATAGATAGATAGATAGATATTCCTGTACAAATAAGTGCCTTTAACTTTCTTAACTGTTCAAGAAAATTTTATTTATATCCAAGTGCCTCTCCTTCAATTATAGTGTCAGTGTATAAATCATTAACTATTTAACAGAAAGGTTGGAGTTGGAAGCCACTGTTAATTGATGGTCAATCAGAAAGAGATAAAACAACATCAATAATATAATGGAAGTCAATGAGAAGATAGTTAAATTTTCTAAAATTTGATTGACTTGGAGCCTTTCAGTATATATATTGCATAGAGTAAGGTTCACCTAGAATAGATCGAGCTTATAACCCAAGGTTGCTCCCACTCAATTTGATGGAGTGAAACAAGACTTTGCAATAGCTTTCCTTGTTCTACTCACTCAGTAAATCTTGCCTCCCATATTGGGGAAAGATTTTTCCAGGAGTATCTGCATTAGTTAAAGAATGCACCTTCTTGGAAGCCTGTCTACCTTCATTAAATGGCTTTCAGAGCACATAATGCAGCTGAATAACGTGCATTATTCAAATGGTTTTCAATGCACATGAGAAATAGGAGGTGTACTCAGATGGGAGTGATTTTAAGTAGCTCATCTGCACCACGGGAAATTCATTTCTCCTTTGATTCTTATGCCATTTCACAGGATGGGTATGAATTCTAGCCCCTATGTAGTTTTGTGGGGGGTTTTCAGCCACCTAAGTCAGAGACTGGTGAATAGTCATCACACTTTTGAAAACATACACCAAATGCCTTGTAATTTTCCCAGGAACAATCCTTTTTATGCTTCTCCATTTTGATTCAAAGGTACAGAGAGATGTTTTTACTAAGTGGGATTATTTTCTCCCACGTGGAGTTTTAGACCCTGTGACACACGTAATGAAATCTGCCAGTCTTTCCAGCTAGACTCAGAAAACCAGGTGCAGTGTGCCTCTGCCTTATTTGCCAATATTAGGTAAAAAGGGTGGGGGTGGAGGTGCTTTTAAAATGTCTTATGAGTTTGGAGCTTGGATTGAAGGCATATGCAGTCTCCAAAGAGATGGAGAGAGTACAGCAGGAGAGAGGAAGGCTTTGCAAAAAGAGCCCCCAGAATCCTTCTTGACAAGCGTTTTGCATGCAGTTCAATAGACAAATGTATTCTGCTGCCAGGATTTTACAGGAATCATACTTGATGTCTGTCACCAAAAAGATTCTCGGGCACTGGTGGAGTGACAAACCATTATGCCTTAAGCAGTGGTTCTCCACTTGAGTGTGCATCAGCATCAGCTGGAGGGCTTCACAGGCTCCTGGGCCCCACCCACAGCGTAGGTCCAGGGGAGACCAGGCGGTGCCGATGCTGCTGGTCTGGGGACCACTCCCTCAGAAGCGCTGCCTTAGAGACATCCAACGTGGGTAAGCCGTGGATGAGCTGAGGATGAGGGTCACGTTTCCCAGCAGGAGGCTCTACCCAAGGACTGTGTGCTCTGTGATTGCAATTTGTGCTACTGATGCCACAAGCCATGAAGCGACACGGCAGCCCCAAAAGCAGTGCTCTCAGGGAGGAATAAGGTTAAAAAAACTACCTCTCATTGCTCCACAGCTGCCAGCTTTCTGGACATGCCTAATCAGCATTGCTCTTTCCAGTGCTTAGTTGTGAAACTACACTCTGTGCACCTCCCATCTTGCTTTCCATCTGATGGAAAAGCCAGAAGCTCACAGAATGCATTACGAAGCTAATGCTTTAAGCTAGAGGTACCAGAGGTGATTCAAGTCGATGAGCAGAGCCTCCGTTTATGATACCTATGTACATTCTCAACCGATACTTTCTTGGTGTTGGCAACTATTAACATTTCCTCAGCATTTCAGGGATTTACATTTGACCCCCAAAGTGAGGCAGCTCTGAGCTCCATGGATCCATAACGTGCGTCGTGTACTGTCGCTAATAAACATTTACAACATGGCATGCACAGACCTTGCTCCGTAAGGCCCATTTGCAAGAGCACAGCAACCGAAACTGTATTTAGGCCAGCATCTCACCACATTAAATAGATTGGTTTGTTCTTATTACATTGCTCTGTCACTTGCATTTGCGTCCCTAACAGTTCCCACGCCCCAGCACAATAGTTAGGGATGCTGAGGTGACCACACTTTTCCCAGTCCTCAGGAGCAATATTTGGAGAGTACAGCAGCCTGCTTTCCCAACAAAGTTAGGGCAGCAAGAGTTGGTTCTTTCTCTCTATCCAGCCACACAACAGCCTTCCTGTTTCTGCACCTAGAAACAGCCACTTAGAAGATTCAGGTTCAGTCCTGTCCAAGTCTGAGTGGGCAGAGAACAACTATCCTTTGAAATCTTGGCCCTTTCCTATCTGCTCTGCGAATTAGCCTTGTTCGGTTTCAATTTTGGCTGTTACACTTCATGGTACAGAAGCCTCTCTACATATGTAGAAAGGGTGTGTTTATGAGTCTACATCCACTGTGCATTTGTCTATTTTTATATATGCATATTACATAGTAATAGGGATTTTATGCATCGGATAAAACTATTTCCCCAATTTCACTCGGTTTATCGTTCTGCTGAATAATTCAGCTACTATATGGACTTCATGGATTTTTGCTTGACAAATCCACTACTCTGAGTTTTCCCTTTCATTGGAATTTTTAATCAGATTGAAACCCATCATGTTGAGCTCAAAGCTGGGAATAGTGATGTTGCCAATCTACGTTTTAGCCAAAGGATGTTCCTTAGAGCTCACGTCCTCAAATCGCTTAGCCGCTTGCTAAAGTGTAAGAGAATTTATGATGCTAAATAAAACTAGAAAAAAAAAGATGTTTTAATAAGATGAAAATCCAAATGTTAAAATAATGAGCCATCTGCATGGGTGGCCCTCTCTTGAGAGAGATGCCAAGAGCTTTGCCATCTGTGAAACATTTACCAGCTGTTTCCTTCCCTTTTTTGTGAGAACATAAGAAATCCTTGCAGTTGGTGTTTCTAAGTGATACATCATAGGGAAGAAAACAGGTTTGCCCAACTTCAGGAAGGCTGGACCAAGCTGAATGAAGCAAAAAATCCTTTTGGCAACTGCAGAGGTGGACCTCAGCGTGCCACCCTTCCTCTCACATGGCCCCCTCCTTGCTGCACCTCAACAGAGGACCCAGGAGGATGAGAAGGAGGCAGGAAATGAATACCACCATCATCCCATGAGGTCATTTAAGACCAAATGCTTTCAGAGAGTCTGCCTGCAAGCCGGTTTTACCCTCTGAGTATTCGAGCAAGGTTTGGGCTAAATTGCAATCCAACTGAAATGTGGAAAGGTGTCTAAAGCAGTACAAATATTTTTGAACATGACTTTCCTTTTTCCTTCTCTTCTCTGATCACTGTTTCACACAGCTGCCAGTCAGCCCTGTACCCCTGCTGCTTTTGTCCTGACAGGCACCTTATCTAGGTTGCCTGACTTACGTATGGTCTTAGGATCCGCACAGAGTGCCAGGCATGAATTTAACTCTGCAGCCGGCTCTGATCCGAGGCAATGTACCCAGCAATAAAATACTCACAGTGTGGGGTGCTGAGCTATCAATGCCTCCCCAGGTTCCTGCTTTTTTACCTCCCTGTTCTATCGCCAGAATCTGACAGAATTTTATTTTTTCTCCAACTCCCATCTTTTCTACTTCATTAACTGTCAAACGCATTTCAGGGAACATAACCTAACAAGAAGGTTTAGTTAATGAATGTGAAGTCTTTCAGATGCTCCCCTCAGGTGTCATTCCTGAGGATTTTAGGAAAGCTTTAGGTCATTTTTCAAAAAATAATTTTTCTAAGGCCATATGCAATGAAACGGGGGGAAATGAATCTATGGGCTATGGCCGCTCTGGCTCCAGCGTCTTGGTGTTAAGCCAGACCTTAGGGGAAAAAAATCAACACTCACGGTTTCTTTCTGGAAAGCCCAAGAGTCACAACGGCAGTACTGACTGCACTCCCTAGTGGGCGATTTCACGTATCAGACTGCAGGGATGTGCACTGCGAGAATCACATTTCACATAAAGCAAGGGCATAAAGGAACTTTTCCAGCTCACTCAGTGAAGCAAAATTATTCTTGCTTTCCAAGCCAGAAACAGTTTCCAGGTGCTTCATCCCCAGTCATCCAATCACATATTGCGGGCCTGCTGGACCCTAGGTATTCTATGCCCCCTTCCCAGATAGAGCGCTGAGCTTGCTGCAGGCCCCCTGTGTGCACGGTGCTCCCAGGGCCAGTGAAACAAGACTTCCAATAAAGGTTAATGCTCCTTGCCAGTAGTTTTCAGCCAGGGTCATTTTGTCCCCCAGGGGACATCTGGCAATGTCTAGAGACAGTCTTTGTTGCCATCCCTGGGGAGGAGAAGTGCCACCAGCATCTAGTGGGTGCAGGCTGGGAATGCAGCTAAGCATCCTCTGATGTGCAGGACAGCGCACCCCCACCCCCCAACAGTTACTCAGCTCTGCAGGACAGCAGTGCTGCGGTTGAGAAAACCTGGGAAGGTAATGCCTGGAGGAGGAACAGGCATGGGGCAAGTGAAAGGGATGGGCAGAGGCCAGAGAGATGCAGAGGACAGCAGACGTGGAGGCCGGGAAGAGAGTGACCGTGCAGTCAAGGAACTCTGAGTTTCCAGGACAACCGTTCAACTTCTAGTTTGGAGGGCGGGGTAGTTGGGCGAGAATCACCCAGAGAAGGTATCCACCTTGGGCCACCGCCACCCTGTCCAGGTCATGCCTGCATCTGAAGATCGGTTCTGCATTTGGTCTGTCCGAGCAACCTTGTCAGGGTCATCAGTCATATGTCTGATCTGCATGTCCCATCTGTGTTCTAGGCGCCATCATGCCCATTTTTCAGTGGAGGAAGTGACAGATATGATCTTATCTATATAACTGCTGCAATCCCCTGAATAGGAGGTACCGCGGGATTTACCCGGTGATCTCCATTTCCAGGCAGGTTTTCTAGATGCATACTTACCTAAGTTCAAGCAGGTTATCTGTTTACATATAATTATACTCTTTACATAGTACATACAGTTGGGTGTGCTGTTCTCTTCTGTTATGTTTACTGATCGGAATGAACAGTAGCGCAAAGTTTCTAAAGTTATCTTTAAATCCAAACTTGTTTATCTTAGGCTTGGGAGTACTTTCTTGGTGTTACCACCTATCTCTCCCAGGAAATGTACCTTTCTAATTATGTTAGGCTTACCTCGTATTTGTAATCAGTGCTTACTTGTGACGGGAGTAATCCACGGATTAAATAAGAGTAACATTCAGATGTTCTGAGTCTCTTCTGCATTTTTCTGCCTTCTCCCCACACTGGGAGCCAGCAGGTATTGCCTCCAGAATATGAAACGGAAGCAGCTGGCTGGGTGGTATTTGGCAAGTTGTTTAACCTCTCTGAGCTACAGCTTCAACATCTATAAAGTTAGGGCAGTAATATAGTTCTCATAGGATTTTTAAATAAAAAGTCAATGTGAGAAGACATTTAAAGTACGAACCCAGTATACATAGCATAACTAACATGTCCACTATTTTCATACTTTATCAAGCCTCTAGAAAATAATTTAGGGAGCGCAATGCAGAAAGAAGCCTAACACTACTATCCTGGTAGTGTCTTTGAGGTAGACAATCTTTATTCTTGGAATAACATATATAAATAGTTTAATTCCATCTTTCATAGCTACCTGGGATAACAGGTAGTTTTAAAAAGATGCTGGGGTGAGAATTAGAATAAAATTAGATTTCAAATCTTGGGTTTGTGTCATCTTGTATTTGTGTCAGATGGGCAGATGGGGCAACTGATATTTGGGTGCCAGTTTCCATCCCTAGACAATGACTTCTATAGTATTTGTGGGGAGGATGCAGTAGAGAAAAGTGTGTGCCGCCCTTTCCTGGGAGATGGTAGGCGCCCGTCGGGCTCGGGCACGTGACTTGCTGTGTCCAATCCGATGTGAGCACCAGTGATGGCTCCCCCGGCCTGGGTCCCTGCTGAAGGGCCCCTCTTGCTCTGGGAGGGATCTAGAACATGCACAAGAACTTCAGCTTTTGTAGTGGGTGCTGGGCTACAGCGTCACGTGTCACTGCCTCCTGGACCAGCTTTCTGCAGACGGGGAGAGTAGCTGAGCACAACCGGCCTGGAAGATGGCGAATCCCTTTTCCTTCACTGCCTCACAGAAGGACAAAAAGAAAACCATTCCACAGTCTTTTGCTTTCCGACCTTGTGCTTTCTTTATTTGAATAATATTTACAGTCTTTTGCCTCTCGCTTCCCCCATCCTAGGTCCTCTCAGATTCACAGTCCAGGTGCTGAAGCAATGGGAAGTGGGTTTCCCCCACACCCTGTTTCCCTGCCCCCACAGGCCCCCTTCTGTGTCTGTGTCTCTTCAGACACCTCAATCTGTGCCGACTTGGGAAAGCAGTTTGAAGTCATGAACCCCCTAGTGCCGGCAAACTTCTGCAGAATCTGATTCTATCATAACTTTCCTCTAAACGGGAACAAGATTTTTATGCACAGATGCAAGAAGCAAAGATCAGGGCAGCTTCGTAAAACCCACTGGGCTTTTCCACCTGAAATCCTAGTGCCCAGAGTCAGGCCTGGGAGCGGGAGAAGCTGCTTCCGTTTGGTGTTGCATCCGGCCTCAGTTCTGCTCCTTTCTTCATTCTCAGGAGGTCACACATAACAAATGCCACTCAGAGATAGTTTATCAAGGGAAAATAGTGAAGTAAGAGCAGCAAACTTCATCTGAAAATGCTGATTGTCACATTTAAGCAACTAATCTAGTAAGCACTGTTGAAATGTGCATCACACCCAAATGGGAAATGGCTTTCTGGAAGAGATGCTGCTTCCCTGGATTTCTCACTAAAACATCAGATACCTGGGCATGACCCTCTACTGCAGGGGGCAGCAAATTTTTCTGGGGAGGGTTAGATAATAAATACTTCAGACTCTGTGGGCCATACAGCCTCTGTCACAACTACTCGGATTCTGCCCTTGTAGCAGAAAACAGCCATGGACAATACGTAAACAAGTGGACATGACTGTGTTTCAATAAAACTTTATTTATGAAAACAGATAGTGGTCCAGATTTGTTTGCTGACGCTTGGTCTTTTAGACCCATGTTTGCAGGTGTGGCTTGCTGAGCCCTGGTCTGTTAGATCTACCCAGGGCAAAGATAAATCAGTGAGTATTTCTGAATGATTCTTTAACTCCAGTCTTCATAAAACCAAGATAAAGAATTAATTGAGAATAAAATCCGAATTGTATAGAAATGACTAAATTCTTAAATGTTACTGTATTCAACGTGTATGTGTACACTTATATCAAAGTATAGAAAATATTAAATTAAGCTTAGATAGGACCCTGTAGTTCCTCATAAGGAAATGGGAAAATCCTTGTGGCAGTATCCTATCATGTGTTAGTTAGGATATTGCCTAAGTTGCTGTAAAAAAGAAGCCCCAGATCATAGTGCTTTTACAAGACAGAAGTATATTTCTCTCTCTCTCACAATATTTAACGCATGGCATCCATCTCTGGCTTGTTCCTCCTTTCCATCTGCAGCCTTTAGGAAAGGAGAAAGAGGCAAGGGGAAATCATATCCAGTTCTTTTATGGGGCATAAGCCAAAAGTAATACGTGTCACTTCAGCTCACATCCCTTTGACCAGGATTCATTTACATGGCTACAGCCAAGCCACAAGGCAAGTTGGGAAATGTAGTCTCAAGCAGGTCAACCATGTGCTCTGCTAAGACCTGGGTATCCCACTATCATTAAGAAAAAAGGGGAGGGTAAAAGAGGGGTGTGTACTGGTAAACAACCAGCAGTCTTTTTTATGCACCATAGCAGAAAAGACCTCAGGCTGTGGAGTCAAACTGATCTGCTTTCATATCCTGGCTCTACCACTTACTAGCTATATATTAATGGGGATGATTTAATCTTTTTGAGCCTTAGTTTCCTCAACTGCAAAATGAGATCAATAATAATATCCCCTCTTGACTCCTCTATTTATAAGTTATGCTTATATCCTCCTCATCCTCATTAGGGAGGGAAATCTAAACAATTCGCTACACACGTGTTCCAAACCTAACCTGTCGAAGAGCACCTAAGGAGTGAGTGCAGTGTTATCCGTTCCTGGGCCCTAATCAGTGATGAGGGAGAACAGGCCACACAACACGATTTTATGACCAACACTGGCTTGAATTAGAGTCAGGGGGGAAAACAACAGTTGTGTTATGGAGACACTTTCTTGAGCACACAGGCTCCACGTTTTTAGAAGTAAAATTATTTTCTTTGTGATGTCATCCCATTTTCTCTTGCACAGAACATTGCCAAACACCTGTGGATCTTTGCCCAATGAGGAAATAACTAGATCATGGGTGGCTCTGTCTGTTGTTACTGATTTCTTCATTTGTGTGTGTTGTTATTTTCTTCTTCAATGTCATTAGCATGGGGAAGGAGGCCTGTGGTAATAATGTGGGAAGTGGGGCAGGCCAGCGTAGCCTTAGGTGGAGTCTGGCTCTATTCTATCATACTTTTTCCTTGGCTCAAACCATTTTCCAGTCACCAGAATGTAAATCTTGTGGAGTTTCTCCCCCTTGTTTTGTCTTTCTCTCCATAAGGTTTTAGTAACTCCAGACATTCCAGTTTCACTAATAAGACCTAATACTGTCTCCAAAATAACAGATTTCCTCCCATTCAACACCTGCCTTTGCAAGTTGTTGCAAGGATTTAATTGAGGTGATGCATGTAACGTTTTTAGAACAAAGCCTAATGCATGGTAAATGATGCAATGAAAGTTGGCTGCACTACAAACAACAAAAAGTGTGTTCTGATACTAACTTTCAATCCTTCTCCACCGGGAAATGAGTCAAACTACTATCCAAATGTATCTACTGGAGTAATCACTGGTTTTGGCTTAAATTCTCCATTATCCAGTCACCCTGCTCCCATGCCAGAGTAGTCTGTGCTGAAATTTCAGAAGACCAATTACTAATATCACAGAGTTCCCTGCCTGCAATTGCTCAAAGGACACACCTTAAATTATAAAGTCCAGAAGAGCTGTGCAAAATGCAGCTAAGGTGTCCTATGACATGCTCTGCTCAATGCCTACCACCAGTTCCTGTATACACACGAATGGCTTCTCTCACTGTTTGCTAGCCAGGGTATCTTCTCTCTCTCTCTCTCCTCGAGCATTTTCTCTCCTGTGCTCAGTTGCCTCTCCTAAGGTCATCAAAGGGAACTTTATAGCCAGTTCTTTTTAGTATAAAGAAATTTCCAGATTGGGACTGTCTATCATCGGGCAAGATGAGAAGCATGATTATTCATCTACTGATATACCCGGTGTGCTCCTTGTCTCTGCAGAGCTCTGGGGGGCTGTGATTTCACATTTTATACAGCACGGTGTTTATGCTACATTGTAATATGCTGAAAACTGAACATAAAAATTAGAAAGAGTTGCTGTTAATTTTTAGGTCCTTTACCCTAATTCCCCAAGCTAAGGTTAGAGCCTCACCTCTTACCGACATACCACGAGTTTGTAGTTCAGCCAACTTCCCTGACGCATTCTTTCCTTCCACTGTCATTTATTTATTCATTCATTCAGCACTGTTAATAAATGCTATTGTTTGCCAGTCACTGTTAACCTCTTCAAGACAACATGATGAGGAAGATAAAGCATTTTATCAACTTAAAAATTGTTTTCAGCCTACTAGACGTTTTCAGCCTCTCTGTGCCAGTGGCTCAGCGTGGAACAGCTCCTCCCTGCCCCTCACCTGGGCAAGAATGTTTCAAGCGTTACTCCCCGTAGGGCCTTCCCGAATTACTGCCCCCTCGAGTGAGCAGAGAACCCTTTTAATCGCATGCCTAAACCAATTACAGATTTCAGGTCACAGATGACACGCAACAGCAACTAGCCCTGAATGTCTTAAATTCAAAACATTAACTAATTTGACGTCTATCAGGGAGACCCAAAATCACAAAGTGCTTGCAGGACCTGGTGAGGACTGTGGCGACTCAGGAATAAGCAAGAATCATGACGCTCTTCTTTGATCGGGAGCAATCGTCCCAAGGTAACGTCCCCAGCGCCTTTTGCTGCCGATAACCATGGGCGCCAGAGCAACTGTGAGCCAGTTCAAGTCTCACAGCTGTAGAATGAAAGACACAGGGTGGGCGTGTGCAGCTGGCCAAAGCCTGATCTTGTGGCTGCTGGCGGGTTGGTGGAATGAGGGTCTAACGTTGCAGCTTCTCTAGGGCAGGGGCAGCCCACTCCTTCCCACACCCTCTGTACCATACGGGATTCCTTCAAAACTAGGAAGGGAAATTAGAAGCCGGGCCACGATGAAATGACAAGGGCCCCTATGCCAGGCATGACTGTATTTTGATACCATTTCAAAATTATTATTATTATTACCTCTGTTTTCTCATATTTGCATTCTTTATTCTCTTTAAATTTAGTATTTGTTGTGCACTCTCTCTTCCAGCTAAGCTGCTTAAGGATGAGCACACATGTTATATTCTGTACTTAATCTCACAGTGATCCGCGCACAGCAAGTATTTGTGAGGTAATTTACAACCTAATAAACACGGAGTATTTATCTGACTGGCCTTTTTTCCCAACAGTTAGTGCTACCGATAATGGGGAATTGGAGACTTCAAAACAAAATTCCAAGATATGTTATAATTATTTAAACGTAGGTCTGTTTGACAACACATCCTGTGTTTATTTTCAAACAGTAGGAGAGTGCTTATAATTAGAAACAATAGAACAATTAAATAAATCTTGCATCTGCTGGTTAGCCACTTGAGGGGAAACAATTTTCTAACAATGGCAATGGTCAGGAAAGCTATGAAATTTAGGCCCGTTGTCTAAGAAAATCATTTATTAGTTGCTAAGCTACCAACCTTAAAAGGAACTCAATTAGGGGAGACAAACAAGCTGATCTAGACCCACTCATTTGAGAGCAGGAAGTTGGAGCTGTCAGGTGATTCGGGTGGATGGGTGGGTGGCAGGCAAAATGATTGACAAACTGGTCTTCGCTTGACATGAAATTTGGCTTTGATACAGCGAGTGACTGACAGGCTGGCATCATCAGAAAGTGTGGATTGCATGTTGCAGGGGCTATTTTGCAGCAAAGTGATTGACACATTTCAGAAATTGTCCCATAGATGGAGCAAACCGAAGAGAGATTTGTTTTGACAAGCATTTCCTTTTTACCTGTTGATTTTGTATATGGAGAAGAGAGAGGGTGAAATCCTCAGAGGTGCTAATTATTTATCTAGTGGATGTCAGAATAATGATGGCCTCGTGGACCCATGGCTGGATGGTGGGGAGGTGGGAGGTAGTTGTTCTAGTCCAGATTCCCCCCAGCTGTGCTGTCTGGAGATGTAAAAAGAGCCCTTCAAGGCTCCACTTTGCATCGGCTAAATGAGCAGCTTGCACTAAGATTATTTCTGTGCTCCATTCCAATCATTTTTTTAGTCTGTGTGATTTTTTTTCCATGGACAGATATTATTTTGCCACATCTTCTCCGTCAGATGATTCCATGACGTAAGCCACAGTGACTGGTTCATGGATATGCACATGACCCAAATTGTTCCAATGGGACCCAACCCTGGGATTTATGTATATTAGGATTTTAGAAAACAAGCTCCCTTCTCTCTGAGGCTCCCACATTAATAGGCTATAAGTGCTAGAAGTGCTGGCAGCCACTTTTTAACACCTCCTGTCGATAGGGTTGCCAAATGAAATACAGGATGCCCCATAAATTTGAATGTCAAATAAATGAATAACTCTGTAGTCAAGTAGGTCTCAAAGCTTATATGAGATATACTTAAACTAAAAAATATTACTTGCTGTTTATCTGAAGTTCAAATGTATCTAGATTTGCTGTATTTTTATTTGCTCCATCTGGCAACTCTACATCTAAGAACTCTGCTTGGGAAGGAAGGCAGCACAGGCAAAAGTGGGACCGAGAGACGCAAAGGGTTCCTGGTGGCAGCACCGAGCGCCTGGAGCCCAACGCTTTCTCTAGCTGTGCTCTTCTCAAATCCAAGCCAGAAAAACCTCTTTCTGACTCTTTCTTAAGCTCCCTTGAGTTTGGTTTCTCTCTGAAAACCAGAGAACTGTCTCTCTTTCTCACCCTGTGTAATTCTTCCTCTCACTTTGGCTATTGGGTTAGGACTCCATCAAAGGCAGCATTATTACATCCTGCACAAGGTGAGGCATTTCCCTGGGAATGTGTCTTATTCCCATTCTTGAATTACGGTTATTCTTTCCTGGTGATTTCTAACTTTCTTCTTTCTCTGCCTTCCTTGACCGTTACCATTATTTTTTCTAAACTTGGCAATTATGAATCGTAAGGCCATCAGAATCTGAGAGACAGTTTAGAAATGCTTACTGTTGCTGAAACATTGAATAAACAGCTCTGCCCACTTTTTGGCTTTTTTCAAGGATTTTGGCCAAACATTTTTCTGACCCATAAAATGATATTTGTGTTATTTGTAAGCTACATGATCTCAAAAAGGATTGAATCTCTCTGTGCAGTAAAAAAATTTGATTGTCTTATTAATCTGTTCTTTTAGTGTATAAATAACAGAAACCAACTTAGTTAGCTGATGCAAAATGTTAAATTATTTTTTCTAAGTATAAGGGTAGCCCAGGAAATACCACAGATGGGAATCCAGCCAGCCCTTAGAAAGAGACTGGATTCAGGAACTAGAGAACCATCTACGTATTCTCTCTCTCTCTCTCTCTCTCTCTCTCTCTGCTTTCCTTTCATTTCTACTTCACTTTCTTTCCTCTAGACATGGTCGGTGGAGACAGGTTTCCCTCTTTGGTGGAATACGGCCCCCCCAGGTGTTTCATGATTCAGGTTCAGTGACAGAAACTAACTTACTGGCTCTTAGTGCCAGTTTCTGGAAGACAGAACGTGATTGACTCATTTGAGTCATGTGTTCTTGCTCGGTCCAACTGAGGACAAATACACATAATGCAAACATGGCTGCGGAAGACCCATCCCTGTGGATCGCAGCCCATTCCCAGAATGAACAGAATCTCTGTGAAGTCACCAATACCCTAGTTATTAAGCAATTGTTTCTCCAAACCTCTCCTCGAAACTCTACTCTGTGAAGATGGGGGCTGGGGCCCTGCAAACTGTGGAGCTCCTTGGCCAACTTGAGATGCAAGGGTTTCTTAAGCAGTAGGCCAACTAAAGCCAGCCTGGCCAAATGTGGCTGTGAGAACCCGACTGGTAGGTCAGTCACCTCTCACCAAGAATGCCATATGGCCTCTTGGAGTCCAAGTACAAGCAGGAGTCCAAATATCTATCCACTGGCTTTTAAGGATCCATGAAATAAGAAATGGAAATATTCAAAAACTCTTTTTCAAAGAAATCTATAAACATTAGCTCTTAAAATCATCTCAGAGTGCCTCTAGTATGTCCATATTTGAAGAATTTTGTTTCAAGAAACTCATTGTGCAGAGTTCATTTTTGAAGACTCTAAAGGAAGCAGAGGGACAACTGTGTTGGTGGTTTCAAGTACTGTGCGAGTTCTCCCAGGATAGAGCATCATGACAGCTAAAGGCCTCAAGCAGAGGTTCCAGATGTGGACTGCCTGGGTCAGAGTCCTCTCAGTGCCACTCCCTAGCCCCATGGTATTGAACACATACCACAACCTTGACGTACCTCTATTTCTTCATCAGCAAAGTTGAGCTAATGAGTGTAGCTGCCATATACAGTTGTGAAGGTTGGCCGCAGTGGTCATTCAAGATGGTCAGCTATCTTGGCCTGGCCAAGTCTGCAGACCTGGGCTAAAGTAAGTACTCATTACGTGTCCACATTATATTACTTATTCTTACTGGCCTTTTGGGTCTTGAGGTCCTTTGAATTTTTTCTCAGAGGCTGTGGAGAACTATTAGAAGGAATTAAGCCATCTGCTAAATTCCATTCGTGCTCTGAGTGACTAGGACCCAGAGAAAAGAGAGAAAACGATGTGGACACCCTAAGCACAGAGCTTACCAAAGTATGATGACTTCGGTCATAAGTGCTGTTTTATGGCGTCTGTAAAGCTGCCCCTCAGAAAGCTCCTGGCAGATGACCTGCAGGAATGAGAGTGTGAGGGCAGCGGCACCGCAGAACATTCCACCTGACGGGCACACAGATCATGGGAAGGCCATGCCCATAAAACACAGTGTCTTTCTATTCTTTCCTCCTCCTGCTCATCCCCTGGCCCAGCCCCTTTGCTTGTGGTCTTGCTTCTCAGTTTCCAACTTCCATTCATTCATTCATATTTTAACTTTCTCATGTATTCATTCAAGTATCTATTCATCAGTGTTTTAATTATAGGCAAATATTTATTGGGTTCATAATTGCAGACTAGATCTAATGGGCTCTTTCAATGTGGTTGATTCCTTGATAAGTATGTCAGCACTAGCAATGACAACAATGACATTTATTGAGCATTTATTCTTTGTCAAGTACAATGACAAGTGTCATATATGAATGATCTCATTTTATCTTCATAAAAGTTGTCTAAGACAAGATTACTAGCAGACTTCTAAAGGTTTGGAGAAGTATCTAAAGAGAATTTAGGTGAACTGTCCAAAGTCACATGGCTAGTAAATTATAGAGCCAGGGTTCAAAATCGTGTCTGTGTAACATAACACATGTGTTTTTATCCACTAGTTGGTTAACAGATCTAAAACTCCAGTGTTTGTAATTCCTGCTAAGTAAAGAGTTCATAGGAAAGGTGGTACTTCATCTGTATTGTTAGGTGTGGATAAAAAGACTAGTAAGAAAATGACTTAAGAAGGTATTCATTCCAATCGAAAACAACACACCAAACATAACAGGGAAGCAGAAACCCACAGCATGGCCCCATTTTCCTAGCATAACTCATTGAAAGGGTATTAATATGTCATTGCCAATTAGTCAAAACCAAGTGCTGAGCTAAAAAGTTTCCCATTGAAAGTGACAGGAAATCCAGCTCAAACTGGTTTGAAGAATAACAGAATGGATAAACTTGCATCACTGAAAAGGCAGAGGCAGGAGCAGCTTCAGGTATAGTTTGATCTAGTGTCATCATGGACTAGCTTTGTTGCTTTTCATATTCCCTTTCTGCCTT
Source organism: Manis pentadactyla (assembly GCF_030020395.1). Classification (NCBI taxonomy): domain Eukaryota; kingdom Metazoa; phylum Chordata; class Mammalia; order Pholidota; family Manidae; genus Manis; species Manis pentadactyla. The sequence goes on from NC_080023.1 coordinate 170,097,282, forward strand.
CAGTAGCATCACTAGTTCTTTAGGCCTTAGATGGTTTCCCACTGGCATTTCCATGGTGTTTCATTTTACTGTAAAGAGGCTGGTCAAGTCTTCATATCTCCACACCACAGGAGAGGCTCTCAAGGAGAGAGAACTTTTTTTTTTTCCCAGAAGTCCTAGAAAGTACTGGTTCTGACTACGTTTCTGCCATTATGGAACAAATCATGGTAGTCAATGGGATGGGATGGAATAGGATTACTGGCTTTAGCCAGTCACAGTCTGCACCCTAAAGCTGGGGCAATGGTCAAAACCACAAAAAAGGTTCGGCTAATCATGGGTGAAATTAAACTCCAAGTGGTGTTATCTTAAAGAGGAAAATTAAGAAGTTAAGGCAGCAAAAACAACTGGGGCCCACTATACCAAACAACTCATTTTCTTTGTTTAACTATGTAGTGCTCAAAAGTATATTCCTTGAAGAATGTAACAGCTCGATTTAGGACCGCCCCAAATTGGAAATCTTGCTTTATTCATTATCATCTTGGAAGCATTTCTACACTAAATGCAGTAATAACATTTCTTTAACATGAGTAAATGTATTTTTTTCTTCCTAAAGTGCCTAAAAAGTCCCAACTTTCGAAATGTCAAGAGTAGGATTATGGTCACTACCCTCTATATCAGCTTTGCCTCCTGCCTAAACAAAAGGTACCAACATGTAACATTTCATTAAAATCATATTTCTTTATGATTTTAATACTGTGTTTCTTTACAGGGGTGGCATTTCTATTGCCCTTCTTTCTGTGTTGTTTAATCCACCAGTGTATTTGGCATGTGTAAACTGTTGCGATCACTTTTCTTTTTGTGACATTTTGGGAAGAGAAAAAAACTGCAGAGCTCAGTGGATGACACAGTTTGCTACAAGTGACAAAATAAAAATGTGAAATTCTTAAATGGTTTAGCATTTCCCCTTCCAGCCACATTATCTATCACAGAGAAGTGATATTCTAGGGGACTCTAGCCAATCAGAGGATAGGAGTGTAATTTTTTACAAAACAAATGTATGTATAAATTATCACCCTCTTTCCTCCTCTCCATAAATAGCAACACTAGTAGATCCATAGCTTGAGATACGGGAATGGATGCCATGTTGTACAACAATTCATCTTGTTTGGAAAGGCAGTGTTCAGATGACTGACCAGTTAAGATGCACCACTATACTTCAGTGTTGTCCAGCATCTCCTGACTACAGTGGTTGAAAGAGTGTGATTTTCCTTGTCTGTAAGAAGGAGCACATGTGTACTTGTAAGACAGAGAGAGACTTAAAATCAAAGGCAAAACTGAGCCATGAATGTTTTACTTGGTTTGCACAAAACTTATAAAATAGGGAATTTTTTACATTAAAGTTCAGATGACCATCTTCTGAAGATCTAGACATCTTTCCTAAGAAGGAAAATAATAGGCTGGAGTTGTATAGCAGCTTTATGTAGAGGTCACCTCCTGAAGACAGGACATAAGCTGTACAGTCTGCCTCAGTCTCCACCATTCCCTGTTGCCTCAGATCCGATGCATTCTGTTTTGTTTCCTTCCTGGACGCAATAGGCAGTTGAGTGTGTGGTGGGCCTTAATGTAATATAATGACAGCCCCATGGACTAAGAAGCCAGTGACTTTTTAATCCTATGTCCTTAAGAAATTTGTCCAAGATATAGGTTAGCAAAGGTGGAGAGACTCTGCTTTTCTTTTAAGATGTTTTTTTCAGAATCGGAACTACTTACAGTTGACTTGCATTGGTTGAAACAGAGTCAATATTGTTTAAAAAGCAAGACAAGATATTTCCAACTTTTCTGCAGTTTTAGTTTTCTTTGGCATTCTTTTGCGACTTTCTGAATCAAGCAACTTCTTAGGAGGTATATTAAAAGGTTTAATATTCACAATATAAATCACAGCCCTTATAAATCACAGCACACCGCACATGATGTAGTTGTGGAATTCCTGCGAACCTCAGCTGCCATCTTCGAGCCGACTATAAACGCGGTGTATGTCAGTTACAAAATTCCTCAGCAAAAGCGCTCCAGGGCTAATAAATGTTATGTTTTTATATTTTTGTCTTTTTCACTTCACAGTGGTATATTTTTTCATCAGAGAAAGGCAAATGTATATTTTCCCCATCTTCTTCCATTGTAGGGAATCCAAGTACATAATAGATGGGCAGCCTGGGCAGCTACCTGGCTCAGCTTCCCCTCAATTCACTTTCCTGTGGGAAGGGGAAGGCAAGAGAGAAGAATCACTGAGTCACAGAATGTGTGAGCTTACTCACCTGCCGTTGGGAAATCTGTAAAGCAGAATTTTGAGAGATTTTCCATATTTAACAAGTGTATTGCAAGCTGTTTGGGACTGCCTGTTTTTACTGCATACTCAGTAGGTATATATCTCATTCAGGAGTCAGAAAGTGAAGTATGGCCCTTGGGCCAGTCTAGCCAGCTGCCTGATTTTGTAAATAAAGTTTTGTTGGAGCACAGCCACCCCCACTGATGTACGTATTGTCTGTGGCTTCTTTGGCATTAGAAGAGCAGGGGTTGAGTGACTGCAACAGAGGCCTGCGTGGCTGGCAGAGCTGACATAAGAGAAATGCTGCTGATCTCTGATCTAATTCTCTGACATGGTAGAAAAATGTTATTACTTGTTAAATGCAGTTTCTTTAAATGATTAGTTCCCTCTGATATAAACTCCTGTGCTTCTCCAGGACATCGTGGCACATGTAATTATTTATTCATTAGCTATCTCATAGTATGATCTGCTTGGGGACCTCTGCTGGATCTAACTGTGTCAATTAGGAATGCTTTTAACTGCAAGTAACAGAATACTTTCAACTGTGGCTTAAACAGTGAAAAATTGAATTATCTTACCTAAGAAGAAGCCTGGATGCATATAAGGCTAGGTGTGATAGAGAGGATTCAGGATTGTGCAAGCCTTCATGGCCCCAGGCTGTGACTATCCTTCCTACCCCTCCATGCTCACCTTGCTGACTCTTTATGTGCATCAGCCCATGGTTGCAAACTTTTGCACCAGCACCAGGCATCTCATTGTTATTCCGGTGTTACAAGCATAGTAGAAGGAACATGAGCATAAAGTGTTCTACTAAGATTCTGGCTTTTTAACCCAGAAAGAACACCACCAGCAGAACCCTCCCCATTATATTTTATGGAACAAAATAGATCATACACCTTCCAATCATTTTTACTGCTCTAATCCCATGCTAGAACAAGACGGCAAACTAGTGGGCATTCAGTGAAAGTGTGTCAAATGGTGGTGGATATGTTTATGAATGAATGGATGAATTACAGACAAAAGCTTTTATGTTTAATTTTTCCCCATGGTGGGCAGCGGTAAGTTAGGGAGTCCTTGGTAGTAAAAAATGTTATGGGCTATTGCTTTCTCACTATCTCAACCTCTTCATTTTACAGGTGGAGAAAGTGAGGCACAAACATAGAAAGTTAGATATTAGAGTGAATTGTTATGGCTTCTGATTGTCTGTTATCCATGCCTCACCTTTCTTATACTAACTATGTAATTGTTCTTTGAAGAACCAGCTCTCCCAAACAATGTGACTGCAGTGAGGCAGGTGGCAGCTGGTCCCAAGAGAGAACATCTTTCCCAAGAGCAGCAATACTCTATCCCCCAACTTCACTGGTGGGTCTGGGGAAGGGCACAGTCCCAAGGTAATACAACTGGAATAAGTACACAGCTCCCCAGGCGCTGCCAGGATAAAAAACATGAGCCTGCGGTGGCTGGAGGTCAATGTGGGAAGCACCAGGCTGAGAGGGAGGCCCGCACAGAAGCAAACCTGGAGATGCAAAGAGGATCATTGATAAGCACCTGAACTAGAAATTTTATCTCCAGGACTCTTTCTGTTTAAAATAACAGAAAGTGGCTCTCAGCCTTTTAAAAGGGATTGTATTTTATTCTTTTAACTAACTGCAAGTCTAGAAGTAGGGAAAATTCACCCAAGAGTGTGTTTATCCAGTTAATGGTGGTGTCATCAAGAACCTAGGTTTTTTGTTTGCTTTTTTCCATCTCTTTTCTCTACTTCATTCTAAGGCGGGCATCCTGGTGGCTATAGCAAGGCTGCCAGTACCAGTTCTCCCTTCTTTGTCCAGTAAACAACCTACCCCAAGCAGGATCCGGAGATTCTGCCGCACTGGACTCCTTTCCCACCCAGGAACCAACCACCATGATTGGGGGAGAATCGAACGTGCTGATTGGTTGACGTCCTGGCTGGGTAGGGCGGAGTCTGTTTACACGGAAGTATACAAATCAAATAGAGGATGGATAGATCCTCAAGTGGAATTCCGGGTTATGTCAGAAAGGATGAATGGAGTGAACGCTGGAAGGGAAAACAACAGTGTCCGTTACCACTATTCATTCCTGGTCTTCTGAGTCATGTGCAGCAAAGATTTTCCTTTTGTCCTTAGGCCAGTTTGACCTAACTTTCTTTTGCAACAAAAGGGTACTTACTGATGGTGATATATGTTACCGTTGGCAGAACAGGCCATTTCTTAACCACGACACCTGGAGACACATTATCTACTTCCTTCATTTTCCTCCATGCCATTTCTCACCTCCTAATATACTAGATAATTTACTACTTGTTTTTTGTTTTGTCTTGCTCTTCTCATTAGAGAATAAGGTCCATGAGCACAGGGTTTGGGGTCTGTGCTTTTTTTCCTTCAGAGTTTCCAGCAACACCTGGTCCATAATATGTGTTCAGCAAATATTTGTTGAATGAATGAATGAGTGATTATATGAATAAATAGCATTTTCCTATGTCAGAGAGGAAGGGCCCTCAGACTCTACAGAGAAAACTAAAAGCCCAGGCTCCTGCTGGCAGGTGCACTGTGTTCCTAGTCCTCCGGCCGCCATCATGGATATAGGAGCTCCCAATCTTCCACCTTCCAGCTTCTGCCTCTGTTGTGGCACAGCTTGTTTTCCTCAGTTCATTTCTTTAAGTCCTTGAGTGTTTACATTTCTTGATGTGAATCTTGCCTGTGTATTTGAGTCCCAGTTCTTTTTCATTTGAAACTGACCGAGGAAGATATCAGTGACCCTTTGCTGGATTACCTTACCTACGAAGGGACTTTGGGCTTTCTCCCAGCTCCGGTCCAGCATTCTCTGCGCCATCGCATTCTCAACTCCAGGCACTGCTGGAGGTCTCTCTCCTACATTCCCACACCCTACAGTGTGGAACAGAACACACACTCTTCTTATTCCACACTAGAGTTTGCACCAGTGTGCCCCAGGGCTGACCGGTTGCAAGAGGATTACCTGGGCAGCAGAGAAGTCTGATCTTAGATACTCAAGGGGCACAGCTCCAGGGCCCTCAGATATCCAAGTGGGCTGCGGTCTGAGTCTTCCCAGCTTGCAGGCAGAGGAGACTGTGCCTCTCAGGCACAGATGGCATCCAGGTGTGGCTGTGCAGCTGGACTTCGTCTTGAAACTCCTAATGAGTTCTCCAGCCAGGATGGGTCACAGCCCTTGCATCCTCCCACAGCCCAGCCAGACCCCTAAGGCTCTCAGTGGGTAAATGGGCATGACATTAGTGTCTGATGCTCCTTCCAAAATGTTCCTAATATCCTCCCCATCTAGGGAATCATGAATTCTTTTGTGCCAAGAAGAATATCATGGGACAAGCTAATTTAATTCAAACAAGTTACTATCCTAGCCATGGTACTCTGTGAATTCAACCATCAACAATTAATTCAAAAATTTGATGATAGGAAACTTGAAGAAACATAGGTGTTTGTTAAGACAACATGTTTTTACATGTATTCAAATTTTTAAATTTGAAAACTCACTCTGCCACTTGCTGTGAAACCTTGAACATGTTACTGAAACTAGTGGTTCTCAAATGTGGTCCCCAGATCAGCAGCAGTGATAATCACCTAGGAATTTGTTAAAATGAAAATCTTGGGATCCCTGCCCAGATCTACTGAAATGGCGATTCCAGGAAAGGGACAGCAATCTGTGTTTTAACAAGCCCTCTAGGTGATTCCGGTGCACACCACAATTTTGAGAGCCATTGGCTTAAATGATATAATCTGAGTTTCCTTATATGTAAAATGGGAGTAATAATACTTGACCTCAAGAAGTTGAGAGGATTGAACCGAATAGACTTTACATGTAAAGCATTTAGCACAATGCCTGCCACTTGGTATGCACTCAATACATGACAGTTACAATTAATATTATTATTATTGGATTTCTTTTCTGGGTGGCCAGTGAATCATTCTGTGTGTCTGTGTGTCTATCTATAAAGTAGTAAAGAGGGGAGATATTTTAACATCGATCATTATAAAAGTAGCTAATTTATTGAGCTCCTACCCTGGGCCAGGTACTTGACTAATACTTGATGAGCATTACATTCAATCCTCATTTTAAAAATTGCTAAGAGAATCTGATTTTATTGTCCACCTCTTATAGGTGAGAGACAGCTTAAGTAACTCACCCAGAAAAATGCAGGTGGTGAGTGAAAAAGCCAGACAGTTTAGAGAGTGAGTCTCTAGACTTTGGGTTAGTTAAGCATATCACCATACCACCACTCCAAAGTAGTTTGCAAAAGGGACTACAGGGTGGCTGTTTTCATACCTACAGTGTTATTTTGAAAATAAGATATTTGCGGCAGCATATACATTAACATCATAGCTATTGACTAATGATAGAAGAAGGCTCTTGACAAGGTTTTTGCATGGAATTAGTTTTTTGTGTTTTTAAGAAGCCAGGGGCAAAGGAGAACCTGTGGCCATCCTCCATGAGGGGACTAAAGCCAGCCCAGCATCTGTCACCAGAACTTCTCCTTATGGGTCACAGTTTGGGGCACTGACTACCTGAGCCCAAAGAATACATTCAAGTATCCATTAATAAGAGAATCAACTAGAAAAAAAAAGGTGCCTCCTTTACCTACAGAAGGTAAATCTTCAGGCAAGGATTAAAGAGAGGAAATGTGAAAATGTGACCTGTAATTACTATTAAATATGTGTTAGCAGTTGTACTTAATCTGGGTTTTGGGGCCCAATGATGAATGCCAAATTTATAACATTTTTCAATACAACAACAAAAAAACTCTGGCACATAAATTATCAATGACATCCTATGAAACAATTTAAAAATAGATGAAATTGTATGTACATCAAAGAAACTTCATAACAGCTGTTGAATTTGCAAAATAAATATATTTAAGCACCCATCAAAAGATGTCCAAGGGTAAAATGCATGTTTATTCAGTGTAGTGTTCGCTTTATCCTAGAGAACTTTTCAGGGTCCCAAGAGGCCAGGAAAAAACCCCTGCAGGTTTTCTTCTTTGAGTGAATCTAATAAGTTTGTCCTTCATGTGAGAGTTTCTACCTAAATCTTTGAGGCTGTACCTCAGAGATCTTGTGAGCTGCTTGGATTAATGAAAAGTTCCCTGTGTCCCAAAAATGACAGGGTCAACAATAGCACCACTGAGCAAACACTAGTTTTGGCTTCTGCCTTTTATTTTATTTTTTTCCCCTCTTCCTAGCTCCACCCCAGCTAGCTCTTGAAAGGCCTTCTGTTCTGTCAGCCATAATGACATCTGCTGGCGGAGACAGGAAGTCATAAATCTGTAGGTCCCCTCTCAACCAAACCTTGTTAATGCTGCCATTCATCACAGGGGCTGGGGTGCCATCTCTGGAGGGCTGGACGCACAGAGTCCATTTTCTCCCAGACCCCTTTCCCAAGAGAGCAACCATTTTAAAAACAGCCACTTTTTCATCTCATGTTTGCAGACCTGAAATTCAGGCAGATGCAAACCCCACCGTCCCTGTGCAGCTCTTGGAAAGAAGCCACGATTCCAGCAACAATAGACTCGCCTCGATGTTGCAGGACCGAAGCGAGGCAGTTCTGCCCCGGCTCTGTCCTTCCCCGTGCGCGGTCAGCCCCAGCGGAGATCTCCTTCCTCGGAGCCCCTCTGCCTCAGTGTACTTCCTTAAGGACAAAACTTGGCTGGCAGGGGAAGGAGAGTTGAAAGAAGATTATATTTAAACCCTGAGTAACCTTTGTTCTGAACTAATTCAGGATGATGTTTGGGTTGTATTTCTTGGGAGTTCATTGTGTCCTAAACCTGGATTCAAGACCTGTGCCCAGGCAAGATGTAATCTGGCTCTTGCTTCTCAAAGAGCAGTCCCTGGATTGATAGCACCAGCATCGTCTGCTGGAGCCTCTTAGAAATGCAGCATCTCAGGCACCACTCCAGACATACTTGATGAGAATTCGCACTTTAAATAAGGTACTCAGCGGATTCCACTATGCACTGAAGTTTGGGAGGCCACGCTGTAAGTGGGGTTCTCAACCTTGACCCGTTGACATTTTGGGCTGCATCAGTCTTTGTTTGCAAGGACTTTTCCTGGGCCCTGTAGGATGTTGGGCAGCATCCCTTGACTCTACCCACTAGATGCCAGTAGCATACCCCTGATTCGTGACAATCAAAAACATCTCCAGACATTGACAGGTGTCTCCAGGGAGGAAAAATCACCTCTGTTGGAACTGGAGCAACTCAGGGTCTGGTCTATGGGCTCCCGGCATCAGCGTCTTCTCGGAGTTTGTTAGAAATACATATTCACAGACCCCTCCCCAAGCTTAATCAAATCAGGAACTCATGAGAGGTGGCCCAGGAATCTGTTTTAATTCTGCAGGAGATAATATGCAGGCTAAAGTTTAAGAATCCTGAAGCTGCCGAGTCTGAACAGGGAAAAGCAATTGGATAACTAGATAATTTGTGGTATGAAAGTCCCCGTGGCCACCACATGGCCAAGAGGGAGTAATGCGTGGTGCTTGAGCGAACAAGCTAAGGCCATACCAGGAGGATCTGAATCTGGATTTTGCCATTTGCTGGCTCCAAAACTTTGGGTAAATTACCTACCCTCTCTGTGCCTCAGTTTCCTCTTATGTAAAACAGGGACAACAGAAGCACTCTACCTCATTGGATTGTTCTAAGGATTACCACGTTCATATTTTAAAGTTCTTAGAACGGTGCTTGGCACCAAGTACTTCAAAAATGTTAGCTACTTTCATTATCATTACTATCATTTGCTTGTCTTTCACTAGATGTTTAAGTTTCCTAAGAGCACACAGGTGCTCTACTCCATGCTGCACCCCCAGCACCCAGCCCAGTGCCTGGCATGGAGCAGGTGTGTACTGAACCTCAGCAGGAAAGGAGGATATGCCTGTGGAGAGAAGAGGGTACCGCAGGAGCGCTCTGCTGCCAATGGCTTGGATTTATGCTCTGCTGCCTTCATACATTCTGCATGAGGATCTGAGTGTCCCTGAATGACTTCTGTAAATTGGCACCCTTGCAAATGCAGAGGATGGAGCTGATGTTTGTTTTATCCCTCAGTACAGATTAGACTGGACTTCCGTATAACTGGAAGTGCTGTATAAACAACAGTCGATCAACAAACTTGTATGAAATAATGAAAAAGCTAAAAACGTGGAAGTGCTTTCTATGTGTTGGTGTTGTGCTTCCTATTTCGCATTAGTTCATACAATCCTCTATGCATCCCTAATGGAATGGGTGGTATGATTTTCCCCATTTCACAGATGGGAAATCTGAGGTGCAGAGAGGCTAAATAATTTGCCCAGGGTCTTGGTCTTAGTAAGTAGTGAAAGTATTTTTTTAAATGCAGGTCTATCTGATTCTAAATCTACACTTACCTTTCTTTCCTGGAGCCTACCAGGTCTGGGGCCCTGCCCCATTCTTCTTACCACAGTCACCTGCCAACATCCACGACTATACCTGTAGGAAAGGAAGGAGCAACCCTGGTCCAATGACTGGTGGGAGTTGATGGATAAATTCCCCAACTCTTTGACCCTGCAGGAATCTTCTGCAAGTGCATAATCTACACTGACTCCCAGCATTCCCCAGCAGGATTAAGCTCTGGTTATCCACACTGACCACCTGCTTGGTAACACACCTCTTATTGGATGCTTCCCTTCCCTTATTCCCTCCTGGAGGTTTTTAGGATCATCTCCCCGATAAACTACTTGCTCTCAAATCTTTATCTCGGAGTCCGCTTCTTAACCAAAAGCAAGACACACGAACCTTCTAGAAAGAGGGTTTGCAACCGTCTTGGACTATTCGGCCATTTTCAGCCTGTGGGTTCCTTAACCCTGTTGGCCTTCCCAGCAATAGTTAAGGAGAAAAGACAAGCTGTATTGATGCACAAAAACAGCATCCAAGACAAGTCACTTTGACATAATCCTAGCAAGCAGGGGAAGAATCTCATGAAATTTTCAGGACAATAGGATGCTTAATGCCTAATCGTAATAGATAAGACATGCTCTGGATAAGACAGGAAGGTGTTCTCAGAGCGAATTATATCATTCTCTATTTGCTTCTGAAAGTTGAGGGGCATCTTTGGGCTCACAGGTCTAATGAGTCCAGGAAGGACTGCTTGGTGCACAGTTGAGGCGGCATAAAATATACCGGAGCCCAGAACTTAAAGGCTGCTTGTCACATGGTTTCCAGGCTGTTCTGGTCCTTACACTCACTTAATGTCTTCCTGTGGTTAATGAAGGTGAGCAATGGATTACTGGGCCAGCGACTTGGTCTGGATTCTTCAGCAGCAGCGAAATGCTGTCACCAACTGAAAGTGACCACTTCAACAGAGAGTGATACGTATTTTTAAATCGAACAGCTCCCATATCCCCAGCCTGCCCGCTCAGCAATCATCTTGTTTAAAATACACATAATGAGTAATTGCTGTTGCAAAATTCTGCACCTAGACAAATCAAAAGAGTTTTTGAAAAGAGAGTTCCACAACTTTTGGAGGATTTATTTTTAGAAGCAAGCTTGCCAATGCCTGAGCACCCCCAAACTTTGTCCTCTGATACCTTAACTGTTTTCAGAGAGCAAATTCTCACCAAGTAGAATAAGACATTCTCTTCTGTCTCAGTTGAGGGAACTCACATGAATGGACTAGTGTTTCAGAATGTAATTAAACACATTAGCATTTATCAATGACTGAAAAAATAAAATTCTATCACGATATTATGCCTGTGATCCGGCCCTGGCCTCCCCCCCTCACTGCATCACTTCTGCTCGCTTCCTCCAGGCTGGCCAGGGACCCCGACAGCTGCATCTCTTGTGTTCCAGAAGCATGGACGTCTCTTGCAGTTGCAGGCCGTGGCTCCTGGTTGTCTGATTTGTGACTTCCCAGTCTTGGTTCAAATGTTAACTTCTCAGAAAGGCTTTCCACGACCCCCAGCCCAGAGTGGACGCTGTCTGTCCATCCCTTACTCTCCATCCCAACATCCTGCCTTATTTTCTTGGCATTACTCTCCACGATCAATCTGGGGTTTCCTCTTATCTGGTTCTCCCCACCTCCAACAGGATGCTGCACAGTCATGCTGGGAGGGAGGAAATAACCAGAGATTGCCACCTTCAAGTGTTCACAAAACAGTCATTGGAAAGAGGGATGTCCTGAATGAGTTAAATGACATACGAGGAAGGCAATGAATTATATCCTCAAGGGCAAAATTGTACGGTACACTGGCTCTCAAACTTGGCTGCATATTGGAATCATCTGGGGGCTTTAAAAAATACTGATGGCTGGGTCCCACCCCCCCACACTAATGTCACGAGTCTGGGGTAAAACGTGGCCATCGGGATTTTTCAAAGCGCCCAGCTGACTGTAATATGCAGCGAAGTTTGAGAACACTTCTTTTTTAAGTGGAAGCATTATTTATATAAAGAAGTAAGTACACAAATCATAAGCATGCAGTTGATCTAATTTTCACAGATGGAACACGCTGGAGTAAAGAGTACCTCGGTTAAGAAAACACCAGCCCCCTTTGAGCCTTCTTATGCCCACTTTCAAAGGTAATAATTACCCTGATATCCGAGCCTAGATTCGTTCTGCCTGCTTGTATACTCACATATTTGGACTCCCTGTACAGTCTCTTTGCTTTGAGAAGTTATGGACTAGAGAAGTTTGAATCACACAGGCTCCACCTAGGAAGGCTTCCTGAAGGAGGCAGTATTTAAGGGACGATCTGAAGGAGGCAATAGACAAGACAGAAGAAAGGGGGGAAAGGGAAGGAATTTGGGAAAGGGAGGATAGCATCGATCGGGAAAGAGGCACAGAGGGTGGAATGCTATGTGCCCATGCTCAGTCATTCCACAGATTTTCACTCCCTGGACTTGGGGGGTGTAGAAGTAAGAGAACTTACATTTTAATTAGGACAAAAATAAGAAACAGGCAAATCCATGAAGAAGATACTTACAGATGGTCACAACTGCCATGAAGGATGAGAGAAAGAATGGAACAGAGGGAGTGAGGGAAAGGAGATGACATTTGAGTTCAGAGTGAGGAGGAAAAACAGATCTGGGGAGGAATCTTGCTGGAGGGAAAAGAAAAGGCAAAAGCCCTGAATAGTAGAGGAGGTATTAGGCTTGCTCACAGATCTGCCAGGACAGCCCAGTGACCATCCAGTAATTTGGGCGGCACCCAGCACAAAGTAGGCACTTGGCAAGTATTGGCTTTAATTACCCTGGTTTGGAGTCCAGTGGTAAGACAGCAAACTATACACAACAACAGCAGTTCAGTGTGATAGGTATGTGCTTCCTTGGACCACTCACAGGCTTGTGGGTGCAGTGAGAAGGCCCCTCGACCCCTCTTCCTAGTGCATCCAAGAAGAGGTGCCCTGGCTGATCACTGCATGCAACAACTTCCGCTAACTTCATTCACTTGTTACAAAATGCAACTTCTGCACAGGGAAGGTTCCCATGTCTGGCACTTTATCAAAATCACCTGGGAACTTTTAAAATTTTAGATTTTTCTGGCCCCACCCTGGGATTTAATTATTATATATTACTAATTTAGTAATTCTGGGGTGGGGCCTCTTTATCTTAAAAAAAAAAAAAATCTCCAGGTAATTCTGATGTTTAGCCAGTGTGGGAGTATATGTTCTGGAAGGTACAGGTGACTCATTCCAATCAGTTCATGTCTTTACACATCCCGAGGTTTGAGTGTTGAATTCCAAGATGCCAAGCTCCCTGGAGACCCAGACACAGCATTATTCCAAGCCATCAACTCTTGGAAAACGTTCCCAAAAGTGCCAGAGTCTGTGGTTTCACAAAGGATTCTGGAAATGCTGGTCATGCCCGTACCACCTTTCTCACATTTTGTCATCTCTACATCCCAGCCAAACCACTATTTATTCTCCATCATTCCTTAGCTGTATTTATTTTTAAAATCCATAAACTGTATCAAATATTAGATTACTTACCATAAATGGAGAGAAGTGTCTTTTGCTAAGATAGAGAGAATCTTAAGATGAATTCAGTAAAAATAAACAATTTTTTAAAAGTCTAGCTAGGTGTTTTTGCCCCTCCCAATCTTCAAAGCCTGAGATCTGTGCTTTCTCGGTTGAAAACTAAAAGTTAGCAACTATCAGGAGGAAAAGACCCACCAGCACCAAACTGAGACTTTCTCAGATTGAAAGAGAATCGAAAGGGAATAGTATTTTCATTAGGCAGTGTTTTTCAATGTCATGTCTACTCCACTGAAAAACATCTGGGTACCATTGCATTATGCATCCCACTAGGGTAGCCAGATTCTTCTTTGTTCATAACCAAGCTAAATACAATAGTAACAGTCAAAAAAAAAGTTAATGTAAGAACACTTTAGAAGTGTGGGTCCAAAAATATGTTGGTAGCCAACTAAAAAGTAGGCTTTGCAGGAGGTATTACAAGAACCCCCATCCCATTATAGAACTAGCTACTGAGAAAGAGGAAAGAGTAGAGGCAAAGTTCAGAGAAAAATCCTGGAGAGAGGCTGTGAGATTGTGTAGCCCAGAGTCAAGTACCCCTGCCTCTTTCCTGATTTTCTCCAAGGCTGGGTCCAGCTCCTGAAATCCCTCTTTCCTAGTTCCCAGCCTATTGGCAGTCATTTTTAACAGAAAGGTTTTGAAGGCAGAGATCCTGTCTTATGCATTCCAGCATCTCCTGTGCTTGCGGAAATACCTGGCACCTAACGAACACAGTAGATGTTCGTTAAATGATTGTAATACAACCCCTCAACTAGCAGGTGTGGGGGCTTCTACAGAACAGAGCAGATTCATTGTGAGTTTAGTACAGTCTTGGTCTCCTTTCTGTTCAGGCTTTGAGTCTATACCTCCTGATCCTGTAACTGTGGTTCCTGGATGTCAAGACTGTGGGGTTTTACTCAGTAAGCTGTGGTCCCTAGCACAACACTCTGTAAGGGTGTATTGAGTGATTAGAATTAGAATTAATACCTTTTGCTGGCATCACCGACTATGAAGTAGAGTTTTCTCTGCCTCGGTTGCCTAAGGACTAGGCTGGGATTGGGTGGGGTTGGCCGTGGGTGGACAGTGCTTGGGTGACTTGGGGTGGGTGTGTAATGACTTGTACCACACATATGAGGACAAATGAGCACTTGCCTCCCATGTGGAATGTTAAACATGATTAAACAATAATAACAACATATGATCAAACAGCACTTCACAAACAGTCCCAATAATGTGTTGTGGCTGATGGGTAGGATGGGGCAGTCACATTTCCTGTAGCCCAAATGAACTGTTCAGAAACATACCCGTGGAACAGGTAGGTCATCCTTGGTGATTCCCCATGAGTGAGGGTGAAGGTAGCAAGGGGGTGGGTTATAGGTGGAAGGCATTCAAGATCATATTGCTTAGGCCTCAGTTGTGCTGGGCGCATAGTTTGGGTGAGGGGGTGAGTACTGAGTGGGCACAGGTGAAACCCCATCACAGTGACACAGCAACAATGCCATCCCTTGACCTTATATGTTATTTAGTATCTAAGCCTGAGTTGGCTTTATAGTTAGTCCTATTGGGGATGTCCAGCTAGAAGAATAAAGGCTTTTTTAGCAAAAGTTCTCAAACTACAATGAGCAGGAGATTCACTTGGGGTGGGGGTGGGGTGGGGATTGCCTGTTCAAAATGTAGGTCCCTAAGCCCTGATCCAAAAGCTTCTGATTTAGAAGATTTAGGGCAGTGGTCCTCAAGCAGGGGCAGTATTTTCTCCCAGGAGACACTGGGCAATGTCTGGTGACGACTTTGGCTGACACACTGGGATGGAAGGGTCTGGCATCTCTTGGGCAGAGGCCAGGGGCACTGTTAAATGTCCTACATTGCAGAGAACAGCCACCATAACACAGAAATATGGCCCCAAATGTCAGTAGGCCCCAGGTTAGAACATATTCTAGGTAAGGCCTAGGAATATGCATCTTAACAGGGCCCAGGGTATTTTAACAGCTCCAAACCCTTATTGGAAAGTTCTAGACAATGCCTGTCTTTGTATTGTAGGGCCAGTGCTATCAGAGTACCCTTTGTGCCTAACTCTTCCACAGTTAGAACTTGACTTTGATCTGACTGTCCTTCGGATCCTTGCCTGGTAACCGTCCTCCCTGCCTCCAAGTCCAGGTTAATTGCCCCTCCTGAGTACACCTGTCCCAGCAGGCATCACTTTCTCTGTTAATTGTTTGTTTCTCCCACTGGAACCAAGCTCCTGAAGGGCAGGGTCTAGGTTCAGACCTGTCCCCCGCACCTCAAGAGGTGCCTGACGCATAGCAGGGCTCAGGGATCACACATTGGTTGACATCTGTCTCAGCTCTGGTCACATCTGCTGCATTGAGTCTAGAGCCACCCCCTCTTTCAGGCACTGCCACAGAACCCAGTCTTAACATCTTCATAGAACTTACCACTTGTTGATTTGCTTATTTTTCATTCATCAACAAATATTTTATTGGCACCAAACTATACGTCTTTGTCCTTTGCCATCACTGGGTTATAACAATAAATAAAGGAGGCAAAAACCTATCCTTCCAACAAAGCTTATAATCTAGCAGGGAGTTATGACCATACACAAAGTAGAAAACTATATGTAGTATGTGTGGCATTGATAGGCCCAGTGGAAAAAAATAAAATGGAGAAATGGGATGGAGAGTTGGGGTGTGGGTGTATGTGTGTTCGTGAAATTCTAAGGAAGGTAGGCCTCTGGGAAAAGGTGATATTTAAGCAATGACTGGATATCTGAGGGTGACTTCTCCGCTCTCTGATTAGAATAAATGCTAAGAGGGTCAGGATCTTCCCGTTCTCTATGGCTGTTTGGTGTCCAGAACAGGCACATAGTAGGTGCTCAATTAATACTATTAAAACAAAGGGGAAAATGTGTGATTTAACTATCATTGAGGCAGACGGGAAATTTTTGTTTTCATGACCACCCACGGATTAGAAAGAAGTGGGGGGACCTGGCCTTAAATTTAAGTGATGGGGAGGACATCTTTGTGGTCAGATTAGGAGGCTTGGAGGACGGAGGTCGCCACTGGCCAAGGTGCCCTGCCCAGCCCCGCTGAAGCACCCCTAAGTGGGGGCTGCTCACGGCCCTGCTCGGCAGCTCCCCGACCCCCTGCGGCGCCCTTCCCGGTGGCCAAGTCGCGCCACCAGGCTGCCTCCTTTTGGTCCACGACCCAGAGCGGCTCAGCCCCGCCTGCGGGGTGTCGCCCGGTGCGCAGGGCGCACCTGGAGCCTCGGCACGCCGGAGCCCGCCCCCAGCCCTTTCCCGGCGGGGCACTGTCCCTTTAATACACTCCCTCTGCCTGGCGCTCTGCGGCTGGGGAGTAAATTTCTCCCTGTCATCAGGTCGCGGGGAGAGGAGGAGGGGTAGGAGGAGTTTGTTAATGTTCAGTTTGTTCAGCGGGATCGATGTTTGCTGGCATCGCCTCGCCCTGTCTTGTGTGTGTGAGTGTGTGTGTGTGAGTGTGTGTGTGTGTGCGCGCGCCCATATGGGGGGGTGAGTGTGTGAGAGGAAGGAGTGCGTGCGTGTGTGAGTGTCTGTGTGTGTCTGTGTGTGTGCGAGTGTGTGAGTGAGTGAATTCCAGATTTTCTGTCTTGCCCAAATCCGCGCCTGTCCGCTCGCACATCCCTCCCGGACGGGGAGCTGACGGCAGCCGCACACCGACAGCGAGCGACCCCCTCCGCGGCGCGGGGCCGCCATCGACCTCGGCGAGGAGGAGGAGGGACAGGAGGGACAGGAGACGGCAGACGGGGAAGAAGAAGAAGAAACCGCCGCCTTCCCGGGATTGCCTTTTTTTCCCCCTTATCTTTACGCGCGCGTGTGCGTGCGGCGCGTGTGCGCCCCTCGCCCCTTCCATCCGAACGCGGTCTTGGATGTTTAATAAAGAAATCAAGTGTCTCCACAGTCACCAAAAAAAAAAAACAAGCAAAAAACAAAACCAAAAAAACCAAAAATTTCCAAAAAGCAAAAACAAAAAGAGAGGAAAAAAAAATCCAAAACAAACAAACAAACAAGGCAGAAAACCAACCTCTACTTGAGACCTGCCGGCACGAGCCCCCCCGGGCCTGCCACCCAGAGAGGGGGGTCTCCGGCCCGTGGCGGAGGAGTGGCAGGGGGGCTCGTCGGGGGGACCGAGGCCGAGCGACGCCCCAGGAGCCACCGGGCAGGAGGCGGAGGCGCCCCGGAGCGGCGAGAGAGACAGCGGGCCCCGCGCGCGGCCCGGGGCCGGGGCGCCAGGAGCGGGACTGGAGCGGAGCAGAGCGATGCCCAGGAGGAAGCAGCAGGCACCCCGGCGGGCGGCAGGTAAGAGAATCGGCTCCGCCTCGGGGCCGCCGGCCGGGCCGCCCTGCGCGCCGCGGGCGCCCCAGGACGCCACCCCCTGAGCTGTCGGGGGCGCTCGCTCCGGGGTCCCCGCTCGGCCCGGCTGATGCCCCCTTCTCCTCTTTCGCCTTCTGCCCTGTCCCAGTCCTCCCCTTCCCGGGCTCCAGCTGGGTGGGGGGGAAGCTATCCCACCAGCCTTTCCTCCTTAAACTTTCTTTCCTCCACCCTCTACCCCACCCCTAACTTTCTCCCACTCTGTTCCTTGCCTCCCGGGCCAAGGCTGGGTTGAGAATTTGGGGTGCGGAGCAGGGCGACCGGCCTTCCACCCCCGCATCCCTCCGCGTGGTCAGTGCCAGTGGCTTCTGGCCTCGAGGGACAGCATTTCCTCTCGCTGGGGTTTGGGGCGCTCAAGTGTGAGATGCCCAAGCCCCGTGCCGCCGGCTGGCTTTGGGGCGAGCAATGGGAGTTCAGCTTTGATCGCCAAGGTGGAAAAAACCACCCGGGAAAGGAATGAGCCTTTGAATATGTTTTCTGAAAGGATCCGCGTTTGGAAATCTAATCAACATTCTCCCTTCTCTTAAAAAGACAAAAAAGAAAAAAAAATTCCCATAGAACACTGAAACAGCTCTGGATTTTCTTTGCCCAGAGAGAGTCGCAAACTTTGTAAATTGATTTACTTGGAAGGAACTATCCCATCTGAATCCCTACTTCCCTGCCCAACCCCCCCCCCCCAAAATACGAACAGATTAATGGATCAGTACAATAGACCTTCTAAAGGATTTTTTTTTCTTTTGGGTTGCTTAATTGCTTTTTTAATAGTATGCTGGGGTTTTGTTTCTCGGAAGTGTAATATGAAAGTTCATTTTTCTCCTGCCAGACCCACCCACTGAAAAATCAGCTTTCCCCTTGATTGCTAGTTTTGATTTGACATTTGATTGATCACCTGTCATCTCACTGCCTTTGATCTATTCATTCTTGATATATATCAATAAATCACTCACCATGGTAACTCAGAGTGCCTGTGACGCAAGCCTTGCCCTCTAGATTCAGAGCCAGACATGCACAATTATTATCTTGTTTGGCTTTTAAGGTGGGTGTTTTTATTTCTTTGTGTCCTTTAGTTGAATCAGGGCTTTAAGCGAGAAGCTTAAGTTTGTTTTGTTTTGTTTTGTTTTGTTCCACCTCTGTCTTTACCCTCCCGCTTTCGGCAGCACTGTTAAGGCTGGTCTTCTGCAGACCTCCCACAGCATCTCCTTCTCTTCTAACGGAGAGACACTTCAGAGAGAAGTTCAGTGGAACACGTTCATAAACTTTGCAAAGACACTCTTAGAACAAATCCAAAGTTAGTTGCAAATCCAGGCAAAGCGGGTGTTTGTGTCTGAACAGCTGGACCACTGAGCTTATCCCCCATCGCGGCCTGAGTCCAGTTGGAATGGCAGTACATGTGCTTGTAAATATCCAGTTATCTTCCCTTGTGAGTGCAGAAGTGCTTCCCTAACCGTGCAGAGACTGGTTCAGATTGCATGGGGAAATATCATTTATAAAACTTTGATACATGTATCTTCCAATTGTTTCCCTAAGAGCAAAATTAGTAGAATATTTTTGGTGCTGTATGTATTTATTTAGAACTTGCCTAGTGAGGTGTTCTTTTTCCAACTCTAGCTACTTCTTTTGGAGACAGTTTCTCTCTCCTATCCCATCCCTTTCTACATTTAACTCACTTACATTTTTTAAAACTCAGATTGCTTTGCAATCTGACAGCACTGGGGTATGTGCATTGGCTGTCTAGACCCTGGAAGAGGAAGCCTGCTTCTTCTAGTTCTGGCAACAGAAGTTTAAGTGTAGCTAGATCATTAGAGATAACGTCCTTATTGTTGTCCCAAAAGAGAACCCTGGGCAACAGTCCAGCAAGAAGTGATACTGCCCTGAAAATTACTCTTTTTTTTTTTTTCCCCTTGTTGTTCCGGTAAAGGCCATCAACAAGTAGGCAGTAATTTAAATTACCAGAATGACTGGACATGTCTTCTTTGGTAAGCTCATTACAAAAAGTGCATTGCTCAGAATTGCACTGCTTTGATTATAATTATCCTCTGATCAATGAGGATCCAGGTGTACGTAACACCATGCTGTATCACATTATTTAAATTAGCTCCTTTTCATTACGCTGATATGTAGCCGAGCTGGCTATTTACTGTAGTGTGTGTGCATGTGTGTTTGTGTGTGTGTGTTAGAAAGTTGTGGCTGGAGTTTCAGTTTTCTGGCCTATTGTATTCCTAGTGTCTTTTTATATGTTTGTTTTAATGGCTTTTATTTTTTTCACTGAAAGAAGTGGAAAGCCTTGTCAAGGGAGTAATTCATTTCATACAGAGAGGCCCCTCTTACGGTATTTATTTGCTCACATATTAATAAAGTGAATATTTTTTCATGCAGTGTTTCTTTCCTCGGAAGTCGGCCATGCTGTACCCTGTTTTAGCTGAGGTGGCGGCTCCCAAGTGAAGTTAGCCACTTTGGGGTTCTTGAGTCAGTTACCATCCAAGGCAAAAGGGAAGGTGGGCTCTAGCATTGTAGCCGTACTGACTTTTGTCACTGCTCAAAATTAAACACAATGCACAACTGTAAGTAATTATTCCCACGGACTGATGTTGAAAGCTTGATTTCTAGCTTGATTAATGAATAATGTAAGATAGAAAAAGCCTGAGAGTGAATCAGAGCTGAGCCTCTCTTTCCCAAGAACTGTTCGAGGCAATTTGATTCCTTTGCATTATTAGTTTTAAGTTCCATGTTTCACGGAATCCATTACAGAACTTTCTAATAAAGCAGGTATGCGGATAGAATGAATGAGATGATATTATAAGTGATAGGGAATTTTCATCTTTATGTGCTATATTCCTCCTCCCTTTAAGGGAAGAGATGTAAGGTAGGCAGTTCTGTTTAAGGAAACAGCTAAGTCCGAACATTTCCCTCCGAAATGTCATTCTTCCTGGCTTTTTCTAAAGCCACGCTATTCTACCATACTATTACTTCAGGCAAGAAGAAAAGTTTATAAAGCAGCCTATAGCACCCCAGGGGCTTGTGTATGTGTGAGTGTGTGTGTGTGCTGGCGCTTCCTTGGATGTATATTTCACTCACTCTAAAATGTATCCACTTTTACCTAAGAATATTGCATGATTCTGTACTAGCATTTTTTCCCTCTATCCATTTTAGCCGAGGTAAAGAAGATGGCAGAAAGGTAAAATAAAGCAGAACAATGTTTCATTTGTATTTTGCAGGATGCAGAGTAGTTAAAATTTTTAAATTGAAGACTCACACTGCCAGCTCTCCTATTTTCTGCCATATATTGCAGCCTCTGTATACAGACATGTGTAATACATATTTTATTTCACCATTCCGAACTATAGTTTTTATATAATGCCAGCCAATTGCAATAGAAGGCAAAATCTTTGGGGATCGTATACAGGTGAATATCTAATGTATATATAAATTATAGGATTCTGCTCCTGTGCCCCGCAGAGAGAGTACATGTTTCCTTCATGCTGACTCTCAGAAGCATTCTGATAATCCAGATCTAAGGAAAGTCTTGCAGGAAAGAACAGCTCTCTCAATTTATTTTGTTTATTTAATATGGAGATGAATAATGCAGATTTTGTTTTCATGAATGTCCTTGTGTGGCAGTAAACATTAGACTATTAGCAATCATTACTTAAAAGTTGCAATTTGCACCTTAATAGCACAGGTTATTTACATGGGAAACATATTCAGCAGGGACAATTCTGAATACTGTGATAGGAGTAGAAATGACCTGAGCGATCTCCTTTCCAAGCTCCTGCTAGCAAGGACTGGATTAACTGGTGAGGGCTAGGCAAACTCAACCAGCAGGGCAGGGAGAAGGCAGGCAGCTGGGGGTGAAGTTTACGTTTAATTTACTGGCAGGTGGGATAGGGTTCAAGAGAATAAGAATCCGGGTGGAGTCCCCGACCCTGACACTCTCACTTTGTTTAAACATACTTCAGAAACACAAGTTCTCATCTTTAAGATTTAAATACTGCATGCCATAGACCCCATTCACTTACCCAAACAGTAAGGTTTTAACAGATGAATGGAAAAAATACACACACACACACACACACACACGCGCGCAAGGGTCTTAGTAGCCTGAACTGTTTTGGCTATTCTTGTTTTTTTTAAAGCAGTTCCCTGGAAAAGGAAGGACAGATACCTTGAAACTGCATCCTCCACCCAGTGTTTTGGATGGAAATTGATTACTTAAGTGGTCCTTCCCACTCCCCTCCTGATTTCTTTCTCCCACCTCTCACCTCACTCTTAAAGACCCAGATTGAATGGGACATCTCAAAAGCCCATTTGTTTTAGGCATTTATTGATTTCATTTTTAATCTGCCATATCAGGACACAATACATTAACCCTAATCAGCAGATTGCAAGTGACAGGGCGTTCTAGTGGAAGCTCGGTAAGGGAGAGGGGGCTCTGAGAAACTTTTCCACAATGAAAATCTTGAGGCTTGGGGGTTGGAGAGTGGGTGCTACTTTTGAGGAGGGTAAAAGCAGTCATCAGAAATACTATGCATTTATTTTTCCACCACCTTGCATTTATTTTTCTCCAAGTCACCTAGATTCTACTGCTCCAATTTGGAAAACCTTCACAGCCAACAAATACCTCCTAGGCATCTTTAGCAAATCTGTCCCTGGAAGCATCTCACCTTTTGTCACATTCTTCAACACAGACTTATGCTTTCATTTCATCCCATCTGAGTTCTCACTCATTTGACTGAATTTCTCCAACTGGATAATACCTGGGTTGATCTATTTATCTCTCCAGTGGCTTGGGAATTGTACTCTCAACAGAGCAGGCTTTAAAGGGACACCAAGCCTGGCAGTATTTAAGGCCGTAAAAATGATGCACTTCTGCTCATCTCTACAGCTGGGCTTAGGAAAATCAGCCGAAAGAAAACCTGGGCCTTATTGGTGTTTGTGCTTGGTCTGTACTTAGCTGACACAAGTTAAATGTCCAGAGTAGAGCTTCCCATCCGTCACTGTATTGTACCATCAATTTTATTTAGGTATGTCATGGTCTGGGAAGACTCAGCCACTATTTCAAAGGCAATGCCTGTGTCCACCCAAGTTCCCTTTAAAAAGCACAGAATTGCCTAACAAATTCTATATTAAGACCAGGCATACACAGAGTATCATTTCCGTTTGATGCAACGTCAGTTGGAAATACATTAAACTAACAGACAGTGTCTTGCATCGCTTCCCTGAAGCAGTGCTTTTTCATTACATATTTAATTACAATCAAATTGAGCGATTTTATAAAAAAAAAAGTCAGTGATATTAAAAGAAGCTTGGCACACAAATCATTTTATTGCTTTGCAGTTGAGAATGCTGTTATGTTTTTATTTATTTGGGAGAAATTTATTTTCATTTTCTAATGTTGTAAGAAATGCAGGATGTCTTTTCCTGTACTCTGGAGCAGGGACATCTCATCCTTCTGCCTTCATTGAGCCTGCTCACCCTGGAGGAGGTTTTTATATCCATCTTTCAGTAATTTGTAATACTTTGTATTTTTAAAAATTATTTTAAGTTTCATAAGGTCCATTTAAAGTTAGAAATTCTCTTGTTCCTTCGGGTGACCTTTGGCGAGCCGCTCTTTGATTATGAATGAGCTTAGTCATGCCAGCCACGTAAGAAATAACCTGATCAAGAGTGTTTGCTTGATTGCTAGATATTGCAGTAAAAAAAGCCACTATATATTTAAAGGCCTCTATCATATAACATTATTTACACTGGATGTGGAATTTCTGGTTTTTTTTCCCTACTACTGACCTTGAGTCACTTGTATAGGAACTTTTTTCAGAGGAAAGGATAGGGTTTTTAAGTGGGTTTCAAGATACACTGGGTCTTTAAGAAATTATAGTAAAAATTTAGAGACTTTAGAGCCCACATATCCACTTCCGGTGAATGTCTGCAAACACATAGGAGAGCGACTCTGCCCGCACATGGTTTTGCATGTAACCTGCACGTTAATCTGCAGTGTCTCCAGCACTGTGACTATATTTGTGTTGCTCGTTTTGTCAGAGAAACCATCACAAGGGTATTGGGCTCAGGTCCTTTGCAAAGACATATACAGGAACAGACACAGAAAAGAAATCTGAGACGCAAGAGGGAATTGCTGATAGATTTGTTTCCAAAGCAAAACTCCGTGGGTGACGTGATTAAGTAATTCGGTAGGGTTTGAAAATCATCAAAATAGCCAGGTGGAATTTTCAATTGTAGCCTTTCTCAATCTTTAGCATTCCCTCTCCAGAAAAAGATGTCCTCTGGGCATCCACAAACACTTTGTGATGTCAAAGCAAGGCTTAAAATTGTTTAAGATTTCAGAAATGACATTTTAGGAGGCACTACTAGATAATCCTATTATTAATATATCAATATTATTTAGAAATGCTTAACAACAGGGAAATGCACGATGCGAAACTTTGGGAGATATTGAGTTTAGAGAAATTACATGGAAAAATAATACCTGGATCACATTTGAAAGCATTTGTCTTGAATTTTGCTCATCTAAATGACAGATCTCTTTCCATCTGTGTTACTTAAAAAAAATTTTCAGTATCGCCATTTCTACTACCCAACCTCCAGCAGGGCCTGATAAAGTTCTCTCTGGATGTATAAAGATATAGGGCGTGATCGTTCGCATTCCTTTTAAAAAAAACAGTATAAGAAAACCAAATGTGGACGTGCAAACTAAAGTAAAATCCCAACAAGCTCGATAGCATAGCTAGCTCAGGGTTCAAGATCGAAACTTTGTTTGGCAGGGTAAGAAGAAAATAGCATTGCATTTTAACTACACATCTCCCCTTGGCAAATGGGAAGCAGTGAAGCACGGAAGATTTTTAAGGAGCTTTTCAGCTCTTTTGCATCTCTCTCCAAAGACTAATTTAATTGAAAGCTGTAGTGTCCATTTATGCTAAAGGGAAAGCCTCATGTTTTTATAAAGCTGCTAGATACGAAGGTGGGGTTAAAAAAAAAAAGTGTTCTGCAGTTTCTGTTAGTGCAAAAATTAAGATCATTGGTCTTAATTAGTTGAGTGTGTTCAGAACTGAATGGTCTGAAATCACCCCTGAGCTTTCTTCTTAAAGCTACATCTAAGTCACATGGACATCACATAGTTCTGATATTAAGGTGGGCAGAACACAGTTACTGTTTTTAATGAAAATAGTTACAAAGGGCAGAATGAGATAAGAACGGAGTTGTCAGCAGCCATGCTGTTTGTAGTGAATTTGGAAGAAACTTCCCCAATGTTTTACTATATCATGAAAAATCCATGAAATCTGGTGACCTGGGAGATACAAAAAGGAGACAGCAGGTCAAGGTCCTCTAGAGGGGAGAAATAGCATGTGTAAGCGAGAGCAACAGCATATAAATATTTCTATAAACTGCAAGGAGCTTACTTTAAATCACGTCAGTTTATCGGATTCTTAGTATTTTCTGTGTATTCAGAAGCCTCTGTCCTCTACCCAAGGGAGATATGAACAGCTTCTGGCCAAGATGATGCTCTAGAGCAGAGTTAAATCTACTCTATGCGTTCGGTACCATCCGGTACAGAAGAAATGCCGAAATGAAAAGCTATAAGCATGTTTTATATCAGCATTGCCGGTGGCTATTCCCCTTTATTAGAAAGTTGGGTACATGGCATCATGCTGCTTCTTGTTTTCCCTCCTGAGATTAGGTTTGAGATCGTGGATGGAGCTGTGGAACAGGAGCGGGTGACTTGGGTTCTGGTCCTGGCTCTGCCTTGGCTGCTTATGTGGCCCTGGGCAAGCTCAAGAGAGATACCTTACTCAAAGGATAAGAATGTGTTTGGGAGTCAGACTGACCCACATTCAAATCCTGCGTCTATTTCCTTTTGGCCATGTAAACTTGGCCAAGGTGCTCAAATCACTGCCCCCCACTTCCCATTCTACATGGTGGGGGTACTCAGTTCTTCTTCAGTAAGGCACAGGTTTTTTGAAAAGATTAGATGTAACTAGGGCTGTAAAAGTGTGCTAAACCTATGAGGGGTCACGCCTAACAGTGTCAGTGTGTCTTTCCCTTGATAGCCAGACCTTGAAAAATTTATATCAGAAGGGAAACAAGCCACCTACTGATTATCATAGGACTAGGGCGTCAGAGCTGGGAAGAAATCAGACGTGGGTGCCTTTTGGTTTATAAAACTGGAAATACACTGAGTAGTGCTTTAGCCTCTTCTGAGAATGACTCATGCTGGGCTGGTTGGAGTCCTGCACCAGCTCAGAAAAATGTTTCTTTCCCCAAGAAATAGTAATTATGGTCCAAGCAACAGCAACTGTAACAGCACAGATAATCTTGTGTTGTAAGCGCTTATTGGGTAACAGGCACTTCACCAAGGCCCTATATATTTGGCATTCATTCATTTAAACAACAGTTCTTTTTGAGTCCCTACTATGTGCCAGGTCCTGCTCTGATCACTTGCATCCCCAGTGTTAATGGATGGGTTCACGGGTGATCCCATGGGATTTTACCCTTCATTTGGGAGAATCTAGCAAAGATACAAGTAAATTAACAAAGGAAAAAAGGATACTTTTCCTAGAGAGAAAAGCTCCATGGTGACCATAGTTGTATAAAAGCAAAAGTGTGGGATTAGCAGTTAGGGTAACATTAGCGTTGGTGGTCAGGTGAGACCGGCAGGGGACATCTGAGCTAAGTCTTATCCTTGAGACATTCCTATGTGTGAGATGCTACTGTCATCCCTATTTTACTAATGGGGATCTGAGTAACCTGCAGAGAAGCACATTCAAGGTCATGCAGTGGCCGGCTGAGTTTTGAACTCCCTGCTTCCAGGACCCAGGCACTTACTCCACTGGGATACTCCATCTAGAAGAGCCATAGCAGCTTGCCAAGGAGGGACCCTCAGTTCCCGTTATCCTTTCAGTGCATCTGCTGGGGTGTCTAGGCCTGTAGGGAGGGTGCTAAGAACACTGGATGCTGCCCTTAGTGGAGTCTCCAGATAGGAACTTTGGGCCATGTTTCACAGAGGAAGGCGATTCCTCCTTGAGTGTCCATGCATATGTGTGTGCATTCATGTGTTCATTCATCCAGCCAATGTTGACTGTCCACCTACCGGATCCTGGGATATTGCAGCAGGAAAAGCCCCTGTCCTCACACAGCTAATATTCTTGTGGGTGAGACCAAAAAGCAAAGGAATAAATAAATAATAATATTAAATTAGTTGTAAGTGCATTTCACAAAAATAAATCAGGGTGAATGGGTACCAAGTGATGGGAGGGTTGTCAGGGGTGGGATTTCTCAGGTGCTAATATTTGATCAGAGCAAAAAGTAAGGGTCTAGCCAAGCGCCGATCTGGGAGGGGCATTCTTGAAGGTTGAAGCAGTGGACGCCTAAGGTGAGAACTGGCTTGCATCTGAGTCATGAGGAAGAGGCTGCTTGGCTGGAGCAGACGGACACAGGGGAGAGTGCTTTGAAGTGAGGCAGGAGATGCAGGCAGGGGCAGGTTGTGGGTGGCCTTCTAGACTTGATTCTAAGTGTGATGGGGTCCATTGGAGGGGGTCAAGCAGGGAAGTGATGTGATCTGCTTGGGCTCTTAGTAGAACATTGGCACTTGCTTGATTTTGCAGGTGGTGGCAGACTGAGGGGTGTTTATCCACCCCGTCTACTTACCCTGCCCCTCAGTAGTGGTGAGTAGGATGCTGAGAATGATAGAAAGAAAGTCTCATTCCTAGTCTTTTTGGAGGGATTGATGGGTGCTGGGATGGATGCTGTCTGTGAGGCTATGGAGCAGCAAATGGTAAGAGCCAAGCAAATCTGGGCTCCATTTGTAGTTCCTGGCTACTTAACCAGCCAGAAGTGTGCTTTGAGGGCTGTTCCTTACCCATGCTGTGTCTCAGTTTCCTCATCTGCCAAATGGGGCCATGAGTTCTCCTCTCATATTCTGCTTGTGCCAATTAGGTTGGGTGATGTAGATAAAACGCTTGGTGCAGTCCTGCTGACTCTGGATCTTCTTCATAAATGAACGGTGTGGTTCTCTTCCCACTGTTATTTTTTCTGTAGGAATTCCAGGAGACATCTAAGCACTTAAATTAGTCCTTGGTACCAATTAGGCACTTTAAATATTTCCTGTTTAATGAATAAATGAAGCCGTATTACTTTGTATACTAATTAATTACTTTTGAGTATAAGGATCTCTTTTACACATCTAAAACTTTTTTGTCATACCTGTATACCAATCCTGATCATAGCTGGACTTCGGATATTTATCATTTTAGGAGATATTAGTGACAAAATGACAGTGGTGAACTTGTATTTTGTTCATGACATCATCTGCTGTCAGTTGAAGAGCAGTGATTCACCTTTTTGCAGTATTATTTATTAACCTGATAGGCAGTGTGGGCTTGTGATATGGATTTGTAGACTTCTTCCTTCATTAAGCCGAGACCCGCGGATGGGGCATGGCTGATGGAGGGAAAGGGGTTGAGGACCCTCGTTCCTGACCCCCCAGTTGGCCTCTCCCTCTGCTCCCCAGGGGCCCAAAGCCTCCTAGGGTTTGGCAGCTCTCACCCTCCCCCACTGGCAAACCTGTGCTCATCCCCTCAGGCCCCAAGGCGGCATAGCTTAGGCATCGTTAAGCTAATAGGAGGAGGCTACAGGCTGTTTCCTGGTAACGCCTTCTTCATTTTTTAATTGTCACCTTCAGATAAGTGTCTGAGAAAGGGAAGAAGGGAGGCTGGCTGGTGCCTGTTAAGGTATATCTTAGGACAAAGGGATTTGGGATGGCGAGAGCATCTGAATGTTTGCAGCGGCCTTTATAGAACCAATGTTAGGGAAGGTCCACTGGACACCAGGTACCATGGGAGCTGGTGAACTACAGCCTCCAGTACGGTCGGCAAAGGCCTGTCTTCTGGAAGCTTACATTTAGGGAGGCAGGCAGGTCACAAATAAGCCAGCAGACACGTGTGTCACATCATGTCAGGGTGTGGTATGTGCAACAGAGAAACTTAAAGGAGGGTGAGGGGTGGAGCTTGCAGGAGAGTGCTGTGTCAGAGAAGATAGAGGGCCTGGAGAGACTTCTGCAGAAGTGACTCTGCAACTGGGTTCTGAGTGAGGCGGAAGGGAGAGAAGTGCCACCCTCGGGGGAAGGCAGTTCCGGGCATGCCTAGAAGTGTGGCTGGAGTGGCGGTGTGTTGGGGGTTGCAGCTCTGGGGGAGCAACAGGGAGGCTGGGGCTTGGAGGGCAAGGGATCCTGGAGGAGGGGTAGGTAGGCTTCAAACCTCTAGGACCAGGAACACTGGAAGGAGGGGGTTCTAACCAAAATGGGGAGCCTTAGCGTGTGAGGGAGCAGGAGCGACACAGGATCTGACTTCGGTTTTCACGGCATCTTTCTGGCTGCAGTCTTACTCACCAGGGACCAAGACTGCAAGCAGGCCGACCACTTCGGAAGTATCTAGTCAGAAGTGGTGATAACTTGGACCAGACTGATGGCGGGAGAGGTGGGAAATTTGGTCCAAAGGGAGACACCAAGATGTGCAGGAAATGGCAGGTGGCCCTGTGAGCAGAAACAAGGACTACCCTGAAAGCTGTACATGCACGCCTGGCTGTGTTTATCCTGCGAGTATCTTCTCTAATCCTTCTTTTATTTCTCCTCCTCATCATGAGAGGGTTCTTACTGAAAATTGTCAGTCTATCCTTCTCTGAGCCCAAGTGGAAACAAAGGGGAGTGTCTGGAGCCACATTTATTCTAGAACTGACCGCAGAGGGGATGAGGCCTTTCTCTGCAGAGCACATTTCCTGAAGCCCTACGATCACCTCTTCATCCATTTCCCCACCCCCGTCATGCAGGGCAGTGTCAGGGCGGACCCTGGAGTCAGACGCGCACCGGTCAGTTTTTCTCCAGTGGGTCATTGCCTCACTGTATGACCTTAGGCACTTCTACCTGCAAGAACTTGAATTTCCTCTAATAAAAGGACTCATCTCATTGGGTTTCTACAAGGATTAATTGAGGTAAATCAGATTACGTGCTTAGCACAGTGCCTGGTACGTGGTAAGCAGTCAGTAAATCTGGTCATTACATTAACAAGCTAATAATCCTCTCCATGCCTCGATTTCCTTATCAGTAAGGTACGCGTAATGAAAACTCCTTCTTGGGTTGTTGGCAGAAGCAAGGTATGAACACCTGCAAAGCACTTAGAACAGTGCCTTGTACATAGTAAGCACTCAATAAAAGTTAAATTTAAAAATCATCACCATGACTGTGAGCCTGTAACCATGAAGGGAACTTCTGTCTTATTTGCTCTATGTCCACAGAACCTAGCACACAGCTGGGGCTCAGCACATGTTGTCTGAAAGAATGAATGAATGAATGATGGTTTTTAGGAGTGAAAGTGACCAACCCAAGGACACGAAGGGGCGTCTCTGCGGGGACCACTCACTCTCCCTGTCACCTCCTCCATTGCAGGCTCCTGTCTTCTCTACCCAAGCCTGTCCTGGTTTCATTTCATTTAATGAGGAAAGCGATCCCATCCCTGAACGTTTGTCTAAAGTCACAGTTGCCCCATTCTGGGCTGGCATGCCGCCGGTGGTAGTTATAAGTGGCACCGAGTCACACACAAAGTGGAAACAAGGTCTTTTTTGCAGCATTTCAACCCCTCTGATTTAATGAAGAAGGAAATCTCATTCGGTGTTAGCCTGTCTTAAACACCTCTCTCCTGCTTGTTTATCAGAAAGAGCAGACCTCAAATTTAGAGACTTTTGAAAGCAACAGTATCCAGTGAAATGTGAAATAGCAGTACTTGGATTTTCATTGTCTGATTATCATCACTTATGGGAAATGACACTGGTTTTCCATTGACTGTAGTGATACAGCTTTTCATTTTAAGATAAAATTATGTAAGTAAAGAAAAGAGGGAACCCTTGTAAGGAAATATATAAAGAAAGCAATAGTCTGAGGGGAGGATGTTGTACAAACTGTGCAGATGGGACAGCGTGACTGCATATGAGGGCACCGTGGACGCCCGGGCCTGGGGAGAAAAGGGGTTCAGGGCCAGCTGTGAGCAAGGGCTGCCGAGTCACACTCAGGTCAGAAAAACGCCCGGAAGACAGAGGTTTTCATTAAAACTTCAAAAACTTTGAAAACCAGAAGGAACTTCCCCTCCCAGGATATCAGAGAGAAACTCCGGAATGTCTTTTATTCACCCAGGAACTGTTGCAAATACGGAGGGACTGGGGATAAAGTTCTGGTTTTGCATCTGGAAGGGAGCAGTGGTTCTCAACCTTTATTTGGTTGAAAGAACTTGTTACAATGCAAATTTGCAGATTCCCAGGCCACAGGCTAGTGGTTCTGACTCCAAAGGAAGGGGGTTGAGGCCTGTGAATTTGCATTTTATTTACTCAGTATGGCTTTGACTTAGAGCACATGGGAGAAAATCTGGGCTCCTTCCTCCTCCAGCTCCTCCTCTCTCTCTCTCTCTCTCTCTCTCTCTCTCTCTCTCAATTCCAAATGCCAATGCATTTAAACATTTTAAAAGTGGTTTGGGGGGTCCATTTTCACTTTCGGCTTTTAGTCAACAGAAAAAAGTATAAGAATTCTCTTCTCTCTCATTCTTTCATGGAAATTGCATGTGTTTTTAGAAATGGGGGGACCGTTTTCCCTCATGTATTTCAACAGGAGATGCGTCCATTTATGCATTTGTCTACCTGGTCACAGCACGAACCATCAGAACCCAGAGAATCCCATGGCTAAAAGGGCGAGAGACAAGCAATCTGGCAAATATACGGGCGCCCCATCCGCTTAGGAGCAGGCTGGGAACCTGGGCACCAGACCCAAGAGGCAAGAAAGAAACGTGCAGTCACGCAGAGCCGGCTATTTATTTTGTACAGTCACTACAGACCTGGACCCTCTATATAGGATGAGACGGCAGAAAACCTGTCTTCATTCTTTGGAGCCTCTCCACCTTTCATATTTTCTCTGACTGTCTTCCATGAGGCTTTTTCCTTTTTTCTTTGTTGATTCCCTCCCTTTTGTTTGCTTACTCCTTCCAGTAATTGGACTTCCAAGCCTTTTCTGTATAGCACCTGTGCCTCCATGGATAAGTGTGATAAAAACAATGATGGTGACCATGAGGGAGAGGGTGGTAATCCTAATTTTCATTGTCATAAGGGCTGCCATGCATATGTCACTATCAGTGCCATGCGCTGACCTTCATGACACTAAACCCAAAGTCTACACTCAGTAGTGAACGTTTACCAAATATTGACTACATACAGGTGGTGTCCATAAAGTATCTCCCCACCGCATCCCGAAAGCCAGATAGTATTATTATTAATGGCCCATTGAAGAGATAAGGAAATTAAGTCTGGGAAATTTAAAATAGCTTGAAGATAACACAAGCTTTTAGAAAAGATATTGAAACCCAGGACTGCTTATCAGAGTCCAAGTACTCAGACACCGTTTTGTTGCTTCTCACAGGATTTAATGCTTAATAGCAAAGAGTCACATAAATAAACCTTCACAGTTTGATATAGGTATGAGCAAGCTCAGGGCATGAACTGAAATTTAATGTTTCCTCTAGGTTGAAGTAAGTCAATTGTGGGCAGAGAGAAAAAAATAGTATTGTCTTGTCTATCTAAATCCCTAAACAGCATCTTTAAAAGTTGAGCCTATGAAGATTAAAAAAAAAAAAAAAGGCATTTTTAAAACCTCTTGAGCCTTCCACAAGGGCATTTTTCTAAGTCCCTTTCTGTTTCATGAAATGAAAGTAGGAAAAAACATGAAAACCCCCAAGACAGTCCATCTGGGGTGTCTCAGTAAGTGGTCGTGCTCACCGGCTTCCTATAGCATCCTTGAGGACGTGCCCTCAAGTCAGACGCTGCTCATCTGTTCCCCATAAATCTCTCAGAGGCTCCATGACTCTTACTGGCCATCAGAAATACGCAACACATGCAGTGACACTAAACCATTATTTATTTTAGCAAATGAAAATCTACCATCACAGATTTCCCCTTTCGAATCCCTCACAATATTTATGGTCAAGGTCTCTAAAGGTGTTTCTTTCTTGTAAGTATTTAATTATAGGTGACATTTAAATGAGTACTCTGAGTGATATGGGGGAAAAAAAGATGATTGGGAAATTCAAGGGGTCGGATCTCCAGGGAAAACCGTCGCTTACAACAGAAATCACAATAGGATCTTTCTGGAAAAAGAAACCAACCATTGTTTTTAGTGGTTGCTGTTATTTTTAAATATGGGTGGCCGTTTGAAACAAACCTTTGTAATAATACCAGGTTTGGCAAACTGCCTGGCCATCTGATTTGTGGTTATTTTTTAATGAGAAATGGAATGAAATTATCATCCCATTTTATGGTCTTTAACCCAAATATTTTCTTTATTGCTATTCAATGGGAATAATGGATCAGATGGAACAGAAGAACTGCCCATAGTAAAATGAGCTTATTTCATTTGATCTGTGAATTTTACACAGAAAGGGAATTCAACTTTATAAAGTTACATCATCTTTGAACACCAAACTTAAAAACTGTGTTCCTCAGCCCTGTAAAATAGGCATAAAGGACAATGCTTACTTCCAAACGCGATTACAAGGATTTAAAAGGTGATGCTTGTTCAGTACTTAGAAGAGTGCTTGGTACATAACCAGTGTCCAACAAATATTGTTACTTTCCCTTCACTCTCTCTCCAGGAACAGGTACAGTGAAGAATTTGGGGTGTATATCTTCCATATTTATAGTTTTACCTGCATAAATATGTAGCCACAAGCATTAGTATTATTTTGTATGTGTTTACATTTTTTTGTGTAAATAGTTTCACACTGTCTTTTGCAACTTGGTTTTTAAATTCTATGTTTAGGCTCTATCCAGGTATAAATATCTAAGTATGTAGGTAAGCAGGTAGAGAAAATATGCTTAAAATAGGTATTGCTAATTCCTTTTATCATGCTGTATAATATTCCACCACAAGAATTTATATATTTATTCATTTATCAACTCCTCTGTTAATAGATGTTCAGCTTATTTTAAAGTTTTCACTCTTACATGCAATCCTATACTAAGTATTCATGGGAATTTTTATTATTGTCACATGTGAAATTTACATACAGAAAAACAGTTGTGTGAATTTTACTACTGTTAGCAAGAGAATCAGTAGAGAAAAAAATAAACATTGTTGAAATAGCTAATATTTCATACTTTGAACATTCTTAGTATCTTTTATTTAAATGAACACTTTCTTACCAAAAGTTAACTGGATAATTTGTACCTAGTAGGCACTTGTGAAAACATCTGTTTGAAGTAAGTAAACTGAACATAAATAAAGTATGTCCGTAAGCACAATAATGAGTGAAATTCAGCCATCAACATGGCTTGAATCCCAAGTACATCAAGAAAACTGTCTTCAGCTGCCTTGCAGTGGGGAACAGACAAAAGTAAAAAGAAAAGCATGACTAGCATAAAGAAACTGCATTTGTCTTCAGAGTGCATAATGGATGGAGCTTCAGAGCTGGACAACTTAACTGCTGCCAGAGCTCTGTGGCAGGGGGAGGGTGTTAAATCTGAGAGCACAGGGTTAGGAAAGGAAAGACCCTTGGATTTCATTTGTCAGTATTGCAAGTTGAATCATTAACAATGGTCAGTCCTCAGTTTAACATGTTAAGCAGGTAAACTGCAGTTTGTATTGAGGCATCAAACATGTATTGAGCAAACAGCTAGGTCTTAGGGGTAGAAATATCAATAGGATAGAACCCCAGGGCGAGAGGGTCCGTGTGGTAGCAGGTGCTTTTCACAGCCAAGGCCGGCAGCATCCTTAGAATGTGTGTGTGTGTTGGGATCCGTTATTCGTGTGTGTGTAAGTTGAGTGTCTGAACGTATAGCTTGGGTGTGTGTGCATGTGTGTTTATATGTGCCCTGGGTCTGTTTTATTGTGGATGTGAGTTGTGACTGTGTGTATGTTATGTGTGTTGTGGATGTTTGTTTCATGTACAGCTGGGTTAGGTATGTTGTAGGTGTCAATGTGTATGTCTGGGGAGGAGGGGAGAGTATACAAAGCCCTTATTATGCATGCATTTTGTATCCGTGGTGGATATAGTGTGGGTACTTATTCCCACCAAGGCCAAGCAACTAATGGAATCACCCAAAGCTCCTCAGGGTTTTCCCCATGAACATGAAGCCAGTGTCACAGCGTATGTCCCCAGGGGTATCTCTGTGGCCCTGGCCCTGCCCTGGTATGGCCCTTGGTGAGAGGGAAGAAAAGCCATAGTTATACCAATGTCCCTGTGCAGGAAAATTGCACTAGATGGGAAAGGAATCAGGGACAGAGGCCACAGGGAAGCAGGCCCTACGCCCTGTGTGATTTCTGTTCCCTTGTCTGTGTTACACCACATCAGGGATTGATCTTTCAGATCCTGAGGGCCCTTTCTTTCGCTGTACCTTGAACACAGTAGGTGTTTTGTTGAATGAATGAATGAATGAATGAATGGATGTTATCTAAGGTTCCTGGAGCCTTTGGTCTATTTAGATACCAGGTTATTTATGCCCACTGGGCTGAATATGGGGTTCTTAGTGAATGTCGTTGAATAAATAAATGAATGCACGCACATTACCTAAGTGAACACTTGCTGATCTCAGAAGCAGGCTAACCATCATACGAAAACAGTTCCCTGGTGGGGTTTTTATTCTTCCTCTGCTGATCCCACGGGAGCACCTTGTCTGCTGTCCCCTTGGTTTAATTATTGTTCTCTGAGATCAGCATGGCAGCCCTTCTGTTTACTGTCAAACTGTAGCCACAAGTGGAGAAATAAAGAATGGTGGGGGGGAGAAAAATCTCCATAATCCAGGTATGGGAACTTCCCCAAAGATATTTTTCTTTTCAGAGAGGTGAAAGGCAGGTGGAAAAGTTGAGGATATGAGTTTCCAAACTTGACAAACACATAAACCAACAAAATTGTGGTGCTGCTTCCATAAATGTTTAATAAGTTTTATCATCTTGTGACTGAGGTTAAACAAATGTGAGTCCTTTGAGGAATTATTTACTGGAAGCAGAGTTATAGCATCAACATCTGTGTTTCCAATCATTTAGATGAGGAATAGCTCAAATAAATCATGAGTAAGTTCCACAAAACAACTTCTGTATTATTATCTCCGGAGAAGAATAATGTAAGTAACTCTCTCTTGGTGCCCTCTCTATGGGAATCTGGACATTTTTGGGGGGTTAGACTTCTCTTTTTTTTATTCATTTCATTATCTTCAAAGAATACATCTTTGCTTTTTTGTGGAAAGTTACCATAAAAACATCCACAATAGAAGGACTTAGAAATTTCTCTCAGGCACTCTGGCTATTTCAGCCAACATTCTCATTTGGGAATGGGCTAACAGTTCCAATATATAACATCCATATAATTTAACCTCATAAATTTCTTTTTTCTTCACAGTGATGTAATGGGGAGACTGACCTGGAGTTTGTAAATGTTCCCTGCTCACTGCATTCCCCCGGGCAGCAAAACATTCTAGACAGTGTTTTATGTGCCCTGATTAAAATATAACGTATTCTTGCATTTCCTGTGGACTGACCTGTTAGTACTCTTAGCAGAACATTTAAGAAACACAGAGATGTTTTCAAATGTGTAACAATGTACTGTGTGAGGTGGGGTTTTTTTTTTTTCCCCCTCTTCTTTAAACAATGATCTGATTTTCATTTTAGACCACAATCCCCAGAGCATCCACTCCACAAGAGAAGTTTTGTGCTTTAGTTTAACTTTTGAATCTGCCCCTGCACTCTGATAAATAAACAGGAAAATTTGTTTCTAACTCCAGTTTGAATCCTCAGGCACGTTCTTTGAACTGCTCTCCTGCATCAAATAGGAGAAATTGGACACATTAGTAGGGAGTCACCCAAGATAGAAGAGTAGCAATGGAAACTTACAGCCTTCTTTATTAAAAGAAAAAATACTTAAATAAAATGATGGGCAGGGCTTCCTATAGTTCTCACGTCATGAAAACAACAGCTGTGACAAACAGTACATTGAGCAAACCATTTGTGGTTCAAGATGTTTTGATTCTCCATGGGAGAAACACAGAGTGAAAGTAAAAGGCAGGCCTTGCTTCCAGAGGAGCAAAGAAAAATGCATGGGGTGAGGACATTAGGGCCAACACTGATTCTGCTATGGAGCTCTTCCAGGTATGACTGTCCTTTCAGGAATAGTATGAAAGAGGCTTGGAGACTGCATGGGAGGAGAGGGGCGGGCTGCAGCAGGTTTGCAGGAGATAAGTCCCCTGAAAGGAACGTATGTGTTTGATAGTCATTCTTTTCTTCATTCAACAGCCTTTATTAATTTCTGTTATTTTCAAGGCCCTGTGCTGTATGTCAGGGCTACAGGGATGAAAGAGGGATGGCCCCTGTCTTGAAAGGTTAGAAATTGAGTGCCTAGAATAAAGCCAGGGAGGGTAAGTTGGATGGATGGATGGATGGATGGATGGATGGGTGAGTTGGTGGATGGATAGACGGATGAGTGGGTGGGTAGGATGGATGGATGGATGGATGGATGGATGGATGGATGGATGGGTAAGTGGGTAGATGGATAGATGGATGAGTGGGTGGGTAGGATGGATGGATGGATGGATGGATGGATGGATGGATGGATGGATGGATGGATGGATGGATGGAAGGAAGGGTGAGTGGGTAGATGGATAGATGGATGGGTAGATGGGTGGATGGGTTAATGAATGGGTGGATGGGTGGATGGATGGATGGATGGATGGATGGACAGATGAATGGACGGATGGATGGATGGATGGATGAAGATGATCTATGACTCACCAGGAACTCAAGGCCATTTCTGTTTGTATGTTTGTTCATTCGTTTCTGGATCTAATTGCTGATCTGCCCAGATTTTATGCCAGGCAGCCCCTGACATTGTCATTAGTGATAGTTCCCTGACTTCTTTTCCGACTAATCCTTCCTGAACACATGTCCCTTCTTCCTTGCACACACTAGCCCCTGCTCAGCTCTATGAGCAGTAACTTGCTGTGAAAATTTCTGGATTTGCCCCTGGTGAGCCACTCTGAGTCTTTTTCACTGCCCCTCACAACCCTTAATGGAACCAACCTTTCCTTTGTTTCCTCCCTGAAACAATGCTAAGCAGACTCATTCACATTAACTGACCGTCCGCTCCATGCCAGGTGTCGTCCCAGATGCTTTACACCCACCTGACTTCATTTAGCCTTCCTCTCAACTGAGAAGGCAGAACATGCTGCTGATATCCCCATTTTCCAGATAAGGAAACCGAGGCACAGAGCTGTGAACTGATTTGCCCACATAGCTATAGTGGAACCAAGATTTAAAACCAAGTATGTTTAACTCCAAAGCCACACATAGCACCTCCGAAAGCCAAATTTTTACATCGACGAATCCTACTCTAGCCTGTGATAAATTACACACCATCTTCGTGACTCAGCTGAGCCCCAGCCTGGGTACCTGTGGTCACAGATACCCGAGGGTGGGTGTGGAGACAGGTCTCTCTGACTCTGCTTGCCTGCATTCCCACACAGGTGGTCACAGTGGTCACCTGGCAGCATCTGAGAGCTTAGCAGCTCTGGCAGAAGAGGGCACTCCTTCAGAGGACCCCCAGCAAATGCCCGAGGGTTTACATTGGCTCAGTGGGTTTGCAAGACCCACCCTGAACCAATCTATGACCTCTGATCAGCCTCCCATCCCCAGGTACACATCTCAAGCTACAACGGGTAGCAGAGGCTAGAGATCATTTTCTAAAATCAAGGTGATATTAGCAAAAAATAAGGGAAAATGGATACCGGGCTGGCAAAGTCAATAGTTGTACACTATATACTCTGAAGGGTTGCAACCAGTCACCTTGAACTCAGACGGAGTAAGGTTCAAGTTGAGGTTGTTATTTACTTTCTGTCTGATCTTGGCCAAGTTATTTAACCTTCTAAGCAGCACCAGTTGCTTAGTTTAACAAAAAATTCCCCTGGTACTGCATGAAGTTATCAGGTGGATTATATAGATATTGTATATAGTGTGTTTAATGAATGCTTGGCACGTAATAAGCTCTCAATAAATGTTAGTCACTGTGGTGGTCGTGGAGGTGATAGTGACCAGCAGCGTGAGGACTGCTAGAATGACAATGTGTCGTGTCTTTAGAGAAAGAGATATATTCTTTTGAGGTCTTTGTTTATGCTCCTGGGCACACAGTTTAATAAGCAGGCTTACATAAGTGGAAGGAGAGGAGAAATACAACTCCTAGAATGAGCCAGCAGGACTGAAAGAAGCACATTTTAAGTCTAGCTCTCGGTAGCTTCTTTTTAGTTAGGGCCAAAAGTTCTTCACAACTTGCCTTTCATTTCCTTTCAGGTTTTGATT
This sequence comes from Manis pentadactyla, assembly GCF_030020395.1. Classification (NCBI taxonomy): domain Eukaryota; kingdom Metazoa; phylum Chordata; class Mammalia; order Pholidota; family Manidae; genus Manis; species Manis pentadactyla. The sequence goes on from NC_080023.1 coordinate 170,136,354, forward strand.
TATTTATTAATTAGGCAAAATGGGAATTGACGAGCCTGAAATGATAAAGATGCTCATGATTTAAAAAAATGTTTATGTGTGTCAGGAATGAAAGATGCGGCGAGGTTGAACGAGAGAAAAATTACTGTGTCAAAGTCAGCCGGAGGATTCCTACTTTCCCAGGATAACAAAGGTGGTAAAATATGGGCATTCGGTGACTGAGAAAGTTAGAGTTTGTCAGATTTCTTTTATTGTATTGGGACTTGGTCGCAGAGGATCTGGGTGGATGGCAATTTGCTTTTGTGCAGAAAAACCGAAATACCAACACGTATTGTGCATTTGAGGCTCAGAGAAGCCTTTTCTGTCGCATCTTATTCTTCTGCATAGTGGTGTTTCTTGTCTGCTGGCACATCAAAGGAAACTGTGTTTACCTGTGCGTACAGCTCTCTACCTGTGGCACACATTTGCTCCTGGCTGAATTATATGTGTATCAGAAGCTATGGGTCCTGGCTGCTGGCGATTCGTCCATGGCATATATATTGCTCTGTAGAAACCATTCCTGGTTGCTAACCCCTCACTTGCTGCCTTACACAAGCTGCTGGCAAGGGTAATTATACTTAATAGGAGCCACCTTTGATTTAAAGCTGCAGAGGTGAGTGATTAAACTGAGCTGTAAGCACTGGGGGGTGGCACACAACCTTTGTTTGGGGACATACTTTGGGAGCAGCTGGGATTGCTTACAAGAGCAATGTTTCTTGGGCCTGTATTTGTCACCCAGATTGCCTTAGAAAGACAATCAGTAGACCTGGGAGAGATGCACTGAAGGCTCTGTGTGGGAGGCTGTTTTCCTCTTTCTGTCCTCCCAAATGGCGCTGCAGTGGGCCATGCCTCCCAGCCTCATCTGCCCTGGCTCCCGTGCTCGTGTGCTGAGCCCATGGCCTGCCCACTGGCTCCTTGCTGATCGCCTCCACTGGCAGTCTCAGCCCCAACAGGAACAGCCCTGCCTGGTGGATGGGCCTTCTGGGCTCGTCTAATCCCATAGCCTTTGGGTGCAAGAGAAGTCTGCATCTGCTCAGGCACCATCAGCGATAACCAAAGCGTCCAAGTCCTTTACTCCTTTAATTATTGAATTTGAGATGATTTAATGTAAGATTTCATTCCAACCCTATGTGTGGCTATCATTGCACTTCAAAGGATATTTATCAATGTGTGTGTGTGTGTGTGTGTGTGTGTGTGTGTGTGTGTTTATCTCAAGCCTAGCTTGGTTGAAAAAAGAAGACCCATGTGCTGCCAGTCCCCCGAGTTGCTGAACTGCAGCACCCAAGCCCCGGGGTACCTGCTTCATGGCAACACCAGCTGGACCTGGGGTTGATGTACATGTCAGCAAACTGGCTGGGGAAGAGCACCAACTCCATCTGAACTTTTCAGGCTTCCGGAGGATTCCCAAGCCCCAGGCCAAGGGCGTGGCTTCATGTCAGCAGCAAGATGGGTTCACACAGTCCAAAGGGATCTTAGGAAAATATCCTCACCTGAAAAACCCTGCTCTTAGGATGGAGTCACGGCTTAAAATCTTCGTGCTCACAATGTGGTCTGTGGCCAGGCAGCGCTGGCATCTCCAGGGAGCTTGTTAGAAATGCAGATTCTCGGGCCCTGCCCGCTGACAAAGAATCAGCATTTTAACAAGGTGTGCGGGGATTTGGGAGCACATTATGTTTGAGAAGAGCTGGCCTACAGGCCCCTGAATGGTTGACATGATACCCCCATTCCGTACTCCCCCACTCTGGCTTTGCTCTGTCCTTGTTACCACCCAGCTGTTGTCTGGGTCTGGCTAACAAATTCACATAGCTTAGGTCTTGGCCTGAGTACCACTTTCTTGAGGAGACTTTTTTAGGCAAGGTCAGATCCACTCCCCTCCCCAGTATTGGCCTGAAGATACCACATATTTCACAGCTTTGCTCTTTTCAGCATTGACGTTTTATGATTCTTGGTTTATTCCATTCCCACCCGTCTCTCCCCCAGCAGACAGTGAGTGCCATGGAGGCAGGGCCCATGACTGGTTTTATCACCCCTATGTCCTAAGGCCCCAGCTTTGCAGCCAGCACATGGGAGATGCTCATGAAGCATTTGTCCAACAAACAGATGCATGTTATCAGGCTTCACAATGAGGGCTATTAGCAGCACACTGCTTGCTACTCAGTTTCCCTCTGTAGGAATTGTCAGAAAATTTCTAGGACTGTCTTCTCTTTATTCAATGTCAAGTGATAAGAAAACCAATGCAACAGAGCTCCTACTAGTGTATGAAACTTTGCCCACGCATTGAGCATTATCCTATTTAATACAGTATTTTATAAATGAGTAAACTGAGGCTTAAAGCAATCATTTCAGATTAAATTGCAAGGGGGTGGCAGGACCAGAAGACACGTTCCCCTCTCAGCTCCAACACAAAGAGGTTGGGGACATATACTGTGCCGTGGGCTGGCCACCAGCTTGGCTCACCAAGAAGTACAGAGTTCCCTGTTCATTCCATTAGAGCAGGTCCTTCCTGGAGACACCTACTGCAGGCTACGCACTGTTCTAGGCTGTGGGAACTGCAGTGAGCAAAACGTCTCAGGTTCTCATGGGGCGGAGCCAGCATATGTTGACGATGCAATGAATGAAAAGGGCTGAGAAGAAAAATCAAGCAAAAGGATGGAAGGTGAGGAAGAGGGACTGCCTTACAGCATCTTTGCCTCCTTTACAGCTGCATCCCCGGCTGTTAGTTCAAGGCCTGGCACATAATAGGTGCTCAGTTAACATCAGTTGTCAACTGAGTAACAGAGGGAATCCACTATTTACAAAGGGGCTGGGCACTAATTGTGTTGTATGTAACCATAAAACAACAGAGAAAATGGGCCCATTTGGGGACTGGAATTTCTGACTCTGTCGTCCAGATTATGTGTTCTCTAAGAGATTATGCATTCTCTAAGCTGCAAGTTTGTGGTTTGAGTCATCAGACTCACTTCTAGAACCTGCAGGAAAAAACACCAAGCTCACCTTATTCCTTCAGCAAATTTTGGAATTAGGATTTCTGGAAGAGGGACTCAGCATGTGTTTTTAAAAATAACCCCGTGGTTGAGGCTGATCTGCATAAAAGGTTGAGAAACACTGACCCAACCGGCTGAAATCATAACACCGTCGATCATTTCTTGAGCGCTCACTGTGTACCAGGCAGAGCGTCCAG